>NC_139352.1:28604169-29342293 GCF_055883805.1 Amblyomma maculatum | reverse complement strand
GAGACAGTGAGAACTCATATTAGGCTCCTAAGAAGGGTACCCAGTCATTATTTAGTAACGCTTCAAGTAAATAGGCCAAGCACTCTGTATCATATCAGTGCCGGTGCCCGTTTGTTATCGCCAGCTCATGTGAAGCGTGCTGCACTGCCTCCTCTCTTCCTAACCCTGCCTTCTCTCCCCACGGTCCTATATATGCACGAGCCGTAATAAAGCTGGGGGTTGTTCCCTGACGGTGCCTTTCGTCATTCCGGTCGACTGCTCGATACATGGTGTCAGAAGTGGGATAGCCACATTCGTCCGAGAGCAGCGGTGGCGGTTGCCGACTGCAAGAGCAAGAACGGATAGCATCAGACCACCGGAACAACTGCGCATCACCGGAGACGGCGGTAAGAGCTGGAGCATCTTCAAGCAGAAGTTTGAAATATTTTGGCAAGCAACGTCGTGCAGTGAAAAGCCAAGATCCAGTGCCGTGAAAACTGCACAGCTTCTCAGCTTTGCGGGTGAAGACGCGTTAGAAGTCTTCAATAACTTCACGTTTGCCACAGGGGAAAGCAAAGAGGACTTTGATACAGTGGTCGCAAAGTTCGAGTCGTACTGCATCGAGCAGCAAAATGACGCTCACGAACGATACATATTTCGCACTCGCATTCAAGAAAAAGGGGAGTCCTTCGAGCAGTTTCTTCGGGATCTTAAGAAACAAGCCAGGCATTGCAAATTTGGCACAATGGTCGACGACATGGTGCGCGATCAAATCATTTTTGGCACAAACTCTCCCAAACTTCGGGAGAAGATGCTAAGGGACAAAAAGTTGACGCTTGAAAAAGCTGTTGCTTTATGCAAGACGGCGGAGGCTGCAGCCCGTCAAAACGAAGTTTGGAACGCAGGAAAAGAAGAGACGGACGTGGATGCCGTTTACTCGAGCACGCATACTTCAAAAGCCTCGAGACGTCCTCAACGAGACAGCCGGTGTACTCACTGCGGCCGAGTACACGCCCCTCGCGGTTGCGAAATTGAGCAACCAAGCGCCAGCGAAGCAGTTGAACACCCATTCTAACAATGTGTGGGGGGTTTAATAGCTGGGGGGGGGGGGGGGGAGTAAGTCTTCGAGTGAGGGCCACACTCTGCAAACGGTGGCGTGCGTAGAGTGAAGTTTACTGATCGCTCCTCCACTCAGGAAGCTCACGATCAGATGCGCGAGTGCATGCCGTTGGGAGCTGAAGTGCTAAAGGAACGTCTGAACAAACAGAAAACGAACTGCAATAAATAGATACACGCAACCTGCTTACCTTCTTGTCAACTGTAGAAGCTGTCTCGAAACTGTACAGCGTGGTGTCGTTGGCAGAGTAAGCAGTTATGCTTGCCTCGTGCTCCCGTTGACTGGGATGAGTGGGTATGCACGTGGCCTCGAAAGCCATCGCGGTCGATCTGACGCAGCTCTGGCCGAACTGCACACTGCTTCCCACCGGTTTCTTCAAGACGAAACTTGCGAGCGCTAGCGTGGACGACAAAGCAACCTCGAGCTCAGTCTCGTTAGCCAGGCCGAACTCGAGGAACTTGAAAATGTTTTCCTGGGTTAAAAAAGCCACTTTAGCTGCAACGACTCTGCAACAGTGAGTCTGCTGATCATCAAATAGATTGGGCACGTCATAGTAGTATCACACCGGGTTAGACAATACGTGCACACTTGAAAAGCGATAATAACATAACAAAACTGCCTAGAAGCGAAACGAGTGTTGATTTTTCCCATAGAAATGTTGATCAACTTAAGGAAAGTCATATGCTATAAAAAAACGCCAATGCCAAATTCACGGTAACAAGGGTAACGACAAAAGAATGCCGCTGAAGGAGATACCTTGTACAAAATATTAGTGCTTATTTAAGCTACCCGGTGTAGTCCAAAATAAAGCTGATGTGTTCTTTGTGCAGTCTATGATAACTGATGTGAATCTCTTAGATTTGTTATATCATAATAAACCACATGCAGTAAGTCACGCATACATGACTAAAAAGAACAATTTTATCCCGTATTGGAGCGTAAGCTGTAGTAGCTTGCTCATTTCTTTTATGAGGTGATGTCGATTGTCTGTTCAGCAGCGAATGTACAAATAGTGGTGTCTGGTTGTCAGCAAGCAGCGTTCAATGTTCAGCATACATTAATTGAAGAAACCTAATACATTGCTAATGTGTCTAGGAAAAGAACAAAAAAATAGTTGTGGTTTAACTCTGGTTAACACTTGTCGAATTGCGATAGCAACGGCGGAAGCTTCTTTTTCCTGCTACATTATTACCCTATCACGTCCTGTTAGTGTAAGGTTCTACATTATTGGGGAAACTTTAGCTGATCCTTTAAATGTATGACGCGAGAGAGTAAGCTACCAGCCCGCATATATATGAGAAGGGTTCACGGCTGCAGAACCGAATGTAGAGAGAAAGCATTAGCTGCGGGGACCAAGCGTTCTTCTGCTTCTTCGTGGTTGTTCAAAATCAAACGTGGCCCTTCTCGGGACGACGCGACGGTCGAATCCTGGCGCAGTATTGCTGTCGCAATAAAACAAATTGCCGGCCAAGTTTCTTGTACTCTCGCAAAAGACTGAATTTCATTTCTAAACATCGGTGCAGCAACATGAAGAGAAGACAACGAATTGAAAACCAGGAGATCACAGAATATCAGCAGCTTTGGTAAATAGGGGAGAATCGTATAAACGTGGCTTTGTGCACTTAAGTACATTGTTTCTTCGTCTGAACGTTTACGAAAATACATAATTGTTTAGTTAGAAGACCGCTTTTTCTTTGATAATAATCTAAACGGTGCAATGCAATCCAGGTGAATTCTGTTTAGCAATGTAAAGCAGACTGCCTAACTAATACATGAGTTAACTGTTTAGCTTCCTTAGTGAGGCTCGCTATTTATTAAAGAGACAACAGTCAACCTTAAGCATTATGAATGTACGTTTCATGAATTTTCAAAAATGCAATTCTCGGTGCCGCTACACTAGAAGGATTTTTGCAGTAGCATGCGGGAGAAAGCATACCTGTGCGGTCAGGAAAAAGTTATGAAGACGCCTCTGAGTGCGCATCACAGCGGCGCAGTGGTCGCAGGAGAGAGCACGTGACGTGCCCGCCATTTTGTGAAGCGCACTCGGAGGCGTGTGTAACTCTTTCTGGCTTCAAATTGTGTTTTCTCCCCAATGCTACTACAAAAAGTATTTCAGTTTATCGACGACGATAATGGCATTTCCAAAATTCTAAAACTTGTAGTATATTACGGTATGCTGCAAGTCTTTGAATAAGGAACCTAAAGCCCGGAATACATGCGGCCTTTCTTCCACAATTTTCGCGCGTCAAAAAGGGCAGCGCAGACCGAGGTATGTATATGGAACGACGAACCAGCGCCATCCGCCGCGGATCCCTCGATGCGAGAGCAAATGCATCAGCGAGCTGAAATAACCGAACAGCGAGCTATGTAAGAGAAGCGATACTGGCTGTCCCTTGTGTTAAAATCGCCAAACAGCTCATTCCAGTGCTACTGTGCTAATGTAGAAAGCGTACATAGGTCACACAAGGATTTGGCACACTCGAACGAGCGAAGATGCTCATAGGAATGACGGCTCGGCTGTGGATACCAGCGGTACGGTTTTTTTTTTTTTCGACACATATCGCTTCAGGGAGGAAAGCCAGACATTTCGATCCGAGAGTAGTTCGTATACTCAGAAAAAAATCAACATTCAGTGTTTGATAAAGCGTCTATTTTCACGACAACCACATTTCTTCGACCGAATTCCCGCATACCTCGTCGGCTATGGCGGCCACGTTGACAGCGGCCACTCAAAACCGGAAATGCCAGCTTTTCCGCACTGCTATTGACATGCATCCACATCCGTTACCGGTTCAAGAGGACGCTGCGCCGCCCGCGCGTCCAATATCTGGTATGTCCAGATCGGCAGAGGCGCACTTTTTAAGACGCCGGGCATCGGGTGCGCGTCGTCGGGCGACAAATGCCGTCTTGACGCGTTAAAAAAGCTCCATGTACCCCAGCCTTCACCGCTAAAATTCAAAATATAACCATTTCCTGTCTGGTAACAAGCTTGCTAATTAAAATGCTTCAGCTCTATTCTTATGAACCATGCCCTGAAGGATGATATATGCCAAAAAGTACCCGTGTGAGTTTAAAAGCCAATTGTTTACAAAATCTGAGATTTATAGGTTGAGCACCGCGTATATCTTCTTCGCAAAAAACTTATAATAACCTTTTTTACACCATCTCTAATCCTGCGCTTTTTGCACTTTTTAGCACCGGCTGTATATATCAACATACCCAGTTATCGGCGTTTTAGCATCTAAACTGACAATTCATTTTTTGTAAGCAAAACCCTTTACTACTGCCCTCCGTAGCTCCTTCGCCGTGTACACGTGCGCACGTGTTTGACCTCGAACTTAGCAGAAACCACGTGACAGTTATGACCTCACTCGGTCGCCGCAGAAACCAAGCGAACCATGCACTCTTCTCTGCCTTGTCCCGTGACAGCCATAACGTCACTCAATCGCAACTACTCTGTAGTCGTGACTCTCTCTGTCTGATAGCCTCTGGATAGTTCTAAACAATTTAACGGCAGCAGTCGTCGTGGAGGGTCCAAGCGAGACTCCTCGTGAGCTGCCTACACCTCAGATTGCGAAGACGATAGGCACAATAAGATCATCCAGTGGCCGCAGCTCGCCGAGAGGCTGCCGCACAGAAGAGGCAGGTCGAGCGAAACATGCCGCCGATTTCACTTTGGTTATGTCTAGCAAGGCTAAACCTTGTTTTATTATTTGCAAATTTTTGTCCTAAAATCTGCGAGAGGTATATTGTTACTCTCTGTATGTCTGTGTATGGTTCAAAAAGACGATACATTAACGTGATATACTTCAATAATTAAAAGAATGAAAGATAAATGTATGTGTATGGTTCAAAAAGACGATACATTAACGTGATATACTTCAATAATTAAAAGAATGAAAGATAAATATTCTAACTGTTCAATCTGCATAAGCGCTCCAGTACTTCAATGTAAAATCAATGTGAATAGTCACGCTACCTGGTATATTCATTCCACACTATGCTAGCAAACAACGGCCACACTCGTCCACATGGCGCATGTGTATGGAGTATTTCCCTCTGTAAATGAAACAACGGTGTTAACCGAACTTCTTGACGATGATGATTTTCACTGCACAGCGCAAAGGTGTATTACAGGTTTAGGCGAGCGATGACCGCCTGCGCAGTATTGCAGTGCTCTCGTTCCTCGGCCAGGGAAGATTATTAACCCTCTCTGTAGCGGGTTCGAGATCTTGTGTTTAGAACGGTGTTTTTTTTTTTTTGTTTTTTTTTCTTGCTGGTTGGAGCAGATCTACTCTGTCCACGCCACGTATCGGCCAAGAAATACCTTCCCACTAAAATCAGGCAACAATAAATACTCTTCCTTTAAATTCAGCAATACTATACAGATATATGATGTGTAATTAAGTCCGTCAACTAGAGTCGCTGAATTGATACCGCGGCATTGTACATGTTAGAAGTGTTGTTCTTGTGCCTTGTGTCGTCATACTAATCAAGTTAAATTCTCCTACAACTTTGATGCCCAGAATTGTATTTGTTGCTTGAAAATACGAGGAAAACCATTTCAGAGACTTGCAATGCGACAACGGCAACTCCGAAAAGATTCAAATACATTGTTTTAGATTCGATATCTCGAACCACATTGCCGACTAAGCAACTATAAATATAGTATTCATTCTAATCTAGTAGTGTAATAAACACCGGTATCCATTCTACCACTGTTTCTAAAGCATTTGTGAGGAAATATTTCAGTGCAGGCTTTAAAATATTTCTACATGATTGCAGTCTCTTAGCACACGAGGTTAGGTTCTAGAAGAGCACTTCTATAGAAATAGCCTGGCTTCATGATAAGGAACACATTTAACGAGTTTCGAATGCAAGGCAACGATAGCTGGCATATTTATTTATGGTTTCAAGGATTCCGGCCTTGCGACTCACGATAATCAGCTGTTGAAATTCTACATTCATGCAGTAGGCG
This sequence comes from Amblyomma maculatum, assembly GCF_055883805.1. Classification (NCBI taxonomy): domain Eukaryota; kingdom Metazoa; phylum Arthropoda; class Arachnida; order Ixodida; family Ixodidae; genus Amblyomma; species Amblyomma maculatum. The sequence goes on along the minus strand of NC_139352.1, from coordinate 29,336,219 downwards.
ACTGTTTTTCCCGTTTGACCACTGAAGGTTAACCCATCATAGTCAAATAATTCTCATTAAAAAATAGAGATCACGAGTCTTGTCAAGCTTCGCGCGGTTCCAAGAGGCAGCGTTTCGGCGCACAGCTATTTAAGCTACACGTCTTTATATAGGTACAATAATGAACGTTTTCATATTTTCCAAATCGCCAATTTTTTCACATAAGCAGAAAATGGTACCATATTTTCTCGTGTTAAGTGACTTACTTATCTCCAATCGAAATTTTAGAAGATAAGTTTTAACTATGCGTTAAAATCTACGGAGAGTAACGAAAATGAAACAAAATAAGTTACTTTCAGGAGAAAAGCAAGCCTGCTTCTCCTTCTCTCAATGTCTCTTAACTACCATCCCATTGATTTTTTATTATTTTCAATTTCGTGATATTTACAGATCATTTGTTCTGGAAAATTTCTGGAAACTTCTTATTAACCAATAATGTGTGAATAATCGTTGAAGTCGGTCATCTCAGATGCATGATGCCCGCTAGAACGAAGGTCTTATTTGAATAATTTTTTTTTCAGGTTCACATATCAACCACTGATAACCTATCTGGGGCTCTGCTATATTCTAAAAGATCGAAGAAATTAGTATACAAAAATTTTAACTCCGTCAAGGGTACAATGCTGACAATAATGCAATTACTCCATGTTCATTTTCCACAGGACTCCAATTATTAAAGTTCTGAAATTATACTCCTACCGTCTTATGCTAGATTTAAATACGAAGTCAGATATACTTGTAATCTATATATAGGCAGATTTAGAGAGGAATTAAGAGCGGTTTGTATGCTGGTGACGTAGAGAATAATGCAGACGTGCTGTGCTATGCTTGAAATTTGATATGAAAGTCCGTTGGCATTGTTTGCCTCACTTTTATGTCATTGTGAATAAACTCAGTTTTTTTATGTACTTGTTTTCCTACTGAGCATGCTTGCATATTTCCAGAATGATGAACTAATTTTACTCATGTTCATATTTTATCAATCCAATATGCTATACCTTTGGTCAGCCCTATAAAGTTTATATGTTTAGTGCTTCTTTTGTCATTCGTATTGTCTAGATTTTGCTTGAGACGGGGAGCTTCCTGCTCGTCGGTCCGTTACTTGCCGCTTTCTTGCTGTCGCCCTTAATATGGTGGCGTAAACGATGCTGATAAACATTTGAATTGATTCAATAACGACTAGTCTCGCCTTCAATATTGATGGCTTTCTTTTGATAGATACGATCTGCCCATTAAGAATGAATAAATGAATACTTGTAGGCAATTACGCATTTATACACTGACGTATGTCAGAAGCATTAAGTCCGCCTTGCTCTAATTATACCTGAACAGGTCTGAAGCCACAAGGAAAGGAAATGAATTTATTCTATTATGTCGAAAGGAAAATGGCAAGAAACTATGATATTGTTACGGACGACATCAAGGAAGAAAAAGCGGGCAGTGACGCGGACAGGAGCGCTCGTGTTAGGCCCGGCAACATTTTCATTAAACGTCATCTCACTGTCATCGACCATCTCTCTGTCCTCTGTTCTCCTGTTTTCATCGGCTTGCCGCTTCGTAACATTTGGTTGGAGGTGCTGGTACTTCATCATCACCCCCCCTTCCTGGTCCGGAGCATCAGCGCCCTGCGACTTCTTGCGCCGTCGGCGAAAGGTTAGGAGGCACTGCATGGCTGTTCCCCAGCCTGCCGAACCCAGCAAGACCTTGCCGTTCCTCCGACCCTTCCCCACCCCCCCGCCCCGACTACAAGACACGACGAAGAAGAGACTGACCCGAGACGCCACACATGACCACAAGACACAAGGAGAAACCCGAATGACCTAATGTGACCCCCCTGACCTGACGTGCTGACCAAGGACCCTACGACCCAAGACACCGCTACACTTCAAGACATTCTCCCCTGCCTATTCCATGCGCTGCGTGCCTTGGCCTCCGCCATCGAGTCGTGGCAACGTGTGGCCCGAGAGTGTCCTGCCAAGGTTCATCACGAATCATCCTGCCGGCAAGCCATTCTATTCTTCCTCTTTTTCAAGCATCTAGACACGCCCATCATCATGCCATGGAATCATCAACATCGTGCATTTCCTCGTCCACGATCGGGACGATCGCTCGGTGGCCCCGGGTAATGTTACGGACGACATCAAGGAAGAAAAAGCGGGCAGTGGCGCGGGCAGGAGCGCTCGTGTTAGGCCCGGCAACATTTTCATTAAACGTCATCTCACTGTCATCGACCATCTCTCTGTCCTCTATTCTCCTGTTTTCATCGGCTTGCCGTATCGTAACAATATCATTTATATAAAGGCAGCTCATAGAAAGGAATCCACGAGGCCCATGGCGCAAACGACAAAAGAGTTTTTAGACACCGGCAGCAGGTTACCCATGATCTGCAGTATTCTTATTCTGTTTATCACTGTAAGTGGTATTTACGTTATGCGTCAGCTAAAGGTTGTCATCTTATTATATAACACTAATTAGAGGCAAGCCGTGCTCGAGAAATTTCACATAGGTCGAGAACAGCCAGGGCTCATTGCGTTATGATTTTCTCATCGTAAGCACATATGACATGTGATAAGCACCAGCGCCGGTCTGGAGGAGTCATTGTAGACACTTGAAGTCCAGGAGCTCACGGGCTGAGACACGCAGGAAGACTCGCTCGTCTCCAGAATAGTATGCGTCACCAGCACGAGGATCTTCACTCTGCACACAACGAGAAACGATGGCGGCAGTGAACGTTATAGATATAAAATGAAAAATAAATTATCCGCTTCAATCCAGGCTACTCCTAGTATAATCTACTGTTGGTGCGCAATGTACGCGTCTGGTTTCTTCTTCTCACTGGATACTACTTTCGTGGAATTCCGAGCTCCTTTCTTTAAAAAAGCGGCATCTGACTGATGCATATTGCAAAGCAAGCAGGCCGTGTAACCCAAGAAGTTAAAATCGAAATTTTTAATTAGCGTAAAGCCGCGGGTAAAATTTATGTAAAGCGGAATGGCTGGAAAAATAGTTTTCCCCAGTCAAGCCAATTAGATCAATGGATAGCAGCAAAACTCTTATGGTAATACACGCTCTGTCCTCTCCGAGAATTGTAGATAAATGCGCTGCGAAGCAAACCAGAATTGAACTTATTTTCCGCGAATCCATGTCTAGCCAACTTTCGTCCATTAGGTTCATTGCCGCTCTAATAAACGGCCAGTGAAGCCCTCTTCCGGGATGTTAGCTCACGACAATAAAGTAACTGTATAGCACTATTTTCATTAATGTTATCTCAACAAAAAGAAACAAATCGCCGACGATCAATGAGATTCATGCAGAATATTTACCCCGCCGCAGTGGATCAGGAGTTATGGCCCTATGCTGCTTTATTATGGATCCAAAATCGAATCCTGGCCACAGCGCCCTGGTTTTTATGGACGCGAAAAACAAGGCGCCCATGTACTGTGTGATGTTATCACATAATAAAGATGCCAAGTTGGTCGAAACTTCCACAGCTCTCCAGTACTGCGTATCTTAAGCTTCAGTCGCTTTGGATCGTTGACGCAACCAACCAAGAAAACTACATGACTATATGTTCGCCAATGCAAAGAAATGAAAGACAGGGACGTTTGTTTCGTAATCACTTAATGTGCTCTCATTGTTTAGTTTTACGACAGCTACGACTAATAAGCGCCCAATTATGTCGCCTGCAAAGCATAACTCACCAGAAGCATGCACTTCAATTTTCGAGGCCCCTCGGCTTCATACGAAGGTGCAAGTGTTCGATGTGTTTGTTTAATGTCTCGTCCTTTCACATGAAAGAAGCTTTCGGAATAAGCTGCTTCCTTAATCACGATCATGCCACCTTATCTTCGGACGTCACAAAACTCTTCGCCCAATCAGTAGCTCAAGTCCCCTACCGCCTCCTAGAAGCAAGGTTGTAATTTTTAAAGGCTGTCTGGCTTCAAACCATTGACGCGACGCCGTCGATTAATATTTCCTGACATGAGGATACTGACGCTCTCGCGTAAATAACAATTTCAAGATCAATAAAGTGAAAGAAGCACAAGTAAAAGTCATACATTCCTGCGCGGCCACAGGCGGTGACTGTGGAGGTGACCTCACTAGAAACGGCAATACTTGAATGGATCTGGAGCGTTGCTCGCATCAAAACACGGCTAATGCTTTCGCCTCGCAAAGTCTTGTTTGCCTATGTCGGCTGACGTATGTGCGAAGTAAGCCCTTTGAGACTCGCTGACAACTATGGTGGAAAGAAAGAGGAAAACAATCCATGTTACATTTCAACCAAAAATGACTAAACCAAAGGAGGATGCACGCGTTGAATCACACCTTATCACCTCATTCTGACGCCGCTTGACGTCACAGGAAGTGAATCGATTAAATCAGAGCTTAGGAATAAACACGAAGTTTTTAAATGGCTGCTGCACTGTGACCGCGTGAGCCCGGTAGAAGCCAGTTCTTCGAACGTTAACCTTTCGATTCTGCAACCAAAACGGTGCTCTCCAAAAAGCTCGAGGACGCCTCCACAGTTTGCTAGTGAATGAGCATGCTGGCCGCACTGATGTCATTTCTTGTGCATTCGTACGTTTTTCTTTAGGTTACATGCCATGGAGAGGATAGGCCTTTTCATTTGCACAAAAACTCTATTTTCAGAGAAACTGACCAGTTCGTCATTAAAACGTGGTCAAACGCTTTTTGCTGTCTGAGTCATTGTGCCCAGGGTTGCTTTGCTTCGCACCACACGGACACAGACTAATGGAATCGCTAACAGAGAGTCCTCCCTTCTTTTAGACGACACTAATGTCGTATATATAGTAACTTTCTGCCATTTCGCCTGCGTTAACGCACGGGGCTGACAATATTTCGTCAGTTCACAGCCTGCACAAAACGGTAGATCGCCTCATCGCCATGCTCGTAAGCCAGTGCCAGGTCAATGTAGTTTTCAGTTCTTACTGGGCTGATATAAAATACTAAGCGCTTTCTAGAAAGCGCTCATGCATTCGCTATTTTTGCCGTCAGTAAAAATAGAACACCTTAAGGCACTAGCCTGAAACCTCGAATTTTCTAAAACCATTGCATATTAAAGCATCACACATATCAGTCCCCATGAACTTTGGCGTGGGAAATGCCGTTGAAACAGTAAAACGCTACGCAAAGTTTACACCAGTTAAACAGTTATGTATGCGTAGGCTCTGTTCAGCATAGCTACGCCTCAGCGTGACGCTTGCGCCGAAGTACTGGTGAACTCAGACCTCACTGCACTGCATCTATGGCGACACTGCAACCAAGCGTCAGAGGAAGAGTTTCTAAAAACCACCCTAGTCAAGTGGTCAGTACATGCTGAAGAACGCCAGGTGCTTTAAATTCCACTTCGGCATTGCGCGACTTAGGATTAAACGCGCAAGTGAATGACCTTTACTAAGGTGATCGAAGATTCTGGAGCCCTCCACTACCACGCCTTGCAATTCAAGGTCAAACACGCAAGTGGGTGACCAGGGAAGCTGCAGTGTGAAGAAAAACGCTCAGGCTTAAAATATTTTTTCACCTGCTTTTCACGTGCTTTTCAAACAGTATACCCTCTTGCGTAGCTCTGTTTTGGGCTGTTTACCTTATCGTGCAACTATTTACCGCATTATCACAGCCTTTAGTAATGCCATTTCAAGAGGCAGAACTATGGCCTAGAACATGCAGATTGCTAAGGCCCCTAACTACACTGCATACCCATCACCTGCGCGGCACGCATGAAAGGTATAGAGGGCTTACTCCAGTTTTTTCACGGCGCGGAAAACATCTGTGGCCAGCTTCGGTTTAGAGGATAGGTCTGCTCCATTTTCCTTCAGCTCGAGACCGACGAAGAGGGTGGCGGACACATTGGGTTCCCTCGCCACAAATGACGCCACCTCCTGCATTTTGTACGGCACGAGAAATTCAACGAATCAGTCTTCCTGGATGCATAGCATAAAATATCGACGTCTACAATGTTTAAATTCTACTTTATCACAGAAAAAGAGCACACGTGTTAAGCATGTCAGCTGCACAAAGAACCTGGTGGAGAGAAATTCATGGTACAGGGTTCCTGTTGTGCCGCGTGCGGTGCCTTTCTCTGCGACTTTCCGACTAATGAGAAACGAAAATTCAGAAGAGCCTTGCAGGCAGTCAATGACTAAGAGGAGGGCATCGCCTCACGCTGAGTGAGGAACTGACTCTACTTATGCCTTTCACTATATATGAAACTGGCCACTCCAATTACCTACTGGTAGATTATATACCTGAATGCCCAGTTCATGTACCAAAAATGAGAAATATTTTTACTTGAGGGCAATATATTTATCACCATGGATCATTTGCTATGATAATCAAATTCAGATAGTTTCACAATTCAAAACGTTCGGTACCATGTTCACAACGGAGCTTTTTAAACTCAAAAGCACATTTCACAGGTTTATGGGAGGTTCGTGCAATTTGTCTCCTACTGCGTCGCATTATCCTTCCGCATAGCGTGAAACACCTGTTGTATAACCTGCTGTTTGCGGTCCCCATTGTTACAATCTCCCCTTAGGTTCATACGAAATATATTTCAATCAAATATCGAAACGTTCTACCACTTAATACACATATTTATTTAAAATCTTTGCTTTGACTGTGTCAAACACGAGCTCTTTCATGTTGCTAGCACCATGCTGCTTGTCCACCCAATTAATTACGTCTAGAGCATGACCGCGAGCTTAAAATCGAAAATAAGTATGATTTCTATCCAGCACGATAGAACTTCTAAGCTATGAACTTACAGACTCTTAAGTGTCACATAAAGAAGTGGTTCGCCGGTACACCACAAACTGAAATCGGTCTTCAGCTGAAGAGGTATATACCTCCCTCCCACCTGAATATTGTCATGAAACAGAAACAGGGCCGCAGAATCTGGCGGAGATCTCTGAGCAGCATAGTGTAATTTCAATGCATTGCACTTTGACCGCTTTGTTCTCTTCGCCGCTCAGTACAGTTTTCAGGTCTGCGGTATAGTTACAGACTGGTAGGAGTAGTTACCCCTTTAGTCAACTATTATACACAAACTATCCCGTTATTATTGATTCGAAGTGTATGGTCGCCTGTGTACCTGGTAAATCCTAGGTATTGCATTTGCTGCCTAGTCTTAAACTAGAGTTTGACACATGAAACGCAAGTACATATCACGCGTTTGTCAAATTGATATATGTTGCTATATTTTCTTGGTTTTTTTTTATAAGGTTTAACGTGCCATAGCGACTGAGGCTATGAGAGGCGCCCTTGTGGAAGTCTCGTGAAATTTTGACAACCGGGCATTCTTAAATGTATACTGGCAACGCACAACACACGGACACCATTCCGTGTCGCCTTCTGCGGAACACAGCCACCAGCGTTTGATGGAGCCATGCCTCTGTGTTTGTTAGTGCTCATTTCATTTCGTTTCATTTTAGGCACACTGCCTTTGCCCCAATATTAGGAGGTGTAGCAAAGTTTTATATTTGCCTTTGTACCTTCTAGAATTTTTGTTTTAATATCGGTTCGTGCATTGAAATTCTTTCCGATGCCTGAAAGTGCAATCATTTTCTATGAATGTCCCTACCCGCTGAAGCTCTGATAAACTTCACTGAGATCTCTTGGGGATTTATTCCAAAGAATGCGTGGACGGTTTCTGAATATCCACATATTTATTTATCTATATTATCCTCAGCGCCTAGGAATTTCCTGAAAATTAGTGATCTATTCGTAAGACTCAATATTTAGTCATTTTACATAGGTAGAGTATTTGTCTAATAACTGGAAGAAATTGACCAAACTGGCGAATTGACACCAGGTCAGCTCGTATATGCTACCGGTTAAGTCGTCTTGCAATGACGAGCAACATAATTTTAAACAACATCGCCCCTATATGTTTCTTTAATGGATTACCGACGAGGTCGTTATCATTCACTGTTTTAAGGCAAAAGCTTTACATTCTTCATGAGTGGCGTGTGCAGAATCTGCGAGGACAACGAAATTTGCATATAAATAGTGACGCAACCGTTCTTTATGCAACTTTCAAAGGGTTCTCGCGCCATTTCGCGTCCCTTTTAGCATCCATCTGGCAGTCAAATTAAAGGCTATTTTACGGCAGTAAATCAAACCCACTAAATATGTACCTTCAATTATGGCGCCATTGTTCATCGTGTAGCGATACTAGTGTAAAAATTCTGAAGAAATCTTTCGTCATACAGTGCTCGAAGAGATGCCATACGATTAGACGTTGCGAGTATGTCTAGATGTCTTACTCGAGTTTAATGATAGCTCCCGGCAGGGGTTCTACGATTGAAATACGTATGTCCAATAATAAGTCTATACTTTAATTTATAAGTTCCGACATCACCGTTTGTTGCATATAGCACACATTCGCCTCTCAGTTGGAAGGAGTGGTAACTATAGGGAAGTCGAGTGATAGGTAGTCGGACCAGCTACACGATCGAAGCGCCGAGGAGCGTGATAGTTACTACTTGTTCAAGGCAGCCCTGTTATCAAGCTTAAGGTAACCGAAGACGGATATGATTGTAGTACAGAGTCGTCCACTTCTAGTTATAACGCGGTCGCCTCTTTGACAACGCCATCGAGCCAGACCTGGCCATGGAATTAAGCTGAGTGGAAGGCCACGCAAAGCAATGGCTCACTGTCTCTCTCTGCTTGTATTGCTTTGCTTCCAGCCTCGAAAGCAGGGCTTCTTACTTTGAAAGCAGTGACTATGTTATAACTAAAAGTGGACAACCCTGTACATTGCTCGCATGTAATATATCAGATGCAACCTCATTGCTCTGGTGCAGCCAAGGTACTTCCCGGTGCAATAAATTGACCTGGCTGGATTCTAAAAGAACGTGCCAGCACTGCCGCAGTTGATAACCGCTCCGTACTGCAAAATTGAAGAGTTGAAGGGGTATGTCGTTCTGTTTGAACTGCACCTATGAACTTAGGACCTTCTCTGTGTCTGTGAAGCGCGTGAATGACATCAAAGCAGCCGCTGCGATGTGCAACGTTACCACTTTGCGCTAGGCTGCCTGTAACACTCCGTGACTAGTCCAGTGATTATAGGAATATGTGCGCGAACTGACGCCTGTTGGAATGACAAAAGATGTGATAGCCACGGTTGTGGTTCTAGCAGTGAAGGACCCCGCTCTCCAACAGCTAGTTGCCGACGCATCTAATATTTTCGAGTATACAACTTTTGAAAAATGAGCCGGATTAGAAGTCTGAACGAAAGCTTCGGGTTATATTATTTAACCCTAAGGCGTTGCTTGTATAAGGCAAGATGTGCAGAACTCGAATATCAGAATATCAGTTAGGCTGCATATTAGGCTCAACAAACTCCTAATCCATTGCGACTGGAAAAAGAACGATCGAATTCAAGTAACCATAAATCCGTTTAAGAAATATTTTCACCTGAAGGTAGAAAAGGAAAATAACCTGGGTTTGGTACAATGAGACCTATAGCCTATGGAATAGGCCGTGGGAGTCTCCTATTCTCGCCTGGGAAGTAACAAGAGTCAATAGAAATTTGAGGACGTTAATGGGTTGTTGGGAATTATGTTAATTAGAACGCCACAGGAACCAGATGGGAATTGCTTTAATGATCACATCGAATCGAGCTCTTTTACAGACTTCACTCGCTCGGGCCAATGTGCGGCCCTCAGTCTCTATTTGTATTCCCACTACCACTGCACGCTCGGCGTCTCTCGAAAGTTTAGAGGCATGTTTAGTATAGTTTAGTTTAGTAGGTTTTAATGGCACATGGGTTTGTAATGCCATTATGTGCCAAGCGCTGGGTTTAGTGTGTTATGTGTGTGAAGAGTCCAAAAAGGTTCTTAAAAATTACTCATTTTAAAATTTAGTTTTGTTGAGTAATGAAACAGCGCATGATGTTTTGACGAGTGAGTCATTTCCTAAAAGTAGAGATGGGAATTAAAGGCATATGTAATTGAAGAATTGTGGGAAGTATATTTTCCTCACCTTGTCCAGTTTGTTACATAAGCATAAAATGTGGATTATTGTCATCTCTTTTCCACAGTCTACATGTCGGTCTTTCCTGTTTGGCAACAATAATAAAGCTGTGTGTAATGTACGTGTGTCCGATGTGCAGGCAACATATGATGACTTCAATGAAACGTTCGTGATGAGAGTAGGACTTCCATTCTCCTATGGCAGGTTTTTTTAGGCGTCGTTTATTTTTCACTCATTTGTCCCATTGTGACTGCTATTTGTCTTTCCAATTGTACTGCACTAACTTTAAGTGGTCCTTGTAGGGAAAGTGCACATTCTCGTTTTTTAATGTTGTGCTTATGCAGCACACTCATCTGCTTTCTCCTTGCATTTTATTCTAACATTACTTGGAACCCCGCACAATATTGTGTTGTATCCTCTTGCTGTGGCTTTTTATGTTTTGTGTAATATCGGCGATCAATGATTTAAATGAATTTCTAGGGTTAAACGCTGTGAGTACACTTAGGGAATCGGTGTGAATGGCACTTTTCTTCTCATTCTTGTGTATTATTTTTCCTGCTGCCAGGGAGATCGCATTGCACTCGGAAGTTAATATGGCAGCACACTGAGTTAACTAGATTTTTTTCTTGTTTGTCATTCACTATTGCAGTGCCTACGTAAAATTCTGTTTTAGAACCATCAGTGTAAAAGGATATATAACTTCTGTATTTACCACTTAGTGTCAAAAACTCTTGTAACAGGCGTTCGTGTGGTGTCAGGTTTTTCTGGAATTTTGTAAGTGTTGAGTCACATACATTGTGGAAACTACCAGGGTGGCAGTGGTTAGGGACAATGCGCAACATCGGGTAGTCTACTGACTATGTTGAATTCTTCTCGCTTATCTTCAAAAGGAAGTGGAAGTGGCTTGACAACTTGGGGCTTAGTATTAAACAGTGTCCTAGATAGGCATTTTGTAACTACTGTGTAACAAAGGTGTTTCGGTAGTGAACGAAGCTTTAGGATGTTCGAAAATGTAAGCGTGGTTCTTCTGTATTCTAGGGATGGCTCAGTTTTTTGCACGTAAAGATATTTATTGGTGACATCCTGTAGGCACCAGTTGATAGACGGAAATCTAAGTTGTTGACTGGGTCCAGTCGCTTCAGATACGAGGGTTTTGCAAATACATAAAATAAATAACCATAATCTAATCACGAGCCAACAATAAAACAATAAATCTGCAATAGGCATGTCCTGTCTCGGATCTTCAGCATTTATGCGACAACACTTTAAGTATGTTAAAATATCGGGAGGCTCTCTTTTTGGATGAGTTTATGTGGGGAGGAAAGTCAGCTTTCAGTCGAAGGTAATGCCTAAATATTTATGTTCATGCCTTACAGGTAAAACAGCATTTTTAAGATGGATTTTGGGATCGGTGTGCAGGTCTCGTCCAAGTGAAAACAAAACAGCTACTGACTTCTTTGTGAAGAACTTGAAACCATCTCTATCGGTTCATGTGGTTAGCGTATTTAATGCTAACTGAATTTTTTTTTAATGTTTATACACTGAAAGACGTACGTACTATTTGCAAGTCATCGACATAGACTGAGTATATGATGGATTTTGGAATCAAGTTTTGGTTTAGAAATCATTTTTTTATAAAGAGTGTGACACTTAAGATGCGCCCCTGTGGAACACCATTCTCATGTGTGAAATTTCTTGACAGGGTGGCACCCAGACGTACTTGAACTGAACGGGGAAAAAAAAAAAGTCATTCAAGCATTTTAGCATTCTGCCGCGGATGCCAAGGTCTCCTAGGTCGCGCAGTATTCTGAATATCCATGTCATGTCGTAAGCTTTATCTAAATACAAAAAGATGGGGAGGAAGTGTTGTGTGTGTATGAACGCTTCTTGGACAGTATTTTCTAAGCGTACAAGATGCGCATTCGTCGAACATGTTTTTGAATACCACATTGGTGGGTATCAAGAATTTTGCGAGATTCCAGTGTAAACATGACCCTAATATTTAGGAAACTCTCGAAGACTTTTGCGAGGAACCTCTTGCGGACTATGGGTCTATAACTGCTTGAAGAGGTTGGTGGCTTTTCAGGTTCAAATGAAGCAACAATAATAGCTTTCTTCTATTGAATAGGTATATCTCCTAACGTCCATATTTTATTGAACAATTTCAGGAGTGCCTCAACTGCAGATTCAGAAAGACTGGCCAGCATTCGGTAATGTATTTCATCTGGGCCTGGTGCAGCATGTGTGCACCTGAAGAGCAAACAAGACTTATTTTCAGTGGTGAAAAAGGACTGTTGTATGTTTCTTGAACATTTCCCGTTGCAAGTAGTTTGCGTCTTTCAACTTTGTTTTTATAGTTTAAAACTGATTCTGTGTAGTGTGATGAGCTAGATACGACAAAAGATGGTCGCCTAGAATGCTTGCTTGCTCTTCAGTATTTGTCTTGGTATTTGGATATGTAAGTAGAAGGACTGTGAAAGGGTAGTAGCACCTGCCATTTATATTATTTACTTGAGCCCATATATTCTTGGGTGTTACCTGACTGTTATACAAGAGCTTTTTTACGCTTTTCGAGCATTTAGAGCATTTCGACGTACATAGCGTGCTTTAGTTCTAGGTGTTTTTACAACGATAAAATTCTCCTGTGTGGGGTACCTACGAAATATACCCCCTGCCTTATTTTGTTGTTCCTTCACCACCCTAGAATCTTTCATCCACAAAACATTACGATTTTGTCGCACTACGCCTGATGATTGAGAGATAGCAAGGCGTGCGGCAGCTATGATACAAGTGGTAAATTTTTAATTTATTTCGTCAACGTTAAAGTCTTCTGAATAGTTTTTGTAAGGTAGTACTTGCACTAAACTGTTTCCAGTCAGCTAAATACAGCTTGCAACGTCGTGAGTTTGTTAGAATTATTGATGAAGTTCTTTAAGTGATTGTTAGAGGTCGGTGATCACTCCCATGTGTAATACCTAGGACATCCCATTTAAAATCGCTAAAAATAAAAGGGGAACTGAAAAATAAATAAATGTATCTCATTTTTCCTGAGCTTGGGGCGCAATGTGTAGGTTTTCCGTTCTTAAGTAGCCTAATGATATTGTACATGATAAAGTCCTGTAAAATCTTGCTTCTTGTGTTAGTTTTCCACTCCCCAGAGCAGAGAGGCCGCATTAAAATCTCCAACTATTAAATATGAATTTGGCATTTGTTTTATAAGATTGTATCGCCCTCTTGGGAGGCGCTAGAAACTCATATATCGCGCGTCGCCCCACGAAGAAAATAAAGGCGGCGCGTGGTCGTGGCTCCTGCAGCCTCGGCAGTCAGTTTTGTTCTGGTGGCAATCAACAGCAGTCTTGTCCCTTCGTTCTTGAAGCGTAGCGTGACGTTAGGCCTTCATCTGACGACCTAGGACGGTGAATGACCGATACCACAGTATTCACGGCCCAGGAGTCTCGTCTGCAGGACGACTCGTAACTGCACGTTCGTCTCCCGCCTTTCTGGCTCCAGAACTAGTAAGTTTGGTTCCACCAGATCAAAGCTCAATTTTCACTTGCCGCATCAGCTCGGAGTTGACGCGACACTACTATGCGCCACCTCGAGGCTTCCTCCTGACCTTGCCGCCAAGCTATCCAACATTTTCTCCGCCCCATGGGTGATACACTATATCAGCACCTGAAAACCAAGGTGCTGGAGAGATTTATGCCATCGGAGCACTCCCGCCTCCTGCAACTCCTTACCGCGGAAGGCCTGGGCTATCGCCGCCCTTCCCATCTTCTGCGCCGGATGCGACAGCGATACCTCCAACCACTCAGCGTTGCTTCGACAGCTTTTCCTCCAACGCCTTCTCCAGACCATCCTCCTATCCTCCTAGCCCTTACGGCGGCCGGTGACTTCACCATCGACCGCCTGGCTGAGCCCGCCGATAACATTCATGAGGCGGCCTCCCCATCTGCACAGCTGTTTTGCCGCCTGCAGATCCGACAATTTCGCCCCTGGAGATCCGTGTCGATGAGCTTGCCGCCTCAGCCGCCGCATTCCGCAGCCTAACTCAAGAGACCTCGTCGCCTCGTCTCGATCATCGCGCTCTTTCGCGCACACGTTAAGCTCGGAGTCCGTCTGGCGACATGAGGAAATCAGCACGATTCCATCGACTAAGGCTGATCGTTCCAAGTCATCAAGGAAGTGGCTCCGTGCTGACAACACCTCATCTATACCCATCTACAGGCTAAGATCTCTCATCCTCTATTTCGGGCTTCACATCACTTTTCAATGGATATTCCTCATCGCAGACGTGGTTCATCCGATCATCGGCTTGAACTTCCTCTCCTACTTCGGCTTGGACGTCAGCGTGAAGCGTCGTCGCCTCACTGACGGTCTGACTCATCTCTTCATCTCGGGATTCTTGACCGACTTTGCTTCCATGGGAATCCGCACGCAGATACCTTCCTCCAAGTTCTAAAATGTGCTGGCGGGTTTCCCGGAGCTGAACAAGCCATGCAAGTTCACTCAGGCGGCAAAAGATTCGGTGACACGCCACAGCTTCACCCGGGGTCCACCCACAGCTGCTCGACCACGCCGCTTGTTTGGAGACCGTCTCGCTATCGCTAAACGTGAGTTCGACCACATGATACAGCTCGACATTATACGCCCATCCTCTAGCGCATGGGCGTCTCCGCTGCATCTAGTGCACAAGCAGGAGGCTGGTGACTGGCGACACTGTGGCGACCATCGGGCAGTAAATGCCAAGACCATCCACGACAGCTATCCGCTACCCCACATCCAGGACTTTACGTCGCGCCTCGCGGGATGCACCATTTTTAGCAAACTTGACCTGGCGAATGCGTATCGCCTAATTCCCATCGAACCCGCCGACATACCTCAGACCGCCATTACGACGCCCTTTCGTTTGTTTCTGTGCGGATGCCTTTTGGACTACGCTATTTGGCTCAAACCTTCCAGCGGTTCATGGCTGTGGTAAAGCGGGGTCTGCCGCTTGTCTTGGCGTACCTGGATGATGTCCTCATCGCCAGCCCTACTTATGAAGGTCAGGAGCAACACCTACGTGCTCTGGTCAAGCATCTACTGTACTACGGCCTGGTTTTGAACGCTTCTATGTGTGTTTCAGTGCCTTAGAGCTCGAGCTCTCGGGTGATCCCATTTACTCGGAGGGTGTCCACCCTCTCGCGTCCCCCGACCAGACCATCAAAAATTATTCCCAGCCTACAACAGTGCGCCACGTACGGCAATTTCTGGGGCTGGTAAATTTTTTCAGGCGCTTTATCCAGCGAAAGAAGAAATGCGCATTACAGATCTGCTCATGTGGCAGAAGGCTTTATTTTGAAGAAATATAAACAGGAAGGAGCACATGTGATGGAGAACTTAAGACTTCTCGTCACGAGCAAACGCGTACAGCAAAGGGCTTTTAAAGAAGGAAAAATGCTATGTCGTCTTTATTGAAGAAACTTTTGAGAGAGCTAAACTGAAGAAAAGCGCGAATTGAAAGCAGCGAGAGTCACAGTGGTGACAATCTAAATAACCAGTTTTCCTTCAAGTTACGGCTTAGCGCTGCGTTTAGGCCCTTCACAGCATTCCGTGCGGTGAATGTTCGTTATAGAAACAAGGGTTTAGCATAGCGCAATCCTCGATCGTTGCAGCAGTCCGTTTACGAGGAGAGCTATTCCGCATGCACAGATAGCTATGACGTGACCTGAAAGGACCTGCAGTCAGCAGCTACGTGCACGCCAGCCACGACGAGACCAATCAGCTGAAGCGCACTGGCAGCGAATGTAAGCAGCACGCGTTATGCTAAATCGCTCTAAACGATCTTGCAGTCTCACCCGTTCGGCCTCAACCCTTCCTTGAGTTTATTCTTACAAAAAACAGACCGTCGTCGGTGTCAGGTAGGAAGGCGAACGATCACAGCGCCTTCGTTCTCGACTCTCTTTGCCACTGACCTTGAACCATGCTGTCAGCTTCGGATCGTGCGTGAATTCGTTGACCTTGCGCACAAGCCCCATGACGCCGATGGCAGAGAGCCCCGCCTCCTCACATACATTCTGCGCAGACTGCAGGAAGGAAGAGGCCAGGCTGGTAGCATTTTCTTTGCCCTGCAGCTTCGTGGTGAGAGATCGAGGTGAGTAGCTCAGGCCGAACTTGGTATATTCGTCGTCCTTGTGCTCGCTGGCTGCCTGGGTGCACAAAGACCGAAGATGTTATCAGCCACTCCGGTCGGAAGAGTCGAGTACGAGATAATGCGAGTGTGCGCTAGAACTTGACACCACGTTTCTCTTTCGATTCGAGACTAGGGGTCACAGTTTTGCTTTCAGAGCATAGTCGTGAATCCCCGGCACATGCACAGGTCATTCTCCCTGAATTCATTTTAACCGCATTTTAACCACCGCATCTCAACCTCATTCTAAACCACGAATTATACCACCGCATCTCAACCTCGTTTTAAATCACGAGTTGTAGTGATCCCGTATGTAGTGATTTTCCAACCACTTAAGAAGATTGTAGAATGGATAAATGTACAAGCATCTTTTGTTTCCACTCCAGATGAGATGAAACCATTGTGCAGCCTGACACAGTCCGCTGGCACGCAGAAGGAAATGTGCCAAAGAAGTCCGAACCAACCTCTTCGAACGTTCCAGCTCAGTTCTGTCCAGCGCACTGTTGTAGTGTGGGAAAAGCTGCGTTGGCAAAAAAAGTATGTCTCTAAACGATCACCTCCGGGAACATAGTCACAACATGAAAGAAAAGCTAATATGTTTCTAAACGCTCACCGTAGAAAACGTAAGCCGAATGATGACAGTGTGGACGAAGATTAAAGCAAGTCCAATTAGGCTCACACGTGTCAGCCCATGTACCAAGTTTAGACTAGCGTATTCGAAAAAGAACACACACGAAAACTGACTCGTAACATTATAGAAGCCAAATATTTTGTGGTTCGCGTGTATCAAATCTGTTGATTACTCTCAACCATACAGGTGGCGGAAGTACAAAACCTCAGCCAGCACCTAAATTTTCCGCGAGCCGCGCTTCTGTGATGTTGGCTACGATAACTGTATTGTTTCTAGGTCGAAGTTTGAAACAAACTTTCGCAAGCAGCGCTCGTGTGTCCCTGCGTTTCTATCCTTGTGTCCCAACCATGTTGCGCTGTTCATTCCTGCCGTGAAAACCTAACATGACTGAACTGCAACTAACTGCAAACTACAGCGTGAGGCAGGTTTCACCTTTGGAGTGAAGCTTTCTTCATGTAAAGTTATGACTTGGCGAAAAATTTATAACACTAAAAGACGTCCAAATGCTGTCATGCGCATCAATGTTAAAGTGCGAATTGTGTGACATGTACGATTTAAATGTGTTTTTGCCAATGTGCACTGGCCCACGAAAGCCGTTGAATAAATATTGCTAAAACTGTGAATTCCGCAGTGACTTGAGTAGACAGTGGAGTAATATTGCGTACCTATATTGTACACTCAGTGCTATAGTGGCGTTATTCTCACGGGTCAGCTTCTGCGACAGGTGCACTTAGGTTCCTTTTATGATACCCAGGTTGGCAACAACTTGACAATTTGCAGACTCCAGCCACTTATCGGGAGTCCACGACGATTGACTCGAGACTGTGGAAGGTGAGGTTTGTGCCAACCTGGCATCAACATCACTCCCGAAAAGGAACAGTAGCGATACAGACACCGTCACACTTCTGGCTGGACACCTGTACCACACCATAGGATATTGAAGAAGATGGGAATAAAGGGGGTACTGTAGTGTATGGCTTCTGAATAATTTCCGCCATCTAGAAAATTAACGTTGAGGAGCATTATTGTACCACATTCTCAATGCAAACTGCCCAGCAAACTCATTCTAAACAGTGCTTTCCACATGTCAGTCATTTCCTTGATTTATTCGTTTATGTCCGTACATGTTGTACCACTGTTGTGCTGTTGTAGTGTTTTGTGTCGGCTTTTATAGTTGAGATTACCTCCTTTTTAATATGCATTTATCCAAAATTTTCCACACCTGTATATCCTGCAAAGACTGCCAGAATGAATGAAAGAATGCCCGCAGTGAAACGCCGGCTAATATTTACATATAGACCAGACTCAGTTTAAAAAAATACTCAGAATATCTGCAACGTTTTCGGACTTGATGTACACACATTGATAACACGAGCTGATAACAAAGCCCCTTCCACATTTTTGTGATCTTGTGCGCAGACGAAGCAGCGTTTGCATTGGTTTTGCTAATGAAAGTAACTTGAAATCTTCAGTATGTGATGGCAGCTCATGGAAAATGCTGCTTTTCGGTTTTTCCTTAAATGCAATCGAGGACACTTTAACACGCCGCTGTTTTGAAATAAAGATATTGACTCCGAACTTTTAAAGCTACCATTTTATTCGAAGTGCGCAAATTTCCCAGCATGTTACGGGATAAAATATTCCTTCCTCACTATTTGCTTCTTTGTTTATTTGCGGCGCTTTATTTAGATTTTTGGATGTAAGTACGACTACATTTTCAAGTCATAAAAACTTTATGACAACACCAAATCGGTCCCCAGAAAAACCATGATTGTTTCTCTTAGTGCCTACACAGTCTCGTTTTTCCAGTGTGTTTTAAATACCCTTGTTATTGGCAAACTTGAGGCAGCCAGCACCGTATCACACTATTCCGAAGACACTATTGTCGTCCCGAACTCCCTCGGAGAAGCGGCAGAAGCGCTTCCCTGATCCCCTTTTATCTTCGCTGCACGAGAGGCTTCACGACGGGAAACGATTACGGGACCGCAATGCAAGCTGAAGGTAGGGACTGCAGAGCACTTTGATACGCAGCTCTCAAAGCGACACTCATATGTGTTGATTTCCTTCCTGTGGTGAGAAGGGAAGCACCGGTTTGGGAAGTTTCCTAGTAAACAGCCTTGTCAGCTGACTCTTCCTCGTTGCGTTGTTCACGACCACAGGTGTCTTCCTATAGCTAGCTGAACACTTTGCCTCTATTCGCGGTAGAGATCTCACAAACATTCCATGTAATATTAAATACGATTTTCAAAGTTACCAACTAAGTATTAAAAATTAAAAAAAAAAGTTGAATGTGTTCGCCAGACTCATTAGATGAACTCGTAGAGGCTACAAGAAATTGGTTGTATTAATATCGTTTTGCTTACTTCTGGAAATATGTAGGCATGTGGAATATACTCCATCCACGTAATAGCGTTAAGAAGACGTTCGATAATTTTCTTGAGATGTCCGAGAAGGCAGTTGTTTAGGGGTACACTTTTTTCGACTCAATAGAGTAGCCAGAAATAGGCTTGTAGATAAGCTTCAGTATCTGTGCGCAATGCATCTGTAATAACTGAACTTTCGTAGAGTGTATTTTGAAAATATAAATGACAGACGTAATTTCGCAGTTATAGGAAGATAATTTATGAACAGGACCCTAGACAACCGCTGAGAAGACGACGACGGTCTTCAGAAATCTATATACAGAATGGAGCAATGGCCGTTACAGTAGGCTATAAGCTTTCGTGGCAATTTAAGCATTCTGCACAAAAAAATTAGCTGCGTGCTTTTGATGAATCTGTGACTACATTTAGTGTGTACAAAAAACACGTCTCTTATGAGGTTTCTTCGTGTGTTTGAGAATATGCCTGAGATTTATGTTTCTGTAATATCTGGTTGTAATAGCTGGCTCTGCATAACAGCTTGATTATTCCTTTTTTTTCTTCCCGCATTTAAGCAATACATAATCATAAAGGTTACACCTCTTTGCGTTGAAAAGTCATTTTTATATTAAATATGGGAAAGTTCATCACATGTGCGCAGGCGCCTCACCAAGCCGTCATATATACCATTTAATAGGCCTCTCACATCAATGTAATGCAAAATATAATTGGTTCCTGTCGTTACATTTCAAATATCATGATTTTACTATTTTAAATTTTTCTGTGGGAAACAGCATTAAGTGGCGCTCTTAGGAGACGATGATTGAGACATGTCAAACAAAGAGATAGTGTAGGTGGTAGAATGCACACCCAGAGGTTAATGGAGTGTGAAGTACGTATTTGGGAACCCTAGCCGCTGCCGAGTGTCTAGCCATACACGAGAGCATCACAGCGATGCCTTCCCACTGGTCCCTTCTAGAAAGCTTGCTGTGGGTCTTACCTTGATAAAACTCTTGTATGCAGCATTACCAGTGGTTGAAGAAAGGGTGCCGTTGAAGGCGATTACGTGCGTGAAAATAATGAAGTCGCAGAGTTCTTCCTTAATTGGCAACATGGCTGCCGTATAGAAGCTACGGCCGATAGTGCACACCATGTACCCGTAGCCGGTGGATGGTCGCCTTGTTGCTGCGTGACAGGCGGACGTCGGAATTAATATAAAGGCATAGCACACTATAAATCGCGATCCGCTAGCGTAATCCGATTCCGTGGTGTGCCGCAGCCCATGCACACGTCCTCTTGAGAGCGCCAGATGTCGGCGAATTATTATCGGCGGTACAGTTACGCACATAGGCTGCATACTATTTCTCGGCGGCGCCCACCCCTGCTGTGCTGAGACATTTTTACAGCGGGCGCTTTGTCGGAGCGCAGTAGCCCATCAACTACGTTGGAATGCCTATATGATAACTCTCTATAAAGCCATACTTCTATGACAACAGTCAATCAGAAAAACTGCTATAGTCACAAACAGACCACGTTAGTGCTCAAACCAAAGATTCCACTAAGATAAGCTCAGAAGCAAGTCGCTATGGGAGATGTGAGCTAAAGTCCAAGTCTCTGAAATGAGTCCCGTGCTGATACGCATTAGCTTTTAGATTTGGTCGCTCAAATCAGCGCGGAATGAAGCTACCTAGTTGTAGAGGCCAGGGCTGTGTAAACAGGGGTAGCACGAAATAGCAAGCAGATGCCGACTCTAACACGGCGTAGAATTCGAAGTAATTATCGATGAGAGTGAAGTCAAATGTGATAAGAAAAGTCAAACATTACAAAACGTATAGGTAGCACATTCTCAACAATATAACGCATAGTGACCATATAAAGATAAAAATACATTCAATATATAAAAAATTACAGTAGTGCCAAGTTTTCCGGGACGAATTATGAAAGGCAACTGCAGATCACACCGCATGTTATCAGAAGAAAAAACAAAAGTAAAGATATATTCATCTGGGCCTTCCAAGCTAGTCCTAGTCTTCTAAGTTTTTACCCGGCCAATAGCGCTAACTGATCCGTTGTGCAATTATTCGGGCGCTGGTATAGTCAGCGTCGTCAGCGTCTTGAGCGACATGTTGCGGGCATGAATACTGGCTTATCGTGGTGCGTTGAACGAAGTCACATATCTCTATAGATATGGCAGGAGCTTCCACCTCTGAGTTCTCGTTTGAGGCTTGGTAGTAACACCGCAGTGCAACCTTCCAGGGTCCTTCTGGGAGACTAGAACACGCTACTCCTGTATCCTATAGACCCTATTCACCATCATGTTTAGCAGGCGGCCGTTGTGGCAACCCTGTTTCACGGAGACGCCATAACGTTGGGTGGTTCGAAACTAAAAGTATGCTTCGACGCATCGGCGCCGATTTACCAGCGTTCTCCCTGCTGCGCGCCACTCATTTGTCGGATATTTGAGATGCCATTTGGAACGCCGTCCAACCAGAGCTCCGATTCCAACGAGGACGTGTTAAGATTCGCTGTAGGCTCTCTCTCTCTCTCTCTCTCTTTCTTTCCCCTCTCCGATGTTGCGTCGTGCGTGCCATGGTTGTCAGTAAAGCTGCAATGACATCATGTGAATAAACTCTATACACACGTCTGTACGACTTGGTTAAACAATACCAGGGATTTATCAATATCCCTGTCAGGTCCATTTTCCTTTAAATGGGTATCTTACTAATGTATGGTAATGAGCGCGTGCGAAATAATAGAGGGACCGATTAAAAAATTACAGGTAAGTCGAGCAGAAAAGTAGATATACGTGGGGAAGAATCCTAAAGAGGAGCTGCAGACGAAAGCCGTTATTGCAATTGCGTCATCCCTACAAAGCAGAGCTTATGTGCCAATTGGGGCATTGAGTGCGTAGCCTTCTCCACCTCCTGCTCTGGGTGCCGCCCTTCGGTACACTGAGCGCGCCGGGAATGTGGACGGCAGCTATAGAGCTAACAGTGCAGGCTGTGCGAGATGTGAAAACCAAAGCGGTAGCTTACAGCCTGGCGCAGCCGATGTATATGGTTTGGTTTCTAGTTTCTGGGGTTTACAGTCCCAAAGTGACTCAAGCTATGAGACGCCGTAGCAGAGGACTCAGGGAATTACGAATAACTGGGGTTCTTTAACGTGCATTGGCATCCCACAGCCCACAGACCCTTGCTTTTTCCTTTCATCGAAAGGCGGCCGCCACAGCCCAGATTCGTTCCCGCATTCTTGGGCATAGGACTCGAGTGCCATACCCATTGCCCCATTTGGGCGGGTTCCAGTTTGTATATATTTGTTTAACTGCGGCAAAGTTTGCGGCCCCGTTCCCTAGAGGACACGATTGGTTCACAGGAAGGGAAAGGCGCGGTAACTGTCTCACTTGTTTTCTGTGGACACCTCAACCGCGCCGTAAGGGAAGGGAGGAAGGTTGGAGTGAACAGTGGAAAGAGAGAAAGAGGTACCGTAGTGGAAGGCTACGGAGTAATTCCGACCACCTGGGGATCTTTAACGTGCGCTGACATCGCACAGCACACGGACGTCTCTTCGTTTCGCCTCCATCGAAACGCAGCCGTCGAGGTCGGGTTCGAACCCGGGTATTCGAACCCGACCTCAGTGGCTGCGTTTCAATTGTCTGACTTTTCGTCTTCTCTTTTTAGAGCGAAAACTGCTGTTACTCAATCACTGTCAAGGTCAAAGTTTGGCGAGCGTTCACCCTGATAGCAAGAGCAACGCTCTCTTTTTTTGTGCACCCTGCCTACCTCGCTACGAAGAAACTCAGCTATGTGCACTCACGCAGATATGCTGCCGTGATCAACATAATTAAGAAAGTGTATTAAGCATGCTTCATTTGGCATTGATCGGCTCCGTATCTGTACAACGACAGTTGCTTCTCCGGTGGTTTTTCCTCCAATTTCACAGTGAAGAAGGTGCGCGCCGTACCGAATGCGTTGCTTTCGGCGCTTCGTAGGCCGCGGCCGTTCAATGAGCAGAGGCTATCGCCTTTTATATCTAGGTTAAACCTGAGCAATTTTGTACTTTTTGCAGTTCTGCTTCGCTCTAGTTTTTCAAATTCAACATGGACCGTTAAATTTAGCATACTTGGTTTAGTTTGGTTTGGTTTGTGGGATTTAACGTCCCAAAGCAACTCAGGCTATGAGAGACGCCGTAGGGGAGGACTCCGGAAATTTCGACCACCTGGGGTTCTTTAACGTGCACTGACATCGCACAGCACACGGGCGCTTTGCTTCTCGCCGCCATCGAAAAGCGGCCGCCGAGGCCGGGATTCGATCCCGCATCCTTGGGAACAGTAGTCGAGCGCCGTAACTGAAGGGCATATCCCTGGCAGATTGTTGTTGAAAATTTATATAGCTGGCATTGATTAGATGACAGATTGTGCGACGTAATAAAGCCAGCGTTGAATACACTCCACTGGCCTCACGGCGTTACGTAATGCACCACGTGAAGGGCGCGTAATAATAAATTCTTATAGCAGGTTTGACCACCTTCAATCAAAGCAATAGATCACTACTGTATCACAGCCGGCTACCAACTAGCGTAATAAAGTGCCAGCCACTCGCGGTGGAATTCAGGTCAAATAATATGCTTATAATATTCTGCAATTCAGTTCAAAAGAGTACCCATCAGTTTGCAGCTACAGTAATGAACATCAAAGCATGGCCGCGTTATTTACAAAAAGAAGAGAAAAGAAAGTGCAATCTTGAAGGCATGCAGAAAATCACGAAAGGCAGAATGGTTGAACCAATCTGATGTATTATTCCACTGCATTGCGTTATTTAAAATCGCTAATTCTTCTCAAGGTGCTGCCGTGTCGTCTATGCTCCTGAAAGCTTGTAGTGCCGTGCTGCCATTTCTTCAGTTATGAAAGGAAACTGTGTCAGCTAGAATTTTATATGAACCAGTTTTTACAAAATAATTGTGACTCCCATTTCTTTTCAGGATAGTGGTACCTGCGCTGTACTTGTATAGTTGCCTCCTCTAGATTCCAAAGGCACAATAGAAAGCATTGAATAATAATTTGCAAATGTTACGTGAAGAAAAAGCGCTTTGGGTGTAGAAAAACTGCCGGTTATACGCACTTGTAGTCGTCGTGGGTATGGTGGTAGGCGGCGTAGGTGGCGCTTTTCTCGGTCCGGAATGAACGGCGTATACTGCGGCCGGAGTGATGTCGCCTGCGTTATTCCGCTCTGTCGAGCCTGCAGTACGAGATGGGGTTGTTACGCACCTTTCAAGCGGCTTGCGGCATCATATTGCTGCAGTCCTGAGGAATCAAGAGGTTAGCAGAAGACATAGAAAAAGAACTTGGAAAGACTCTCGTGCCACACTCGCCGCCTTCGACTATAGTTGAGCTCCCTGCCTTCTCGACGTGTGCAGCGCTCCAACAACACATTTCTCGCCACTGCAATCGGCGTACAAAGTTCAGATATAATCCTCCGACGGCATCGAACCCACCCGCCATCTAAAACTACCCCATCACTTATCGGCCAGCTCATCCTACCCGAAGGAGCCGTTTTCAAATTGAAGGATTGCGAAGGCATTCTCCGCGTCCGACGCAGTGTGACACCACCTGCTTCGTTTCATGCGCGCCGTTCCCTGTCTTCAAGGCGCCAATCTCCGCCGCATACACAAAAACAACTAACCAGCGCAGCTGACGGAGATGAGGTCGCTGGACAATGTGCGCTGCTATCTAATATTACCAATTTTCACAAAGAGACGCGACGCCTTTTCCTGCCTCCCCACCCTGACCTCGACCGAGCACAAGCTACCCTGCTCTGCAGACTACAGACACATTCAATTCCTAGTCACTCCAGGCTATCACTAATTACTAACAGGGAATACGACCCCGCATGTCCAAATTGCAACAACGGAGAACCCACCACTCAGGCGCACATCCTCTGGGGATGCGAAAATAACCCGCCTGCAAAGGCCCTCCTGCCAGCTCCCTCTGCGGAAAGCTGGCACCAACTCCTTACCAAGCCCAAGAACACGCAACGTGCACTTATTTCGTGGGCCCAGGATGTCACTCCCACCTGGGGGCCACACAGGCCCCACCTGCCCTGGGGCAAATAAAGTTATTGATATCTCTCTCTCTCTCTCTTCCTCCGTATGTGTAGATGTTGCCGGATCCCCAGGTGGTCGAAATTACTCCGTAGCCCTCCACTACGGCTCCTCTTTCTCTCTTTTCACTTTCTCTCCCACCTTCCTTCCTCTCCTTACGGCGCGGTTAAGGTGTCCACAGAAAGCAAGTAAGACAGTTACCGCGCCTTTCTCCTCCTATAAATCATTTAATCAATCCGCCGGGGTGGTGCAGCGGTAATACGCCCGACTACTGTGCCCGAGTACCCGGGTACGAACCCGACCTCGGCGGCTGCGTTTCGAAGGAGGCGAAACGAAGAGTCGTCCGTGTGTTGTGCGATGTCAGCGCATAGATTTCCAGGTGGTCGAAATTACTCCGTAGCCCTCCACTACGGCGCCTCTTTCTCCCTTTCCACCTTCACTCCCATCTTCCTCCCTTCCCTTACGGCGCGGTTGCGGTGTCCACAGAAATCAAATGAGACAGTTACCGCACCTTTCCCTTCCTATAAATAAAAATAAATCAGAACAGAGTTAGAAACGAAGAGGCGTCCGTGTGCTGTGCGATGTCAGCAAACGTTAAAGATCCCCAGGTGGTCGAAATTACTCCGTCCGTAGCCCTCCACTACGGCTCCTCTTTCTCTCTTTCCACTTTACCTCCCACCTTCCTCCCTTCCCTCGCGGCGCGGTTCAGGTGTCCACAGAAAACGAGTGAGACAGATACCGCGCCTTTCCCTTCCAGTGAACCAATTAAATTAAAGAACAGAGTTAGCCCCGCCGGGGTGGTGCAGTGGTAAGACGCCCGACTACTGTGACGGAGCACCTGGGTTCGAACCCGACCTCGACGGCTGCGTTTCGATGGAGGCGAAACGAAGAGGCGTCCTTGTGCTGTGCGATGTCCGCGCATGTTAAAGATCCCAGGTGGTCGAAATTACTCCGTAGCCCTCCACTACGGCTTCTCTTTCTCTCTTTCCACTTTCTCTCCCACCTTCCTCCCTTCCCTAACGGCGCGGTTGCGGTGTCCGCAGAAAACAAGTGAGTTACCTCCCCTTTCATTTCCTATAAATAAATCAGTTTTAATCTGAACAGAGGTAATGTGCTTGCTGACTGTCTACAATGGCGTTGGTAGACAGTGGTTTAAATATTTCAGTGACGAGTTTAGATTTACCCTTTTGAAGTACAATGGTATGCTTATGTGGGCCAAAACTCGTGGGAGAGAAAGTGGAAAGAGAGAAGGATGAGCCGTAGTGGAGGGCTACGGAGTCATTTCGACCACCTGGGGATCTTTAACGTGCGCTTATATCGCACAGCACACGGACGTCTCCGTTTCGCCACCATCGAAACGCCGCCGCCGAGGTCAGGTTCGAACCCGGGTACTCCGGCACAGTAGTCGGGCGTCTTACCACTGCACCACCCCACCAGGGCCGGCCACCTGAGGATCTTGAATATGCTCTGACATCGTGTAAGGGATGATGGGCGGCTGTTCCTGGCCCTGCTGGCTCTGTTGCTGTTGTTGTGCCTGTAGCAAGAATGAAAAGAAAATGCACGGGCCTGCTACTGGCTCTGTAGCTGAGCAACCTCCGCTGCTTCGTGCGGACAAAGAAGAAAATAGAGAAGAAAAGAAAGTGGGGGAGAAAGACGCGCGCCGCAACAACAGCCGTCGTCCACCAACGAAGCGGTGGCGGGTGCAATGACAGCCTACAACAGATTCGATGGCAGGCAAGCTCCCGCCACAAAAAGCGGTGACCTACCTGTCCCAGCCCCATCAGGGGAGTCACACTACTATTGGCTCTGTAGCTGAGCTACCTGGCGCTGCGGTTACGGCGCTCGACTACTGCTCCCAAGCGCGCGAGTTCGAATCCCGGCCTCGGCGGCCGTTTTTGATGGAGGCGAAAAGCAAGGCGCCCGTGTGCTATGCGATGTCAGTGCACATTAAAAAACCCCAGGTGGACGAAATTTACGGAGCCCTCCACTACGGCGTCTCTCATAGCCTGAGGTGCATTGGGGGGTTAAACCCCACAGACCAAACCAAACCTGATTGATTTATAGGAACGGAAAGGCGCTGTGACTGTCTCGCTTGTTTTCTGTGGACACCTAAACCGCGCCGTAAGGGAAGTGAGGAAGGTGGGAGTGAAAGTGGAAAGAGATAAACAGGAGCCGTAGTGGAGGGCTAAAGAGTAGTTCGACCCCCTGAGGATCTTTAACGTGCACTGACATAGATGAGCTACCTGATTGGTTGATAGGAAAGGAAAGGCGCGGTAACTGTCGCACTTGTTTTCTGTGGACACCTCAACCGCGCCGTAAGGGAAGGTTGGAAGGTGTGAGTGAAAGTGGAAAGAGAGAAAGAGGAGCCGTAGTTGAGGGCTACGGAGTAATTTCGACCACCTGGAAATCTTTAACGTGCGCTGACATCGCACAGCACACGGACGCCTCTTCGTTTCGCCTCCATCAAAACGCAGTCGCCAAGGTCGGGTTCGAACCCGGGTACTCCGGCACAGTAGTCGGGCGTCTTAACACTGCACCACCCCAGCGGCGCAGACAGAAGAGGGAAACTAGAGAAGAAAAAGAAGAGGGAGAGAAAGACGCGCGCCGCAACAGGCGTCGTCCACCACCTAAGCGGGGACGGGTGCAATGACGGCCTACACTAGATAAAGATTCGGTGGCTGGCTAGCCACCGCCGCAAGCGGCGTTGGCCTACCTCCGCAGCCCCGTAGGGCCAGGAACAGCCACCCTTCACCACCTCCTCCCTTCCCACAGTCTCAACAACAAATACCGCACCGCACACGGACGCCTCGTCATAGCAGTCTCGTGCATTTTCTTTTCCTTCTTCCTACAGCCACAACAACAACAACGCGTCTTCGTTTCACCGCCAAAACGCAGCGTCCGGAGATCGGTTTCGAACCCGTCTTTTAAGGTGAAGGTCGTTCTCCGCTCATGTGTCAATACTTCGCATGTGCCAGACATACACTCGAGACCTGTTAGCGAGATTCCAAGAGATGTGTTCTCTTTGTCTAGCCATCTCGATGTCGCAAAAAGGAAAGGAAATTTCCACTGTGCGCCACCCTATATCATGACGATGACACCGGCATGACGTTTACAACCACCGCCTACTACCAGGAGGGTTCACAGCTGCACGCTACTAGCCACAGTGGTCGCAGGTACTAACCCGCAACTGACCTCGAGTTAACGCCCATCGACGATGCCCTTCAACACTGCACCAACACTGCATGTCTGTAGGGCTTGTTCTTGCTCTGCAGGGGACCCTGAATTGGTCCACAGAGTTATATCGTCCGCATACACGGCGAAATTGAGATCGTTTCATCCACATCTACACCAACAGTCAAGAGGCTGTAAAAACTCTGCAAGCCCGTTCATACAAGACCTCAGTACAACACCGCATCAAACAGCGCTGCTGCTACCTGCGAGAGACCTCACAAGTCTCAGTACAGATTCATTGGACACCCGGACATAACGCGCAAGAAACCGGGAACAGAACGGCCCACCAGGCCGCTGGCGCGCAGCTAGAGGAAGACCGCCGGCATAGCCTTGAAGTGGGCCCGTCCAAACTGGACAACCCTTACTCTTCTCCCGTCTCCTTCCTCATACTGGACTCTGTCATCACGCGGCTTAAACATGAGCGGAGGGGTTTGTGGCGGAACCTTGTCCCCGATATTACTCTTCCGATACCTTCCAGCCTCTCTCGTCCTGCCCAAGTTCTAACTCACAAGGCGCGAGCCGGTGTAGACACCGGACATCCTGAGTCAATGATGCCAAACCAAGATCAGCTGCCCCAACTGCCCTGCTGACTCCGTTAACCTGCATCACTTGACCTGGACCTCTCCTGGCATGGCTGAGCTCTGTGCCCGCTTCACCTCTGCTCACCACATTCAGATTTACGAAGACTAGACAGCCCCCAATACCAACGCCAAGCGCAAGCTTAGTGCCCTGCTAGACTTCATGTCGGAGTCTGGCGCCCTGACCCTCACTTAACCGAACCCCTTCTCCTCTAGGCCTCAAGTCATCCTCAGGAATAAAAGTTTATGAATTAATGAATGAGGCCCGGTCTTGCCAGCAAAACCTCGGCAAGGGGCGCGCAATACACCAGGTACAGCAGCAACGCTCAGATTTTCTAATTTCTCCAGTGCTTATTCTGTCTTGTCCTCTCAAAATATTTTTATTAGTTCTTTGATAATACTTGGTCCACAGGAAGGGAGAGGAGTAGAGAGGCTGGATGAAGAGTGGATTCTTTGTAATTCAGATTGAGGGCTGAAGGTTGATTTGGTAGAAAAATGAGCGGTCTCAAGCTATGGGGTAGGCCCTGTGTTGGCTTGGCTGCTGCATCACAAAAATGTATCTTGGCGAAAAATTCTCTTAGGACACGGGCCGGAACCTATATGCTCACCAGGATCGATGAGATAGTACGATCCCATAAGAAGGAACAACAGCAGGAGCAGCAACACAGCGATGACCACGTACTGCCGGGTCCTTCCTTCTTCTTGAGCACTGCGGGAGAGACGGGACATAATCGGGCCAGCGCCGGTGTTTGCGCTGAATACTTACACAAAGGCACGTCACATGTACTTTATAGCGCAGATATAATCCCCAGCACTACATGACCTACTTCTTACAATGCAGCAATTTGTTTTTCGCCCCCTTTGTCGCTCTCTGCACGGTGCAACCGTTTCAAAAAGTGTGAACGTAATACAGGCACACTTCTGGGAGAGGTCGCAAAGAATTGCTGAAAGCATAACTTGTTTAAACTTAGTATGTTGCTTGCTGACGACGTTGCAAGGTCATCTGCGTAATGTTCCCAAGTGTCCAAGCCGGCCGAGCTTAGCTCGGATGCATGGCGATGTGCACACTTTCTAGGTATAATCCCTAGAATATAGTCTAGGTGAGCGGTGTGCTCCTCTTTCAATCGTGACCAAGCGTGCGACAAGGCATGCCGTCTGGCAGACGGAGAGCGCCCTACTGGGCAATACTGTGGCAGACCAGTAACTAGGCGCATCGCCTTGCGATTGGTTCGCTCAAGCTGAAGGCGTTGGGTCGCGTTAAGTCGCATGTACGGATATGCGTACAGGATTTTCGACGTTATGAGTGCTAATGCCATCTGACGGAGCCCCACTCCTTGATTCCCCATCCACGCGCAGAGACGCGGCGCATTAGGTGTAAAGCCTGATGACAGCTAAGCATCATGTTATGAAGCCAGCTTTTGGCTCCTCCATCCTCGTCAATAAGCATGCCTAGTATACGGATTGTTGGTTTCCGGCAAATAACCGAGTGCCCTAAATGAAGAGAGATAAGTTTGCGTTCTGCCTCGGCTCGTACCCGCGGGCCGTTTATGACAACCACATACTCGGTTTTTTCCGGAGAGGTTTGCATTCCCCACTTCTTGATGTATTCATGGACGGCATTGAGGCATGTCTGTAGGGCTTGTTCTTGCTCTGCAGGGGACCCTGAATTGGTCCACGGAGTTATATCGTCCGCATACACGGCGAAATTGAGACCGGGTATCAACGACAGCATTGGCGGGAGACCTGACATAGCTATATTGAGGAGAGCCGGTGATAAGACAGCGCCTTGGGGGACACCTGTTTAGTTGCGCTGCCAACCACCCTGAGTATCTCCAACCATTACTGAAAAGGTTCTTTCTGCAAGAAAGGCTTTCACGAAGCGGTAGAGGTTGCCGCCTATCCCCACTTCCTGGAGCCGGCGAAGTATGGTCGAGTGGGGCACGGAATCAAACGCCTTTTTGACGTCGACCCCAACAACCACTCGGAGCTGTGCGCTGCTAGGGTATGCGAGAACGTCGTTATGAAGCCTTCTGAGAATATCTTGGGCGCAGAGCCCTCGACGAAAACCTACTTGCATAGGAGACAGGACGTTGTACTTGTCTAAGTACCATTCAAGTCTTCTTAGAGCCATACGTTCTTACAAAGGTTGGACGTCAAGGATATGATAGCAACAAAAACTGCAGCGGGGAGAGGGAATGAGAATGAGAAAGGACAAAGGTAAGGGCGTGTACAGTAGTCTGATTCTTTTTCGGATAGCCGTATTCTATACTTCAGTTCCTATACATCCGAAATTCAGAAGCAGTTACGATGGTGCTGTACACGCAAGCAATACTTAAAAGGATTTTAAGGCGAAAGCATTTTCTAGGCTCGCGGGTGTTTGCAGAAATTATGGGTCCGCACGTGGTGTCCACCCGTGCGAAGACTTGAACGAATAAACTAAGGCGAAATAAGTATATAAATTAACTTAGAAGTCAAGCTTGATTACTATAGAGTAATTAGTTATTTAGAGCCACAAATGTCGAATTTGCGCCGAAATTGCGCCAGAGGTCGATAGAGACGGGGCTTCAAAAACCCACGGACATCAAAATAGTACAAAAACATTAAAATTGAGATCGAAATGCCCGATTTGTATCAAAAAACGTTTTAGTGTGTGCAATTAAGAGTAATTATTAGGATCAACGAAGGACTTATATTTGGATAAAAGAAACGAATAAACTTGGATCATGACGTCACATCAATCGGAAAGACATCGATGCAGTGTGAGAGCTCTCACTCTGCACTGTTGGTCACTCATTTTGAGAGCTAGTTCTCAAAATGAGTAACAAACACCGCGTTCTTGTCCCATGAGATACCAAAACAGGATACTTAAGCATAAATATTACTTATGGCTACCACAGGGCCTATAATTGCTGTCCATTTGGGTAAAAAAAAAAGAAACAGATGGTGGCTTCTCATCCTACCAAAAGACGTGGAAGGAGCACGATATCTTACGAGGAAGAATAAAATGCTTAGCAGCGACCTAATTAGTATATAATTAGCCATGGTGGTTGAAAAAGAGTTTCAAATCTTAATGATTTCGCCTGGAGCCGTTCAATCACAGCACAGAGAATAAGCGTGTAAAAGCATTGAGAAACCGATAGAAGAAGTAATCGTGAACAAACAGGCAAATTATCACAAAAAAAGAGACTAAGCACAAATGAAATCAACTCAAGCAAAAAGAAGCAAATGATCGCTAAATAAGCAACAAATGAGGTCAAATTTTGTAAATGACTACTGAGTCACATACGAGCTTTCGCCTTATCGCAATTAAGGAAGCAATCTAAGTGCTTCAAGCCTTTGATTTTTGCCACTGCGATGAGGCTTATGGAACTCTACTCGTATCGGCGCACAGATCGTTTAGCGAACAGTGGCAAAGAGGCAAGCATTAGCTCACATTTCACAGTTCACTTTGTATTCTACCACAAGAGCTTTATCTTCTTACAGCTTATAATGCACTAATAATTAGCGTTATTGACGGATTCGAAAAAGCCTGTATATGTAACGTTTTTCGACGCATTTCTTATGTCTGGCGTTTATCGACAATGCATTGGCTTCTGTATTTGGCCTTCCATTCCGCTTTCATGCGGCTATAGAACAAAGTCTGAGGCTGCGTCTATAGAGTTGTCTCCAGATGGAATACGCTGAGGCGGAGCACTATGCAGTCAAATTCCCATCACAAAGGCTAATGAGAAAAAAAATGCTTTAGAAATTTACTTTTTGTGGATGTGTACTTACCCTGGTGTCCCTGAGAAGAAGAAAGCGCAAAAAAAAGCAGTCATGTGAGGATTTACCGAGGCAAATTTATTACGCTTTTCTGCCTCATTCTGCAATTTAAGAATATTTCCCGTGTACGCATCAGCCATTGTGCGCACATCGAATCGCGAAACCATAGTTCACTTAAGAAACGTGTATGCTTGGCAACATTGTTTCAGCTCTCGAAACAAATACAAGTATTCTTTGGGTGCGTATATTTTATTATAAAAGTTAAAAAATGTCGTTATTGGAGAGATCCGTTGAAAACTCCCCAGTCATTTGTTTCGGGTAGGTGACTAATGGCTGGCTTCTTATGCTTTTTGTATTTTTAGTTTATGTCTTGTAACGAATCCCTCGTTCCGCTATATTTGTTTCCTCGTGGAGACTCGATTCTGGCAGGAATGTTGCTACAGTAATGTAAGCGGGTTGTCGAATACCTATGACCTTCCCCTTTATTCGCGTGTCACTTTCCCTGACGGTTAAGAAAAGTATGAGCTTAGCGTCTGCTCCTCGGGTACGGAGAGCCTATACCAGCAGCCACTAGTCTCGATTACGGAACATACCATCCCTATAAACAGTCATTGGTCAGGGCACTAACAAACATGTGCTATATCGATTTGGCAGGAGGATGTCTGCGTGACATATAACAACACCCAGAATTATATTTACTCACCAGCCATATGCAAACAAGCAAAGTATCGTTTTGTAAAAAAACTGATCAGCTTTTTTTGGCAAAACCAAGCAGTTCATCTACTGACGGCATGCCTGGCTGTATCACAGCTTCCAAACTGTCCGAGCTGACGCCATTGAATGCCAGCTGTGAGTCAACGGTCTTTTTTCCAACTACGCAAAGGAATTCATGATGGTTTGGTTTAAAATTGTTTCCACCGTTTAAAACAATTTGTGGCCGTTTCGCTTTCCGAAGCAATATGTGCAAAGTGATATTCAATATTCATTTACCTGGGCGTTGATTCGCCACATCGAGAAATGGTAAGCAAAGTATATAACGAGTGGTTTAGTATCTTATTTTGACGACAGAAGCCTATATATGGTTTTCAGTGCAACTTTATCATAGGAAGTGAGCACGATAAGTATGTCGATATCTGAAACACAGCGGAAGATACTTGAAGCGTTCCAAATGAGAAATGTGGCTACAGATATTTCGCAGGGGTATAACACATTGGCCAGCGATTCTGATCTCTTGTCTCGGACTGGATTCAAAACTCACTGGCAGTGAGGTGAGTTTCTTTAAAGCATGTCTCACGGAGGAGGCAACATCACAGCGACCCCGACGAAATTCAATACATCTGGCAGTATACCTTTCTGCATTCAAACCTTGTCCATGCTAAAACAAACCAAATGAGAAAAGTGAAATGAAGAACATGTTCTCGCTCAACGGTGACAATGTAGAGAGTTAGAGCCGAAGCCAAATTGCAGGTTTAACCACTTCGTTTCTCAAATAAATCCGCTGGTCGGACAGATTACTAAAACATAAACAGTGTGCCTAGTATAGCCTCATCACTACTACTGGTGAAAGTGTCATGGCACCACTGGGAGTGTTCCTCAGGCGCCTGAGTATGCAGCACATCATGAATATATACTGAACTTCATGCCTTACGAGCGCTTGTACGTACTTACCTGCGTCTATGATGCTTCCTGCGAAGATGACGGAAACAAGGCCATCTGTTTAAGATCGAACCCAGCTCAGGTCAAATGGCGCTACTCTACCATTAAGCTCTGAGCTGCGCGACAAAGAGCAGTCCTGGAACAAAGACAGCAGAAGGTCTGAACATACACTGAAACTAAGGTAAATTTGCGTGGTTGGCTTAAGGCACTTTTTACAGCGAAGCATAGGTAACGTTACATGAATAAAAGTGCAGCGTATCAGCTAAGACAAGGCGCCTGACAACGCACCGTCTTCATGAGCCGCTGCTGATCCAGGCGAGTGATCAGATGTTGAACGGGACAGATGTTCACGTGAGAGCCATCTGCACTCGCTTACGCTTTCATATATATCATGTGTATTTAAATGTAACGCTTCCACCTGTTTCTTGCACAGTGAATGGGAATATCGTTCAGTTCAGTTCAGTTCAGTTCAGTTGTTCAGTCGTGTCCGACTCTTCGTGACCCTATGGACCATGTCACGCCACGCTTTCCGGTCTCTCACCATCTTCCTAGCATCACATAACTTCCTCTGCAGCGCCTCGAGGATGCCATCTAACAATCGCGTTCGCTACCTACCCCTTCTCCGGCGACCCTCATCCTTTCCCAACACCAAATCTTTCTCCAGCGACTCCTCTCTTCTCATCAGATGACCAAAGTAGCCATGCTTTAACTTTAGAATTTGACCCTCCAATGAGCAGTCAGGGTTTATGGTCGACAATATCGACTGATTTGATCTTCTGGCCGTCCAAGGAACTCTCAAGAGTCTCCGCCAGCACCACAATTCAAACGCGTCAATTCTTCGGCGGTCAGCCTTCTTCACAGTCCAACTCTCGCATCCATGCATCACAACTGGAAAGACCATAGCACAAGTTATACGGATCTTGGTTGGCAGTGTAATGTCTGTACTCTTTACTAGGCGGTCAAGGCTAGCCATGGTTAGTGCTTCGTAAATATTTCAGATTTCTATTTCCGGTAATCATTAAGAATGTGAAACCAGATGAGAAGGAAAGCCTGCATCGCTTCTGGTAATTAAGAAGAAACCTTCCGGCAACAGAATTGCAAAAACGTAAATGATCAATCAATCGCATGACTTTCACAGAAAGAAATACAAATATATATCATTCACCGCTCATATATCTTTCGTGGAGTGTGGTGTAACCCTAACACACCGCACCAAGTTGCAATGCGCAAATTTCTTTCTCTTGTTGAGCTTCTTGGTCCCTCGTATCCGAAAATCTCGCAAAATCTTTGTTTTCTTGTTTCCACTTTCTAAGAATTAACCCCTGTCAGGCAGTATTTCTTCTCCAGAATATCTCGAATGTTCGTGACGACATCATCATTGGGGCTCTGAAGCATCTTAGGCGGGATTTGCCCCATCGGTATTCCTTGTCTTGTAAGCAGCCTGAATACCCGCGGCGCCAAACATTTGCCAAAGAATAAACAGGCTTGCCTTGGAAGTGTAGAAAATTATT
This sequence comes from Amblyomma maculatum, assembly GCF_055883805.1. NCBI lineage: Eukaryota > Metazoa > Arthropoda > Arachnida > Ixodida > Ixodidae > Amblyomma > Amblyomma maculatum. Next base: position 29,300,187 of record NC_139352.1, on the reverse strand, counting down.
TACTGCTTTGGCGATATATTTACAGAAATCATTTTTGCGCACTAAATTGTTTTTCCGAGCATCTTATTATACTGTCATGTCTTTGTTGAGTTTCATTATTTAAGAATACTTATATATAACATTCGGGCTTACTTTTACTCGATAAAAGTTCTTGCTACAATTGGTATCAGTGTAATTAGCGGTAACGCTAAGTGATAAGTATAAATACATTTTCAAATCCTTCGTATTTGCCTTACACAATATAACCAATGGATTTTTCTTCTTATCTGGGCGATTTCGAGGTTGACCACAAAAAAAAAAACGCTATCATTTTATATGACTGGCACTCGCATGGTGGAGAATTGAGGTTTGCCGAAGTATATGCGTTTAATGGGAATTATAAGATTTGTGTCATATTGCAGACACGCCACAAACATTTAGATAAAATTTCGAGAGCCCTGTGGAATCTAAACTTCGGAAATGCGAAAGCCGGAGCGTTGCAGCTGCACACGGTGCATCACGTTTGCTCTTATTATCAATATCAAATACGTGCACCATCATTATCATTGCTACTGTCATGATTGCCATTATCACTCATTGCACCTTCATTGTCATTGATACTATCATCCTCACGGTAGACGAGAATTATGATGTGTGTTTGAAGGTCCCGGGAGTGGCTCACTTGGTGAAAGCACTCGGCTGGGGATCTGAAAGATGTAGGTTCGATTCCCGTTGGAGAGCGGAGTTTTATCTTTTCTGATGACGTCCTCATAATTCTTTACAAATAAAACATCTGCGCACTAATCCGATGCACAGATCCTACGCGCAGATCTCGCACATGAGATTTTATTCCAAGAGCCAGGAAAGGCTTTCGTCTTAAAGAAGGCCACTACTCTGCCCCGCTACTGAACTGCCCGAGTAGCTTTATATTTATTATATCTTCGAAGTGTCCTACGATTCAGACAGTTGGCGTTATTACAACGCTGTATTTTCCCGAGGTCTCTTAACGGCCTTAAGATAAAACTGTAGCTGAAAAATAGATACAAACGTTTATGGTACGCCACAGCAATCACCTGCCTCTCGTTAGTGATTGCGCTTTATGTGTTGCAATTAAAAATTATTGCAACAAGCTCACTCAACGACTAACCTACCATTCTTTACCGACGTGGAAGCTGCTGATACGGCTTTATTCCGATTATATCAAAACTGTGTTATATCGTGCTTCAGCAGGCATTAACATAGCAATAAGCAATGACGTACGAAGGGAGGTTTTGGTACCTCTTACTAGTGTATGTGTAGTTACTCACCAGAAGTCTCTGACATGTACGAGGACTCATAACCTGAAAGACACACAGAGACATAGTAGATATTGCAATCGCATGCTCCAGATGTGGGCAACGCGTCCCTTTCACGGCTTAATAACAATGAAAGAGAGCGGTTACAGATGGACCCTTCTGTTATAACTGTCCACAGCATCACAATTCCAAGTAACGACAGGCTCATAATGAAAGAATTTTGCTCCAAGCAATAAAATTCCCATTATTGGTAATAGCATCACGTGGTTCCCCTCTAAGAAACCTGCGTCTTACGTGAGCGGATAGGTCTCCCCGCACACAAGCAAATTTCTCACAAAGTAGAAAAAAGCTTTGAAATGGTCGCACATTGACTTATGATCGCAGTACACTCAGTTGGAAGCCCTTATGGACGTCTTAAACATTCACGGGCAGTATTAATGGGACAACGATGAGATACTGTTGCTGTAATGCAAAATATGTTACTTTACTGAAAACATACATGCCAGGTAAGACCTCGTTCTGAAATATACTCCTTGTAACCATTCTCGCCCTTTCCCGAGTAAACTGCGTACGTCGGCATAGCTTTTTGGTCTCAGATCTCAGTGGATAGGCTTACCGCAGCCCACTTCAAAAGTCATCATACAGCCATTTTTGGAGTCTCCGTCCCGAAGTCTAGTTTCTGGAAAAATCTTGAAATCTGGAAAAATATCTAGTTTGCATAGGGATGTATTTCACTGCTAACTGTACACGTCTACCGTCCTAAGGAATTTCCGTGTCGTCGTAAACGAAACACGGTAGGCCTTCGGTGAAGGGGGAAGATTTGGTTCAAACTTTTAGCCTTACCGGTAGTTACCCGAGGTTTGGACCGGTCGAGTCGAGCTTTATCATGTGTGAGGGAGTCCTGGTGAGACTTTTGGGAACCGTGGATGGTTAAATTGGTTTAGAGGAAAGTAAAGGCACATGCATCTGTCACACTTCTCGGTGGACACCTGAAGCACGCTGTAACGAAGGGAAGGAAGGTGGGAGTCAAAGAAAAGGGGCTCCACCGGAAATATCGGTATTTTAGTTGAAGTAGGGCGGATATCGCTATCCCAAGCGGCAAGCCTATGGTCGGCATGCCCTCGGCCCTTGCCAATATGGCCGACTAAAACTCATTGGGCCGACCTTGGCCCCCATCTCATCCCGAGGTCGGGTATTGACTATGGTCTAAAAATGGCCGATCATAGGCGATCGACCTCGGGCCGACGAGTGCCGACTTGGCCAGCCTACTGCCACACTGAGTCATGCATGCAGCCATGCGGACGTGCAAACAGCACGAACGTCAGAATGGCAAAAAAGTCAGAATGGGATTAGAACCGCCAGGCTTGCGTCGAATTAGAATAGGAACGTGTAACTAAGACACCCTATTACTTACAAAATCAAAAACTATATAATGCGACCATATACCTCTACCGTCCAAGTAAATTTTCGTGTCGTTGCGACAAGCAAAAAACGTCAGGACTTCAAAAGAGGTTGACGTCGTTCGAAGCCCTCATGTTACGTGCAAACCGCATAATGTATGATAACGGCACCTGCAAACAATGTGAAGCTCCTTCCTTCTCCCCGCGTTTGTTTCCCGGTAAAGATTACAGTTGCGTGGCAGGCAGTGGAAACTCGTAACCGGGCACCATTCATTCCCTGGCCAAGATCCTTGGAGGGCGGGTCTAGACTCTCTCTTCGCGCCACCATCAGCAAATATTACAATGCTGCTAGCTTAGATCGCAAGCTCTATCCCGACCCTCATCCTAATCTCTCCGTTCGGGAGGCTCATGTCCTTCGGCGATACAGCTGGATACACTCATAACACCTGCACAGCTATATCTGTACAAATTCCGTCGAGATCCATTATGCCCAAACTGCCCTTCCGCTATGCCAACCTTTCTCACTGCCTATTTTCATGCCCAGTTACATTGCAATCGGGTTTCTTTCCCGCGCCCTATCTGGACCTGCGTGGACTGCCTTGGTACTGATGGTGAAGAACAGCGCCTGCTCGTCCAGCAGGCAATCGATGTATTAGGCGCCTAAACTGTTGCGCCTCAATAAAATCTACTACTACTACTATACCTGGGTGATACAAGCGACTCAGGGTTAGAAAAAAGCGAGTCTAAAAGATAGGAGAACTATAACTTTAGGTCTGTTATTTATTGTGAAACAAGTAAATATACTTCTGTTCGGGTTCATAAATGATAAAACATATCCAATAATTCGGCTTCGGAAGTAGACGTGTATTTTTGATAGCTTGTAGATACTCGTTAACTTTCAATACATTTATGGCCCGTTGATACCATTTTTGACAACATAAAAAAGATTTGTGGTATTTGTGAATTGAAAAAGCGATACAAATATTTCTGGCCAAGCCCAAGTAGGGGAACAACACAAGTAACCCACTGTCAGGAGTTACCAATTCTCTGAATAAAGATTGCAGCATACAGATTCTTTGGAACAGTTCGGTGCAGGCAAAGCAGACCTACGAAGACTCGAGTGAACAAGCAAAATATTCTACCACCACGTGGGTGTCTATCCCATCGGTAAGAGTAAAAATCTGATGGAAAGATTTCACAGTTGTGAATTGATTCATCCAGCAACGATTCTATACCCATGGTTGCATGGTCCTCGAGTGAGAGAGGAAATGATCTAAACAATATTAAGATCAGGTATGCAACGAAGTCTGCGCTGCCTGCAGTGAGTGTGCGGTAGCCATGTCCTTCTCAGTTGCCTCGACTCTTTCCAGGTCATGTTCGACAACATCATCCTCAATAACTCCAGTTTTTATTCTAATCGCGGAAGTGGAGTAGGTTCCTAATAAGGACGTAATTATTCATTAACGCCTATGGGTGCAGTAGTCCTATTGCGAAGGAAAACTGCACAAATTTTAGAGAAACATTGTAATAACAGAAATTTTCATATTTAAAAATTCTAGACCACTTTCGGGGATTGCCTTGAATGTTCTGAACAAACTCCGTTCCCATTTCGAGGTATTGGTTACCTCGCGTTCCACTACCCTTTGGATGCTGCCCGTCCTGGTAAACTGAGTTGGTAGAGCCACTGCTCTTGATAAGTGGTGTACTGGGACAAATATTTCTCTAAGCTGAAAACATATCCGAAAAGTGGGTTGTATTCCTTCTTAGCCGTATGGCTGCGTTTGGGTGGACACAAGTGAGTAATCGCTCCCTTACTGATCTTGCATTGAGTAAAAAACGCATAATGTCTGTCCATGCGCATTTTGTCGTTTATTCAATGAAAGTGACCTGTCCGCAGGTTTACGCGTGAGGTCATCTCCCTCTTGATAGATTCAAATTTTCTCGACATGCCTACAGGCTCTGCGCTATACGGCATCCCAGTTATTCGTAAAAACGTTCAGACAAATCGCACTAAACAACCTGGAAAAGAATAGAGTTCAATATGAGATCCTACCTGCTATATACGAGCTAGCTTCGTATTCTGAAAAAGAAAAGAGGCACATAGTAGCGAATGGTTACACTTGTTCAAATACCGGGAAGTCGGAGCATTGACACGGCATACCCGCTCGCTTATCAACATCGTGTATCCTTCCAAGGTGTAAAAAACTTAATGCATGCACATTGACATTCAGCGATGCGAAAAGGCTTGTCTTTGTTTCCGTTATTCGACGCAGATTGACCCAAGGACAAAGAATATGAAAGCAGAGTGACAACGGTGAATAATGATTTTAAGGCTCCACTCATTTAGGAGATAAGGAAGCAAATACTCACACCTAAAACATCAGTTGTTGTTTTTTTTTTTGGTCGCATGAATAGAGGCACATGATTTTTTTATTTTTTTATAGTCATTTCGGGGAAGCACTGTTTCGCATCTCAATAGCTTTTAACACTGTGTGTTTTTCCTAGTAGTAGGGCAATATTTCCCTTAATGAATAACAGCGCCGAGACTTGTCCTTCGTCTCGAAGCTGTTACTACTTGAACATGTGTCAACTAGCTCAACTCTCCGTTTTAATATTTCTCTTTTGCGCCAGTTCTCCTACCATTTTCAGCATACTCTAACTATGCAGCCAGATGCTAAGTAGGCGGGTGCATCGCATTGCCAATTTAAACAAACTATTGCGTCAACGGCTGACGCAAAGGGGGTATGTTTTGACAAAAGAGTCGCACGATGTGCTGACGCATGCGTGAGGAAAGAAAGACGTGTGAACATAAAGCAACGTCAGACGATGTTCACAACTCCTGCAAGCAAATAAGGAGTGCTGTTAACAATATTTCTTCCATGTGGACTAAGCTACACCGTCTAAACACAGCGCAGCACAACGGACCGCACTTGAGGATGAACTACTACGTAAGAGGCATTTTGACAGGGCGTTTGTTTATTCACAATGGAATTGCAAGACCTCCGTGAATGTTGATTTTACCCTAGTAAAACGGAATAACGATTGACTCGGGCTCTGATTCTTCAGGGAACTGCTTCTCGGTGATAACGGGTGGTCACAAATGATAAGATCATTAGTTGTAAGCACAAAGAAATGTTGTTGCTACATAGAAAGTGTAGCAGATTTTCAAGGACTAATTCACTCAGATCTCGTTCAAACACTATTTTGTCACAGATGTGCTCGCAAATAAACCCGCTCTTTTACGTTTCTCTTTGGCGTCCTATTTTCTTCCAAATTCAGGCTGTAGGAGCTGTAGGCTCTCATTCGTGCAACGACGCCTAATACAGACCTAGCTTGCCGTGATTGGAAATATGTTCAGAACATGAATACCACCTACGTTGCCGCTAGTGTAGACACGCGAACAATGATTAACATATCTGGTTCTTTTGATGTATTTCGCGTACGATGACTCCGAGAAGAAACGACAAAGGACATTGATTCGAAAAGCTCACCGGCCATGCTGAATTGAGAGGTGCGGGCGCTAGACGGTACAGGTCTTCTTCTGTTTCGTCTTCTAGGGGGTGCACAGGTATGAAACCGCGCGCAAAGAACAGAGTTTCTTGTTAATCATTAAGGAAATCTATGACAAAGAAGAGGTGCAAAACTCTTTTTTTTCGCTATGTTTATTGCCTCGGGGCATAAAAGGAATGTTATGAAGGATGAAGGGTATGGTCAAATGAATAACAAAAGTTTAGCTGATGAGTGATCATAAAGCAACGCCAGTCGATGTTTACAACCTCTGCCAGCAATTATGAAATACTGTTTGCATTATCTCTTTTATGTGGGCTACGCTACCTCTAGCTAGCAGTCTAGAAACTATGACTCTAGGATTGAGCGATGATGCGGTTTTTGCATCCAAGCCGCATATGATGACGGTGTATGGGCTGAGAGGCCAGCTGGCACCAGGTGGTGGAAATTAATCCCTTACTAGGACCTATGTTTCAAAACCAACATGTTCACGACTCTACGATAGCGTGCCTACAATAACAGGAAGCGGACCGCATGCGGTCTGCCTCCCCACGATTGAAAGGTTTAGTCGCCGGTACGCTGTCGCGCACGAAGACTTGGACTTAGCCTCAAACTCACCCTCGAACCTATGCTTTCTATTAACTAGGGATCTTCCCCACCTGTACCATGCCTACCACCCTGACAACACCCACTCACAACTTAAGCGTCCTACAGTAGAAATGCCGTAGCTACCGCCGTAAGAGAGCCACACTCCAACAATACATTGTTTCTCTCCCAAACCAACCAGATGTCATCGCTTTACAGAAGGTTAACAACTCTGCAAAACTCATTACTTACACCACACACCAACGCACTCAAACAACCTCCATTATGGTTCACAAGGAATATACTGCGCTTGCTTTAGATCTACAAGAGGAAGATGATGTAGTGTACTGATTTGTACAAATCCTAAATAGACACCGGAAATGTAAGGGCACCTACATTCTTATCATTTACAGTAAACCCATCTAAATTACCTTCCCTTGCGCCAGGGTGTTCACAAAGGCACTCACCGTCGCCCAAGGAGCTGCGCTCCTTAGTTTAGGCGATTTCAATGAGCACCGCCCTTCCTGGGGCTACCCGAAAGCAAACAAAAAAGGCCGCATCCTAGCAGACACCATGTCAAAGCTCATCCTTGCCATGCTGAACGACCCGTCCCAACCTACTCGACTTGGCTACAGTGTCACGCGTGACACCAGCCCCAATCTCGCACTAGCGGTGGTAAAGCCTGCGTATGGGAAAACCCACTGGAAACTTTAGGCAGTGACCATTTCATTCTGATCATCCATCTTGTAAGCAAAACGCATCAACACATGCGCGGTACTGCCGAAATCCCTGATTGGACCGCGATTAGGAAAGAGCAAGCTGAACTTGATTACCCAGATATCACTGATTACGCTTCCTAGACATCGCACCTGAGGCACCTGTACTCTAAGTACATCCGAACCATGAAAACATCTTTAGATTGCCTCCCATCTCCTACACATGTGGGACACCCGCAAAGGCCTGTTGAAACGTTGGCGCCACCAGCGCCACAACAGAACGCTCAAACGCCGCATCGCAACCCTAACACAAGCTGCGGAGAACTATGCACAGAACCTTGCTCAATCAAATTGGTTGAAAAGATGTGATTATCTGAGTGGTAACCTTAGCTCGAAACAAACTTAGAGCTTACTCAGATGCCTCATTGACCCCAACAACTCCAACAGCGAACAACGCAAGAACCTTGCTAGGGCTCTACGCGGTTACCGCGGCTGCAATAGAGATCTTATACAAACCATCAAACAGAAGTACCTCTGCACCAGAGTCGACACAGATCCCTTCCCTCCCTATAATGGGCGGCCAAACGAGGAACTGGATGCGGAATTCACCGTCAAAGAAACACAGGCCACCATTCTAGCCATGCGGAAAGGCACAGTTCCTGGGAAAGACAAGATCACGGTGGGAATCCTCGCCAATCTCCACGACGCAGCCCTGACGCAGAAACAGAGTTACATTAACAACTGTTGGCGATGGGAAGACCGCAAAGGTGCACTAATAATAACAATATACAGCCCATCTCTCTCACCTACTGCGTAGGTAAAGTCACAGAGTTGCCTTGTGATGTTGTCAGCGTTGTATCAAATGATGTTTTCTTTTAAATGTTGAGTTCAGCGTTGCCTGTTGCTCTGGGTATTCATTTTTTGTCGTTAATCATTGCTTTTAAGCGTTGTGTGCGTATAATTTCTACTTTATGGGCCGTATAGCAGAGCCTCATGTGTCTTGGGTATATTTCTATCTTTGTAACCTTGCCCCCCTGCTGTAATGCCTACGGGTGCTGTGGGTATTTTATAAATGCATAAATGAAATTATTAATATATTCACGCCTATCCTGTTTCTGATATTCAAGTTTTACCACCACCATCACCACCTCGGCTTCAGGGCCAGATGGCACTACGAATAAAATGCGGAGGAACTTAAACACATGAAGGCGTCAATAGTTACGGAACTAATGTATCGCTACTGAAAAAAAGATGAACTTCCAGAAATGTGGAAACACGCGGACTTCTTTTCCCTGAACGCCAGAAGAAACTAAGCATAGATAACATAAGGCCCATCTTGCCTATGCCGTTAGTGCATGTATAGAACATGTGCTTCTAGATGACCTTTAACAATATATGTAGAAGACCATGACCATGAAAAAGTAATAGATACCACTAACAAAATCCGATCCAAAGCTAATCTCACCTTCAGTGCGAAAACCTCTGAACAGTGTCTCTCCCGAAGCCATTTCCGAAAATCTCTCCAACATTAACTTGGGAAACAAAAATATTGAATTTGATTCACTCCTTTCTTGCAGAAAGGACTGCAGGGCTAAGTAATGAGGGCCTTACGTCGAAACAAAATAGCAACCGGAGAACCAAGAACCAGGAGCCTCGCAAAAATGAGTCCTGTCTCGCTTCTTTCCAGCCTAGCTCTCAGACTGCATCCAAAATTTAAGGTATAAAAAATCATCACCACTCTATATAATTATCAGCGATCCAAACACTGCTGTGCACAACTTCTCATGTGGCAGAATATCAACTATCACGAGAAAAATCGTCGCAGATATAAAACCGGATAGAGAGGTAGAGCCTATATTGACACCCGGCCACTAAGCAAACCAGAGGCGATAATGCTGCCCTTTCAGCACGTCAGAGGCGTTTTCTATCGAGCGGTGAGACTTGGTGCCCAATAATTCGAAATGGAGAGAATAATTACATACAGCTACCTAAACACCATTTCAAACTGTTTAGGAGAGTTTACCCACTACGCATAAATCCTCAAGGGAGTAAAAAAAAATCATCTAGACGAAGTTACAAACCAACTCCTTACATGTACCAGCTGATTCCTCCATGTTCAGGTCTCAGTTCAGTTCAGTCGTTCAGTCGTGTCCGACTCTTCGTGACCCTATTGACCATGTCACGCCACGCTTTCCGGTCTCTCACTATCCTCCTAACATCACATAACTTCATCTGCAGTGCCTCGAGGATGCCATCTAACCATCGCGTTCGCTGCCTACCCCTTCTCCGGCAACCCTCAACCTTTCCCAACATCAAATCTTTCTCCAGCGACTCCTCTCTTCTCATCAGATGACCAAAGTAGCTGAGCTTTAACTTTAGAATTTGACCCTCCAATGAGCAGTCAGGGTTTATGGTCGACAATATTGACTGATTTGATCTTCTGGCAGTCCAAGGAACTCTCAAGAGTCTTCGCCAGCACCACAATTCAAACGCGTCAATTCTTCGGCGGTCAGCCTTTTTCACAGTCCAACTCTCGCATCCATACATCACAACTGGAAAGACCATAGCACGAGTTATACGGATCTTGGTTGGCAGACTAATGTCTCTGCTCTTTACTAGGCGGTCAAGGCTAACCATTGCTCTCTTTCCCAGAAGCAGGCGTCTCCTAATTTCATGGCTGCAGTCTCCTTCCGAGGTAATCTTGGAGCCCAAGAAGAGAAAATCTGTCACTGCTTCCACTTCTTGTCCCTTGATGCTCCAGGACTTGATAGGGCAAGACGCCATGATCTTTGTCTTTTTAATGTTCAGTTTAAGCCCAAACTTCTCACTCTCTTCTTGTACGCGCATCAGAAGTCTCTTGAGTTCCGCTTCACTTTCTGCAATTAAAGTGGTATCATCCGCATATCTAAGGTTGTTGATACGTTTTCCAGCAATCTTCACTCCAGCTGAAGACTCGTCCAGACCGGCCTTCCTCATGATGCACTCTGCATATAGGTTAAATAGGCAGGGCGACAGTATGCAGCCTTGCCTCACTCCTTTCTCAATCGGAAACCAATCAGTAAGACCATGCCCAGTTCTGACTGTGGCCTCTTGCCCTTCATACAGGTTCCTGAGGAGACAGATGAGGTGAATTGGAACTCCCATCTCTTGGAGAGCTTGCCACAATCTGCTGTGATCTACGCAGTCAAATGCTTTCGCATAATCAATAAAGCAGAAGTAGATGGGTTTCTGGAACTCTCTTGCTTTTTCCATGATCCAGCGAAGGTTGGCAACTTGGTCTCTAGTTCCTCTGCCCTTGCGAAACCCAGCTTGCACGTCCGGAAGCTCCCGATCCACATACTGCTGCAGCCTACCTTGGAGGATTTTCAACATCACCTTGCTAGCATGCGAAATAAGCGCGATCGTGCGGTAGTTGGAACAATCCTTGGCACTGCCTTTCTTTGGAATGGGGATGTAAACTGACCTCCTCCAATCCTGTGGCCATTGCAGGGTTGTCCAAATCTTCTGACATAATGTATGAGGAGTAATTAATTAATAATAATTAGTTCACAGGAAAGGAAAGGCGCAGTATATGTCACACTTGTGTCTGTGGACACCTGAACCGCGCAGTAAGGGAAGGGAGGAAGGTGGGAGTTAAAGTGGAAAGAAAGAAAGAAAGAGGAGCCGTATTGGAGGGCTACGGAGTCATTTCGACCACCTGGGGATCTTTAACGTGCGCTGACAACGCTACTGACGAGTACTGTGGTACTATTTAGAGTACCCTCCGCTCAACTTCTTCATGGCACCTCCCTCATCTAAATGCTGGGCGGACGTGGTGCAATGCGAACCCCGATGTACAGTTCGGCGCCGTACACCACGCTGAATTCGCCGCCGTACCCACCAATTCTCCTTCCGGCATTAGATAGGTTTAGCAGAGCGGATACGCACTAGCGTACACTTACCTGTTTAGCTGTCATATGGTGAACCGATATGCGAGCACGTCCGCGCTAGTAGGTCTGCGCTATGGCAAATCTCTCAGATTCCTGTCTCTCTCCGGTGGACGACGCCTCCGCTGCGATTTTCTGCCATTACCCTTTATTTCCTAGCCAAAACGCAGCATGCCGCGCCTACAACAAGATCCCCTGGGCTGTCTTCGTCGGCATCGCGTGACAGTGCGGCGATGAGGGGTGGGATAGTGAACAATGAGATTGGAGCCCGAAGAAGGCTCCGCGAATCTGCGACAGAAGTGATTCTTCGCTAACGACCTTACTGCCTAGCAGCCTGCAGAAGCCAGGAAGAGCGATATTGAAGAAATCACCAATAAAGATATTACATTATTGGCTACTCCGGGGTGTTCATGTTGGTTTCTGCGTTCCTGAGAGCGCTCTCAGCTAGCTTAGCGGGGTTTAGATTTTTTAACAGCACCCCACTGGAAACTCCAAACAGTTAATTTCGAGGAAGGGAAACGCTCAGTATATCTGATTTTTATAGCGAAAGCATTACATCGCTATGTTCGCATATTTCTTTCCGTAGACTGTGTCCAGGGAAACGCTCAGTATATCTGATTTTTATAGCGAAAGCATTACATCGCTATGTTCACATATTTGTGTCCGTAGACTGTGTTCGTAGACTGTGTTCGCAGGCCGTGTTCGCAGGCCGTGTCCGTAGACCGTGTCCGCAGGCCCTGTCCGCAGATCGTGTCTGCAGATCGTGTCCGCAGGCCGTGTCCGCAGACCGTGTCCGCAGCAGTTGTGAATGATTCAGAAGTGGTAGAGGTTAATGAGTGGTGTCAATCGATAGAGGGCGACGTAACGTTGTTGCCAATAATTAGGTAAATAATTAGAATAACTATTTCACAGGAAAAGAAAGGCGCAATATCTGCCACACTTGTTCTGTGGACGCCTGAACCGCACGTAAGCGAAGGAAGGAAGGTAGGAGTGAAAGCGGAAAAAGAGAAAGGGGTGCCGTAGTGGATATGACGTCAAGATTGTGACGCCACGTAACCGAATGTAGCTACGAAAAAAAAAAGGCATAGGAAGGGACGGCCACACAATTTGAAAGTACGAAAGACTAAAATGGGCAACCAGAAGTAAATTAATGTGAGGTAGCTGATGTGACGTCACGCGACTGGGAGTCGAGCCGACATAGGTCATAGGAAGGGATTGGCGCGCAATTTGAAAGTAAAAAAGCACTAAAATGGGTAAACAAGAAGTGAATTAAGCAAATAGAACCAACCAGAAGCAACCAACAGCAGCATCCGTGCTTTCGCATTACTCCAATGCATATTCTGCAGTGCTCTTTAATTTTTGTTATTATTTTCCCAGCAGTTGAACATTGGAATAAGATTCCTGCCATGATGCGGCCTCCTACACTGCGCAGTTTTTAGAGCCACCGATGCCATATCATTTTATATATCAATTGTACTGTGTTTATTCTGCATTGCTTCAATTTGATTTTCATTTCACAGCGCTTGTATCATATTACATGATATGGTTGTAAACATGTTGATCAAATTTGTTCTCTGCCTTACCTTTCTTGGTCGCACTCCGGAAGCTTAAACAGGGGCTGCAGCTGTTGTCGCTGCGACTGAAGGAAGAAAAAAATGAAAGATCGCTTAGCTCTGCTATGCCTGTATATACGTAGTGAAAAGCAGTGACTAACTCAGGATCTGAAGAAGTTAATTTCTCCAGTGTTCTGCGCCGTTACCCAGCAGCTAAACTCTCCATGGCTTCCATGTCGGGCGCGTCTAAGTTCACCGGCGTTCGATAATTCGTTTAAGGAAAAGTGCAGCATCTGTCACCTGGGAGTACTCGCGGAAGGCAAGAAGCGCCGCCCGGCAGCGTTGGCGCGCACTCCTTCCCGCTTGGTCCTCATAGCTGACGGCAGATGGGTGACGTCATATGCTCTGCGGTGCGGCATTCGAGGAAGCGCCAAATGAAATTCGCCGCACGGACACAGGGATGGAACACCCGGCGGGGTCAGCTTCGTGTATGCGTCCTGGTGACGTCAACACCAGTCATGACGTCGTGACTGCATGTGTCATTATTATCACTTCCAGTTAATATACATGATCGGATGTGACGTGATGATGACATCTCATCCAGTCATGACGTCACGGCCTATGACGTCACGTTTTGACGGCTGTGGATGTCTCGAAACGTCTAATCATTACTATTGGTTAGTAATAGTTAACTATGTGTTGACCTTTCTGAGTACTAGTTAATGTCTGATTAGTGTTAGCTAAACACCCCTTAACTAGTAAGTGATGGTTAGTGATAGTTACGAAGACCTCCATATGCATGTGCTCCTATGGACATATGCAACGCCGGCGGAGCTTTTACTATTGGTAAGTGATAGTTAACTATGACTTACATTTTCTGAGTACTAGTTAATGTCTGATCAGTGTTACTTAAACACCCCTTAGCTACTAAGTGAGTGATGGTTGGTGATAGTTGTGATGACCTGCAAATGAATCGGTTCCTATGGGCATCTGCAACGTCGGCGGAGCTTGGCGAGGGGGCTGCGCAGCTGACCTTGGCTGTGGTGTCACTAGGTCGTGGCATACGGCATACGCGAAGCTCGACTCTGACCCTCGTTGTGAAACTTTTCGCTTCAAAATGCAGGGGCCCTTACTGGCTCTGTAGCTGAGCCACCTCCGCTGCTTCGTGCGGACAGAATAACAAAATAAAGAAAGAAAAGTAAGCGTCGCAACGGCTGTCGTCCACCACCTAAACGGTAGAGGGTGCAATGACGGCCTACAAAAGATAAAAATATGCTGGCAGGCTAGCCCCCACCGCAATCAGCAGTGACCAGTCCCAGCCCTGTAGGGCTAGGAAAGCTACGTGTAATTAAATAAGCTTACTTTCTGAGCTCTCGTTCTTTTGCGCTTGAAAAAGGAAGTAGGATACTGGAATAAACTTGGACTCCTTCATGGTAATTTTCGGTTAACGTTTTATGTACGGGTACATAAAAATACAGCTTTAACGTTTATGTTCCAGTTGAATTGTTAGCCAGAAAGTGACTGATTGATTGAAATAACTTTATTGTCCAACCTATTAGGATGGAGGTACCCATCCGATTAAACGGCGGCTTGAAGCTCTCAGATCCGGGCGGCATTTTCAGCTAGTCAGATAAGTGCAAGCAGTGTTGTCGCGCCCAATTTTAGCATCAGAGTCTTCCAGGCGTCCTCCGCTTTTTCTTCCTGACGTGTTTGCGTTATGTTTGGGAATATTCAGATCGTGTGAACAATGTCTGCTGTGTTTTTGTAGCTTTCACATGTCTCTTTGTATTGTGTTGTATACCGCCTGCTCATGAGCTGGAGTATGGATACGTTCTTTCCTCTAGGAGTCTCCAAATATTCTCTTGTTCATTTAGTAATCTGTCCTCCGGTGGCTATACGGTTCGACTTAGTCTGTAGAGTTGTGGTGTCTCTATATCTAAGTGGTTCATCCCGGATGCTATCGCTATCATGGTAGGGCTTTGGCCCCCCGGGAAAGCTAAACCTCGGGCGGCGAGATCGCAAACCCCTTCGTTTTTCTGTAACCGGGAGTAGGCCGGTGCCCTTATTATTTGAATGTCAGTCTTCTAGTAGCCCAGCTTTATTACGTTGTTTGCTTCTTTTCACAGCCTCCCTTTGAAATAAATGTTGACGGCGTGCTTAGAATTACTGATTAATATTTTTGCCTCTTACTGCAGTCGCTATGGCCATTTCTTCCGCCGCTTTTGCAGACCTGCGAACAGAACACCTAGGGATATATATTTTTTTTTTGTCAATAACAATCTCTACTCTAGCTAAACAGTCTGTACGCTCACTAAGTTCTTTTTCTTGCAAGTAAAAGGGTCGAACTTTGGTCCCTAATGTGGTGCTCGTTTTGGCTCTAATTTGGAGCTATAATGACTAGTTCGGCTACATTGGCTACTTTCAGCTTGAGCGCCCGTCTGCGCTGGGAGGTGGATGGTTTGAAGCCCACCGCCGGGCCCCTACAGGCCAAGATTGGTAAAAGCTTCTCCAAGCTCTGCGCCCGGCTTTCAAGGGGGGGGGGGGGGGGGGGGGGGACCTTGAAGAGCTCCGCATAGAGTCTCTTTATAAATTTTATAATTATAAAAATTATTGCGGACCCTTAACTCCGCGAACCCCGCTGCAGCCTCTAGGGGCGACACTCAGTCTCGAACACTAAAGCCCGCACAGGTGATTCGAGGTTCAGTGTTCGTACGGGGTTCAAAACTTAGTTTCTAGTAAAACACTGTAACGAACTATCTGTTCACGACACATAGGGTCGCTGCTATATCAACATGGACGCGAGACTTCACGTGTTTACCGGCGTGAGGCAGTTATTGCTGCTTCGATTTCCTCCTAGCAAGCCACCGCCACAAGAAATATCGACGAACAAATCCTTTAGACCTACATTTATCAACTTCCTTTTGCTTCGGCATGGGCACTGTTTTCTAACGGAAGTTACGGAGCAATCGCTTGCTGTATGATAAACAAGGCACGCATAATTTAGTATAAATAATCATTATCTCGTCTAAAAGCAGCCTCCAGGGCGTACATTTGTCCGCGCGCAAATGAAGCCATGAAGAAAGAGAAAAACCAATAGCAGCACGTGTTCTGGTCTCTAGGTCGTAGTGAGCAAGCGTGCCCTGGCGCTGAACCTGAGCTGCGCCCAAAGCACCCGCCACCATGGACCCCGCCCCGGAATCAAACACCGCCGCCGAAAATTCACAGCCCAAGGAGAGCGCAAAGTGAGTTCTAGTACAACTCCAGTGCAGGTGGATGGAGCACTGTTGTCCTTGCCAAGTGCTGCACTGCGTATCGGGTAACGACCGCTATCAATGGGAGCGATCTCGGCGTCTGAGCAAATAATTTTCTCTCATCCCTTTCTGTTCCTACCGACGAGCGGAACGCCTCTCGCTTTGCTATTTTCTAACCCGGGGCTAGGAGCGATGAGCATAAACCTTCAGCTTCAGCGCATGAGGCTTTCCTATATAGGAGTAGCTGGCGTGCACTAGAATATGTTTTCAAGTTTACTGTAACGTAACCTCGTTACGTGCATTCGATTCCAGTGCCTTAAGATGCTATCTCTCGGCCTTACTGGTTCTGGCTCTTCACTTGGCGCATATAATTCTCATTAACGCTGAAGGTTCTCACTAGTACTGTTGTCTATTCTGGCCTATCTGAGGTGTCGATGCCACAAAACGAGGCCACAAATCGTTTCGTATTCCAGAGTAGGTCGAATACAGTAGCGCTATTGACGATGTTTGTCTTGGTCGGCTTTCAAACCATGGTGGTGGACTTTGCATCCACTCCTGGTGGCCGTTAGATTGAGGGTACAGGGTATGTCCTTTAATTCCCACGTATTTTTGGGCATATTGTTACGGGCGAAGAAGAAGCGGACAATGGCGTGGGCAGGCGAGCTCGCGCTAGGTCCGCCATCATTCATTAAACGTCATCTACCATCGGCATCGGTCATGTTCTGTCTCCTTTCATCATCGGCTTGCGCCACGCAACATTTGGTTGGAGGCGCGGGGTACATCATCATCACTCGTCATCCTGGCCCGGAGCTTTGGCGCCCTGCATCATCTTGCGCCGTCAGCAACGGGTTCCTGGGATGACGCATCACCTGGCTGTCACCCAGCCTGCTGAACCCGACGCCACATCACCGTTCTCCACCCCGCCCAGTCCGCCGCCCTAACCAAAAGACACGAAGAAACACAAGCATCCCAACTTTAAGACCCCACCGACCTAAGAAGCCACGAACACGAGCAAGGACACATCACAAGACACACGGCATTAAAGGCCTGACCGAAGGCTCCGACCGACCCGATACAATACTACACGTGAACACATCGCCCCCGCCTGTGCCATTTGATGCGTGCCTAGGACAGCCATCAAATCCTGGCGACCGGCTCAACGAAAGCTTCCTGGGCCAGGCTTCATTGGTCATCATGGCGGCACGCCGTTACCTTCTTTCTCTTCTTTCTTCACCGGCCCGCACAAGATCACCGTCATGTCACAAATCTGATCAACTTTGACTTCTTCTGCCACCGATCGGGACGATCGCTCGGTGGCCCCGGGTAGTGTTACGGGCGAAGAAGAAGAAGCGGACAATGGCGTGGGCAGGCGCGCTCGCGCTAGGTCTGCCATCATTCATTAAACGTCATCTACCATCGCCATTGGTCTTGTTCTGTCTCCTTTCAACATCGGCTTGCCGCCCCGCAACAATATTATGGTGCACGTTTTTCAACAACTGATAGCGGTATCATCAAAGGAACTGTTTGATTTTCTTTACTACTTTATTATCTGCTGAACCAAACGTATTTTAATATGCAAAAGGCAAATAATTATTGTTTTTTCTTGGTGACCTAACTTTAGACGACGTTTAGGTCATTTTCTTATCATTAAACAAACACTATTCACTCTGCAGCTTTTAACTTGGCTCAGTAGATTGCTATGTAGACATTTGCTATGCGCACCAGAAATCAGCATGGTATTCTTTGTAATATTGAATATAGTGGTATTTGCGTAAGAAAAGTTATTGTTTTGAGAAAGCTGAGTTTAAAGTAAACAATAACTTCAATCCCACGTTTTTTACTCAAACAAAAATGTTTGACCCATTTGTTGAATAGAAACCAGCTGCACAGTCATCACCATGCTCAGCTTCGCGCTTCTTTTCCTGTTTTTAGCTTCCCGGGATTGTTTTGTTGCTTGATGGGTTGCTCTAACAGCTACGTAAACTCGACAGCGGTCGATTTACTTTAGCCAGCAGACAGTGTTATTGCCGGGATGTAGCCCGAATGCCTCAAGAACCTTACTTCTTGCTGTGTTGCCATCGTTGAATGTTAAAAATACACCGAATGTGGCATTTTCAATGTCTTCAGGCCCACAAAGACGTTTTTGGAGCACGCTCCACCAATGCGCCATTGAGCGACTCACTCGGATGCTAGGTTGGTCTGTGCAGACATTTAGACCCAAGCTGTCTGTGAAAGCTGCCAATAAATGGGCTTCAGTGCATACAGGACTGGTGACGAAAGACTCTTTTTGTGCACAAACGGCTTGCCTTCCTCTACATTTTTGTTGTAGACACACCAGGTGCTGGGCCAGTTACGGCGCTCGACTACTGTTCACAAGGGAGCGGGATCGAATCCCGGCCTCGGCGGCCGCTTTTCGTTGCAGACGAAAAGCAAGGCACCCGTGTGCTGTGCATTGTCAAAGCACATTAAAGGACGCCATGTGGTCAACATTTCTGGACTCCCCTCTACGGCGTCTCTTATAGCCTGAGTCGCTTTGCGACGTAAGACCGCACAAACCAAACCAACCTTTGGACGCACACCGAGTCATGGGTCCGTGTCAGATGAAAACATGTGAAAATAGGTTGCCCAAACGTCCTTCCGCATCTCCTCAAAGTTTCCAGTGTTTTTCCTTCTTACCAAGCCGTAGTAAGTTTGAAGTTTGTTAATGGCTGCGTCGGTAAGCTGTTCTCGATCCGAAAGGCTATTTCCATCGGACAACATTTTGTGTTCTCTTGTTTTAGCCATCTCAATCTCGTACTCATTCTCTCCTGCACGTGTCCAGTACAGTCAAGCTTTGCAACCTCAATGCTGTTTTTCCATAACTGAAACATCAAGAGGTTTTCTGGAGTCAAGACCGGTCGCAGAAACGATGCCATTGCTGGAAGTGTGTCCCCGTTTTCACCAACTTGCATCCAAGGCAACAGCGACGTCTTCGTCATCGTGGTTGAGCTCCGCATGCTCTTCAGCAGCACTCAGTATCGACTCCTAAGCCACAGCCTAAATATGACCTAGCACATCTTCATTACAATTCACAAAATTCGTTGGTGGCTTTGGAAGGTTGAGCATAGCACATAGAACAATTCCAGCAACTGCTCCCTTACCGATGCCTCTCAAGGCATACACCATTATCTGGCTGGTCTCATAGACAGTAGGAGAAACCTTTACAGAAGTGTAGGTTTGAATCAAAAGATTCATTACGGCAGTTCCAGCCTTCAGCCTAGCGCCGGTTTCACCCCCAAGTTATTTTGACAGATACTGCGCCTTTCCTTTCTTTTAAACCAATTTACAATGGAAGCAAATGCTTCACTATACTATACTATACTATACTATACTATACTATACTATACTATACTATACTATACTATACTATACTATACAGGTACAGCAGGGCCCATATTCAGAGTTTACGTCGTTATCAAAGTGTCGCTAATCACGTGACCTCTATTCATCTGATTGGTGGAAACGCTGGAATATGATGTTGCCACCTCTTCTGCTTCCTGTGGCAACACCTGATTCCGACGTTTCGACCAATCAGATGAGTCCAGGTAACGTGAGATAGCGACACTTCGATAACGATGCAAACTCAGAATAAGGGTCGTGGTCTTCGTGCGACACAATTTGATTTGAAATGACCTTGAACTAATTAACTGTGGGTGCTCACAATTTCGTGGACACCCACACTCTTCGTGCGACACAATTTGCTTTCAAATGACCTTGACCTAAATAACTGTGGGTGTTCACGATTTCGTGGACTCCCACACTTAATTAGGTTAAGGTCACTTGAAGGGCAAATGTGTACTGCGCCTTCCTTTTCTCAAAACCTAACTTAAATGGTGAGACAGCCCTGGATGGTGCATGTAATATTGAACAGCCTTGAAGGTCAAAGACAGATACTGCGCTATTCCTTTCTTATAAACCAAGGTACAAAATAGAAAATTATTAAAAATGATCTTGACATGGTTTGGTGTAGGTGCCCCAATTTTGAGGTGTCCACTCAGTATAAGGCTGCGTTTCGATGGAGGCGAAACGAAGAGACGTCCATGTGCTCTGCGATGTTAGCGCACCTCAAAGATCCCCAGGAGGTCGAAATTACTCCGCAGCCTTCCACTGTGCCTCCTGTTCCTTCTTTCATTCCCATCTTCTTCCCTTCCCTTACGGCATGGTTCATGTGTCCACATAAACAAGTGTGACAGATACTGTGCCTTTCCCTTCCTATGAACCAATTTATATATTTCTATCCCCGAACCCTAATTTACGAGGAAGGTTGCTGCTCCTGGCCCTACGGGGCTGAGAATGGTAGGCTCCTGCCATTTGCGGCGGGGACTTGCCTGCCAGCGATGGTTGTGACTGTTTCAGACCGTCATTGCACCCGCGACGGGCGTCTTTCTCTCTCATAATCTTATTTTTCTTTCTTTCTTATGTTTTCTTCTCTTTCCGGACGACACAGCGGAGGTGGCTGAGCTACAGAGCCAATAGCGGGCCAGTCCACTTTTTACTCCTTCCTACAGTCGCAAAAACAACCTAATTCACGACTCATCAGCGTCACGGAGGTTTTCCCCTTGGCCAAGGTCAAAGACAGATCCTGCGCCTCTCCTTATGCCCCGCCGGGGTGGTGCAGTGGTAAGACGCCCGACTACTGTGCCGGAGTTCCCGGGTTCGAACCCGACCACGGCGGCTGCGTTTCGATGGAGGCGAAACGAAGAGGCGTCGTGTGCTGTGCGATGTCAGCGCACGTTAAAGATCCCCTGGTGGTCGAAATTACTCCGTAGCCCTCCACTACGGCTCCTCTTTCTCTCTTTCCACTTTCATTCCCACCTTCCTCCCTTCCCTTATGGCGCGGTTCGGGTGTCCACAGAGCAAGTGTGACAGTTACTGCGCCTTTCCCTTCCTGTGAACCAATTTAACTTTTAACTCTCCTTATAAACCAATGTAAAATGTACGGGACAAAATATAACGCACGGGCCTGCTACGGGCTGTATAGCGGTGCCATCTCCGATTCATTTATTGATTTATAAGAAGGGAAAAGGCGCGGTAACTGTCTCACTTGTTTTCTGTGGACACCTCAACCACGCCGTAAGGGAAGAGAGGAAGCTGGGAGTGAAATTAGAAAGAGAGAAAGAGGAGCCGTAGTGGAGGGCTACGGAGTAATTTCGACCACCTTGGGATCTTTAACGTGCGCTGACATCGCACAGCACACGGACGCCTCTTCGTTTCGCCTCCATCGAAACGCAGCCGCTGCGGTCGGGTTCGAACACGGGTACTCCGGCACAGTAGTCGGGCGTCTTACCACTGCACCACCCGGCGGGGTGGGTGCCTCCGCTGCCTAGTGCGGACAGAAAATAGAGAAAAGGAAGAGGGAGAGAAAGACGCCCACCGCAACAGCCATCGTCCACCACCGAGGCGTGGGCTGGTGCAATGATGGCCTACAACAGATAAAAATACGCTGACAGGCTAGCCTCCGCCCGAAGCGGTGGTGACCTAGCAGTCCCAGCCCCATAGGGCCAGGAGCAGCCGCCGCCCTCCTTCCCCATACGAAAGTACAATCTTGATCTGGTAGGTGTAGGTGTCCACAATTACATGCATCCACTCAAAAGTACAATTCTTCCTTTTCCAAGAACCTAATGTAAATAAAAATTATGAAAAAAACTATGGATTGAAAAGCAGGTGTTAAAGAGGATACGGCTGCAAAACTTACAACTTTCGCTCTATCACTAGGTTCAGGTCATGCTTAAACTCCCGCAAGGCACCACACACCAGTTCAGCCTGCAGGTGGTGAGGACACCAACGGGTTCGGCTGCATTCTCTTCAACCTGCATATCTCCGCCACATATTTTACATGCACAAGTTTGTGCTAGAATTCTGACATGTTGATATCCAGAAGAGCATAACCGTTATCACACACGACTGGTATTTCTTGCATCGACGCGCAAAGCTTTGGCCTCCAGGAACTCATCGGGCCTGCTGCTGGCGTTCAAGGGCCTTCGGGAGAACTATTTCGTGCAGCGTCCAAAGCATAATAATTTGAATTACATGACTCTTGAAATATTTTCTGTCTCCCCATCTTGCACGTCAAAACATTAGCTAGGGTTTTGCTTTAGTTAAATCCGGTAGGTTGCGTAAGCAAAGCCGACGTAGCTTATCTTTGTTCTTCTTCTTCGGCGCGGGTTGGTACCGACCGGGTTTACCCAAAAGCTCTAAAGGTCAAACATGGCTGCCGACCAGGTTTACGCGACGGGCTGAAACCTGACATAGTATTGCTTACGCAATAAAAATATTACTCTCTTGTTAAGTCTTATTGTTGTTGAAAGCCTACGCTTCCTCTCATCGTTGCCTCTTATTGGCGTTCGTACAGTCCTACGTATAATGATAACCGGTTTACGGGACTAAAGGCGCAGTATCTGTCACTTTCTCCCGCAAGTGTGTAATTGAATGAAACCGCTCTTGTCGCGTGGCATTCCTTGGCGCGCTTTCAAGTGTGGCATGTGTGGCATTGCAGATGGCAGGAACGCTAGGCAAGAACTAATCTCGCGGAATCTCGCGGAATATGCCAGATCTCGCGCACAAATCTTGCACACAACTCTTGCGAACGAGATTTTGTTCCATGAGCCTAGAAAAGTTTTCGCCCTAAAAACTTCACGCATGCATTATTAGCTCGTTGTCGCAAAAGACGTGCCACATTCACCAGGGTTACAGCTACCACTGCTCAACACATGAAAGACATGTGAAACTGGCGAAACAGCTTCGCAGGCTCAGCTCGGCTAACAACTTGAGCAACGTGGCCAGACGGCCTTGTCTTTCGGCTAAACTCAGGAAAGTTATGTTTGTAGTAGATTTATGGTGTAAGCAAGTTACGAAAAACAACGTGCGTAAATAGAGAGTTGTCATTGGTCGCTCTGCTTTAAGATTGCTGCCCTTAAAGTGTGGCGCATTCATAACGCTTATGAATTCATGAACGTTGCAATTATTTCTTAGGTTGCTTAGCGCCGCTATCTCTTCTCTTGAAGTACTCAACGAAACGTACACATAGCATCGTAGCAGCATTGGTATATCACTAGTAAGCGCTACCTTCTGCCACTGCCTGAATAGACGACAAATAAGTCCTCCAAATATCGCCGACTTCAGCCATTTTGGTTTAGTGAAAAAAGAACATTTCCTTTTCCATTTAACTTTTGTATTCTGCAATAAGCATTGTTGTTATGGTATGTTTGTCCGCTTACTTGATGTCTTAGTACATGCTTATCTCATGGAGGGGAAATGCAATGTGACATGAGTGCTTTACGACTGCTTTTTAGCGTCATCGGCAAAACACCCAGTTGATGGACATTATCAGGAGCCCTTTATTACGACAAAAAATGTCTCCCTAATCGTTCGTAGCACAGTGGTGGAAGAAGTGGCCTTAGGCACTGTCCTGTGCCTGAAATGCGCACGCTCAAGCCATGCGGCGTTATGAGTGAGGAGAACTTAGCACGTGAGCTGGCGTCATTGTGTAATGCGTGTGACGAGTGGCCGCACCCTGACTGAAGTGAAGTTGTGCTGCAATGGTGTACATAGTGTAAATAAATTCTGTATCCTGCAATTAGAGTGATTGGTCCATGTAATCGGGAGAGGAGTGAAATTTGAAGAAAACAAAAAGAAGAAGAAGAAAGAACCTGATATTTAACGTGTCCTGTCGACAAATTGATAATGATGATGATGATGAAAAGATTTATTGACATTGGCTTAGATTATGAGAAGGCTGGTCGGGTCCCTAGTCCAGAACACCGTTGGTAAAAGCCGCTGCCCGTGCTCTTTCGACGAGGGCTCGTTGTTTCTCGAGGTCCGAGCTGGACAGGGCCGTCTCCCAGCCTTCCCACATTGGCTAATTTATTATTTTAATACTGGTATTTTGTTGACAAGCCGTACCATATGGTATAAGTTTGCCTCGTGGCCACAAACTTTGCACTGTGCCGAAAAGGATTCGGGCTCAATGGCGTGAAGTGTTGCTGGATTATTAAATGACATCTGACATCTGACAGCGTAAAGGACAAGGAGCATTTTTTTTTTTGCTGTATATTCACAGGTCGCCGACTGAGGACGTCGAGTCGAAAGCTACCTCGAGAGCGAAGACCGGCAGAAAGGCGAAGCAGCAGAGTGCCTCGGGGCCAGCAGCAAGGACCGCTTCGGATGGTGGTTTTCCTGAACAAGTCGCTTCTTCCCGGAGCTCGGAGCCGCCACCACTCACAAGCAGTGCCCCTGTTGGCAAGACCCCGGTAGGGAAGACTATCTTTCGCCATTTAGACTGCATTAGAAACCTTGTCGCGGAGAACATCCTGCTGTGTTACAAGTACGAAATCAATGCACAGTTTGCACAGCGGGCATAACACATACCGGGCGAGAAGTACGAACAGCGCATCGCGTTTTCCTTCTCACCGGGTCAGACAGATGATCATGGTTCGTTGTCTTTACGACGCCGCGAAAGATGCGCGTAAATTTTATCAATAGTCTAATACTGTTAACGATAGAAATCCCATAAATTAATTGAACCTAAAGCTTTAGACCCGCATGGTTACCGAAGCAAAACACACTTCGCGCATACCAAAAAAGCGTAAAACATCGCCGCCAGCTTAGCAACAGACGGGGATATTGGCATTCACGCTCTTATTTCGTGACTAATATTTCTTTTATATCACGCTGTTGTATCAAGATAACCATTCTTTTTATCTGCTAAAAAATGCACGGGCCTTCTACTGGCTCTGTAGCTGAGTCACCTCCGCTGCCTCTTGTTGTTGTGGAGGTGGTGGTAAAGCATTTATTGCGGGAACCAGGGTACATTACAAGGGTTGCTGTGGTTCCTGATCCCGGCTGGTATCTGTCAGGCCGTGCATGGCAGCAACCGCTTCAACCCAGTCAACCAGCATCTTTTGTGCTGCTGGGTCCGAGCTGAAGACCACGATCTCCCAACCCTCTTCGTCCGTGAGGCCCCTTTGGGGCGGTGGCTTAACATCTTCGCAATAGAAACATTATGTGATTGCAGGTAGCTATAGGTGCGCCACATAGAGAGCATGTGGGGTCGTACTGGCCCCGGTGTGCCAAGGGCAACCAAGCTGGGGAGGGAAAGGTTTAGGCTTGCAGCTGTCGCCCGATTATTTTTTGGAGTTTTGAGAGAGAGGTGGGAGGTGGGGGATATAAGAGTCGTTGTTCTAGGTACTGAAGTGTTATGTCATGATAGGTGAGAAGTCTGTCCCGCGTGCTTCCCCAGTCTTCGGTCGCTCGGTTGACGTGCGCTCGAGCAGTTGAGTATGCTACCTCGTTACCAGGGTTGCCTGCATGGCCTGGTACCCAGACGATGTGGATGGGTCGGGGAGCTGTGGAACTAGGGGTTAAGACTTAATGAGCGACTGGGTGTATTTTTCCTGTTGCGAAATTTTTAATGGTCATTTCAGAATCGCTGAAAATGAGTGTGGCAGTGAAAGAGGAGATGGCTAGCGCTATGGCTGCCTCTTCGGTTTCTGTAGACGTTTTCGCTTTGACAGAGGCAGAAACTATGTGATTGAAGTTATAAAAAATTACAATGAGTGAGTGAGTGAGAAGACTTTAATCACACCGACATAGGCCTTGAGGCAGGGGCTCATCTTGGGGGAGGGTCTCCTTGCCGGCTTTCCTGCGTGGCCACAGAGAAGGTCTTGGAGTAAGCCTCCTCCGCCAGGCGTAGGATGATCTTTTGTTCATCCACATTCGGGTTGCGGATGTAGGACTCCCAGGTAATTTTATCAAGGGGATAAGTTTCTTTAGCTTCCGGAGAATCGGGGCATTGCCAGATTAGGTGATTTTGGCCCGAGGTGCGTTGCAGAGATTGCAAGCCTCTGGGTCCCCTGTCGACTCATTATGCAGAGTAACATGAGGAAAGAAACGATTGGCCTGAATTTTTCGCCAGGCCCTGCATTCTCAGGGTATAACATATGCCATGAGGTGACTATTCTGCCGCGTCTACGTAGGCCGCTTCGGCGTCAGTTGTGCGTACTTTGTGTAATGCCTTAGCTCGAGCTTTTCGTCGTACCTTGTGGTGAGCAGGGTACATATTTATAGGTAGGGGTTGTACGGTAAGGTTGTCCCGGATGTTTTGGGGAACTAGGTGGCTGCTTTCAATGAGTGAACCGATTAGTTGGAGTTTTAGCGCTGCGAGAATGAGCCTGCCCGTCTCTGTGGAGGAAAGTCTGTTGATCTGGGCAGTACGATGAACTTCCACTAGTTCTTGGATTGTGTTGTGCACTCCCATGTTTAGGAGGCGTGTGGTAGGAGTATGTTTCGGGAGGTGGTTGTGGCTGTAGGAATAAAAGAAAATGCACGGGCCAGCTACTGGCTCTGTAGCTGAGCCACCTCCGCTGCCTCGTGCGGACCGAAGAGAAAATAGGCAAGAAGGAAAAAAAAGAAGACGAACAGAAGAGAAAATAGATGGGAAAGCTAAAAGATGAGGGAGAGAAAGACGCGCATCGCAACAACAGCCGTCGTCCACCACCCAAGCAGTGGCGGGTGCAATCGGCCAACAGCTAAAATTCGGTGGCTGGCTAGCCCCCGCCGCAAGCTGCGTTGACCTACCGTCCCAGCCCCGCAGGGCCAGGAACTGCCACCCTTCACCACCTCCCCTGCCTTCCCTCGGGTATTCCGGCACAGTAGTCGGACATCTTACCGGTGCACCACCGCGGCGGAGCTGGTAGCTTACGATATCTTTTCGTATCGATCCAGGCATCTGTGCAGCGCTTTTCATTGGACGCTCCCTCGAACGCCGCTCCACACAGCATACAGAATCAAAGTACAGTAAGACCATGACGGTCGAAATCTGTTTACTGGAAAGAAAAGGCGCATTATCTCTCCTATTATCCGCGGGTACCTTAACCTTGGCGTAAGGAAAAGAAGGAAGGTGGCAGCGAACACTGAGAGAAAGAGGTGCCGTAATGTAGGGCTTGGAACTACAACGCAATTTACACGCTCGCCTCATCGCAGTTTAGGGATCCAAAGTGCCCCCGGGAATATTTTACTCTGCCTCCGGTTTATAATACTTTAGCATCATAAGATATCTCTGTATAATAGCTATTCCTAAAGCATTAAAAAGCACTGTATAAGACTGTGTAAGAAACCTGCGTAAACTACAATTCACCTGAGGTAATGCAGCGACAGCTCTATTTCTACTGCACGCTCCAAAAGAAATAGATGTAGAACTTCGAAAAACAGCAGAGGTTAAAAGGTCGCTATTCACTGTGCACAGTGGCAGACATCAGCAGCCGAAGGGAGATCAGTGAGACGAGATGTTTACTTTAAACCTTGAAAATGAGTAGTCTTCAAGATGCAATTAGGCACCACTTTGATCTAAGCTTTGCATTTTATTGTCTGCTGCAGCGAGACCAAGAGCGAGCGGCGTCTGACGCAGCACTCCCTCTTCCCGCCACCGAAGAGAGACGCCCTACCAGGTGAGCAGGACTACCTCTTCGTCAGGTGAAAAGCGCAGTGGGTTGAGAGAACCTGCAAAACGTGGCGTCATCAATTGCAGTACATAATAACACATTGTATACTTGCTGAAGTGAGCCATGCTCCTGCTATTATCTTCTATTTCTGCACATTGATATAAGTGTTAGATTACCGCCAGGGAGAACTTCGGCAGCAAAGCCATTGGCTATATAGGCCAAGAGTAGTACCAGAAAAAGTGCCCAGAGGCAGCGCAAATATTACAGGAGAAAAAGCTGCATGACAAAAGGTGCACTAGGGCCATTTTTACCTACACTCCCTACACCAGTGTTGCAAATCTCCAATAGTGCCAGTGGAGTTGTGCAACACTTCTGTAGCTGTTGGAGATAAAACAAATTGGCCTTGTAATTGCTCCCATTTATCTTTGTCGGCAAACGCCATGTTGGCTATTTTGCATTAGAATGCACCTTACAACCGCGCGATATGACGAAAGACAAGAAGGCAACAAGACGAAGCGATCTAACTAATACCAATCACCAACTAGCCCGCCTTTTTCTGTTGGGGCATTTTGTCCAACTGGCTTTGTTGAGCATATGCTCCCTCTTACGCTGTGTGATTGTTGTAAATATTTGGTACCTGCGGCACTTTTCACTGCATCAGGGCCACATCTGATTACAACCCCGCTGCAGGGGCTTAACTGGTGATGGTGCTCGACTTCTGAACGCAAACGATGTCGGCTCAAATCCTGTGCGCGGTGGCCGCTTTTAATGGAGGCGAAGAGCAAGGCGTTCGTATGCTGTGTGATGCCACAGTGCATTAAATAAATCCATGTGGTCACAATTTCCTGAGACATCCATCCGGAATTTCTCATAGCCTGATTTGCTTTGGGACGAAAAGGGCTAAAAACCGAACATCCATCCAAGTTCTGCCCCGCCGCGGTGGTACAGTGGTAGGACGCCCGACTACTGTGTCGGAGTTTCCGGGTTCGATTCCGACCGCAGCCGGCTGTTTTATGATGGAGGCGAAATGAAGAACACTTCGTCTGCTGCGCGATGTCAGTGCTGTTGCTGTTGTGGCTATAGGAAAACGGAGAAGAAAATGCACGGGCCTGCTACTGGCTCTGTAGCTGAGCCACCTCCGCTGCCTCGTGCGGACAGAGGAGAAAAAACTGATTTATAGGAAGGGAAAGGCGCGGGTAATTTAATTTCTCCAGTCTTCTTAATAGAAGTTAATTTCTCTAGTCTTCTGCGCTGTTCGTCAGCAGCTGTGGGGATTGATTTAGAGGAAGGGAGAGGCGCGGTAACTGTCTCACTTTTCTTCTATGGACACCTCAACCGCGCCGTAAGGGAAGGGAGGAAGGTGGGAGTGAAAGTGGAAAGAGAGAAAGAGGAACCGTAGTGGAGGGCTTCGGAGTAATTTCGACCACCTGGGGATCTTTAACGTGCGCTGACATCGCACAGCACATAGACGCCTCTTCGTTTCGCCTCCATCGAAACGCAGCCGCCGAGGTCGGGTTCGAAGCCGGGTACTCCGGCACAGTAGTCGGGCGTATTACCACTGCACCACCCCGGCGGGACAGCCGCCACTTCAGCATACTCTTCCATGTCGACTGCCTGCATTTGCTCTCAAAGAGGAGAGAGTGGCAGCCCGCGCTTCTCCCGTGATGTCACTCGGTTCGACGCATGCGCGGAGCGCATGGCTCCGGCGAAGGTCCACCGGCGCGCGCACAGCTGTGGTTATCCTGAGACCACGGCATACGCGGGACTTGGAGTTGACTAGCCTAGTGAAGCTTTTCATTTCAAAATTAATAACCCTCGGAGAACGAGGCTAAGAAGAAATCCTTGCAGCAGTGTGGTTTTAGGTGCGGCGGTGCCGCAAAGAAATGCTTTTGTGTGCATAAGAGGAGTAAGTCTGCTGGGCAATGCCATCCTTTTCTATTGTTACATCCCAATATCTATTTTTATGGTTGCAAGCTTTATTTTAAGGTACGTTTGGGGCCAAGATGTGCTTTGATAAAAAAAATTTGAGCACTTTCTCAGGACAGGTATGGTAGGTTAACAACATATCTCCCAGATTTTTTACATGGTCTGAGCACTGGAGTAAGTCAGACAGGATAGGATAGTATAAACTTTATCGCTCTGCTTTATAGATTTAGTGCTGACATAGTTTTTCCATCTTCTTTTTGTCGATGGCTTGGCTCCTTCTCATAGGGTTGGAGCCGCTACTCCAGGGCAGCCCTCAGTTTTGCTGTTTGCTGTGCGTAGATGACCAGTCCTCGTTAGAGGATTGGGTTGCCGCTGGAGAGCATACTCTCCTACTGTTCCGCACTCGGATTTTCTAGTTTGTGAAAAGTTTTGTTTTTATCGCATTCCGAAATGATTTCAAATAGGGTGGATATAGCACCGCATCATGGACGGATGTTTCTCGTTGTTGCGCATGCAGACGCCAAACAGCATTTACGACGCGTGATACACTCAGAAAAAAAAGACTTGTCGCGATTTGCGCTACTTTGGCAAGCTCTGACTTTTCGGCAAAAAGACAGCCTTGTAATCTTGCCTCTGGCCGGCGCATCAAAGTACATCACTAAATTGTTTAAAATTATTATGCGGCCATTAAAATAGATTTATGCTGTTCTTCTATACACGGCAGTGGTTTTCTGTTGCTTGCTCCGTTTATCCTATTTCCGTAAGACAGTAACCCCGAACAATTTTTCCCTACAGTTCGATTAAAAAATATGCTTTCTGAAACATCTGAAAGTGTTTTCTGATAAGTTGCATTGCATGTCCGCACGTCCTACGCTTCACCCTGCCCCGGCGGCACAAACACCCCCCCCCCCCCTTATATTGGTGAAATGTTGGCAAAGCGCAGATTCTATATTGGGCCAGACATTGCCAGCACTGCACCGATATTGAGCCAATAAAATATGCTGCCAGTGAGGTGCCTAAGGCGTTTAGGGTGCTCGAATACCTAGCCTGGTTACTCGCGTTCGACGCCGGTTGCGACGCAGCGCTACGGCGGAAAGCGTTAACGACCATGCTCTGCACAATATCCGGTGTTGTGAGTGAAAAATCACGGGCATGGCTATGGCAGGTGTTTTTTAGCAGGTGAGACTGCCTGGTGCTGATAGGCTGACAGTCCGTGCAACATCGCCTGACCATGAAACATTAAAGAAACTTGCAACTCGGGCTCCTCCTTTGAGATTGCTCATGCAGCACATGCCTGATTTATTTATTTATAGGAAGGGAAAGGCACGGTAACTGTCTCACTTGATTTCTGTGGACACCGCAACCGCGCCGTAAGGGAAGGGAGGAAGATGGGAGTGAAAGTGGAAAGAGAGAAAGAGGAGCCGTAGTGGAGGGCTACGGAGTAATTTCGACCACCTGGGGATCTTTAACGTGCGCTGACATCGCAGAGCACACTACGCCTCTTCGTTTCGCCTCCATCGAAACGCAGCCGCCGAGGTCGGGTTCGAACGCGGGCACTCCGGCACAGTAGTCGGGCGTCTTACCACTGCACCACCCCGGCGGGGCCAGCACATGCCTCATGCGGACAGAGAGAGAAAGTAGAGAAGAAAGAAAAAGAAGAGGGGGAGAAAGACGCGCGCCGCGACAGCCCTCGTCCACCACCTAAGTGGTGGCGGGTGCAATGACGGCCTACAACCGATTACAGACCATGCGCTCAATATTGGCGCTGCGCTAGCAATGACCGTCCTCCTTTAGTGCTGGTCGCTGCCAACACAGGGCCAATGTTGGGTCCATGGTTTATGCTGTCTGAGGAATGGCTGAGTTGGAAAATAAACATTCCTGGACCCTTGGCGATAAGGAAGACATTCCAGAGTTACGCCACGCGGGCACGTCCGCGCGTTTTGTCTAAGCTGGGGCATTACCGATATCAACGTCATGTGGTGTGTTACGTAGCTCGGTAGCTTATGACTATGTGCTTTGAATATGTGCGAGATAACTGAAGAACAACTTAAACGATCAGAGCTTAAGCGAGCAGTAAAGTGGGTTCACGCAAATGAGAACCCTTAACAGGCACTGCAGATGGGAGCCATAAACGGTATAGCGTCGTGCCCTTATGGTAATATTTGAATGCGCCCCGTCCTTGAAAGCGATCCTTGTGAGAACGGAAATCGAAATACACAATTGTTAGAGTTGCCATCTAGCTTGTTAGCGTGTGTCCTGTGCTTTATCGTAAGTGTCTGCGCCATGAAAACCGCTATAGAAAGAAAAGAATGAATCATCACTTTCACTTGACCTGTGCAATGGGCGTTCCTAAAGCAACCTAAATATATTTCTCTGATGCCAATTTTTATACCTGATGTAGCTCGTTCTTTCACAAACCGAGTTTCACTTTCCCGGTAAAGTAAGGAAATTTTAATGAGCTCCAAGGCTGGTAATATCATAATGAAAATGTCATCCAAATTACCGCACAGGCTCTGAGGCGAGAAACTAAACCGGCCTTTGCCCTTAGATATTCTTCTTTCCACAGTTTTAGAGATGCTGCTCCTCTATTTTATTTGCTTACTTTTGGTACTCCAGGCATACTTTTTGTCTCTAACAAACGCCAAACCTGCAGCGGGTTTCCGTTCGTACGTAAAGAGGTTGCGGACTGTACAAGCTCGTCGCGTGACCTTCTAAACGCAGTGTCGTCGTGCCAGCCCTGATATTCGCTGCGGTGGTGCTCCTTATTGTGTCCATCGCGGTCGGCTTCATGGTCTGGAAGGGCCCCACCCAGACACCCACCTCGCCGCCTTCTGCTTCGGCAGCAAATCCTACCTCGCCAGGCAGTGGTACTTCGGCAGGAAGTGCTACGTCGGGAGGGACAGTGCAGACAGGAACAAAGACTGATTGCCCAGCCATTCCTAACCTCAGCAGTAGCGCTGCCGTGGTAAGGCGTGTTCTTGGCTTTCGGATGTTACTGGGTTGGCTAAGCAGCACAAATGAACAAACGCACGGTTGTGGGCATTATGAGCGCCAAAAAATGTTTAGGAATTAGGAATTACGACAAAATGCTCGGGGATCAAAAAAGGGACAAAAAAGAACAGCTTATGGCAAAGCAGCATGCACCAAAACAACACACAAAAATAGCGCAGTGAAACAACTGGACAGGAAAAAGCAGAAACTCTCGACAATACTGCACGTCAAAGATATCATATCCGAAAAAACAGCACATATATGAAACTGAGCACAGACAAAGCAACACAGCGAGAAAACAGCACACGGAACAAATAGTAAGACTACAAAACAGCACAGGGTAGTACAGTGGAGCACTATGGGAGTGGAGCATTATATGGTCGTCACCAGGCAACACATGCAGCAGCCGAGTTTGGAGTTACATTGTCGGTTTGTTGGTTAATGATTGGTCATAGGTTATAATTCATAACCTGAACCAAATATAGAGCTTGGCGAATTTGGGGCTACTAGACAAATTATGCTTATTTCGCATCTTAATGAAAGGAACAGGGCAATGACAGAATGTGTGAATATTAGAAAGATGGACGAGTTGAAGGCTGCTTAAAATGCGGCGATAGCATAACACTCAAATTCAGTCGCTAGCGGAGCTGATCTGTTCGCGTCTGCCGTGGTTCGAAATCTACTCTCACACGGAAGGCTTAGATTTTGCTTAAAAATCCTACGTCTTGAGCAAAAACTAAGAATCATCTACATAACAGAAAATCATTGATGCTGGTTTCAAAAATCCCAGAACAGAGATTAATTTTTATTATCAACGCTACCAGTGCACTTTCTTGCCGAACTCCGACTTCTACAAGTTTAAATTTGCTGTACTTGTTCTCAATCTTAATACACTTGCCTCATTAAACATTCTACCGAAAACACAATTAAAGCTACTGTTTAAACCTAAACATCTCATATTTTTCGAGACTCGACTAATTTAGAAAGATAATAACGCGTCAGCACAAAGTAACTACACTCTTAATCTGATTCCACATAAGTTGAAAATATGTTGAAAACTTATGAGTCCTGAACATACTCGTCAAATGGAGAGCTGTGGGGTACCAAGCACATACACTCGGAAGCATCTATGCTTACCACTGCTGGGCAAATCCCACTAGACGTATTTACTTGGACCAAAGAAAGGCCGAAACGTCGAACAGTATGCATCACCCCCTAATGTACTCGAGCTATTGTAGATGCCTGCAACGAGAGGGAAAATGGCGATCACTTCATATTCTTGGCGTGTCTGCGCATTTTCTTCGATACAGCCATCGCGAGTACCCCCCGAAGACATTGCTGAAGCATTCAGCCGCCTAACGAAGCAAGCTGTATAAGGGACGCGATAGGTAGTGACACGTGTTGATCCGTGCATAAATAATATATCGGGTATCATTACTAGAAAACTAACACTTAACAAAACACTAGGCATCTTCTTCGTGGAAACATCCTCTCTTAGTAAAAAAAAATATGAAATGCCAATATTCAAAATGATCCTAAGGGCAGCTACGCCTTCTACCTAATATTGAGGTCTCTCTTTCCACAGCGTCAAACACAGAAGTATTTGTGTTCGTATCAACTTAAGTCTGCCTACTTTTTGTCTATCAATATATAGCACCTTTTTAATCATTATTCTTGCTTTATGAGCTTTTAAAATGCCTAAAAACAAACCCACGCAACCAAAGACGCTGATATACCTGCAGCGACGCTGTCATCAGCGATGATGCTCCAGACGAGAACGGTTGCTGGTATCTGCGGTAACAGTAACAGTTTTTTATTTATTAAATTCAGCTCATTCTATTTCTGACTATTGTGGTATTCTCAATAATAGCTTTAAAATAAATCCAGGCATTTACTGACACGCTCTTCAAGCGACTTAAGCGGCTCGGCAACGCTTTGTTCATAGAAGTGCATAAATTTACTATTCTACCTTTATATCGTGTTACGACGTCATTGTTTGCAGACGTGGGCTACTAGTGAACAAACGAGACTACCACAGGAAAACAATAATAGGTTTTAAATAGTTCTGCCATGTTTATCGAGTCCACAGCCGGGCATTTGTTAATTTAGAGATGGAGCTGTCCAATGAAGCAAAAAAATATTTTGAAAAAGTCGGTAGCCTGACCCATTACACATTGCCATGTTTGTTTTCCACATGACACACATTGCGCTGTCAAAGATTGTTTTCCTCTGGTGCATTAAAGGTGCGCCTATACCGCTTGGATCAATTACCTTGTAACCGCTGAGTACCGAGGGTCGGAGCGCAATCGTTGCATTCGTATAGCAGGTGGTGTCAAAGAGACTACACCAAGGTGGCCAAAACCTGTTGTGTAGAGCGAGTGATTAGTTGCGTTTGATGATTGAGAACAGGCTGCTATTGTGTCTTGGTATGTAATTTCATCGACAGGTGCACTTCTACATTTTATTGCGAAGTAATTCTTAGTGGTCTCCACGGGAAATGCATAAGATACTGAGATGCACATGAGCGCCACGCGAGTTATACAAAGGAGGCAATGATAATAAGGATATTAGGAAATAAAACATAATTGTTATGCTTATAGCACCTAATAATATATTTTATTTCGTAAATATTTTGTTACGGTGTAATGACTTAAGGTTGGTCTATAGGTCGTCGACTTTGAATTAGTTGAGTTGAAATACATCTGATCTACAGTAACTGAGAAATCTTACGTAATACTTTGAATTTCAATGAGAAGGAGCAACAGCAAAAATGCTTGAGCATGTCTTAAAAATGGCCTCGGAGCTTCTGCGCTTACTATACATCTGGTCGGGAATATCGCAGCACCTGTATCCGTACCGCGCTTCCCATGAACGCTAAGAATGTGCTGTGTCTCTTCTCCGCCAGTTATCAGGGAAGCATAAATGCTGTCGATGGACAAAAGCAGCAACGAGCACCTCTTCTCTAAAGTGTCTCTCAGAAGCCTCGTGTAAAATGGAGTGTAAGAAACACATTCCACACCGCCACAAAGCGAACCACTGGAATCCCCTCTGCTCTTTGTATGCAGGCCATCACCTCGGTGGGTAGAGTGATGGGCACTACGGCATCCGTGGGCGGAGTGAGTGTCTCGCGATGGCTGGGCGTCCCATACGCCCAGAGCACCATGGGTGAGCGACGCTTCGCTAAACCTGTGCCGATCACCGTATCCGACCAATGCGTGGTGGTCGATGCCGTGAAGCCCAGCCCTCCTTGCGCCCAGTGGGTCCCAGGCACAGGAGTGGTGGGCAACGAAGACTGCCTCCGCTTCAACATCTGGGCTCCCGCAAAGAATGTTTCGGGTGGCGATGCCAAGAGAAGCCTAGTGCTTGCGGCAACTGGACATTGGTTCCAGAGAGGAACCAATGACGTGCCCCAGTGGGAGGAATTGGCGGCACAGAGTAAAGTATTATGCCAGATTTTGTACGCTTCGTAGAACGCCGCGAATCGGAAAATAAAAAGCATGGTTGGTCAAAAAGGCCACATTGTATAACTGTGTAAACCCGCGCTACAAAGATACAATGCACCACATAACCAAGCTGAATTAACGTATTAAAGATCGTACGGGGAAAGTAAGCGCAAACAAAGAGACAAACACAAGAGAGGAGACAAGACAACGCGCTTTTTTACCGACGCTTGTGACGAATGCGAAGACACACAAAGAAAAGGGCCCACAGCATGGGACAGAAATTGAAGTAGAACTTGTTGCTGGGCTAGTTGGTTCATGATCGTACGGGGAAAGTAAGCGCAAAGAGACAAACACAAGAGAGGAGACAAGACAACGCGCAAGACATCGTCACAAGCATCGGTAAAAAAAAAGCGCGTTGTCTTGTCTCCTCTCTTGTGTTTGTCTCTTTGTTTGCGCTTACTTTCCCCGTACGATCATGAACCAACTAGCCCAGCAACAAGTTCTACTTCAGTATTAAAGCTCGTGCGCGGTTGTGATTAGCGTGTCAGACACGGAAAAAAAGGGCCCGAATGCAATAGTTCACGATTTGCTAATTTCTCAATTTTCCTAACTTTTATTCCTTTGGTTTAACTTACCACGCTCAATTTATTTATGAGAGAAAACTTGAAAAATAAATATTACAACACATAGGCGCAGGTACTGGCGGTAACGTAACGAGAGCACTTACAGGCTCTGTTCTAAAAAATATCGGTTGTTGACGTCGGCGTCGACATCGTGACCGAATAATGAACTTTCCTCAGGCAGATGAGATGGCCGGGTACTGATTTGTCGGAAGGCTGTGTGACTCCACGAGAACACGTGGCATGGCCGATTTGACAAGATCTGGAAAATTGGCTAGCTCCCATGAGATTTGAGATAACGTATGGTTGAACTCACAAAGATTTCTGCTTGTCAGACAACTTCTTAGGCTGTGCCGGCTTCTTGAAACAGCGGGCTTTATACCTCTAGTGGGTGATCTTTCCAATAAATGGGTATCTCAAGACTGTATGGTAATCAGCGGAAAATTAGTCAAATGAGCAAGCCGGCACGTCCTTGTACCCGAATTAGATTTGGTTTGGTTTGTAGGGCAACGTTTCAATACGATGCCGTTGGACTGACACCGTCCAAAGGGCTTTGAAAATTCGACCACCTGTTGTTCTTTAACGTGCAGTGCTGTCGCATAGTAGAGAATCATCAAGGGTAGCCTGTGGTAGGGTCAATGTCCTTGTACCCGAATTAGATTTGGTTTGGTTTGTAGGGCAACGTTTCAATACGATGCCGTTTGACTGACACCGTCCAAAGGGCTTTGAAAATTCGACCACCTGTTGTTCTTTAACGTGCAGTGCTGTCGCATAGTAGAGAATCATCAAGGGTAGCCTGTGGTAGGGTCAATGTCCTTGTACCCGAATTAGATTTGGTTTGGTTTGTAGGGCAACGTTTCAATACGATGCCGTTGGACTGACACCGTCCAAAGGGCTTTGAAAATTCGACCACCTGTTGTTCTTTAACGTGCAGTGCTGTCGCATAGTAGAGAATCATCAAGGGTAGCCTGTGGTAGGGTCAATGTCCTTGTACCCGAATTAGATTTGGTTTGGTTTGTAGGGCAACGTTTCAATACGATGCCGTTTGACTGACACCGTCCAAAGGGCTTTGAAAATTCGACCACCTGTTGTTCTTTAACGTGCAGTGCTGTCGCATAGTAGAGAATCATCAAGGGTAGCCTGTGGTAGGGTCAATCAGCTCTGTCACGGCTTAACCTAAAAAGGTCGAGCTGAAGTATCAACGAGACATAGGAATTCACTACGCTTAGGAACAATAGCAACCAATTCGCACAGAGTCTGCGTTGAGTTCTCAGACTCACACGGGAAAAGACCTAATAACAGCTAACACAAAAGAAATTTAAGCCACTCCTGGGTGAAATATATTGGCAAAAACAAGGTGCTAAAGATAAAGACAAAGTGTAAACTTTAATTCATCCGACACACGTCACCAGCTCGTGCATAGGCAGAGACGCCAGAAATCGATTTTTGGTGAAAAGTCCAGGGCTAATGCGAGCCAAGATGACCGCCATTTCATATGCGTGGATATCGCGTTACCATTGTTTCTTACTGTTATAAGATACGTTTGCTTTGGACGACTGATTGCCTGGCGGCTGCAGACGTCCCCTAAATGTTTCGCCAATCTCGTATGAAAGTTCTAATTGTAAGAAGAAACTGCGTGACAAATCTTCTCTGAAGAACCGCAAACTACACATCGCTCATATCCGTCTTCTGATCAGATAAAATGCTACATTGCCCCAGTGAAAGTTCGGCTTCAAGATGCTGCAATCCCCTGTGTTATTCAAGCATTCAGCGCTTGAATTTCGCCCCTGCTTCATTTGTCCACTGTACCTCTTAACGCGATCGCGTGAAAGGTACCGTTACCCAGCAAATCCGGCGTCGGCATCTTAAGCGAAAGTCATGGGCAGGAATCTGGTGGATGGTAGTTGGTGTATGGCTGGCCCCTGGCACTGATTGGTCGTAGTGTTGCCTGACGTCATGAAGCCACATGATATGGTTGATTTGGAAGGAGCTACCAAATCGGGCCTTTCCTTTCGGATGGTAGGGCGAGATTTGGTTATAGCCTTCCGGGCCCTTTTCTTCCGAGTCTAACACGCTAATCACAACCACGCACGATCTTTAATACGTTAATGCAGCTTGGTTATGTGGTGCATTATGTCTATGCAGCGCGGATTCACACAGTTGTATAACTGTGTGAATCCGCGCTGCATAGACATAATTGTATATACAATTGTATCTGAACAACTACTGTAAATGAACTAGCCTGTGTGATATATCAGAGGAAGAAATTAAGGCAGGAATTACTAATCGGGTTTGCAGCGCAGTCCAGGTACCCGAACCAAGGATCCGCTATCGCGTCATTACCTTAAATGCGGAGTTTATATCTCCCTCAAATTTTTGTGATTTTTTCTACATTCCACGAATCTGTAGCCTGCTTCAACGCATGAATGTAATTTGCGCAGCTGAATTGCGTAAAGAAAAAAAAAGTTGCCAGGTGTGACGGCTGCATCTAGGTTCACAAACGTTTATTTATTTATTTATTTATTTATTTATTTATTTATTTATTTATTTATTTATTTATTTATTTATTTATTTATTTATTTATTTATTTATTTATTTATTTATTTATTTATTTATTTATTTATTTATTATGCCATGAGAGTAAAAATACATAATAGAGAGGAAGAGCTAACAAAGAGATTTAAAAAAATAACAAATCAAAAACACAGATTGATACCAGAAGTACAATTTGAAATATACGACACAATCGGCTGTTAGCGCACAGAGAAGCGCGATGGTAATTCAATGATTACTGGTATTTTTTTTTTTTCTGGTACTCAGACGCGTATTCTGAACCAACGTTTTCCACTGCAGTGTAATTTACGGAAATTGCTCGCGAAAGAACTTATTCCGTTAATCAATACCTTAATGTCCGAAGCCGAGGATAGCACCTCAAAAGCCGTCAACAACAATGTCCTTGGCGTCGTTAAGGACTGCGCCATATCAGTGTCCAGCTGCTCTCTAGCATCTTGTAACGATACCGAAGAGTCTAACGATAAGCTTGTAACCAGTATTTCGCAATACGTCTATATAGTACAGACGTTAAGCTCCGTATGTCATATTTTTTTTACAGAACAGACTTCAACTGGCTAGCTATAGGTACTAACGGCATCGGTTTGTTTTCTCCCTTCAATTTTTACACGCCCTTCCGCTCCAATTTGTCATGCGCTGCTCGAATCAGCATTATAATATGGTGGCACTTCCGCTCTTCGGGACTTCTGAAATGTTAGGTATTTTAAGGCTAAAATCTCTACTGCGGGGCATAATTGAATTTCCGGGAGCTAAACTATGGGCGTGAAAAGATTCTATTAGCCTTTCGTGGATCGCAATTCATTTCCCATATAACTATGACACCAGCCATTGTCAAGGCACTGAAACGGCAAGCTGGAATGAATAAGTAACGCCTTTGTTTGATTTACGAGATGTCTCTGGCTGGCTGTTTGGGTAAATATGGAATTAGGAGGGATGGGAGTATAGTTTCTCGCTTCTTCACGTTTCTTCAAGCTGTTTCTCGTTGCTTGTCATGCTGCCGATCCGCCCGTTGTATGTCCACCTCTCTCACAGTACTCAAAGCAGACCGCTCTCACTGTCATAGGTGGCGAGAATGTCGTCATGTGGAATATGCGTAATTTTGTTCCTTCCTCGTGAAAAAGCTGCGCATTGCCATATAAGATATGTGTTTGCGGTATACTGTTCCTGACAATGGGCGCATGTGTTGTGTTTGAGTGTTTCGTGCCTGCCTAGAAACCATTTGTCAAGAATGTGTAGGCTACGTTTGTTATTTGTTGAGAAATATCTGTTGTGGTCGAGTGAGCCCTTTCGTATTGTCAAAACAGTGGGTGGGCTTGAGTACAGGTATAATTCCCCACACGCCAACTCCATGCCTAACCCGATAGACTATAGTCCATACCAAACAATGCTCACTAAAGTATCCGTGGCAGGGCGATGATGCACTATGTAAGCACCAAAATAAAACACGACAGCAGGCTTAGGTTATATGAAGTAACTTCAACGCAGGTGTTTGGCAATACGCGAGCAGGCTTTCGCCTTCAGACAGGTAGGTGGTAGCAAGCGTCGCAAGAATATTCCTTTTGCGGTTCGAGAAGTTCTGTTTCCGCCCGCAGACCTTTCCATCAGTTGAGGGAGATGTTGAGAACGACTATTCCCTGGTCTGGCGAAAGGTGGTTCCATTGCTGTTTGCTCCACAATAGCGCTAAGATCATAAAGCAGTGCAACAAATAATATTGCAAATCCTAGTGACACCTTATTTGGAATGTCTGCAAGACGTATTCAAAAATTGGCTGTGGTTTAGCTTCGGTTAACCATAGTGTAAAGCGAAAGCTGAAGCATTGCTACACATGGCAAAGCTCTTTATTCAGCACAAGGTTTTTCTTTGCTTATGGTTAGAAAGAGACTCCGGTGATCCGTGAAGATCGTTCTGATTGGAGCTTGGCGTACTACGAATCTGTGGCGTGGCTCTGGATGGATGGATGAATGACAACATTTATTGTCGACCTTACATAGAAGCCCCTTACTCCCCACCCCCGGCGCGCAGGGCTAGGGAATGGGGCTGGAGCCTACGCAACAAAAGGCTAACAAAGAGATTTTGTCTCTTTGCGGCCTCAGGCCCCCAGGCGGACGGCTTGTTGCTACCGAGCGCTGTCTTCACTCCTTAGCAGGGCTTTCCAGCTCTCTCTGCTATCGATATTTTCCTCGACTCCATAGGAATCGACGCGTTCCCATATAATGTGGTCGAGAGTACCCCTCTCCCCACATGCTTTACACACGATAGTGACGTCAGCGAGCACGTGGCTCCCCACGCAGCTGTTCATGCGTTAAGCTACTTTATACATCAGTTGACCTTTTGAAGCGAAAAGCTTCACTAGGCTAGTCAACACCAGGTCTTCCGCGCGAGTGATCACTTTTAGCCCCAGCTGCGCATGCGCAAACTCGCTGAGTGACGTCACTAGAAGAGACGCGGGAGTTTGAAGCGAAAAGCGTGACTACGAGGGTCAGAGCCGAGCTTCGCGCATACCGTATGCCGTGACGTCACAGCCAAGGACATATGCGCAGCCAGACGGGACTTAGGAAATTCCGGGCTTGCAGGTGCCGCCAAGCGACGGCCTCCTTGTTATTTAGCGTTCGGTTCTGGCTTTTGCACACGCAAGTAGAGGAGAAGGCGGACGATAAATGCGAAACTTGCGGAGAAAGGGGTACTCTGGATCACATAATCTGGCAATGCCTTTATTCCCCTGGCGCCAAGGAAAACATGAATAGTAGAGAAGCCTGGGAACTACTACTGCGGAGCGAGTCCCTCGCCAACCAGCAACAAGCTATCCGCCTGGGGGCTGAAGCCGCGAAGAAACACTGTCGCTTCGCCTGTCTTTAGTCCCATAGGCCTACGTGCCGAGGGCGGAGAGTAGGGGGCCTCCTAAATCGGTGGAAAAATAGTTCCTAACAACAGCAAATGCGCCACCCCCTCACCAAGCTCTGCCGGCGTTTCCTAGCAACGCTTAAGAGTACCAAAGACTAAAACAGTCAAGTCACTCAATGAGGGTGACGTCAAGGATATGACGTCCCCCATCTGCCTTCAGCTTTGAGGACCAAGCGGCAACGAGTGCGCTCCAACGCCGCCGGGCGGCGCTTCTTGCCTTCCGCGAGTGACTGAGGCTGTGCCTTCCCTTTCCTGTAAACGATTTATAGAACGGTGTTGAACTTAGACGCGCTCGACATTGAAGCCAAGGAGAGTTTAGCTGCTGACGAGCCCCGCCGGGGTGGTGCAGTGTGTGGTAAGACACCCGACTACTGTGCCGGAGTACCCGGGTTCGAACCCGACCTCGGCGGTTGCGTTTCGATGGAGGCAAAACGAAGAGGCGTCGTGTGCTGTGCGATGTCAGCGCACGTTAAGGATCCCCAGGTGGTCGAAATTACTCCGTAGCCCTCCACTACGACTCCTGTTTCTCTCTTTCCACTTTCACTCCCACCTTCCTCCCTTCCCTTACGGCGCGGTTGAGGTGTCCATAGAAAACAAGTGAGACAGTTACCGCGCCTCTCCCTTCCTATAAATCAATCCCCATAGCTGCTGACGAACAGTGCAGGACTGGAGAAATTAATTTCTTCTGGTCCCTAGGTAGTCTCTGATTGATTTATAGGAAGGGAAAGGCGCGGTAACTGTCTTATTTGTTTTCTGTGGACAACTGAACTGCGCCGCAAGGAAAGGGGGGAAAGGTGGGAATGAAAGTGGAAAGAGAGAAAGAGAAGCGTATTGGAGGCTACGGAGTAATTTCGACCACCTGCGGATCTTTTTTTTTTTCTTCCTTCTCAATATTCTCCTCAGTCCACGCGAAGCAGCGGAGGTGGCTCATCTACAGAGCCCGTGCATTTTATTTTCTTTCTTCCTACAGTGGCAACAATCTTCGACCTTGACCATGGAATTGTTTTGGGAATAGGAAGGAGCCTTAACGTTTGAGTGAACGCCACGGAATTGTACCTACATCTAGCGATGTCAAGATCAAGTTTTTCATATTTTTTTTATTTTCTTTCTTGTAGATTGTACATTTGTTTATAACAAAGGAAAGGCGCAGTATCTGTGTTTGACCTTCAAGGTTATTCAAGATGACATCGCAGAACTCACGGCTGCTTCTCCGTTAATAATAGTCGGTTAGAGGAAAGGAAAGGCGCATATCTGTCCCACTTGTACTGTGGGCACCTGAAACGCGCCATAGACGAAGGGGGGAAGTTAGGAGTGAAAGGGAAAGAGAGAATGAGGAGCCGTAGTGAAGGGCTTCGGAGTAATTTCGACCATCTAGGGATCTTTAACATGCACTGACATCTCACAGCACACGGACGCCACTTCGTTTTGCCTCCATCGAAACGCAGCCGCCGGCGGTCGGGATCGAACACGGGAACTCCGACACAGTAGTCGGGTGTCTTACAACTGTACCACCTCATTTTGGGGGAAGGAAGGCGCAGTATTCACTTGTGTGAACTTCACGAAATCGTGGATACCCACAGGTAATTGGGTCGTCATTTGACGGGCAAATGTATTGTCACACGAAGACCTACTATATCTAGCGTAGTGAAGGCTTTGCTTCCATTGTAAATTGGTTTACAAGAAAGGAAAGTTACTATATCTATCAGGCACTTAAAGGTGATAACCGTGCACATCCGAGGGCTCAAACTACCTGGGTGAAGCTCTGGCTTCAAAAAAGCATAAAACGGTATACCTAAAAAGGTCCGCCGAGGCGAAGCGTTTAGTCCCCGCTTCTCTGCCACCAAAGGATCTTCACATGATGTATATGTTGTCTAGTCAGTGGCCGCATTATTACTACTTTTTACGGAAATCAAACTCTTAGAAAGGCCACATGCGAGTGCAGTCTGAGGTTCACATAATTTGCAAAAGTAAAATATCCAATAAAAAAACAGAAGCTGGAAAATCACGTTCAACCTGAACGCCGGTAAATGGACGCCATCACACTATAAAATTACCAATATTTAGTCCCTTGTGTCCATGCATGCTTGTAGAAGTATTTTAAACAAAACTCCCGTTGTTTCTTGCAGCCGGCATGGTTGTGATGTCCCCCAACGTGCGTCTGGGGGTACTGGGGTTCCTGCAC
This sequence comes from Amblyomma maculatum, assembly GCF_055883805.1. NCBI lineage: Eukaryota > Metazoa > Arthropoda > Arachnida > Ixodida > Ixodidae > Amblyomma > Amblyomma maculatum. Next base: position 29,255,863 of record NC_139352.1, on the reverse strand, counting down.
CCCACCGCTAAGGGCATCACAGACGATGTGGCCATGGAGGACGCCATAGCCGCCATCAAATGGGCTCAGATAAACGCGGCCGCCTTCGGTGCCGACCCTTCGGCACTGAGGCTCGTGGCTAATGGCACGGGAGGCTATCTCATAGCGGAAGCGGCTGGGAGGCTCCAACTCAACGTCTCTCAGGCTGTCCTTGAAGGCTCCCTCTACACGTCTGCGGTACCCACGAATAAAGTAAGAATTGCGGTTACTGCCAAGAGGGTAGACGAATGTGGTGCTGTAGTCCTTCGAGTGAGATGTGGAACCTGTCCCCTAATGACGTCTGGTACTGTGGAGTGACTATCGCTTCATTACGCATTCAGACAGCATCCTTATTTTGGTAATTAATAAGAAAAGAGTTATTCATTTTAGGGAGATGTGGGGAACATAGAATAATTAAACATCGCCAAGTTAGCTGAACAAAGTTTAATGGATAAACTATGTTGGCCAGCGAAAGCTTCAACGATAGGAGTTGTCTTCATCGCACTCATTTCGGACATTAGTCAAAGTCCAATTCGAGAAATTACTCAAACTAAGTTCAATTATTCGCAGGCAACGTCTATTTACAGGTAGGCGTAGTGCGAGACGGAGATGAAGAAAGGCACACAGGACTAGCGCTCGTGTCGTCCTTGTCTCTCCAGCGCTAAGCCTCCCTGTAAATCATGACCTGCCAACTGGCCCAGAACTCCACTTTGCTCAACCCCTAAGCTTCCTGATTTAACCAAAGTGGAACCAATTTTGTGGAGACGCTTGGACTGGGCTTAGTTAAAAGAGCCGTAAGAATATTTCTGCAAGCACAAAATTTGGTGACACTGATATATTTATTAGAATGGCTCCAAAGTCTCTCACAAACGCTATTTTCTTTCTCGCCGCAGAAAGAAGTCGCTCATGACCGCCATTTCTGTCAATATAGCCTAGAGGTCCACAATCCGAAGCTCTGTACTGTACTTTTCACGAACCACAGCCATCTAGGGCCATTTGCGTTGTTGATCATGATGCTGATCAGTTTGACGTACTTCACACAATGGCCTCAATTCCGCCTCTGCTTCCTTAAAACCAAACAAACCAGTGCATCTTCAATGCAGTCGGAGTATTACATTTTTTCAAAGCAGCGGTGGCCTCAAAGATACATTGGCGCGTTACAACGCAGGGTAGTCTGGAGCCATCCAAGATCCTTGCTCCCAAGCTGGGCTGCAGCGAAGACAAAGGAGCTTGGTCTGCCTGCTTCTCAAATTCCAGCCTGGAGGTGCTCCTGTCTGCCGCCGCGAAAATAGATCTGCGATTTACACCGGCTTGGGATTACTTCATTCTGTTTGGCTTAGGCAGGAAGCTTCCCAAATTTACCGACGTTATAGCCGGCGCCGATATCGCCCAGGTGCATAATTATGACATATCTAGTACATTTTTGGATCAGCTCGGGAAAGTGCACGCAAGACGATATTATCTATCTGCGCCTTGCACTTGCCTAGTGTTAACCTCGGGGCTTCAAAATGACAACAAACATTTTTCAGCAGAGGCTGTTCTGCTATTGTGTTTGTTATGTACTACATGTAGACCTTAAGAAAGGCCAAACCGTTTTATGTAGCGCACATTAACAAGGCCTTTCTTTTTCGCTTCCAAATAACTGAAGGAAAAAAAACTCCGTAAAAGTACTTGTTTTGACGCGCAGATCGATGAAGATTGATGAACTGGAGATTAACTACTAGCCATAAAGTGCGTTTTGTTTTCTAGTGCGGCGATAGATTTTGTCATCTGCGTCGTGCCCATCTTATTGCAGCCCGCTTGTATTTTGCTAGGTGGAAGTTCGCCACGCTCCACTCAATTTACATACGAGGTTAGTTCGGAGCACTTGTGTTGATTACTGTAAGTGCGAGGACTGTGTGGTCGTTTCTACAAGATAAATCGCTCTGCATATATTAATGCATCGTGGTGGACTATACCGTAGCGTTAACCACTGAATCTGCATTAAAACACACAAGAGCACACGTACACTTGATTACATCTTCTATTCCTACATAATAATTTACGTTGCTTATCTCCGCCTCTCCTTTATACCTCACCTTGACGCGGTGGCTCAGAACATACGGTGCTCGACTATTTCGACTATTTCATCGGGGGACCCCCTTTCGACCCGGACGCAGCGGCAACGTTTCAGTTGGCGTTAGACACTTATGTCAAGAAAAAATGCAAACGCAATATTTGTTTGCATGGGCATTATCTGCGGTAAATAGGCTTTTTTTTTATTCGACTCGTTTTTGTCTATGGCAAATATTATTTTTTGTTGGTTTTTTCTTAACGCCTCTCGTCACTATTCATCTCTAGGTGCCAATCTATGCAACCGGGAACTACTTAGTTCCTTTTAGAATCCTGGCGATGCTTGAATAAACGACTATTATTCGCGATCAGACATCATCGGCTACTCCGTATACTTTGCTCTGTAATCAAGCCTTCATCGTTCGGATGGACTAGCAGTTTTCGTAGCACCATTACAGTGCAGCAAGCTTGCACAAAGAGGTCTGCTCCTTGGCTTGCTGGTTCGCAGGCATGTTTTAGACATACAGCGCTGATAGACGAAGTACGACAGAGAATGGACACTGCTGAGCTTGCTAACTGCAAAGTAACGTCCGTTTTTATCGCCGTTTATCAGTCACTGCTGTATATATCTAAATTCCTTCAGTGTCTTAAGCTACAATCCAGTGCATTTGATTTGTAGAGGTACAAGTTACGGGAAGGACAAACTTCTCATCTCTAACTTCTAACGCCATCTGTACTTAGGTGCCTCGCTTTGTGCTTTTACGTGTGTTCGCAGGCGAGGGCTCTCGTTGATGAATATATACGACCGAAAGCCGAGGCCATGGGAAACGTTTCGACAGAAGAGGCACAATTCAATTTCGCCCTGGAATACTTGGTCGGAACTCAAATCTCTGGATCGGTGAAGACCGTCGTAAAAAGTGGAAATCACGAAGAAAATTTGCTGCAGCTAGCCATGATTGTTTCGGGTTGCGGTACACGCGCAGCAGCAAAGACGGCCTCGCGCGGCTACCACTACTTTGTCGACAGCGGCTCACGACCCCTCTTCGAGCCTATTCTCAGCACAGCCGAAGTCTCCCAGTTTCTCTCTAACGGGTGAGTTTCTCTCCGACAACTTGATAATAAGCTGACACACTACCGACCAGTTGAAAGGGTCGTTTTAGGAAAGCCCGTTTCTGCAGATATAAGAAGGGACGTACAAATAAGTGAAATTACGATTATTTACGCGTTTGAATTGTGGTGCTGGCGGAGACTCTTGAGAGTTCCTTGGACTGCCAGAAGATCAAATCAGTCGATATTGTCAACCATAAACCCTGACTGCTCATTGGAGGGTCAAATTGTAAAGTTAAAGCTCAGCTACTTTGGTCATCTGATGAGAAGAGAGGAGTCGCTGGAGAAAGATTTGATGTTGGGAAAGGTTGAGGGTCGCCGGAGAAGGGGTAGGCAGCGAACGCGATGGTTAGATGGCATCCTCGAGGCACTGCAGATGAAGTTATGTGATGTTAAGAAGATAGTGAGAGACCGGAAAGCGTGGCGTGACATGGTCCATAGGGTCACGAAGAGTCGGACACGACTGAACAACTGAACTGAACTGTACAGCACTCTTCATCGCTGTGAGAAACAGCAACAGGTAACAGCGTGTAGCACCCCGGCATGAAAAGTGGACTAAGATATTGCTATCGAATATGTTCCACGTTGCCTCTGTAGTGCAGGTACGGACTCCAGGACCATTGTGCGTGCTCGTAAACTGAGCATCAAAACTGCGACATGCATCGCAAAGCACCAAGCTTCTTCGCAATCGGATGTTTGATGCAGGTTTGACACGTGAAAGGACGAGCACGCGATGGATCGACAGCAGCTGTATGAATTCACAGAAAAAATTCTAGATTCTTAAAAAGAGAAAAACGTTGTGGGGTTTGAAGCATGGCTTTAACCTAGTGTTATACTTAAATGTTATACATAAATGATATTACTGTAGATGTTTCGTCTTCGTTCAGAATGTTCTTTGACGACTGCATGATTTACACAATTATAGATAGTTCGTTCGATGTGCAAAGTCTGAAAGATGACTTATGTTGAATTGCAATGGCAGATCGCGAGCGCTCGGCCGGAGCATCAACAGAGCGCCTCGCTCGCGCTGAGATCCCTTCCTCCATATTTGCCATTGGAACGCGTTCGCTCTCGCGGGAGCACTTAGTGCAAGAAAAGTTCTTGTGGCGGCGCTATACGCGTCCAGTTCATATCATCAACCGGATTATCCCAGCATCCCATGCGTGTTTGCTTATCTTCCTGTCTTCGCCACGTGCGTCCCACGTTGTGCGGCACGTTTCGTCGGCGCTGGAAACACTGCTGGAAATGGACTGCGCTGGCCATTTTTCGCTGGAAGACGGCCCAACAGTGAGTGCCTTGGTGCACTCAGTCGTCTCTATTCCGTCCACTATTATTGCTCAAAGTGAGAAAAAATTACGAGTGTCTCTAGCGACTAAAGTAGTGAAAGGCGAAAGCCTGAGGTCTCATCTCGTCTATCGTTGCTGCCATATCCAATCCTACACTTGAACGCGCGCCAAGGAACGCCACGCGACAGAAGCGATGGCGTACCATCCAAACGCACACTTCTCGAAGAATATGTGACAGATACTACGCCGGTCGTGACGTGAAACGGAAGCGGGTACAACGTCGCGCTGGCTTCCGGCCAAGCCTGCAGATTTTGACAGAGCAAATATCGTCGCACCACAGAGCGATCCGGGATCAACGCGAGATCCCGATCTGCCATTGGAACAGACAACTCGCGCTCCTGTTCTGCCATTGGAATAGAATTGCTCTGGCAAGAGCAGAAAAACCTGCTTTGGATCTGCCATTGGAATTCAATATTAGATAAGATTGATATGTGGTCCTCTAGTTGGGACATGATTTTGAACAGTTAAAAAATGTGTACAAGTCTCGTTTTCGAGAAGCGCTCCTACAAGTCTTATGTATACACTATCGACTATGTAGCCTTGAATAAACAGCAGAATTTTAAATACATCGGCGTGTACCTTACTGCTGACCTGAGGTGGTCAAAGCATGTTAACTACATCGCGAAGAAAGCTGCTGGTATCCTAAGTTTGCACGAAGAATCTTAATCAGTTCCGAAAGCATCTAAGAGAAAAGTATTTTACTAGGATACGAACTGTACTCGAATAGTATCAGTGTGCTGGGACCAATAAACGCAACAACTTATTGATAAGTTAAAGTTGAAAATATTCAGAGTAGAGCTGTCCGCTTTGTCCTTGGAAATTATGATAGAAGACTTAGTATGTCAGAAAATAAACGCAATCTTCAGTGGTCAGACCTCAAAACTCGAAGAATTCTAAGTTTAACATTTATGCACAATATTTATTATTCTAAGACCAGGGTTGACGGAAGAAGATATCTGAAACCGCCGTTCTATGTTCAAAGTTTATGTTCTATTTGAAAGTTCTGTTTCAAAGTGTAGGGACCACAATTTAAAACTTTTTAAACTTCCTGTTAAAGGGGACGTGCACCGTCATTCGTTTTTTCTGAGAACAGTTCGTGAATGGAATGTTTTGCCGCCACATGTTGTTAATATCGTAATAAATGAAGACTTTTCACGCGTTAAGACTGTTTCACATGATGCGACGCGCACGAAACATTTCGGTCCAGTCGCAGTGTCGTCGCGGAGCAAACCGCAACAGTCATTTCACATGCTTACGGCACCAGTGATTTCTGTCGGTGCGGCACGAGTGGCGGCACTACCATATTTTACCAACAATAAAAATAGAACCCGCGTATGAATAAATGTTGTACTAATTTATGTCCTTTTATCAGAATACAAAGTACTTTATGCAAAATAGGCATTTTTAACTTGTTTGTTTTGTACGAAACTACGTACAGCAGTCACATCAGCCTGAATTCCACTGGCTCGCGGCCGTCTCGTTCGCAACGATCGCTGCCACAGTGCGGCATGCGACCAACTCGTTGGAAGTCTGTCGCAGCCGCTTTGCGACGGAAGCAGCGTGCCCTTCTGTTGCTGTGCGGCTGAAATCGCACTCTGCCCCAGTCGAAAAAAACTGCAGAACTTTGTCAAAAATACGACAAAATATCCTGTAGTTCGGTCGTAACCATCAGATTTTACGGTGGTTCTGTAGAACTTTTCTGTAGTGCTGTAGTTTTTCTGTAGTACATTTCTGTTGTCTGTAGTTCTGTAGCACATTTCCGTTGTAACTACAGAAATTTCTGATGTTACTACAGAATGTTCTCTTGTCGTAACAGGTTTCTCGTCAAAAACCGCATAGAAATTTCCGACTGGGTGATGCGGCAAGAATCGCATCATGTGAAACGGCCTTTAAGTGCATAATTTCTTGTTTTATGGATATGTAGGTGTCCTGCCCTGCTGTCATGCCTACAGGTGATGCAGGTATCAAATAAATAAAATAATTAAATGGAGCGAAACCTGTGAGTGTTGTAGCGATAGACCCATTTGTCAACTAGGTCAAGGTCATGTTTCCATATTTTGTATTGTACATTGGTTTATAGGAAAAGAAGGGGCAGCATATAAAAACCCTGAGAGAAAGAGATGAGAGTGGAAAGGGATACCTCGCATTATAAAATAAAATGTGCTCCCAGAAATTAGATGCAGACCACGTTTTTCTCAATCAGGACTGCAGCAACCGTTTTAAAACTGATGCTCGCTATTTATTTTCCAGGAAGGTACCCAGCTTGAAGAATGGCAACGCCTGGCCTCCAGCTAGCAGCGGCTCACGTTTCCTCTTTGCTAATGGCACCGACGTCGTAGGCCTCGCAGAAATTTGCTTAAAAATAGATCAATTCATTGGATAGATTTCTGCTCTGATGTCCGTGTTTCTTCTCTGACAGCCGTCCTCGTGTTTTTCTGTATGCTGTACTGGCTCACGGTCGTTATATACCTATGGCAAATACACTGGCAGCACGAACCCTGGGTGTTGTAGTGGTGGTCAGAGTGGCAAAGCCTGTTCGAGGGCAAACTGAAGACTGCTTTATTTTTGCAGATAAAGATCTATAAGTTCACTTCTTGCAGATGACGTAACAAAAGAAGAACCAATTCCATTTGATACGTGCCCGTATCGCACGTCGTATCATTGCCCCCTTTACTGAAAGCTGTACTCATTGCACAAGTTATCATTGTCGCGTGAACCACCGCACAATAGACGGAAATAAGATACTTCGAGCATGTTCGAAGGCACCAAAACGGCTTCATTAGAACTGAACTGTGATGATTTCGGGCTTTCGTTTCTAATGGTTATACCTGATGATTTATGTTACCTGGGCTGGACTAAGCCGAGTTGAGTAGTGGATTTTTTGAAGTTCCAATTATTTCCAGTTCTTTGGAGTTGAAATTCTTTGGAGCGGGGACTCCAATGTTGAATTTGGTCAACATGACGCTGGGTTGGCGCCTCTGGAATATAAGCTGTCACAACCCGAGAGACCCCGATGCCCTTGATGTCTGCTGGACACTGCCTCCTCCCCTGGGCAACGTTGAGCACCCGAGCGGCTTTCCTGCACTGGAACAGGGAAGGAGGTGTATACCTTTGAGGGGTAGCGAGCAGGCATGCATCCGAACTTGAAAAACCTGAAAACTGAGCAGAATTTTGAGACGGGAATTGTCGCATGGTAAAGAAACGTCTGAAGGTCACAATTGTTTCAAGATCCCTCACCCCCAACAACTTTGAAGCTACCGCCTTTTATGGTGTGAACGGCACGCTCTGGGAGGCCATAGGGCTGCTAATGATATGGTGCGCTGCGTAGGCACGTAACGGTTTCATCATAACGAACATGGAAACCTCTTCGCGTGAGTAAAAATTGAGGCCGGTTCTCCGCAAGAAATGTTTGTGGCAAGCTCAATCGAGCGAAAATTTCGCAAAGCCGCTGATGGTTGTCTAACTGGACAGGTTGTACCTCGGTCCACGTTCTATGCGAGTAGATTGGTGTGGCGCAATTGATAATTCGAGCTTGTTCGAAGCACCGGAATGTCCTAACGAGCACTAAGTTCTGCGTCATTTTGACCAATTAAACACATTGCTCCTGCTTCTGGGCAAACGATAAGCGTCTCGCGAGATGCCATTGTCTGCGTCTGTACGCATGCGATTCTAGAAAGTGCTAGTTCTATATCTCAACGCGAGACCCAGGCCACAATAGTCTCCAAGCCCGTGTTTTCATAGCCGATGCGTCTTGATGGAACTGATGCAGAACAGTCAGCATAGGCCTCAACCTTTACAGGTTACGAGATTTTGATAACCGCATTATAGCGGACCGACTGCGCCTAATAAGAGGACGGTGGCAGTGGAAAACTCGTTTAGGTCATTCCTTGATGACAATTACAGTACTCTACGTCGGTTTTCATCTACGCTTGTTAACGCCCGTAAGGTTCTTGCCGGAACTTCAGCTGTCAATGCTTTCAGTTGGGAGAGTTTCTTTAAGCACCCCGAGTGCCAGGCACCTGAGATATGCAGTGGCCAGCCGCTGAGTGTGTCCGCGTTATAAATTTGCTTCCCGGCGCTGTATTCAGTGCGGTACAGATATTGGCTTAGTAACAACCCAGCTCTGAGTACGTGCCGATGGCATTGAAGGCAATGCTCAGTCATCTTGTAGACGTTTCACTATGGGTTGATGGTCTCTTATCAGCACACTTCCCGACACACAAGTAGTCTGTTACTCTAAATACCACGTCCAGAGTATTCATATCGATTTGTGAATAGTTCCGTTTTCGGATGTTAACTTGCGTGAACTCAAAGTAATGGGCTTGTCTACTTTTTCTATGCTGTAAAAGAATAAACCACCTACGTCCCATAATGACACACCGTATCCTAACCGCGCAGGTTTTTCTGGGTGGAAGAAGATCCGCACCGGCGAGTTCAATATTTTTTTAGGAGAAAGCCTTTCTTTGCTTTATCGGCAATGTCGTGCCCTCAGAACGTGTCCGCAGAAGCCGTTGTGTCGTTACCAAAAGAGTTAGGATCAGCCGTATATTGGTGATCAATAAAGGATAATATAAGGATGCTGCAGGAACATTGCGTCGACCCAGTGAATGGGTAATTAATTAGAGTAAAAAATGTAGAAGTAAAATCAAACATACGTTGACATTAGCCATGACTAGTGCCGGCGTCCGATAGATGGGACATTTCGATCGGAAGTGGTTGCGTTTGTCACCTAATTGGTTTTCAGGAAAGGAAAATGCAGTACCTGTCACTCTTTCTGTGGACAAGAAGGTGGCAGTGCAAGCGGAAAAAGATGAAGACGTGCCGTAGGGGAGGTTTGCGGCGACATTTCTACAGCCTGGGGATCTTTAACGTGCGCTGACATCACAGAGCACGCAGACGCCTTTTCGTTTTGCCTCCATCGAAGCACAGGCGCCGGCTGCCGGCCCATAAAAAATAGAATTTCCTCTGTGCGGCCCCAGCCTGGCCTTGCTAACAAAAGATAGATAGATGGATTTATTGAAAGGAAAAGGCAGAGAGGTTGCCCCCAATAATTCAAATCTGGCCTGCTACCGAGTGGCGTAGCAACGCTCAGGCTTTCGCATTTCTCCAGTGCAGATTCTTCAGTGCTCTCGCAATATTTAGACTTGTGATAAGCATTCCCTCTCAGGGTTACGCACTGCAGTTTCTGCTTTTTTTAATGCAGAAGCATTTATTGGCCCCTCAGTGGCATGAACAGAGCCGATCATCAGAGCTTTTCTCACGAACTGTCAATAGCGAAGTTACCTTGCCGCGAATGGGTTTCGAAATCATGCCAGAACTAACGAGTAATTTTCCCTGACCCAAGTACGCGAGTGCTATACTATTGGTGATATATTTTTCTTTGTTGCCTGTCGCATCAGTACAGATCTAGAAAACTTAAAACAAGACACATTTGCGTTTTATAACTTAGTCAGTCACGTCTCCAATAAAACTGCAACTCTTACTCCAGTAAGTATCTTCGTCTTCGCCAAGCTCCATATGCCAAGCCCTCTTGCGCTGTACAGTGAATGTCGTCATCCTGAAGTTTCATTCGCGTCGCTCCTTCATTTCACATAGGCAAATACGCCATGCACATACGCCATCTGGCCGAATGCGACCAAGGTTTGCTAGCCTAATGTCGGGCAAATCCACCAGGCGGTGTGACACAACTCGCAATGCTTTCGCCTTATAGCACCTAAGCAGACCTACATTCATCCCTTGCCCTATATATTTTCAAACAGCCGATACACTGGCCCAACCCGCGTATTTATTTGGAAGGAAGCGACGGTAGCACAACAGCAAGTCCAAAAACTAGAGTACTGCGCTTGCATTTGTACACCGCAGTGAGTCGCGCAATCCCAGGACTTCACTCCTTCTTTTACCTTTCTATCTCCTGCATCTCATTCCCCCTTTCTCAACTTATGCCTTGTGGCAAACTTTTCGAAAAAAAAAATCCCAGCGATGTGCTAAATGAGTGGATACAAGCCATTCCTGCCAATCTAATGGCGCGAGTAAATGACTTAGTCATTTCAGAAATGGCGTTTGTCTATCATCAATTGAACGTCGATTTCTTGTATCCTGCGCAGAACATCCAAGAGGGGCAGGTTTTTACATTCTTAATGTTCTATAAAAACATTTAAGTTACTTCCGTGGAGATTAACTTCCACCAGGAGGCTATTCATGCGCCACTGAAATTTCAGAAACAAATCAAATTCAAAGGAAACCTGTGGTAGCAAAACATTCACTTGTGAGCGTTGAGTACGGCCAGTTTAGTCGATTCCCGATACAAGTTTGATTATAGGCATTAATAAGATCCAGTGTGGTAAACAATGACTGTCCACGAGGTGACTCAAAATATGCTCTACGTTTGACAGTGGCCCGGTTATGTTGGCAGCTTTGTCAAAGATGCGGAATAACATGTATTGCTTCAGAACTGGCACAATCGACGTTGCCAACTCGGAAATGTGCAGTTAGCGACAGTGTTCTCTTTATTTTGCGTCGTCGAACCAAGGTCATCTGGTCCGAACTTTTGACCTTAGGTCTGGCGCGAAGGGCCGGTACCTGGCATCTTCGCGATTGGGGTGCCTTGAGTCGGCGGCGCTCTGCTGCTTTGCTTCTGCTTCTACTACGACACCTGCTGCTTCTTCACACACCTGAAAAGCTTGATTCTTACCGGTGCACATATCTACAAAAGAAATTGGCAGTGCCTTAAATTAGCTAAGCCAGGATATACAAAGCGAAAGCGGTGGTAGTAGTGAATGAAAGCGGATAGTTTATATATTGTTTTGACACACCTTCTTCTCCATCGCATTCTGTCGACGCTTTCCGCGTCTTCTCCGGTTGTACCGAGGCAACCATACCAATCCAGCTAATACCTTACGCCGACATTACAAATTATTTACGCCTCTGCAGGAGGGCACTCCCGGCACCCGCCAAAGGTCTCGACAGATCTGAGAAGTGCCACCGTAGACGGCTCCAAACCGGGTGTTTTCTAAATCCCGCCATTCTAAAACACATGGACCCGATATTCACAAGTAGATGCAAATTCTGCGGGCAGTATGCTGATCTATACAACATGGTGTGGGCCTGCCAGCAAAATACAAAAATAAAAGTTATAAAACAGCCAACTAGGGAGGGCTGGGAGGCTCCAGCTCGGACATGGAGGCCCAGCGTGCCCTGGTCCAGAGAGCTCGGACAGCGGCGGCGGCCAATGGCGTCCCGGGATAGGGTCTGCCACTCAGCTCCACAACCATACGCACCTCCCATCCCAAATCATTTCATTGTCGATAAATGTTTTCTCCTCCTCCTCCTCTCTGTTTGGGCGTTTCCACCGCTCGTTTATTCTTTCAACTTCATTTTTCCTACGCGGCGCTTGCTTATGGCGAGCGATGTTGGCAGGATGCGTAAAGTAGATTCGGCTAGCAAGCAAGCAAGCAAGCGTAGCGAGCGCTCGTACTAAGCCTTGTTTCCTCATCCATGACTTAGCACTTACAGACTTGGAGCATTTTTTTAGCGAACGACTTCTCCAAGGCATATAACCCCTGCTACGGCGCAGCAGCTGAAGAACCCGTGCATGCGCATAGCTAATTAATTGCGATAGCATCGCTTCCATTAGAACAGAACCCAATTCATAATTAGCGATAGCAAACGGCCATCTAGAATTTTGAAAATATTTGGACCTCGCCGGAAGCGATAATAATTCCGGCTAGTAGACGGATTTGCAGAAAAATTAGTTCAATTTGGAACTCCGCACAAGCGACCGATCCTGGAAACGAGACGGCCCGCGAGTAACCTCGAGCTCTTCACTTCTAGGCAACAGTGGAGTCACACGAGTTTAGGAACATGGACGAGTGCTGCAAAATTATTCGGGGTTTGTCGAAACTCATAGGTGAAGCCGGAGACGTGCCGCAACCAGATAAACTTCTACGCTATAGAGAGGCAGTTACATGGCGGCTCTCGCAAGCTGGGAACTAAGTAAACACGGTATGGGCAAGCATTGTGGAGCGACAGGAATCGTTAGTCACATAATCTAGCAGTGCGCTAGATTCCCTTAGGCTAAAGAAAATATAAAATGCCTGGGAAGCACTGCTGCCAAGCGAGTTCTGTGCCCCATAGGAGCAAGCCATCCACATGGTGGAAGAAGCCACGAAGAGTAAAGACGTCTTTGCTTGCTTCTAATCGCGAAGGTCCCTAACCCCCTCCCCTAGGCCTGCATGCTGGGGACTGGAAGCAGGCGGTCTGCTTATTTTGAGGAACAATAAAATTTTTATGAATCAATCAATCTGCGCAACTGGCGATATGGGCCGGTACGAATTTAGTTTGCCAAGTTTATGAAAAAGAAACAGGTGTGCCATGTAGAAGAACCAAAGCAGCAGCAGTAGAAGAACGGAGCGCCTCCCGGTTCGTGCATGGAACGTACGAACAAGAATCGGGCGGCGAGTATGCCGCAAGCCGATAGGCATGCGGCTGAAGGTCGGTTGAGAGTTAAATTGCTGCATACGCGAAAGTCGCCGCAGCGAGCCCACTGAAGCTTTCGTTTCAATATACAACATTGCCTGACACATTTTCACATAGCCTTCTAGTCCCCTGCCTACCATTTCTCTTCGCCACCATCGCAGCCCATCTGCCTCTCCACCTGGGACCTTCCACTACACACTGCCCTCGATACGACACATTCGTCTCGTTTAGATCCGGATGTGGTGTCGTTGAGTTTCTCAGACAGCCATTGAGGAGTCGTGCGGTCGAACCAGTGCTTCGGCTGTGTTTCCTTGACGTTCGAAGACAGCCATGCAGAGGTTAAACAACAAAAAACCATGTGCGACCAATTTTAATCGAGCTTCCACTCTGTAACTAGGTTATCTGTATGCGTATAACCTGCTTTAACCAAACAGAATAACCAAGCATAGGAAAGCTTTTGTTTGCGCAACCGGTCTTAGCAGAGCTAGGTCGCAGGCATTGTTCACTCCATGGTTCAGATCTGCTTTCACTCTAAGGCCGGAATGTTTTGGCTATTATTTGTGGACACATGCCGCGGACCTCTCGTAGGTATAATTTGACAGGTGGCTAGAGAATGTATAATGGGCATTGGTGGAAAAGGGCAGAAATGTTGCTGATGGTGTCTCCATGCCTCCTGAGTGGATTATACTATACCAAGGAGGGCAGGTGGCAGTAGCGAGAATACTTGGATTAGGTCACTTCCGCAAAGGCTTCGACTTGAACAGCAGCATTTAAGAATCATGATAGGAGCAATAATATCCCCGCGGAATGCGCTTGGGGATGCACTTCGACGAGAGTTGGCAGCTATCCTACATAGAAGCTGAACTTATGTCTACACTTTAACAGACGTTTCCGGATGAGTTGATGTTTAGATATACTACTTGCTTGATAGCACAGTACTGGAATTTTTCAATGGTCGTATTAAGAGATACCACTAAAGCGAATCATTCTGCGCAATGATGTGGACGTGCCGAGCTTTGTGTAGAATTGAAGCCTATCTCGTCGGTAGAAAACAACTCGTTATTCTTGAAGGCGCAAGTTCATCGGATATTGCAGTCTTATCGGGTGTTCCCCAGGGATCAGTTTTGGGCCCTCTTCTTTTTTTTAATATTTATCAATGATATAGTTGACCGGTGTCACCCGTTAATAATTAGGGGGGTATTATTAACGATGCGCCCTTAACGGTGCGCACACTCCCAGACACCCTTAGAGTGAGTGGGGGTAGCTGTTCCGGTCGCAAAGGAGATGCCCTCGACCTGCGTGGCAAGCTCAGCCGGAATTCAGCTACCTTGTAGTGACAGAAGGGGGTGGTCGTTTGGTGCCCAGCGGTCGCCGGTTCAAACCAGAGTAAGGATCGGAGTCAGAAGTAACAAACAAAACAGAATTTATGCACAGCAAGAGACGATACAAAGGAATACACAAGATCACTTGAAATACAACAGACGAGAGGTTCACAGAATACAAACGCTAAGCATGCAATTACACAGGTATCCAATAACATAGAGGCTTTACAACAGATGAAACACGAGAGAGTACATAAACAAACACCAAATTGTTCACCGGGCACTGTTGCAGTCCGACGCCTCAAGAGTCACGATGTGGCCGCCATACGAGACGAGCGCCGCTCCCTTGAAAGTCCGTGGGCTTGCCAGCAGCGGGTGATCCCCGGGAGTCCAGCCGAACACGTCGCAAAGCACTGACGAACTGACTGACTGACTGACTGGCTCAACAAGCGGCGCGGTCGCTTTAAATAGGGCGCGCCGCGTCTGTTTGTTAACACGCGCCAAAGCTAGCGCGCACACACACATAGCTTCGCTGGTTACAGCTCCCTCTTCTCCTCCCGTCGAGCCGCGCGTCGTCATTGGCCAGGTCCCATAGAACCTTCTCGAAAGGCCTGGCGCATTCCAGGCCGATGAACCACCGTCCTCCCCGGGCAATGGGGAAGAGGGTTACGGCAACGCGTACAAAGCTACGCGCTCTCCCGCGCGGGGAAGGGGGCTTTTCTCTCCATGCCTTCCACGCGACGCCGTGCGGGCCTCGCGCCGTACCGGCTTGATGAAAATGGGCGCCGATTTCGTGACAACCGGGTTTCCAGTCGAGTCAGATTATATGCCGAAGATTGTTGCATTTACCGTGACGTCACTTGTGTAAGCGACTCCTATGAATTGCAAAGTGACCTTGACTCTGTCTTAGTACGGTGAAAAACATGGCACATGACATTAATTTTTTCAAAATGTAAAGTTCTGCAGTTTACAAATAAAGAGCAACCTTTAACTACCCAGTACTCTCTAGGCGACAAAAACGTTTGTTAGGAATTACAAGTGCTTAGCTATTATCTTCGCACACAACCTTTCTTGTAACTACTACGTAAACCATATGGCTGTCAAAGCTAGCCGTGTTTTAAACTTTTTAAAACGCAATTTCAAGCGGGCACCTGCTGATATGAAGGAGACACTCTACTTGACAAACGTGCGTTCCATCTTAGAATATGCTTGTGAGACTTTTGATCCTGAAAAAAATGTACTTATTAGCGAACTTGAACGAATTTAAAAGCGAATTTAAAAGTTTGTGTCCGCAAACTATAATTTCCCTAAAAGCTCCTCTCAGATGTGCAAAAATTTAGGATGGCCTCCATTGCAAGCCAGACGCAAACATCTTAGACTTAAGCTATTTCACAATATTTTTATAGGCGCAACAGGTTTGTCTAAAGATTTATACATGGAAGCTCCCAGCTATACATCCTTCCGTTTAGATCATTCTTTAAAGGTTCAAGAATACCAGTGTCGTGTAAATGTCTTTAAAAACTCATTTTTTTCCTAAAACAGTGCATGAGTGGAATAAACTGCCAGAAAAAGTTGTCTTAGCCCCGCAATCTTCATTTTAAAATGCTCTGCCGCGCCTTTTGCTGAATTAACCTTTTTTTGATGTGCCGTGCTGCCGTGCATTTTCAAAAAAAAATTGTTTTTGTACACGATTGTTTATTATTCAACATGTCATTTTTTGCGTCTTTCTTGATTTCATGATTATTTTGTAATGAGTTTGGTCAGTAACGGAATGCATTGTATTTTTTATTATTTTTATTGTTTGTTTGTTTGTTTGTCTTTTGCAAGTTGTCATCTACAAGACAATGTATGCTTTTATACTGTATCCCCTCTACAAAAATTCCCTCAACTGGCGCTGTAGATACATGCATAAATAAATAAATAAGAAGGCAAAAATATTTCCTATCTAAATTCCGACACCGTGCTCTGAGAATCAACGACCTAAACGTCGCTGCCTTGCCGTCTATACGACCGACCCAAACACCTGATCGTGAGAGGTATTTCATTGGGAAATGCCCAGTCTTTCCACAGCAAAAACGCTGCTTTCTCTTTTGCCTTGTGCATGCGCACTCCAAGTGACTGAGCATCTTAACTTTGCCACAACTTAACTTTGCGACTAGCAATTGAGGTTGAATATCATAATCATCATCATTAGCCAGACTATAGCCACTACAGGGCGAAGTCTCTCTTCCATATTCCTACAACTTACACGGTGCTGTGCTAACTACATCCACTTGATCCCTGTAAAGTTGTCAAACTGATCCGCCCGCCTCACTTTCTGCCACCCTTGCTACAATTTCCTTCCCTGGGAATCCAACTCTGCACTACATATCCTGCCAATGCTAATTTCTTCTTTACGATTTTCACTAAAATGCCATTAACTAGAATTATTTCGTTTACCCACTCTGCAAGTTTCCTATTTGTTAATGTTGCAACTATTTTTCTTGCCATAAGTCTTTGCGTGGTCCTCACCTTATGTAAAGCCTTTTTTGTTACGGTCCACGTTTCGGCAGCATATGCAGGTAGCGTTAAGATGCAGCTCTTGTGCGTCAGTAGTGGGTGGTACTAGTAATGTGACCGCAGAGTGGATGAGGCGCTCGTGGCAAGAGAAGAGTGCAGATGCCGACGACACGAACTTGCAGTCTAAAAACAGCCAATGGATGCACGTGAGAGGCATGAATTCGACATGATGCATCTGGCCATCGATTACAAGACGCACTTTACATTGCATGGTGGGTTCGACAAAAGTGTCATTTCCTCCATGAAGTGGGTGACCGATGTACAGTATCGCCACTTTTTGTAGGGGAGAATAAAGGGTTAGATGAATGGTATGAGGGCCCTAACGCGTAGTCCGTCGATAATTGCTGTTAGCATATTCGACGGTACTCTGAAAGGAGCTTCACAGTTCATACTCGAAGCAACTATCCTTCACAAAACTGCTTCAGTTATTATTATTATTATTATTATTATTATTATTATTATTATTATTATTATTATTATTATTATTATTATTATTATTATTATTATTATTATTATTATTATTATTATTATTATTATTATTATTATTATTATTATTATTATTCATTTTTCCACACTAGCGGCGAAAAGTTAGCGAAGGAGAATGAAGTGATCATGGTCGGCGGAAAGTCGAAGAGGAGCGGCGCGGGAAATTGTGAAGCATGGCACGGCAGATTCGGCAGGGTAGCCCACACGGCAACGGTTGAACAGTTCAAAATTAAAGTTGTCCCTTCGCTCACCTTGCTAGCGATAACAACAAACAATTGCAGTGTGACCGCGTAACTCACAGCAGTAGTACACAGGGCGGGATGGGCGCGAGAGAGGACCATAACTAGCATTTGACAATATTGACACCTGCATTAGAGGTAGAAGAAGGAGTGCAATCGGTAGGAGTAGAGGACGTTGAAGTGTAGGCCCGTTCCCGTTGCCCGCGTTCATGGTTCAGCTCTCTCGGTTCCCTCGCTCAGCGGCTGCAGTAGTTATTTAGTGTAACAACTGTTACAATATAGCGCCCTGGCTACCTCATGACAACACGCAGGTGCTGAAAGGGGCGCAGGGTACGGTGGGCGCGAAATACTCTCGGCATAGGTGAGCGATCGAGAGCGGGTAAAAGGCTTTGCGGGTAGCACGAGGCGCAGATGAAATTGCCCAGTTCACTTTTTAAAACACTGAGCAAGCTAAACGTTTCCACAATGAAGTTTTCTCTTTGTCCCTCTCTCTCTCTCTCTCTCTTTCTCTCTCTGGGGTAGCTGGCGAAATTTTAGAGCTTCCATGTAGTCCGATGGCCCAAGCATAGTGTTCCTCCTTTATTATAGCACTTATAAGGACAGGCAGGTCCGATTTCCAAAGGAGCGACATCACAAGGGTTTTGCTTGAGGTGACTTGACTAAAGCGCGTTCAGGTTCTGACAGGTAAATGTAATTTCGGACCGTGTAGAGGTTGTGCACAAGTAATGCGTTGATAGAAAAAATGCTGATTCCCTTAAGACTCTGGCCGACCCTCTCTGACTCTTGGCACAGCAGCACTAACACGGCGGCAAAGGCGAGTACGTCGCCAGCAACAGGAGCTAAAACCAGTCCATGCTTACAACCTATATCGTGGTCATGCTTCAAGTGCGATAAGCTGATATGCAGAAAGTCAGCTGCCGCATAGGTGACAACACATCCAGCCTGCTCATAACAGGCGCGGTTCAAGATGCAGCGCAGTGCATCTAGCCTGTTGACGGGCATTGTGGACGCGGGGAAGAATTCAGCCGATCGTCGTACACTGCTCTTTTACACGCATTTAGTGACGTTCTCAGAAGCATTATCCTAATAGCGCTATGTTCAAGCAGTTACAACTAGGAAAGGTAATTGTTTATGCGTGCCGAAGTTGCTCTGAAAAATGTGACGCGAGCAGGAGCAAGACCTGCTTAGTTGATACGTGCCTTAGGAAGGTTAGGAGGGTTATTTGATAACAGCAAAGAAGTGCAACAAAAACGGGTGAGAATAGATAACACTTTAGTGTCACATTCCATCTGCTCTGAGAAGACTGGAAATGTACATTTGCTTGGCGCCAAGCACTATGTGATGACGTTGATCATGTGTTCGTGTGCGCAGGTTGCTCGAGAAGGAGTGAAGCGCGGCCGCGTGCGGGGCGTGAGTTTGTTCGAGGCAGGAGAAACGCTCTGCATGCTGAGTGCCGACGTGGAGAAGATATCCTATCCTGTGGCTCACTCAAAGTGTTCGGTGCCTGGTGCTTCTTTGTGGTGAGGTCCTTCCACGTTTAGGGGTAGTTTTGATCAGGTTTCAAGCTAGCTTTGTAGGATTTGGTAATGTAAAGGTTTCATTACCTTGCGTACAGGCATGTCTTTCACCTCCCCGGGAGGGGACTCGGCAGATTGCTTCGCCAGCCTGCCGATTGAAAGCTTGCCTCTGGATTCATTTGCTAAAAATGGTGTTGATGTGATTCCTGTCGCACTCATACCGATAGGCGATGGAATGCTGAAAATGAAAAATCCAAACACAATTCAGCAGCAACTCAAGAGTCTGACGGATCACTACCTTGATATCGGTGAGGGGCGACCTTTCGGGAGACGAGGTATAGTTTGCAAATCTGCAAACAGTAATTGTCTGTCAGATCCACTATACTGCAGTTCTGTTACCTCGATTCCTGTCAAAGCCTTTATTCCTAAACAGCTGGCTTGCCCTAAGGGTGGAGTGGATCCTGCATCTACTGCTCAAGAAATTTTGGAGGAATTTCAGGACGCAGGAGCTGGTGTTCTTTCAGTGTATCGCTGCTCTCGCATAGTGGCCGGGGTGCGTGTTGCTACAGAGTCAGTTATAACAACTTTTGCCGGTCTCATGTGCCCATCTGAATTGAAACTTTGGCCAATGTATATCGCAATGACCCGCTACGTCCTCGCCCCCTTTAATGTACCAACGGTTGGTGATTTGGACACAGTGAAAGAGCGTGTAAGTCTGCTACTACATGCAGGGTGTGTGGGGAAAGACACTCTTCTGATAGCTTTACCGCTGCAAAACCTAGCTGTTGCCTATGTAGTAACGAGCACTCGGCTGATGACGCCAGTTGTAAGAAGCGTTCTCAGAAGCAGGCGTTACTAGAATTAATTCAAGAGAATCGTTGCTCTCGAGCCGACGCTTATGCTCGTCTTGATCGGAATAGGCACACTTATGCCAACTGTGTGCTATCTTCTACTTCACACTTTGAGGCCACGTTGTCTACCGCAATTATGACAACGGTTGAAAAAGCCCTTTCTGTCGCGATTGACAGTATGCTTACCAGCTTTACTGAAGCCTTGTCTGGAATTGTTGGTAGCCATGCCCACCTCAACCTGTGCTGGCTCCAGCATCTATTTCATCTCACACCTGTGCTGAAAGTTTAAATGCAGCTCCTCCTCTAGTGCTGGCTCAAGTGCAGCCTATCGACAGTGTTCTTGTAAGCATTTCTCGCAAACGTGTTTGCTCTAATGATGTTAAAATGGCATGCCCTGCTCAGAAGCGCCGTGCTTCTACCTCACCCTCTAAGTCCTCCATTTCCCAGACCAAAACTAAAAAAGGGCCTTCCAAAGGTTTCCGCAATGCGATGTGTTAAAAGAGGCTGTTGCGGCCTCAATTTTAGGAAAGTAATCATGGCAGGTGTACAAGTTCTTCAGTGGAATTTTCGCTCTATTGTATCTTCACTTCCAGATTTATATCTTTTCCTTTGAACACATAAGCCAGACATAGTGTTTTTGCAAGAAACTTGGCTCTCCCCCACAAAGTCAACTACCTTAAAGAAATTTCGTGTTTTCCGCGCCGATCGTGTAAACTGTAGGGGCGATGGCTTATTGACTTTGATATCGTCAAAATTATGTCGCTGGGCAAACATAAGCAAAACAATAATGCATTCTGAGTGTGAGATTTTGGCTGTAGATATCACATTACCGCAGTGTGGCCCCGTCACACTCGCTAACGTCTCCTGCCCCATAGGTGTACGTAGCACAGACTATTTTGACAGATTACTTAAAAATTCTAATAGGGTCATTATTGGACAGCTGTTATGGACGTGGATGTCGGCAAATGCTGTACGCTGCTGTAATTCTTGGGCTATAACCTTCATGCGCGGAAATTCGCCATCTGTCATCGATTTATCCCTAGCAGCAGGTGGGATAGGTACAGGAGGATGGTCAACAGTAGACTGGGGTACATCTAGTGACCACTTTTTAATAACATTTGCCATCATGATGAGCCCAACACTAGATAGCACTTTTGACCGTAAACTTGTAAACGACGCCAAATATGCAGCTTCGCTACGCTCCTCCCTCACATCTAACCTTTGTTCATGGAGGACCGACAAAGCACAGCAGGTATTTTCCATAATTGCGAATGCTACTGTAGATTCCCAGTTCACTGTGCGGTCTGCAGTAAACAGTAAGTCGCCATCCCTATGGTGGAATGATGCGTGTGAGAAAGCCTTTCGCCGTAGGAAAGCAGCATGGAGATGACTTTCTTATAACCAGAGCCTAGTAAATTGGATAAACTACAATTTTTTTTCGGCGTCATTTAAAAGAGCCATAGCGCAGGCAAAGGACGAGTACAACGAAATTTTAAATACTTATTTGTCAAACACTAAGCACAGGAAGGCTTTGTATCGTTTAATGGAACGAAATAGAAACTCACACTTTTCTCAGTCATTACGTTCAGTAGTGTTGTCTCCACAGGAGGCAAAGAAAGAAATTGCATAAGGGCTAGCATTACGTTTCCAGGAGCAGTGCAGGGTTCCTTTGCACGCGCCCATTTCCTGCTCAGACTATGTTGAGGTTGAAAGGTCAGAAGTCCTATCTGTGATTTCTTCCATGCAAGCCCCGGCTCCAGGCTGGGACGAGGTTGCGGTAGGTATGCTCAAAATTTTAGCAAATGAGTTCACTCAGGATCTCCTGGATCTGGTCAGCGAATCATTAGAATCTGCATGGCTGCCGCACGTCCGGAAAGAGGCAAAAATTATATTGCTCTTAAAAGACCCTGGTAAAGGATTTTATGTTGAAAACATTCAGCCGATAGCTTTGACTTCGAATCTACCACAGAGAAAGTGTGACAGATACTACGCTTTTCCCTTCCTGTGATCCAATTATATATATTTATACAACGCGTTTGGGTGCTCCATCGTAGCTAGCGCCTAGGGTGCATATTGCCTGTAAAGGGTGCTTTGTTTCATGCTCTGCTGTTAGCAAGCGAAGCTTAAACCATGTGCGCTACCTTGTGGTGTGTAAGAATTGTGCATGGCCGCCTCTCAAAGCATATTTCAGAGGTTAATGCTTTGAGTTCTGCCCAGATTGGTTTCCGCAATTGATGCCCAATATGGTCTGCACATGTAGATTTAGAAATCAGGATTCGCCTTGCAATGTGCAAAAAGAAGGTATCAGCGTTAGTGGCGCTCGATATTGCTAAGGCCTATGAGAGCATTGAATATTCCATTCTACTAAACAAGTTGTCATTATTACGTCCTCCGTTCTACATTTATGCGTGGATCAGAAAATTTTTGAAAGGACCAGAATTCTTTTGCACTGATGGCTCATTATTCTCAGATACCTATGAACAGACAAGAGGGTTGCCCCCGGGCTCTGTGCTCTCACCACTTCTTTTTAATATATTAATATGCGATATTTCGGTTCATCCTGATGTCACTGTATATGTATATGCAGATGACAAAGCATTCTTCGCCTCTGCAAAAGATATTCATGACCTCTATCGTTCACTACAGACTTACTAAATTGGTTTTAAATGTGCGCAAAAGTAGTGTGCTAGTTTTAAAACCAAACCCCACTTTCTGTTTCGTTAAACTACCGCTCAGATGTCATACCTCAAGTGGAATCTGTGCGATATTTAGGCATTACGTATGACGCTAGTATGGATTGGAGGCCTCACATCAAGTCTAATGTTCGGAAAGGTGAGCGTGCCTTTGGTAGGCTCATACGAATAAGTAACAGGAAATTGGTATGCATGAGATACTCTTCTACTTTTGTACACGGCTATGTGAGACCGATTCTGGAAATTGGCTGCATATTTTTTTCTGGGTGTCCAAAATATAAGCTGCATCCTTTGCTGCTTTTAGAGAGACGGGCGCTGCACCTCTGCCTAGGGCTTCCACAGTCATTCTCTACCACTGTTCTGTACTTGGAGGCCCGCATTCCGGACCTTAACTCCTGTTACCGCCTTCTCAATGTTAGAACATTCTTGCGATCATTTGAGGCTACTCCCGGTGTGGCTATACCTATTTTTGTGTCAAACTCAGCCCTCTTTCTCCCTCGCCAGCGACCAAGGGTCTACATGACCAAGGTAGTTTTCATTCAGAGCATTTTAGCAAACATTGATGTGGACCTCACTTCTATATGTCCTATTGGTTGCTAAACGTCCTTTGTGGATATAAATTATGATTCTATATTTCCATCTAATGTGAAGCACTTACCTCCAAGTCTAATATCCAGTCTCCTATGTGATCACCTTAAAAAGTTCCCTGATTACACTGTAATTGCCACTGATGCGTCTGTGACTGCGCAGAAATCAGCGTTTGGAATTTTTTCAGTCCCTTTCCTGAAGTTTTTCAGTGCGTGTCCCGGATTACACACCGTTTTTTTTCGCAGAGTTTATGGCAATTGGACTAGCTCTACTAAAAGTTCCCTGCAGTCAATCAAAATTAATTTTTCTATCAGACTCTATTTCTCTTTTGTTGTCACTGGAGTCAGCACGGGATGCTCTTTTGAGCCGCTCACTAAAGTATTTCATACCGGGGTGGGTGAAAGAAATACGCCTCATCTGGGTCCCCGGTCACTGCGGTATTTTCCAGATTTCCTGGATAAATCAGCTTTTGATGCATCTGTTTCATGTACCATCCCTAATATCACCATTTTTGGAATGTCCCGTTTTCAGCGTTATCAATACCTAGCCGCTTCAGGCAATGAACCCTTGCTATCTACAGCCGAATAGCACCATGTCATATACTCATGCAAAAGTTCGTTCATTTAAATCACGGCAGTGTGAGGTAACGATGACTCTCTTGAGATGCAGGATTCCTCGCCTAAATCTTTATTTATGTAGATGCGGGATCAGCCCCACAAACCTTTGTGAGGCTTGCGGTGAGATTGAAAATATTGATCACTTCCTTCTCGCTTACCGAAGGTTTTCACATCAGAGGAGGGTGCATTTAGAACTTCCAATTGCACGCTTGGGATTTACGTTGTCGGTCCCGCTTCTACTCTCCTTCGGTGCGAGTGCGAAAGGATTTGCGTTGCCTCAAATTTGTCAATACTTACATAACTACATCACAGCTACGGACAGATTTCCTTGCTACATGTATTCCAAATTTACAAACATCCAAATTTTTGCTTCGTATTTTTTTCCTTTCAATCAATTTGTGATCTTAAAGCTTATGTTTTTGTTTATTTGACAATTACTTTAATGCACTCATTCAGTTTGTGTAGGACATTTGCCAGTCCACACTGAACCCTGGCCAATCCCCCTTTGTGAGTATATGCCATATATCAAGGCAGAAGAAGAAGGAGGAGGACAAGACGGACGTTCCTGGTCGTCGCTGGCTGTTGAACTCATCGTTCTGGGCCTGGTGGCATAGGCCGGCTCGCCAGCACCGGGCGGGCACTTCGTCCGGGGTCTGGTGCCGCAAAGCGCTTCGCCATCTTGCGAACAACTCCCGGAGGCAGCTCGACTACTCCATCGTGCTTTTTTTTTTGCGAAGTTTATTGCCTCAGGGCATAAAAGAAATGTTATGATGGATGAAGGGTGTGGTCAAATAAATGAAAAAAGGTTGGCTGATGCAATGAAATCGAGGAGTGAACGATGATGCGGTCCCAGTGTCCAAACAGCATATGACTGCGGATTATGGGGGGAGAGGCCAGCTGCCACCAGGTGCCGGATCCGCGTTGGCTTCAACGCTGGACAATCCCACAGTAGGTGATGGATGTCAGCTTCTATATTTCTAGACTAGCAGATGGGGCACCCAGGGTATGGATATAAATACCGAAATTGTGGCCACTTTCGGATCACTGCTGGTGTTAGGGCCACCCCAACTCTAATCCTCCGAAGCGCCACCTCCTCTGCACGGGTTAGACCGCGGGGGAGGCTTACCGTACACGGAGGTATAAGAGCACGTGTACGGCGCCGGAGGTGCTCCTTTCTTGTTAAAAGCAGGGTGGCATTGTCCAATTTTATGAGGTTTGGCGATGTCGATGTTGAGTTTGAAAGGCGGGTCGCAGAATCTACTTGGCTTTGAGCACTTAAAAGGTCACGCGGGGTCCATTCAATACGAATTGGATTTGGTATGCGAGCCGCTAGACTGTGTATGTTCTGGCAGATTTCCGGGCTACTAATAACTCGTCTAAATAGCTTTGTCACCTGGAGATGGGCCGTGGGAAGCATGGGAATGGCGGTCACAGAGCGAAGTGCCTCTTGCACTGCAAGCAGTTCCGCACAAAAAGAAGATGGAGGTTCCGGTAATTGAAATGTTGACGTCTTGTTCAATGAAGATTTGCTAGGACAGTAAACTGCTGTTATCACTTCACAGGCTTTGATGCTTGCGTCGGCGTAAATTATAATGGAACCATGTGGCAAGCGGGCGTCTTGTTCCATAATTCGGTCGCGAAATGACGACGCCGTTGCCCGCCACATTAGGGCCGTTGCAGTACCCAGGCATTACCCATCGCAATACCTAGTACCGAGCACTGGGACGTCGGGCGTGGCCTGCCGCGCGACCGGGTACTAGGACGCCTGAGCGTGAACAGGGCCTGCGTCATTCCCGGCCGCCGGTCTCTGTCCCCTCAACAGGACTTCGAGCATCGTCGGATTCGCCTGCACCGGCGTCGAGTCCACGACTGGATCAAGCCATAGTAAGACGGTATTTTGGACCTGTCACGTTAGCCTTTAAACTGTATTCGTGTGAAAGTGATTTTGTTTGGTGAAGAAAAGCGTACGTGTGTCTGTGATTCTGATGTGGTACCTGCCCAGAGCTCCTGAAGGGACCTGGGCCCATAACATAATTAACATCGCACACTACACCTCCAGTGAAAAATTATGAAAGGAAGTTCCACTTTGTTCACACGCAGGGCGAAGCAGTGCAGGATAGGTTTCCCGTTCATTTGCCTCTTTTGCACGGCACCATGAGCTTTGTGCTGGCAGATTTTTCTGACGCCTGCCAGGGCCGCCTGCTACATGGGCCGGACTCCTTCTGCGCCTGGCTTTTCGCCTCCATCGAAACGTGGCCGCCGGGGCCGGGATTCGATCCCGCATCCTTGGGAACAGTAGTCGAGCGCCGTAACCACTACGCCACCCCGGCGGGTCTAGAAAAATAGAAAAGAGCAGAATGTTTGGACTAAAATTCCCACCGGCATAATATGGAGCGTGGTGCGATTACATGCTAAATACGTGTGAATATACATGGCCAAGGGTGCGCAAGATAAACAGCTACCTGGAGCCAAAATCCTTGATACGTCAAGCTCTAAAATGCGGAGTTAATTAAAGGGTCTTAAGTTTGGCTGGTGATGCTAGCATCATACATTCTCTTGACGTTCATCGTCACAGTACTTGTTTGGGCAATGCAACATATAAATATTATAATGAAATGACATTTTTCACAAACCCTGCTAGGCAAGTACTACCTCTGCCCCATGCGACGGTGTACTTTGGAGCGGCTAGGAAATTACCGCAGGTCCTTTAAGGTGCGGTGTCTGCCACATTGCCCGAATATGTCAGTAATTGCAAATGTTGTTCTCATTTGGTTGATACTAGTTCTATGGTCAGTCGCAACGATAAGAGAGACGCAAAAATCGGTACTGCTGTACTGATAAAAACGAAGCACATGCATGTATCCCCACAGCATCTATCAGAGGGCTGGGAATCACTGAAGCCTTCTTACCACCGCAATCTATGTTTTGATTGAACCAGCGTTTTTGTCTGTTCGTTTTAGGGCTGAGGCAGAACGAGAGGAAGAAGATGGCTTACACGGTATAAGAGAGCACTGAACAAGGGTAGAGGGAGGTGGAAGCCCCAGTCCGCAGATCATTATCAGCATCATTTATTAACCCTTAAATGTCCCGTTCGGGACATTACATAGGGGGGGGGGGGGGGGGGGGGGAGTGACACAGGGTTGTTCAGCAGTCATACATGAACATAAATATAAAATTAATATAGAAATATAGAAACCAAAGCAAAGGTAGCTCGACCGCGAACTGAGGCTTCCCCCTCCTTCTGTGCTTGTTCACTGCTCTTTCATACCGTTTTAGTACTCATGATTCTATGCGAAGTATAAACGAATAATTGACCTCTCTCTAAATAAACTAAAAGAAATGATAACATTCTGCGCCTTGCTTTCTGTTGTACGACGTTTGTCTTTATAGTTACCTGTCGCGTGAATAAACCTCCAGTCTGCGTATGTTATGTTTGTTACTGCTATAGCACTTGATTTTCGCTCTGCAAAATAATCACCCTAGCACGAAAGTTCAGCTCTGCTATTTAGCACGTTTGTTAGCAATATTTATTGATGTCCACACGGCAATTCTCTCGCATCTTCTTTTAAGCAAACTCATTTTTAACTCATTTTTAGAACTTACGCTTCACTACTCTGGAGAAGACTGTAGTTAGCCTCGCTTGGACCGTGCAGTAGTAGTAGTAGTAGTAGTAGTAGTAGTAGTAGTAGTAGTAGTAAATGCGTTTATTCACACAGAGGAGTATGGGGCACTCAGGGTCCCGGGCTCCTGGACTGTCCCATTGCGCTCAAACGTTCATGTTCATACGGTCCACGACTTCGGCAGCCAGACCCTCAGAACACAGTGAATTTTCTTAATCCTCCCAACTTATACGCTCCAGGATCCGTGGGAGGGGGCCGCAGGCCTTGGAATAAGACGTTATGGTGGCGGTGGGGTAGTTTCGAAGGGCGCAGGGAGAGTGAGTGAGGGTTTTGATGATATCGGGACCTAACCTGTAAGAATGGATGGTTCGCGTCACCTTAGCGTTTGTTGGTAATTATCAAGTAGGGAGTGAGGAAGCGAGTAGAGCTGTCTTTTGACGCGCCTGAGTGAGCTCTCAGCGTGAGCCTGAGCTCTAGTGCACAGATAGCCAAAAAAGTTCCGAGTGTCGGGGCTGCTTGGTAGCCGGCTACACGCTAATTAATAATACGCCTATAAGGGAGTTAAAAAGGAGCAGAATGTTCCCTAGCGCACTCTCTCGTAGGGGCACGGCATTCTCTTCAAGCCCTCAGTTGGAATTTAACGACTATACGGAATGCATTAATCTGGAAGCCGAAGCATATTCTCTTCCTAGACAATATTATTGTGTGCATTAACAATGAAGAGAGGCTTTTAACCGCTTTCCTATAACTTTTACTTAATCAAAGATATGGAACTTCATTTATACACTTCATAATTGCTAGGCATAATTTGCATGTCAGAAATGGCTTGCGTATTTCTAGTGATGATAATCTACCCCATGGGTACGCAGCATTCCCTGACTTTAATAGAGTGCGCTCGAGGGAAAGCTACTCGTTTTTTACTGCCTTATAGGCTTATTCTTGTGTAGAGTGTTGGTCAGCAAGAAAACATGAGGGGCATGAATTGACCCGAGTGTGCTGTTTTAATGTGTGGGTATATACGGAGCTGCCGTGTGGGCAATTACGAGGACGATGGCTGCCTACTCGACCAATTCTAAGGAGACGACGCACCTTTACCCTGGCTACGAGGGAGCCTCATGGTCCAGCGGATGGGAGTTTCGGGGAAGCAGTTTGACAAGAAGTTTGGCCAGGATGGGGCGTGGAACAGAGATGAGTGTGAGGACGTTATAGCTGGATTGTGAACTGGGAGTGTTGCAGCTGCGGAGTTTAATGGCAGTCTGTGTCAATATTTGTTGATTAGGTTTGGTTTGTGAGGTTTAACGTCCCAAAACGACTTAGTCTATGAGAGAAGCTGTAGTGGAGGGCTCCGGAAACTTCGACCACCTAGGATTCATTAACGAGCACAGAAATCGTATAGCACACGAGTGCCTAGATTTTAGGTTAGAACGAAAAGCTGCCACCATGGCCGGAATTCGACCCCTCCTCCTTGGGCATGACAGTCGAGCGCCCTAACCACTGCACCACCACGGCGGTGCTCAAACTTTATCGTTGAGACCGAATTACCAAGGCCTAGGAGTGTTTGTCCCACGAAGCGTGAAACAGATACTGAAACTTCATTTCCTGAAAACCTAACTTTAAAAAACATGAAAAAATAATAAAAATTGTAAATTGTTTTTAGAAAAGATGTAGCAAGTGCCACACTTTGATGTTTAATTGATTTATTTATAGGAAGGGAAAGACGCGGTAACTGTCTCACTTGTTTTCTGTGGACACCACAACCGCGCCGTAAGGGAAGGGAGGAAGGTGGGAGTGAAAGTGGAAAGAGAGAAAGAGGGGCCGTAGTGTAGGGCTACGGAGTAATTTTGACCGCCTGGGGATCTTTAACGTGCGCTGACATCGCACAGCACACGGACGCCTCTTCGTTTCGCCTCCATCGAAACGCAGCCGCCGAGGCCGGATTCGAGCCCGGGTACTCCGGCACAGTAGTCGGGCGTCTTACCACTGCACCACCCCGGCGGGGCACACTTTGATGTTTTTGCGAATGTACGAAGAAGGAAAAGAAAATGCACGCGCTGGCTAATTGGCTCTATGGCTGAGCCACCACCGCTGCCTTGTGTGGAGAGGAGAAAAATTAGAGAAGAAAGCGAAAGACTCGTTACAGCAGCCGTCGTCCGCCACCGAAGCAACAGCGGGTGCAATTACCTCATGAGCAATAGGGACAAACGCCAGTAGCGAACGAACCCCCGCGGCAAATTGCGGGGAGCCCCGATTCCCAGCCCCATGGGGCAGACGTTAGCCTCACATCCCCACTTTTTTGTGGACACCTGAACCACGCCGTAAGAAAAGAGAGGAAGGTTACATTGAAAGGAGGCAGCGAGAATTAATGGTTATAGAATAAGAAAAGTTGCTTCAGGTGTACATAATACTCGGTTCAGTATCCGAGCATATAAAAAAATCGCGGAATGGAAACTTTAAAGGTCCCTGCGCCCTTTCGTCTAGCTAATTTCTTTTGTTTTCACATTTACGCCACAAAGAAAGTATACTAGGGTCATTCTTACTTAATGTCTATATTAGTGACTTAATCCAAACAGAATATGCAGACGACGCTAGTTGCATAATTAGGAAAGGCAGCGATATGCTAAAGTACATGCATGGTCCTTTATTGCTTAATGTGGAAACACTTAAGCTGTAATGTTCCGAGCAAAAATAAGAAATATGTCTTCCACGCTAGCTTAACCCTGGGAGGAAATGAAGCAGTAACAACAGAGATAGTGAAAACGCTAGGTATTTGTTTTAACCTAGCTCATATAGAAACTAAGTTAGCTCACTGCTTGGCATCCTTCTTAAATTCCAATGCACCTTATCGACCAAAACCAAACTTCCCATTAATATAATAATAACATTTGGTTCACAGGAAGGAAAAGGCGCAGTATTTGTTACACTTGCTCTGCCTGAACCACGCCGTATGTGAAGGGAGGAAGGTGGGAGTGAAAGTGAAAAAGAGAAAAAGGGGAGTGGTAGTGGAGGGGAACGGAGTATTTTGGATCACCTGGAGATCTTTAACGTGCGCTGACAACACACAGCACACGGACGCCACTTCTCATTTACCAAGGTTTCTTTTCGTCGGTGCTTATTGCAGCCTATTCTGGAGCAGTACAACAATTACCAGTTCAAAAAAGCTTCTAACATTACAGAAAGGCTCCATAAAAGCTATAACTGATATCCAGATAACATCACCAACGAGTTATTTCTTTTCTACATATAAAATCTTAAAGTTCCTGACATATATGAGAACTGTATTCTAACTTATCTAAGTCCCAGTTACACTGTAACAGCTGTTTCCTTTGTAACATTGCTGAGTTGGCAACAAATACACAACTTCATAGGACACGACACCATGCATACTGGCACGTCACGCGTCCGCGCACAAACTATGCCTTCCAAAGATTATCATATACGCTACTCTCGACACAAAATAAATTTGGATTCTCAAACCAATTTTGTTGGTAAGACGCCCGACTATCTGTCCGGAATACCCGGGTTCGAACCCGACCACGGTGGCTGCGTTTCGACGGAGGCGAAACGAAGAGGCGTCCGTGTGCTGTGCGATGTCTGCATGCGGAAAAATGCATGCAAGTTATGAATGCGGAAAAATGGGTCACAGATCGAAACTGTCTGCACCCAACTGTGGTTAAAATGTCGGGGCTGCGGTCGCCTGTGCCCAAGCCCCAAATGCCAACTGTGCGGCAAACTGCACGCTCATTAAGAACATAACCAGAACCAGATGGACAAACACCCGGGAAAACCTATAAAGTTATCCCTACATAATCAACTTAACACTGGAAAGACGTTACAGGCTAATGAAGATAAACAAAATACAGAAATAACACAATGGACTACTTCAGAGCACTCAGGTAGCCGGAATGCTTAGAAAGCATCAGCTGCACTGAGACCTGGGAGGAACAGTTAAGGGAGCACACAAAAGCCAAAAAACTAGATGTGCAGAACAAAAGCGTACCGCGTATCGTAGACTCCCACCTCTACGCACAGCTCAGAAAAAAAAGGAAGAGCTGAAAGGAAAAGAAAAAAACGGCGGAGAAAGACAGTAAGCTACCAGGCAGAAAAATTGTGCACAGAGATCGAAAGATGCGGCAGAGACTTAGAGGGAGAAAATTGGTTAAGAGCATGTGAGGAAATGAATGGTAGCCTGGGAGTAGCAAAAACATGGACCATTCTGCAACACATGCTTGACTCAGAGTCAAGCAAAGGAGAAGCCAACATTAGACAAGCTAAAGCCACGCACATTTTCAATGGCGCAGACGAAGAGCTGTATAAAAAGCTGGCAGATACATACATCAGTCAGCACCCAAAAGACAAAGCAGAAAAGGAGGTGGAGAAAACAATCACTTACATTGAAATTATTTGGAAAAGGAAGGTGGGTATGGTTGTTTAGCTGGGCGGCAGACCCTATTCCGGGACGCCATTGGCCGCCGCCGCTACTCAAGCTCTCTGGACCAGGGCACGCTGAGCCTCCTCCCAGCCCTGCTTAGTTGGCTGTTTTATAACTTTTTATATTTGTGTTTTGCTGGCAGGCCCATACCATATGGCATAGGTCAACATACGGCCCGCAGAATTTGCACCTATCCATGAATGTCGTGTCCATGTGTTTTAGTATGGCGGGATTTAGAAAACACCCTGTTTGGAGCCGTCTAAGGTGGCACTCCTCAGATCTGTCGAGACATTTGGCGAGTCCCGGGAGTGCCCTCCTGCAGATGCGTAAATGATTTGTAATCTCCGCATAAGTTACGAGTAGGATTGAGCGCAACTTCGGGGAAGGAATGCTCGGGCAGCCGTGTGAGCGGTCTCGTTCCCCTCCACCCCCTGGTGACCGGGCGCCCCGATAATCTGTTTTTTTACTAGTAGCCGAATCTGAATTGCTCATATGTGTCAATAATATTCTGCAGTCTAGTGGCGCTATCCTAACCCGCACGTAATTTCGGCAGGTCTGTTGCGAATCCGACATTATGTACGGTGCGTCGGAATGGGTGACGGCCAGTGCAATCGCCATTTCCAACATTAGCGCATCGTTAGTTTTTTACCGAAAGCCCGGTTACTTGTTTTCCTTCGTGCACAACCGCAAAGGTGTAGATGCCGTTGTCGGTGAGACCCGCTGCATCAACGTAAAATGTGCTTGTCTTACTGCCATAGTTCTTTTGTATAAATTTTGCCCTGGCCTCACGCCTCCCCTGATTATATATTTTTGGGGAGCGGCCTAACCTTCAAAGTATTTTTCTACAGTTCCGGGATGTCCACTCCTTTTTTTGTGGTGGGGAGAAGCCCGAAATTGAGGTATCAAAGAAGTTGCTGCTGATGCTGGTCACCGACAATCTGCCGATTTGGCTGGTTCATTGGGCCTCAATCAGCTCTCCCTATTGTATTATGGATCCCAAGTTGGAGCAGGCGCTCCGTAGATGCTCTCGCCGGAAGTCCTAAAGCATTTTAACCGCCGCCCGAATAATTCCGTCAGGGGTACCATGGTCGCTCTTCCTCAGCTTGAGGTAGGGCGCCACGTACACCACACGCCAGCAAGCACTGTGGACTTCTTGAAAAAGTAGGATAAAACTCTAGGGAAAACAGAACTTGATAAGACCTTCACAGAGGCTCAGGTGACGGCTGTCCTAAGCAACCTGAAAACCAACTCAGCGGCAGGACCAGATCAAATCAACAAATCAACAAGGCATTTAGAAATTTAGACGATATTTCGGTCAGACACCAGACGGAATACTTTAACGAAGTGTAGCAAACCTGGAAAGTCTCCAATTCCTGAAAACGGCCAGAGCTTATCTTCATTCTGAAACCAGGTAAACCCATGAGCCTATAGACAGCTTGAGACCAGTATCACTAACTTCTGTGCCGGGAAGGCCATGGAGCACGGCATGCTCAACAGACTTTCCAGACACATGGATGAACAAAGAAAATGCCCAGACGCCATGGTGGGTTTTCTTCCCAGTCTCATCACTCAGGATGTCATGTTAGGACTGAAAAACGATATCATCAAAGCTTACAAAGGAAACGCGAGGGTAGTTTTAGGACTAGACCTAAAAAAGGCCTTCGACAATGTGAAATATAAAGCTTTATGGAGGGTATCCGGGAGGCAGTCCTGGGCAATAATGCCTACAGATACCTCAAACACTCCTTAGACGACAGGGAAGTAACTCTCAAATTCCAAGACATCAGATCAGAACCAATCAAGATAGGAGGAGCAGGCACCGCGCAAGAGGCGGTACTGCTCTCCGTCTTGCTTATTACAGCAATGAGGGGTCTCCCAAAATTGCTAGACGAAATAGATAACTTGAACTGCAGCATCTATGCAGATGATATCAATCTCTGAGTTAGTGGATTTGCCACCTTCATGGCAAGGCCAAAATTACAAGAGGTGGCATACATAGTTGTCGAATACGCCAAAAAAGAGGACTAGAGTGCTCACCGCTCAAGAAAGAATTTTTAATATACGACAAAGGCAGATGTGAGCATTTCTAATATACTACAAAGGCAGTGGGTGGACAGGAGGTACCGAAAGTCAACGAAATTAGAATACTAGGATACTTCGTGCAGGAAAAAGGTAAAAACACAAACACCATAGAGAAACTAGAAGCGGGAGCAAAGAGGGTTGCAGGCATTTTGAGATTAACAGTAGTACTAATACAATGCACCCCAGAAGCGACATGAACGGCTGGCTTTAAATACACTCTTATTCTTGGGAACAATGTTTACGCTATTTGTCACCAGGTGACACTGCTGAGAAGACCTTACCGTTGAGAGAAGGAATCGCCTGCTGGAGCGTCGTCTGGTCCAGTCCTCCTTCGGGATAGGGTTTGGCAATACGCGACCCTGGTAGGTTTCCACATTGTACGATTTTCACTTCAGACAGGTGCGGTCTGAAACCATGGAAACCATGAAAACCTATGCAAATGTTTGCAAGCTTTATTCCAAAGTTTTCTTTTCAGTGAAAGCAAAGATGAATAGTATATCAAGTTGCATTTTCGAAACTAGATTCAATGGACTCTTTCTTACTTTTTCTTAAATTTACTTCAAA
Organism: Amblyomma maculatum; assembly: GCF_055883805.1. Classification (NCBI taxonomy): domain Eukaryota; kingdom Metazoa; phylum Arthropoda; class Arachnida; order Ixodida; family Ixodidae; genus Amblyomma; species Amblyomma maculatum. Next base: position 29,221,298 of record NC_139352.1, on the reverse strand, counting down.
AATCTTCAGCATTGATCGGCGATTTAAAATTTAGAACGATTGCCCACGTTTCTAAAAACACTAAATTGTGCAGTTATCGGCAAACAATTCATTGTTGATTCTGACGCATCTGTGGCGTACTACTATGTTTTAAACCTTGCGTACAGAGAATGAAACGCCATATGTGTCAGAATGCTTCCAAAAAAAAAAGGAAGTTCTGATACCTTCTTATCCAAATGTTTGTTCTTTTTCTGATGTTAAATAAGAAACTCGGTTCTTTGCGCGCGCTTTCGTGCCACGTAGCCCCAGAAGAGGAAGCAGAAGAAGATCCGCACCGTCCAGCGCCCGCACTGCTCAATTCAACATGGCTGGTGAGCTGTTTTCACTGGCGTCCTTCGTCGTTTCTTCTCGGAGTCATCGTACGCGAAATGTATCTAAAGAACCCGATTCCATTCAACCATTTACCACCACTGCGAGCTAGACGTATATAAGGGTCTTCGCGTGTGTGACGACCCGCTTTTACCGAGGAGCAGTGCCCCCCCCCCCCCCCCCCCCCCCCCCCCCCCCCCCCAGATTTAGAGCGCCAGTCAGTCGTTCCTTTAAAGCAAAAGCCTAAGCTCATGGACCAAAATCACATGCGCGAGATTTGTACGCGAGATCTGCCATATTCCGCGAGATTCTGCGAAATATGTTCTTGTCTAGAGTTCCTGCCATCTGCAGTCCCACATTTGAATGCGTGCCGAGTAACGCCAGACTGCAGGAGTGATGGAGTACCGTCCAAACTCACACCTGCCGGAGTGTGTGACGGATACTACGCCTTTCCTTTCCTGTAAACCAATTATATGTATAGGTAGCACTGCAACAAACGCCGATAAAAGGAAAACGATGAGAGGCAAATGATAGGAGGAAACGGTGGCTTTCACCATTCTCCTCTCAAGAGACATCTAAGAGACCCCCTAAAGTTTTAACTGTTCTTTCAGGTCATCTGCTTCTAACCGTGTTCTTTCCTTTTTTTCGCGAACATGATCAGCAACTCATATAGCAGCAGGAAGGGTCAGCAGAGATGACGCTACAAAGAATTCCACTTTTATTCTCCAGCCGCTTGTGCCTGTGAACAAATTCCTTAAAAATGATATCTCTAACGCAGAGACAAAACTTTCTAGTATCTTCTTAGTAGTGCGCTCGTTTTACTAGGGTGACATCAATATTCACGAAGGTCTCGGAGTTCCATTGTGAATAAACAAGCACTCTGTCAGGATGCCTTTTATGCAGCAGCTCAACCTCGAGTGCGGTCCTTTGTAGCGCTCTTGTTCAAACAGTGCAGCTTCGCCCACATGGAAGATGAATTTCAAACAGTACTCCTCAGTTGCTGGCAGGGGTTGCAAACACCTTCCGGCGTTGCTTTATGTTCACATCTCTTGTTTTTCATGCATGTGCCAGCACATTGTGCGACGCTTCTTTCAAAACATACCATCTTAACACCAGGCGTTGACGCAATATTTTTAAATTGACAATGCGATGCACCCGCCTACTAATCACCACAAAAAAAAAAGCATTTTAAATCTTCGTTTTACGCATGGTACTTGGGCGACATCAGGCTGCTTATGGAACATATACTAAAAATGGTAGGGGAAACTGGCACAAAAAAAGGGAAATAATACTCGTTGAATAGGCGGTTTATCGTAGGTATTCTCCCATTCCTAGGGCAAACAAGCGGTGTTCACAAACTATCACTATCATAGGTAAACACTACTAACATGCGCAACAGTGCTTTCCCAAAATAACTATGAACAAGCAAGAATTCACTTACTGGTATTCATGTCACCAAAAAGGACTGATGAATGGTGAGTGCTTGGAGCCTAAACTCTTAATGCGTGCCCCGTTAAAATCAGTATTCAGCGATGCGCACTCAGCATTCTTCTCCTTTGTCCTTGGGTCCCTCTGCGCCGAATAAAGAAAACAAGCGCAAGCATTCCACATCGCTGAGTCTTTATGTGCATGCAATTCGCTTTAATGCACCTGGGAGCGAGATACAATTTTGATAGGAGAGCAGGTGGGCCGTGCCAATGCTCCGACTTACCGGTGCCTGAAAGGGTGTAACTATTCGCTAGTATGTCTCTCAGCTTTTGTTTTTTGTTTTTCAGAATATGAAGCCAGCTCGTACACGGCAGGTAGGATCTCCTTTTGAATTATTTGTTCGAGGATGTTTACTGCGAAGTGACTGCACGTTTTTTTCGACTAATCTTAAGAGTGCGTATAGCGCACAACTCAGTAGCATGTCGAGGAAAGCTGAATGTCTCTACAGGGTGATGACCTCACGCATGGACGTAGAGTGAAAACGAGTCACTTTCGCTGAAGAGACAACAGAATGCTTATGGATAGAAAAATATTCGTTTATTACTCAATTCAAGATCAGTAAGGGAGCGATTACTCATTAGCATCCGCAGGATCGCAGCCATGCGGATAAGAACTTCAGGGAAATTTTCAGCTCAGAGAAAAATTCGTCCTAGTCCGGGTGTTCGAACCCGGGACCACCGCTTGTCCAGAGCAGTGGCTCTGCCAGTGGCTCTCTCTGTCGGCGACAGACAGCATTCAAAAGGTAGGGTGAAAGCACCGAAGCACATAGTACCGAAAAATGCGACATTTCAAGGATTTATACGAGTATCGGGCGCACAGCAATATGCTCATTTTCTCTATCTCCGCTGGTGGTCTGCCAGTGGAATGATTTAGCTGATAAAGTGGTTAATTGCACATCCCAAAATAATTTCTGTTCGCGGTTGACAACTATTCCTTGAATACACTACATATGTCTTCAGGAGGACTGTATCTCCTTCTATTTTGTCCATTTCTTGTTCCACTATATCATCTAGAATTATTGTATGAATAGCAGAACCACCCTATAACCGAACAAGAGTGTCTTGCAGTTGTATGGGCTGTTCGAAATTTTCGCCCTTACGTTTACGGTCGGAATTTCATGATAGTCACTAATCACCATGCTTTGTGCTGGTTGCACCAATCCGCGCATGTAAGACATTAGATTTCTAAGAGCTGAATCGCGAGATGACATTACCACTATTAGGTATTTTATTGTTTTGGGCAAAAGTATTTTATTATAGGCCTACCGTGATTAGGAATCATTATGCCGTGGACACTTATAATAAAAGATTCCTTCCGCAACGGCTCTCTTCTCATGGTTATTAAGCAGTGAAAGGGATATGCTGCCAACTTCTGAGGCATGCCATCGCACTGCCTACTATGTGTCTGTGTGTCTTTCAGGTTATGAGTCTTCGTACGCATCAGAGGCCTCCGGTGAGTATCCACACATACACTGAAAAGACGTGCCAAAACCTCCATTCGTACGTCATTGCTTATTGCTATGTTAATGCCTGCTAAAGCACGATATCATAACACAGTTTTCAGCTAATCGCAATCAATGCATATTGGCAGCTTCCCACGCAGGTAAATGAATGGTCGGTGAGTGTTTGAAAGAGTTTGTTGCAATTATTCTTTAATAGCAGCACATAAAGCACAATCACTAACAAGAGGCAGGTGATTTCTGCTTCGTACCACAAACGATTGTCTTTATTTTTCAGCTACAGTTTTATCTGGAAACAGTTGACACCTCGGGAAATTAAAGCGTGGTAATAACGCCAGCTGTCTCAATCGAAGCACAGTTCCCGTATATAATAAAGATGAAGCGACTTGGGCAGCTGCGTAGCAGGGGAGAATAATGACCTTTTTTAAGGGGAAAGCCTTTCTTGGCTTACGGAATAAAATCCCGTGCGCGAGAGTTGTGCTCGAGATGTGCTCGTGAGATCTGTGCATCGGGTTAAGCGGTGATGTTTCATTGGTCAATAGTCATGACGACGTCATCAGAAATATAAAAAATTCCGTATCTACGGGAAATCTAACTCCATCCCTCGTATCCCTAGCCGAGCGCTTTAACCAACTGAGGCATGCCTGGGACCATGAAACGCACATCATAATTTTCCTTGTCTACCGTCAGGATGATAGTAGCAATGACACTCACACTGCAATGAGTGGTAATTACAGTTATGGCATTAGCAGTAATAATGTCGGTGAATTTAGTTGATAATTATTATGAGAGCGAACGTAATACACCGCGTGCATGCCAACGGTAACGCTCCGGCTTTCGCATTTCCGCGGTGTAGATTCCACAGTGCTCTCGAAATTTTTCTTCCTGAATCATTGTTGCGTGCCTGTAACCTGATACAAACCTATACATTCAATTAGGCGTATAGACGTCCGCAAACCTCCGTTCTCAACCATACAGATGCCAGTGCCAGTAATACCAATTTATGGTAATTTTGTTGGGGCCAACTTCGAAATTGGCCAGATAAGAAGAAAACTCCGGTAGAAATAACGGGTCCTGCAAATGCGAAGGATCATCACTTGTTACCGCTGCTGGCACCGATACTATTTTCCGCAAGAGAATTTCACCGAGTAGAAGTAGGAGCGAATGTTATATGAGGAGTGGAAAATAATATTGCCAGAGTATCCTTAATCAAACAATGAAACTCAGCAAAAACACAAGAGGGGAATACGTTGCTCGTCGGAAAAGCAATGTTAGTGCACCAAAAATATTTGCCTAAAAGTACCTTCAAAGTAATAAACAGTTCTCTACACTTCCAAAGCAAGTACGTTTACTTCTTGCAAAGGTTTGGCGCCGCAGGTATTCAGGATGCTTACAAGAAAAGGGAAACCAATGGGGCGTATACCCCGCTTAAGACACTTCAGAGCCCGAATAACGATGTCATCGCGAAGGTTCGAGATACTCGGCGACGAAGTACGGACCGATAGAGGTTAATTCTTAGAACGTAAAAAAAAAAAAAGGCTTTGCGAAATTTACGGGAACTAGAGAGGAAGAAGTTCAACAAGCGAAATAAATCTCGGCACTGTAAGTGTGTGTGGTGCGTTAGCATTATACCACAATCCACCAAAGATTTTCGCTGTGAATGATATTGATATATATTTGCATTTATTTTATCAAACCAGTGCGATTGCTTGATCATTTTTATTTTTCTGATTTTGTTTTAAGAAAGTTTTCTATTGATTTCCAGAAGCGGCACAGGCTTTTCTGTTCATGTGGTTTCTCATACTTATTAAAGCAGATGTTAATCTGAATCCGTCACGGAGTACTAACAGGATTCCCATTCAATGTGCAAGGAACAAGAAGTAGCGCTATATTTGAATGCACATGATATATAGGCGAGTGCAGATGATTCGCACGTGACAACCTGTCCCGTTCAATATCTGGTCACTGGTCTGGATCAGCAGGGACTCATGAAGAAGGCGCGTTATCAGGCGCCTGGCCTTGGCTAATAATAACGCTGTACAGTTCTCCTGTTAACGTTACCTCTGTTTTCATGTAAGAAGCGCCTAACGCTAACCACACAAGTTTGACTTTTTTTCAGTGTATGTTAAAGGCCCACTGTCCACCCTCCGGTCGAAAATATTTTCTTCCCCGGTGACTGTGAGACTTCGCCCCTAGAACGCAAGGCCGCAAAATGTTTTTGAAAAGAGTAACTAATAACTCAGTTACAGCCACCGCAATCACCCGATTCTGTCATGCATCTCTCCTTCCATTCCCTCGCAAAGGTTTTTCACTCTCCTGCCCGAGGTCGTCTAGCCTCCGCAATACAAATTCCCCTTCCTCCTCCGCGTTTGGCGGGAGGTGGGGCGTGGCTCTCCGCGAGCGCGAAAAAAAAAAAAGAAACGGTCGAAGGAGCGCGCGCCGCTGGATTCAGCCTGGCCGTGGCGAGGGAAAAGCGCGCTGCGAGCGGTAGACACCCATCCTTCTCCCGTCAGTCAGCGAGACGGACCAATTGACGTCGTTCCCGGTACGTACGTCATTATCGTGGCCCGTCGAGCCAGCGCAGGAAACGGGGAATCTGGCTTCCCGGAGGAGAGCATGAGACAGCTTTGAATTGTATTTTCGGTGCTTTGCGGCGCGCGTGTCACTGTAGCATTTTGCACAGACTATCTCCGGTACCTGATCGAAACACTGGGCTCCTTTGCTTAAAAGGGCCTTCCCTGGACAGTGGCCCTTTAAGACCTTTTGTTCCCTTTCCCTCCCAGACTGTTTTTTGTCGCGCAGTTCAGTGCTCAATGCTAGAGTAGCGCCATTCGACCTGCGCTAGATTCGATCTTAAACAAAAGGCTTTGTTTCCATCCTCTTTGCAGAAAGCACCCTAGACGCAGGTAAGTGCATGCACGCGCCAGTAAGGCATGTAGTTCAGTATATATTCCTGATGTGCTGCATACTCGGGCGCCTGGGGAACACTCCTGGTAGTGCCGTGAAACTTTCACCAGTTGCACCATGCACACTGTTTGTTTGAATAATTTTTCTGAATTGTTTGAATTCTGATCTGAAGGTTTATTTTAGAAATAAAGTAGATAAAATTACAATTTAGTTTCAGCCCTATTCCCTCACAAGGGTGTCACCATCCTGCCCGCGAGAACATGTTTTTTTCATTTCACTTTTATTATTTTATTTGTTTTAGCACGGACAACGTTTGAATGCAGAAAAATTACTGCCAGAAGTATTGAATTTCGTCAGGGTCGCTGTGATGCCCCTTCCTCCGTGAGACAGGCTTTAACGAAACACACCTCGCTGTCAGTGAGTTTTGAATCCAGTCCGAGGCAACAGATCAGCGTCGCTTACCAATATGCTATAGCACTGCGAAATAAGTGTAGCCACATTCCTCACTCGGAAGACTTCAAATCTTTCTCGCTGTGTTCAGATGTCGACATCATCATTGTCTTCATTTGCTATAATAAAGTTGCACTTAAAACCGTAAGCAGGCTTCTTTCGTCCCAATACGATACTCAACCAATCATTAAACACTTTGCTAGACATTTCTCGAAGTGGTGGAACAACGCCCAAGTAAATTAATGTTAAATATTCGAAGTCAAAGGCATCAGCTCAGAAAGGTTGCAAGCGTTGATATTGTCAGCCCTACGGTCACTAAATTAACTGCTAGGTTTTACAAAAAAAAAAGCCCATCAAATTGTTTGCAAAATGTTTATCTGGGATTTTTTGAATATTTCTGGTGTCTAAATATAATTCTGGGCTAGGGGTCAAGTCATGCAGACTTTCTCCTGCCAGATCGAAAGAGCACATATTTGTTGGTCCCCTGACCACTCTTTCTAGGGACGGTATGTCCCGCAATGCGGGCTTCTGCCTGTCTCTTTAAGCTCTCCGTAGCCGAGGAGCAGACTCTAAGTTCATGCTGTTCCGAACCCCTCGGTCACGTGCCACGCGATCTAACGGGGAAGGTGTGAGTTATGCGACAACCTGCTTACTCTACTATAGTAACAATGCTGTCAGAATCAAGTCTTTAATGAGCAAACAATATACAGGAAAGACGGATTCGTCACAAGACATAAACGGAAGTTACACAATGCATAAGGGAGCCATACGTCACTGACACCAAACAAACGATACATAAATTTTGAACGGATCTTTTTAATAACGACATTTAATTACCTTTAAATACACTATAAGGTAAACCAAACCGTATTCGACGCTTTGGCATTGTCCGGGTTAGGAACACGGCGCACACAGACGAAATGAGCAGCTTCAATGTGAAAGAAATGACAGTGCTCAAAGAATACATGTATCTGCTTCCAGAGCTCGAACAATTTTGCCAGGCATATATTTCTTCACGGTGAACACGGTTTCGCGAAGTAAGTTTCGATCTGCGCATAACGGCTGATACGTACACAGCAAATATTCCTAAATTGCAGAACGAATCAGAAAAGCTCATTAATTTTGCCTGCGGATCAAAGGCACAATTTAACTACTTTTTCTCTTGCGCTTTCTTCTTCCTCCTCAGCGAAACCAGCGTAAGTACATTACCAAAAAAAGTACATTTCGAAAGTTTTTTCCTCACTACTCTTTGTATTCTGACTTTGACTGCATAGTGTTTCGCCTCTGCGTACCCCATCTGGAGACTACGCTATAGACGGAGGCATATAGTTCGGTCTATGGCCACATGAAAGCGGAATGGAAGGCCATATACGGAACCCAGTGTATTGTCGAGAAAACGCCAGGCATCAGAAATTATCGGAAAACGTTACAATAGTCAAAACCGCTAATTATTAGTCCATTATAAGCTGTCATGCGGCATTACCTGTAAGACGATAAAGCTCATCTGGTAGAACACAAAAATGTGCACAGTGAAATCTGATCTAATACTTGCCGCGTTACCAGCGTCCTCCTAAACGATGTGTGCGCCGAGACGACTGTAGTTTCAGTCTTATCGCACGAGCAGAAACCAAAGGCTTTAAATAAAATTCGTTGGAGCTACTTAGATGCCTCTTAAAATGTCCCTTTGTAGTCATTTGCGGCATTTGACCTCATTTGGTTTTGCTTTTCCGCACTCATTTGCTTCCTTTATGTTTGCGTTGCTTTCACTTGTGCTTGTTTTCATTCTTTGTGACCATTTGCCTCTTTGTTCACGATAATTTTTTATCGCTCTGTCAACGCTTTCACACGCTTGTATTCGATGCTGCAATTGTATGGCGCCACACGAATTCATTAAAGATTTGAAACAATTTATTCAACCACCATGTGTATTTGTATACTAATTAGGTCACTTTTATTATTTTACTCATTCTGGTAAGATCTCGCACTGCTTCCACGTCTTTTTGTAGGATGGAACGTCACCATCTGTTTGTTTTTGACCTAAATTGACCGCAATTATAGGCCCTTGAGTGACGTCAAGTATTATTTACGCTTAGTTAGAGGCTTTTCATCTAATTCGACAGAAATATTGTGTTTCGTTACTCTTTTTGAGAAATCTCACACTGCCTCGACGTCTTTCTGGCGGATGTGACGTCGTCATACAAGTCTATTCGCTAATGTTTACTCACATTATAGGTCCTTCGGTGATGTTACGTATAGTTACTGTTAATTGCATGTCTTTTTTAATTCGGTACATATCCGGCATTTCTATCTCCGTTTTGATGTTTTTGCACTATTTCGACGCCCGTGTTGCTTGGAAGTCTCATGACTATATAGACGTCCGGCGTTATTTCGACGAGAATTCGACATTTGTGGCTCTCATTACTAAAATAATTACTTTACAGTCCTCAAGCTTGGCTGCCAGGTTCATTTATACCTCCTCTATCTCATACAATTTGGTTTCCTGTCTTTATTCATTCAAGCGTTGGCAGAGGTGGACACTTCGTGCGGACGCAGGCTTTCTGCGCACAACCGCGACCATAGGCAGGCTTTCGCCTTAAAAACCTTAAAAGCATTGCGAGTCTGCAAAGGCACACTCTTAACTGCTTTTCAATTTAGGGTGTATAAGAACTGAAATACAGAAGACGACTAACCGGACCAGAACTACAGTACTGTACACACCTTTACCACTTTCCTTTCTTGTTCTCTGTCCCAGCTGCGCTTTTCGTTGCTTCCCTATACCTGTCATTTTTATTACTGGCGGCCAAACATCGGGTGCTTAACTGATTTCACTAATTGTTGTCACAGACGGCAATACCTTTGATTTCTTTTTATTAATATTATAGTCTAAAAAACAACGAAAAACGTAACTAGGGTTGACACTTCATCATAAGCGCAAATGATGAAAAACCACACATGATCTGTGGTGAAGCTGTCACTGCTTCCAGAGGGTGGGCATGGTGCACGAGGGCTCGATATTAACAGAAAACCCTTAAACAGTACGACAGTAAATGAATTGTTCACAATTGATGACTGCCGAAGCGAGGCACCAACAACATCTTTAATGATTGTAGACTGTTGTGGCCTGCATAGGATTCAAGCCCAGATAAAATTAATACATTACCATGCTGGCGAATAAAATTCGGTTCATTTTCTTCTTTAGAAAGTACAAAACTGATATTGTCTTTCGAGTCATCGTATCAAACGAAGACCTTGGCAGACACACCTGCCCGTGTCTGCGTTTAACAACCTTCAAAATTGGCCAACGCGAACCATGTTAGTGTTTCTAATTCAGATAGCTTTATTGCTTCATTTCCCGAATGGCGCAACCTCTGTGCAGCGTATGGTTTTATTACTGATTTAGAAGACATATATCATCTCCTACCCTGTCATCACATTTTGCCTTCCTGCAAAGCATACGCCTTGGATGATAACAACGAAAATAAGCTTGTGACTGTCTGGGATTTGAGCAGTAGCGTTCATTGACCTTTCGACAGAGTACCGTTGTTCAATAACGTAAGGTGAGCGCGACAGGAAGCCTATTTACAGAGGTCTGGTATACGCGTATGATCATCAGTCGCACGCATTTCAAGTAACATTTTATTGAGTAAATTTCACCGCAGACTCAGCAACACGTTCGAAGGGATGAAAAACGAGCCGTTTGGCTATATTCATGATTTGTTTTTGTCAACGGATGTAGAGCAAAATGTTCGCACGAAGGTGTCAACATTATGAAGCTATTAAAGCAGTGTGGCTCAAGCCTAAAGCTCACTTTAAATGCAACAAAAGCGAATGGGATCGATTATTTGGGCAAACATGCTTTTTATCTTGCAAATGTTTTCTAAAATTGCCGTCTGTTAAAAATAACGCAGAACTATGACTCTGAACATTTCAATGTGATTAAAAACAGCGTTTCGGTGTCATATCTGAACTCAAATCTAACGAAAGCTTGTACTCATGCGTCGAGGCATAGATATGATGCGCAAGTATTCAGTTAGACAGAAGCATGTTATCCAAATAAGGGTTTTCCGCAGTCATATGTGAAGCGAACCAAAATGGCAAAAGACCACTCATCGCATTTTAATGAAAAATTCAAAACATCTCCTTTTATCCTATAATTGTACCAAGTGTCATCATAGTCACGTCACTCGCCGCGGTATTGCGCAGCTGGTATGCGCGCTCTCTCCGCCGTTGAGGGAGAACGCACGCTCTCCATATGCCACACCGCGTGTCCCGTCGCGCGCTTGGCCGCGATTGAAAGAGGAGTGCACCGCTCACCTAGGCAGTGCAAGCTTTTCCATGAATCCAAGCGAAACTTGGATATCTCAAAACGTTACGCCGAGGACACTGAAACGTGACAAGCAAGCGACACACCTTCGCTTTGTATAACTAAGTTAAAATGAGTTATGCCTGGAGCAAATTTTGTGGCCTCTGCTAGAAGTGTGCCTATACTACGTTCCACCCTTTCTTGAAACTGATGCCTTGTCAGAAAGCGACAGATGGGGCGAACGACAAAGTGCTGCAATGCAAGAAGCAGTTCATGTATAGTGCAGGTGTATATTTGCCCTGTAAATAAGCTGTGACGCGACTTTCTGTAAGCATTCAGCGCGGACACTGACGCTGGCCCGATTACGTCCCGTCTCTCCTGCAGTGATCAAGAAGAAGGAAGGACCCGGAAGTACGCGCTCGTATCTGTGGTGCTGCTCCTGCTTCTGTTCTTCATTCTGGGATCATACTCCCTCATCGAGCCTGGTGAGCATATACGTTCTGACCCGCGACGCAAGAATATTGTACTTCATGATACATTTTCGTGGTTCAGCAGCTAAGACTACACAGGGAGGGGACAGAGACGGACCTCTGTCTCCGCACAATACGAAGTGGCCTACCCCAGAACTAGAGACATCATTTTTCTACCACGTCAACCTTCAGCTCTCAATCCGAATTACGAAGAACCCACTCCTCAGAGCCTGGGAAGGAATACCATTTCTTGCGCAGCCTTCAATGCAGAGCCCGAAAGTCTTTGAGTACAACTTTCCCTTTCCTGTGCACATAGATACCCTGGCTGGTTCTGGTTATGTGGACCAGCTAGTGCTGGTTCACATAATATGTTGGGTATTTCATAAATTGTCCGAGCATGAGCAAAATCAGACAAACGTGGACAATAAACATTCTGTTGTTTATCCTGCGAGGAGATTTTTGACACTGAGAGTTTTTTTCGTGTGGTGGGTACAATGGGTTTCAGTGCTACCACATTTTATTTTTAGCGGTTCTTCGTACGTATCGCCTTGTTCAAAACTCAGTTATAGCGTTTTTGCAGCAGGCTGTAATGCTTCTAATGATGGCGATGTTTAACGTCACACAACCAAAACAAGAGCATCGTAACAATAAAGAAAGCGAAAGAGCAAAGCAACAAAAATTGTCTTAAACAGAAGAATGGTTAAAAGGGGGAGAAAAACTAGAATTACACCTTGGGAAACTATTGGCTGGCAGACACGAAAATACATAATCTATCAAAAGACATAATGGTATCCATTTGGGAATCGAATTTTCATCCCTTGGATCCCCAGCCGAACGCTTTACCGCTGTTCTAGGGCGAAGGTTGCAGACCGTGATTAGAGACATAGTTGGGCCTCATCAGACGTGTGGGATTAAAGGGTGCTCCTTTTCACCAATATCCATAAAGCGCACAGTGTACTAGAATACTGTGAAGACAGTAATGGTCGGGTGGCCTTTCTCCATCCAGATTGACTTAGCAAAGGCATTTTACTGTGTTGCTCACGAACTGTTGTTTGCCATTTTAGGTTCTTTTGTCCGTGAGGGCGTGGCTTTGGCGTACCGGAGCTGCACGACAAGATTGATTGTTAACAAATGTTTAGGGGCCCCCATCAGTGCACAGCGTTCCGTACGCCAGGGCTGCCCCTCAGCCCTTTTTTATTTTGCATCTATACAGAGACCCGTTGTTTGAAATGAGTTGCAGTGCTGAAAGGAAGCGTTATAAACGGCAGTACGGTATTCCCGTTTTTGCGGTCCGACTCGATGTACATAGAGATCATGTTGACAAGTGTGCTGTTCGTGCGCTCCGTGAAACCATTGGTTCGAGGGTGATATCGTGTGGTGTGTCAAAAATGCGACAAGCCAAAACAGAGCTCTTCCACAAAATCTGCCATAAACTGGTGACCTCGGTCACTGATGATCCCTCGCAGAGGTCGCTGACGCAAGATGACAGAACGGAGCAAGAACAGGGACACGTGGTGAGCAGTGGCTGAAGGAAGAGCAGCCGTGTAGCAGTGGTGGGTGGGGTAATCGGCTGAACTTGAGAAAAGTAGAGTTCTGGGCTAGTTGGTTCTGGGACATGATTACTGGGAGGCTTAGCGCGGAACAGACAAGGACAAGAGAGGCACACAGGACGAGCGCTCGTCCAGTGTGCCTCTCTTGTCCTTGTCTGTTCCACGCTAAGCCTCCCAGTAATCGGCTGAAACCGCGATCCAACGATTTCCTTCGGAAGTCTTCGGAAACGGACCCATAAGGTTGATTCCGACTTTCTCGAATCGACCACTTGATGCACTCACATCATGCAGCAGGCCCTGGTGCGCGGACGTAAGACGTTTGTGCCGCTGACTCAGTGCAGCTCGCCAAATAGCGCTTAGCCGTCTGGCACATCTTCGGCCAATAAAACCTGTCACGAGCACGGTGGTGTGTTCGTGTGGAGCCCAGGTGACCGAAGGTCTTGTATTTCACTGAGCACACACGAGCGATGGCTCCCGGGAAGCACGAGCAGAAAATTTGCCGGTGTTTGAGTAAGCCTTTTTTCTACACAAAGCGATCACGGAGAAAAGAAGGGCTAGTAACTAGAATCCCGCGCAGCCGCAAGCAGTGCCTAGAGTTTATGTCGGGTCACTTGCGGAGTCCGCAGGGTCGAAGCGTTAGTAAACTCAGGCACGACGGAGGCGATGTAGTGATCGAAATCGGCAGAGTTACATTTGGTCGTAGGAAGAGGGGACGTGAAAAACAGTCGGTATCGGCATGTTTGCGGCCACTCTTGTACAAAACAGTTAAGTTTACTCCCGCAGATGAAGGGTTCAGTGTACAGACGGCCATATGGGAAACGAAGGTTGACGGGCCAAGACATGGTATGGTGATCCGTCACAACCGTGAAATGGCATCCATAGACATAGCACCAAAATCAATAAACGACTAAAATTAGAGCGAGGCAATTCTGCTCCGTAACTGCAGTTAAGCTCAGATTTGCTGAGAGAACGTCTAACATACGCAATTACGTGCTCCCCGGTTTCGGCACGTTCTACAAGCGCAGAACTGACACCAATCCTACTACCGTCAGTGTGGACTTCCTTCGTAACGGAGGGGTTGATGCTTTTGGAGGAGAGATGTCAGAGGGTAGACGACGTCGGCAGATCGCGGGATGTACTGTCGAAAATAGCATAGCTCCAGAAAACTGCGGAGCTCCTTTTTAGTCTGTGGTCTTGAAATACAGCACCTGCTGTGGTTTTTTGTGGATCGCACCGAACAACATGTCGGTCAACGAGATTTCCAATTAGCGGCACTTGACGTTCGCCAAACAGCATTTTTTAGAGTTCAGAACAAGGCTTAACTTCTTAGAAAGCCAAAACAGTAACGAGACGCGTATTATGTTCTTTAAATGTCAAACCGAAAATAACAACATGGTCTAGCACATGCAGATTTGCCACTTGAGACCACGAAGTATGGTGTCCATAAAATCATTCAAATGTAGCCGGCGCATTTTTAGAGGCCAGAGGGCATCATATTAAATTCAAATAGGGCGAACGGCATAACAAATACAGCTTGTTCATTCTCCGAAAGGTCCATCGGAATCTGTGTAATACCCCCATTGCAAATCAATAGAAGAGAAATAAGACGCGTAGAAAATGCAATCAATGGCATTGTCGATGCGCGGAAGAGGATGCACATCCTTTTTAGCGATGGAGTTGAGGCGACAGCAGTCGATGGAGAACCGCCATCTTCCATCTTTCGTTTTTACAAATATCACGAGAGCAGCCCATGGAATGGAGGACTCCTGAATTACGCCCCTGTTCAACATTTCTTGAATTTGCTCAGTGGTGACTTTGCGCTCTGACGGTGACACGCCTTACAGCTTTTGGAGGATCGGGTAAGAAGATCCTGTGTCAATCCTATGGCGTGCGCGAGACCGTGGAAAACATTTCTATGCATCGGACTGCGCGAAATTGAAGACAAAGGCGGGCTGGGACAACAGGTTCTTCAATACCTGGAGTTGTGATGTGTTCAACGATGCGCTGATCATCGGAAGAAACGTCTGTCAGTAGACCAGTGACTGGTGGTGTTGTCAGAGGAAGCAGTATTGAGGGTCACATGTTTGGGATAACTGCGCTACATAAATGTAGTTTCAAGCCCGCCGGAAAAACAACCGGTTACGATGAGCAATTTATAGTCCAGAATCAGGTACGGCCCTCTTTTGCATAAACCAAGCATTGCGACAGTAACATTTTCCTTAACGCACTTAAATGAAACGGCGCTGCTGTAGCCTCAAAGGAGTCGTTAAATGCACGGGAGCAGGACACCTAGACGTACACTGCACAATGGAGCAGTACGGCAACTTCATCACACACAGAACGTATTCGTAATTTGACGACACTTCCAAACGTTCATGAGGAAGAGACCAACTAACGCTTAGCGCTCCCATCCGACAGTTAACTGTAGCGCCGCATATGCGCAGGAAGTCCATTCCCGAGGTTACATCGTGTGTAATCGGGACAGTACTGCAACTCCGCCGGAAATTCTCTGCCTCCCAAATAAACTTTTATACTGCACACCCAAACCGCATACAATAACTCTGCACTCACTCCATATACATGAGCAGTTTTGTTCCAAATAAACATAACTTTGTTCTTCAAATGTTAAATCTAAATTCATCGCCGAAACACTAAAGTCAGTGTAGACAAACTGTCAACAAGCCCATTAATTTTGTTCTTCAGCATGTACACATACGGAGGAATACTAGATAGCAGCACAAAGGGTCCAGCGACCTCACCTCCACCGGCCGCGTCGGCTAGTTTTCCCTCGAGTGTGCCGGAGATTGGCACCGTGATGACGGGGAACGGTGCACATGAAACGAACGAAGCAGGTAGTGTCACACTATGTAAGTCTCGGGAGAATGACTTCGCAATATTTCGCTTTGCAAACAGCTCTTCCGGGCAGGACGATCTGGCCGATAAGTGTCGATGTTGAACTGGACGGCGAGTCGGGTCGAAATCGTCGGAGGATTATATCTGAACTGTGAGCGCCAATTGGAGTAGCGGGAAATGTGACCCGCGATACCACACCAGTAGCACACGGGAATAGGTAGATCAAAAAGGCGCCTGTCACCGGGCTCCTGCAGGGTAGGGCGCCACGAATATCCGGATTGTGGTTCCGGCACGATGTAGCTGTCCGGTGGTCGGCGCGATGTACTATTGGAGTAAAAGCGAGGGTCTCTGCGCTGATGGTAAGAAAACTTTCGATAAATCTGGTCGGGTCCTGGTTGCGGTGTGTCCATGCATCGCAGCATGCGACGCCGGTGGCACTGATGTCGGTGATCACGCACGTGCATAGGCCTGAAGAGCGCATGCGTCATCTACGAAGCGAGTGGGCCGGGCAAGCTGCTCGTGTCGTGACACCTCATCCTGAACAATTTCACCGATTGCGCACTGGCTTTGAGATGTAGATTCTCTATACTGGTCACGGTAGTGACATTTGCCAGCCGTCCAAACTTTGGTGTAATCGAGCATGTATTGAAGGACTCGAATATGCAGCAGTGTCGAATAACGTCCTAGATCAACAAGGTAATGAGAAAGTGGTAGACATCTTTCACAATGCTCTTGAGCAGATAGCCTACTTTATCTTCCTCAGTCATCCGGCTGTTCACATTTCCAGACGGGACCAGAGGGCGTTGATGTTCGCTACTGGTCGAATTTATGCTGCATTCTGACGGAAACTGGAGCGACACCAACGAGGCGACGGCTTCAAAGAAGCTTAAGCGATTAACGATGCGTTGTGAGGGTAGGCGTACCCCGCACCTGACATCAATTTGTTTCGACGGCAGGTTTGACGTGGGAGCGCTGATCAGGTCAAGAAGGCAGGGAGCTCAGCTAGTCAAAGGGTGAACGTCCGACACGAGAGTCACTCCCAACGCCTTTTTCCTTGGCTTCTGCTATCCTCTTCATATTTCGCAAGACTGATGCAGTATGGCTCTGTTCGTTGCTTGAAAGTTGAGTGACGACCCTTCCTCGTATTGCAGGCTCAACGGAGCGGAAGGACGCAGGCGACAGCACAGCGGACCCGGTGTACGCGGTTCATCGAGGACCGAAAAACGCGCCACCTGGACCGCCTACCACCACACCCACAACTTCTACAAGTACGTATAACCGGTAATTCCGTACACCGAAATGGATTTTTGTTCACATCATATTAACAAATCTTTATTCAATATTTTCCATTGTGCCGGGTGGCATCAAGAGGAAGCACTTAGACAAGTACAGCACAGGGACTACCATCCTCAAAAGGAAAGGGCAGTCGTATCCAATTCGTAAAAACGTGTTCATATAAACTTCTATCCGACACAGTTTCCTTCCATAACTAAAGAAATGGCACCATGGCACTATAAGGTTTCAGGTGCACAGACGACACATAATCACCTGAGCAGAATTACCGATTTTAAATAAGGCGATGCAGCAGAATAATACTCAAGATTTGTTCACACCTGCCTTTCGTGATTTTTTGCATGCCTTGAAAATGGCACTTCACCTTTCTTTTTGTTGCCAATATAGCACTCATGCATTGATGTTCTGGATTGTAGCTGCAAACATCTGTGTACTCCTTTGAACTGACTTGCGGAATGTTAGAAGTATATCATTGGAATCGAATTCCACCGCGAGTGATTGGCACTTTAATATGCTGGTTGGTACAGCTGCCACAGATTAGTGTTTTATTACTTTGGTGATTGAAGGTGGTAAAACCTACTACAGGTAATTATTATATGCACTTGATCTGGTGCATTATGGTACACCGTGACGACAGTTGAATGTCTTCAGAGCTTGCTGTATTACGCCCCACAACATGCTGACTGATCAATACAATGCCATATAAATCTCCAACTACAATTTGTCAGAGTCACGTCCTTAAATTTTCGCTAGCATTCACAACAATCCACGTATTCTTCATTTAACGGTCCATGTTGAAACTGAAAAACGGGGGCTGAATGAAGCAGAACTGCAAAACGCAGACAGTTGGTCAGGTTTAACTTAGACATAAAAGGCGATAGGCTGTGCTCAGTGAATAACCGCGGCCTGCGACGCTGCCGAAGGGCCGAAGGTCACGCGTTCGGTACTGCGCGCCTCCTTCACTGCGAAACTGGAGGAGAAACCGCCGGAGAAGCAACTGTTGTTTTACAGCGACGGAGCCGCCTAACGCCAAGAGAAGCAAACTTTATACACTTTCGTAATCATATGGATCACGGCAGCAGATCTGAGTGAGTGCTCACAGGTGCGCTTCTCTGTTGCGAGTTAGGCAGGTGCAAGAAGAAGAGATATATAGGTCTGCGAAGAGAGCGTTGCTCTTGCGGTCAGGGTCAAACACTAGCCAAATTTGACCTTGGCAGTCGTTGAGTAGTAGTATGTTCGCTCTAAAAATAGTGGCGGAAAAGGGAGGCGTCGTGTCCACTAGGGCAAGTGACACTAATCCTTGTCGCAACTAGACGAATATATACAAACTGCAACCCGCCCTAGTGGTGCAATGATTATGACGCTCGACTTCTGTGCCCAAAGATGCGGGATCGAATCTGGGCCATGGCGGCCGCCTTTCGATGGAGGGTAAAAGCAAAGGTCCGTGTGCTGTGCGATGCCAATGCACGTTAAAGAATTCCCGGTATTCGAAATTCCCCGAGTCATCCTCAACGGCATTTCTCATAGCCTGAGTCTCTTCGGGACGTTAAACGCCATTAACCATAAACCAAACCATATACAATCTGCTGCGCCAAGCTGTAAATTACCGCTTTGGTTTTCACACATCGCGCAGCCTGCACTGATAGCTCGATAGCTGCCGTCCACATTCCGGGCGCGCTCAGTGCGCCATAAAGAGGCAACCAGACCAGGAGGCGGAGAAGACTACACACTCAGTAACCATGAAATGGTGGCACATGATCTTTGCTTTGTGGTGACGACTCAATTGCGATAACGGCTTTCGTCTTCAGCTCCTCTTTAGGATCCTTACTCACGTATATCTACTTTTCTATTAGCTTTATCTCTATTTCTTTAATTTATCCCTCTATTATATCGCGCACACTTATTAGCATACAGTAGTAGGATACGCACTTGAGGGTCATGCGACTCGACACGGATATTCATGCGTGCGTAATTGATGCAGACGTATCAGGCCCTGGTTGTCCGAGAATAACCCTGGAAGGTTCTGCTGCCATGTCACTAACAAGCCTTCAAGGAGGACCCAGAGATGGAAGCTCCTGCCATATCTGTAGAGTTATTTAACGTCGTTAAACGCACCCGCGATGATCAAGTATCCATGCCAGCTTCTGTCGCCTAAAACGCTGACGACGCCGACAATAAGAGTGCCTGAATTAATGCAAAACGGATCCTTTACCGTTACTAGCCGCGTAAAAACTATGAAGACCTGGCCTAACTTGAGAAAAACAGATGGGTATATTGTGAGCCTTCCGTGGATGTTCTTTAATTTATTCATTCCATGATCTTCCTCTTTCATTTGTACATACCATCATCATCGTCCCGCGGCGCCGGCTCAGGCGCGCGCCTGGGCTTTGTCATCGGAGTAAAACGACAGACACGGCATCCCTTGCTTTGCCGTCTCGACCTTGCCGTCTCGACCTGGCCTTCTTCCACAAGTGGTGGAGGTAGGACTTGATCCCCTTGCTGTTTTGTGCCCTGCCTCTCGCTGGAGCTACGTTCAGGTCGCTGTTTACCGCCTGCCACCATCGTTATGACCACCGAGAGTACCCACGAATCCGCAGCACCCTCTACCTCGGCTGCACCACCCCCTCCGACTGTGCCCACACGACAACGCGACCCGCCGCTGTTCGCTGGTCGTCGCGATGAAGACGTCGATGACTGGCTGGACACCTATGAACGCTGCAGTAACTACAATCGGTGGGACGATGCTCTAAAATTTCTGAATGTTTCTTTTTACCTCATTGAGGTCGCCAGAACCTGGTTTATTAACCGCGAACCCCACACCACTAACTGGAACACGTTCAAGCAGCAGTTCCGCCAATATTTTGCGGACCCAGCAGTTCGGACAGAGGTCGCGAAGAATAAGCTCGCCTCTCGCCTCCAAGGTCCCGATGAGTCGTACGCGTCTTACATAGAGGCCATACTTGCACTTTGCCGGCGTATTAGTCCCACCATGCCGGAACCTGAACGCATACACCATATCTTGAAAGGAATTAATTCAGTGGCATATAACACCCTGATTGCCCAGAATCCTTCTACCGTTGACGCCATTATTGCGACCTGCCAACGTATCGAGCTGCAGTCCTCCCGATTGCAGCCCGGCATTGCTACTGGCCCGACCTCTGCTGACATGGATCTGCGTGCACTGATTCGAGCCATCATCCGGGAGGAGCTCCAAGCCCTCAAGCCTGTCTGCCAACACGGGTGCGATCATTCTTCGGTACCTTCTAATGACGCCGGTCTCCGCAACATCATTAAAGATGAGCTGGCAACAATCACTCGGCCTATGGTGTCCGACCCTCCTGCAACCCGCCCAGCATCGACTTACGCAAACGTCGCAGCATCACCCCCTCCTTTTGTTCCGCCGCCACAACTGGCACCGCCCTACAACCACATCAACGCCGTGACGACGGCTCAGCCTACGCCACCCTATTACGCACCTTGGCGCCCCTCTCGCCCAGTTTGCTACTACTGTGGAATCCGAGGGCATATATCCCGCTTCTGTCGTCGACGCATTCAAAACGAGCGGCGTGGTTACGACGCCTTCGAAAGTGACGTACCCTCATATTATCAGCAGCGACCTATTCCCAGCCCACCTCGTCGATCCTCCCCACCTCCAGTATCTTCCTCTGAGCCTCGTGGGAACCATGTATCCCGACGCCGGTCCACATCCCCATACCGCCGCTCAGTTTCCCCTCTCCGCCCCGCAACCGTTCTCCCTGTCCGCCATCCGGAAAACTAAGTGTTGCAGTTTCCGGAGGTCAAACTGCACTCTGCGAACTTACTAAAAGTCCTCCTGATCGCCCGTATAACGTGATTGCTGTTATCGCTGAAGGTTTACCGGTTGAAGCTTTGATTGATACAGGGGCTGCAATTTCTGTTATTCACGCTGATTTGTGCTACCGTTTGCGAAAAGTGACAACACCATATGATGGGCCTGAACTCCGTGGAGCCAGTGACGTTCCTTTGCGCCCTTCAGCGAAGTGCACCGTACGAGTTGTTATCGACGGCATCCGCCATCATGTGCAGTTTGCTGTGCTCTCACCTTGTGCGCATCTGATGATTTTTGGATGGGATTTTTTGTCAACCGCTTCAGCGTTAATTTCTTGTGGTGAGCGTGTTATCCATATGACAGACAGCGATTTCTCATCTGACTTTCCTGAACGACATCATCCCCTCGTTGCCGCCGCTGATACTGTTTTGCCTCCTCAGTGCGAAAAACTGCTTACTGTTGTTTCTGACCACATAACTGACGGGGACGTACTAATAGCACCATCATATAGTCATCTTGCACGCGGCATCGCCTTCCCGTCAAGTCTTGTCCGATTCCACAACGGCTCAGCGACAGTAGTGGCCACTAACACTTCACGTGAATCCCTCGTGCTCCCAAAAGGAACTTCTCTGCATTGCATGGTGGATGTTCAACCTTTTTCCCTGATGGTGCTCACCGCCCCTCCGCCTCAGCAACGTGTTTCCTCAGACGTCTCTCTTTCTGTTCTCGCAAAGACTATTAATCCTAAACTTACGCCGAGCCAACGCCAAGAACTGCTGGCATTGCTTCGACACCACCAAGCCATTTTTGATGCCACTTCCACACCACTGGGACAGACTAGTGTTGCGCACCATCGCATCATTACTGAAGGTAACTCTATCGTTCGCCGACGGCCTTATCGGGTTTCCCTCTCTGAACGAAAAGTAATCGAAGAAAATGTAAATGACATGCTCCATCGCAATATAATTCGTCCCTCAACAAGCCCATGGTCCTCCCCAGTAGTGCTAGTTAAAAAAAAGGACGGCTCGGTACGCTTTTGTGTTGATTACCGCGCCCTCAACAAAATTACCCGCAAAGATGTATATCCGATGCCACGAATTGATGACGCCCTTGACTCTCTCCAAGGCTCAGAATATTTCTCGACCTTGGACCTTCGCTCAGGTTATTGGCAAATACCTATGCACGAGGACGACAAAGAAAAAACCGCTTTCGCAACACCCGATGGCCTTTACGAATTTAATGTTATGCCTTTCGGACTTTGTAACGCACCAGCGACATTTGAAAGAATGATCGATACTGTGCTTCGTGGCCTAAAATGGAGAACCTGTTTGTGCTACTTGGACGACATTGTTGTCTTTTCGACAACCTTTAATGACCATCTCACGCGCCTGAATGAAGTCCTCACCTGTCTCGCTTCGGCAGGCCTTCAGCTCAACACCAAGAAATGCCACTTTGCACAGAAGGAAATTAGAATATTGGGACATCTGGTCAGTCATGACGGCATTCGCCCAGATCCTGAAAAAACAATCGCGGTCTTGAACTTTCCTCGTCCATAACGGACTACAGATTTGCGCAGTTTCCTCGGCCTCGCCTCTTATTTCCGGCGTTTTATAAGGCATTTTGCAACTATTGCTGCACCACTTCATGAGCTACTTAAAGCACGCAGCCCTTTCGTATGGACAGAACAGTGCGAAACTGCTTTTAATGACCTAAAGCACGCCCTCACATCAGATCCTGTTCTTACCCACTTCAGTGACAGCGCTCCAACTATCCTGCACACCGATGCCAGTGGTCACGGTCTTGGCGCTGTACTTCTGCAGCGTGATGCAACATCGCGTGAGAAAGTGATTGCCTTTGCCAGTCGGACTCTGACTCCAGCTGAGAAAAACTACACCATTACCGAGCAGGAGTGTCTTGCCGTCGTCTGGGCTGTCCAAAAATTTCGCCCTTATCTATACGGTCGGCACTTCACAGTTGTGACCGACCACCATGCTCTTTGCTGGTTGTCTTCACTCAAAAATTTGACAGGCCGACTTGGCCGCTGGATTCTACGCCTGCAAGAATACAATTTCGACGTCACTTATAAATCTGGTCGCCAACACCAAGACGCCGACGCTCTCTCTCGCTGCCCACTTACGGAATCAGCCTGCTGTTTTTCTTCGCAACGCATTTCTACCTCTGACCACACCCGGCCATCTCTTCCCCCGACGCATATCACAACAGTTTCTTTTGACGATTCTGAGCACAAACACGCACTCCGCTCGCAGCAATTAGCTGACGCCTACTGCCGTCCTATCATCGACCGCCTTATCGGCGCTTCGGACCCGCCCAATGCTAGGCTTCGCCGACAGCTTCGCAATTTCAAGCTCGAAGATGGCATCCTACTCCGTTTCGTGTATTGCCCTGATGGAACTCGCTGGATCCCAGTCGTGCCGCGTGTGCTTCGCCCACGTATTCTGGCGGCTCTCCACGATGACGCTACTGCAGGCCACCTTGGTTTTGACAAAACCTACGACCGCGTGAGAAAACGATTCTTTTGGCCTGGCTTATCTTCCACCGTTGCCAAATACGTCGCATCCTGCCCTCTGTGCCAACGTCGCAAACGACTGACTTCTTCGCCCGCTGGCCTTCTACAACCTCTTCCTTGTCCTGCCACGCCATTCGACGTAGTCGGCATCGACTTATATGGTCCCCTACCTCTCTCTGATAAGGGTAACCATTGGATTATAACAGCTGTCGACCACCTCACACGCTACGCTGAGACAGCACCTGTACCGACTGGTTCCGCTGAAGAAGTAGCAAATTTCTTTTTGCGATCAATTGTATTACGTCATGGCGCTCCTCGGGTGCTCCTAAGTGACCGCGGTACAGCCTTCTTATCGAAAGTCGTTGCCGAGGTTCTTCAAGCGTCATCCACCCTTCATAAGACAACCTCGAGCTACCATCCCCAGACTAACGGGCTGACTGAGCGATTTCACCGCACCTTATCGGATATGATCTCCATGTACATCTCACCGGATCATCGAAATTGGGACATTATTCTACCATTCGTCACTTTCGCCTATAACACAGCAGTACAGCGGACTACCGGTTATTCTCCGTTTTTCCTCGTTTATGGCCGTCCTCCCACTACAATTCTCGACGCTTCCTTCTTCTCTCCGCCCGACTACTCCACATCAGTACCTACCCATTTTTTATCTCGTGTGGCCAGATGCCGTCATCTTGCCCGCCTCAACACGGCAGCGTGTCAGGAAGACCGCAAGACTCGCTATGATTCTACACATCGAGTGGTCTCTTTCCGTCCTGGCGACGAAGTACTGCTTTATACACCGTTGCGCACCCCTGGCCTTAGTGACAAATTCCACCACCGCTACATAGGTCCCTATGAGGTCATAAACCAAACTTCCCCAGTGAATTACAAAGTGACGCCTGTTGATACCCCAGCTGATCGACGCCACCGTGGAACTGAAATTGTTCACGTGTCTCGCTTGAAACCGTTTGTGCGCCGCGATGCATCGCTTAGTTAAGAGCGGCCAGGCTGGCCGCTTCCGACCCCCCGGGCAGATTGTGTGAGCCTTCCGTGGATGTTCTTTAATTTATTCATTCCATGATCTTCCTCTTTCATTTGTACATACCATCATCATCGTCCCGCGGCGCCGGCTCAGGCGCGCGCCTGGGCTTTGTCATCGGAGTAAAACGACAGACACGGCATCCCTTGCTTTGCCGTCTCGACCTTGCCGTCTCGACCTGGCCTTCTTCCACAATATCTCTATTTTTGTTCTTCCATCTGCGTAAATGTAATCTGACCTGCAGTTCTCATTCATGGTTGATCTAGCCAACTTGGTGCTCCTGCAAATTTATCTGTATATGTCAATGTGCTGGTAAAGAGTTGAGAATGTGCTACCTGTAAGTTTTGTCATGTTTGCCTTTTCTTATCACATTCGCTTCACTCTCATTGATAATTACCTCGAATTCCATGCCGTATTAAAGTTCGCGTCTGCTTTATATTGTGCTATCTTGTTTACACGCACTAAAAAAAAGACTACAGCGTCACTCGGCCTGGCGCTCGGCTTTTCTAGGGGTGTGCGCTTGGGCGAAGCTCCTAAACCCCGCTGCGCCCCCCCCCCCTCCCCGGTGGGCCCAAACCTAGTTTCGAACCTCGCAGCCTGCGAAGGTGGTTCATGTTTGTCCTGCAAAGGTACTTGCTTTGGGGCTCACCTGCAGTCCTGCCTTTGAGCCTCAGCTGCCGCAGTTCTAAAAAAGGGCCACATATGGGCTTCTGCCGCACGAGGCGGGGTAATGGCTGTCCGATGGCGGAACGAATCACTGTCCCATCGGCGCAACTGTTTGCGCAACCCCTTTTTCATGCATTTCACCACAGAAGAGCCGAGCACCAGGAAGAGGGAAAGCTTGTACTCATTGAAAAACCGGTGGGTATCCGGCGGCACCAGGGATCGAACCCAGTACCTCTTGAATGCGAGGGAGACGCTCTACCACAAGGGCACCGCTTCAGTAGATTGCTGCAGGCTGCATGCCTCCTGGCGCCGAGGCTCAAAGTGAGAACCAAGACGAAGATGAACCACCTTTACAGGCTGCAAAGTTGTTCGAAACTGGGTTTTGACCCCCAGGGGCACAGCGGAGTTTTGCGGAGCGTCTCCCAAGCCCACACCCCTAGGGAAGCCGAGCGCCAGGCCGGGGGAGGCGTGTACCCATTTTACCTCAAATTCCACACCGTGTTAGAGTCCGCATCTGCATCACATTGTGCTATCCTATTCACACGCCTTAAAAATGGCTACAGGCATCCACCGGCCTGGCTCTAGGCTTTTCTAGGGGTGTGTGCTTGAGAAAGGCTCCGTAAACCCCGCTGCGTCCCTGGCAGGCCAAAAATAGATTCGAACAACCTCGCAGCCTGCAAATGTACTTCATGTTCATATTGGTTCTCCCTTCGAGCCTCGGGTACCGCAGCAGTCAGCAGCAGACAACATATTTCCGAGCTGATGCGGCTACAGGACTGGCTGATCAAATCTAAAAGCTAGTGTATAGCAACTTGGCCTATAGCTCACATCTCCCACGTGACTTGCTTCTAAGTTTGTCTTTGTGGAATTTGTGGTTTGAAGCACTGAAATGATCGGTTAGTGGCTATAGTGTTTTTATGGTTGATTATTGTCATTAAAGCATGACATTATAAGGAATTATATAGAGAGTCGAATACCGGCTATGTTGATGCGCTACCGCGCTTCAACAAAGCGCCCGCTGTGAAAATGTCTCAGCACAGCAGGCGTGGGCGCCGCCGTAAAATACTAACTCTACCGCCACTCATCATGCGCCGTCATCTGGCACCCTCAAGAAATTTTGTGCATGTGCTGCGGCACACCGCGAAAGCGAATCATGGTAGCGAATCACGAATTGTAGCATGCTTTAACTTTCTATTGTTTCCGACGTTCGCCTACCATGCAGCAAAAAGACCACTATCCACCGGCTACGGGTACTTAGTGTGCACCATCGGCCGTAGCTTCTACACACCCGCCACGTTACCAATCAAGCAAGAACTCTGCGACTTCATCATCTTCACGCACGTAATCGCCGTCAACGGCACCCTTTCTTCAGCCACTGGCAATACTTCGTACAAGACTTTTCTCAAGGTAAGGCCACGGCAACCTTTCTAGAAGGGACGAGTGGGACAGCACCGCTGCGCTGCTCTCGCCCTTGGCTAGGCAGTCGGCAGCGACTAGGTTTCGCAGATCTGTCCTTCACACTCCATCCACTTATTGGTATACATTCTGCCACATACATTACATTTGTCATTGACATGTCTCAACCATCGCCTCCTTAAGGCCTCCTAATGTTGTGTATCAAAGAAAAATTTTGAACAATCACATTATGAGGTTTGAAATGGAACCAACGGAATCGCTTTTATTTTGCATGCATTCATGTTGAGAGGACTATTAAATACTCTAAAAGGCAGCTTGATGAGAACCCTGCGCCTCTGCATAAAACATGCCCATATTTAATATAAAAAGAGTCTTTTCAATGCCCGGAGATGTAACCTGTATAGTTATGTAGTGCGTAAATGATATATAATCGGGGGGAGAAAAAGTAATATTCATACAGTTATAAAGAGACAGCTATTGCAGCAATATAAGACTTATTTTCAAACACACAAAGGGAAGAAATTCCATGGGACACACGTTGTTTGTGCTCAGTAAACGTGGTCGCAGATTTATCAAACGCCCGTAGCTAATTTTTTCGTTCTGAATGCATAAATGACCATGCACGCTTGTAGCCTACGTTTGCTTCTCATGCTCCATCCTATA
The DNA here is from genome assembly GCF_055883805.1 of Amblyomma maculatum. Lineage (NCBI taxonomy): Eukaryota > Metazoa > Arthropoda > Arachnida > Ixodida > Ixodidae > Amblyomma > Amblyomma maculatum. The sequence continues at coordinate 29,194,055 of NC_139352.1, read as the reverse complement.
TATAGATTTACGAAGACCACCTTTAAATTCCAGCCGGGTATCCACTGGCCTTTTCATAAATTATCATTCCATTGCTGCAAAATTATTTCTATTTATATTTTCTAAATACTGTCTACCGAATTTGGATCGTAACAGATGCGTTGCGGACAGACACTAAATCTTATCTACAAGCCTATTTCTAGCTACTCTATAGAGTCGAAAAATCTAAGCTTGGAAGATATATGGAGCGAAAAACATCAGCAAAAGTAAAAAGCAATTGCCTTCTTGGCAACCTCAGGAAAATCATAGCGCGTCTTAACGCTGTTACATGAATGGAGTTTATTCCACATGCCTACAGATTTCCAAAAGTAAGCAAAAGATTTTAATACACCCAATTACTTGTAACCTGTTAGAGTTCATCTAATGTGTCTGGTGAACACATTTAAATCTTATGAAATTGCCATAATTATTATTTGGTCACATTTAAAATCGCATTAATTAAAACGAATTCTAGGGGGCCCTTTGAATCACTAAATTGCGATGAGGCGAAAGCCTCTATCGCGCGGTGGTCCGAAGCCGTCCACTACGGCACACCTTTCTCTCAGTTTTCACTCCACCATAACAATGACGCCACAGCGTAAGCTACCACCCAACACGTAAAGCCCCTCTATAAACCGAGCCGTACAAACGTGCCTGCATGCCCTAGGAATAACGCGAATGCAAGAGTTTTGGCAGGCTGATAGTGATATCACCCTACCGTATAAAAGGAGAGACCGTAGTGGGCAGCTCCTGACAAACGTAATGGCAAAACGCCTTACGTCCAGTTAGTGCTCGGCCATGTCAGCTGCGAGATACCACCTCGCACGCCTTCTTCTTCTTCCTCCTCTACTTCTCCAGCATTTGGATGTAACGGACAGCCACCGCGAGTATAAGCGCTTAAAAGCTTTCGTAAAACTAGGTCTGGTCTGTATATGTAGAACTTAGCGGCGGTTTAACACCGGGCATTCATTTATTCATATTGTTAGCTTTTGCAGGCTGTACAGCTGTGGAAACTTTGAATAAATGCACATTTCGAAAGGTACATATCAACAAATATAAAAGCCAAAACAAAACTCTAGAAAATGCACGGACACAAAGGAACAAATGAAGGAACCGATTGAGCCGTGGACATCAGTGTTTAGCATAACTTTGCTTAGCAGTATGGCATTGAGAAAGTGACACAACAATGTCCCTGCGCGTAAATTTCGTATTTGGCAGAAATTATTCAGCAGTCGTACAGTACGGTACGTCTTTCACTTCCACCTTCTTCCGTTCCCCACGGTGTTGTTCAGGTGTCCAGAGAAAAGTGTGACGGTGTTTGTACCGCTACTGTTTCATTTCGGCCGTAATGGCGATTCCAGCTTAGCACCAACGTCAGCTTTCATCGTCTCGAGTCAATCGCCATGCACTCTCGATAAGTTGCTGGAGGGTGCAAAAGCTCGAGTTGGAGCCAACCTGAGTATCACAGAAGCAACCTAAGTGCACCTGTCACAGAAGCCAACACGGGAGTAACGTCACCATAGTACTAAGTGCACAATGTAGGTGCGCAGCATTACTCCACAAGTCGTTGCTGCATTCGCAGTTGTAGCAATATTTATTCATCGGCTTTCGTGGGCAAGTGCACACTGGTAAAAATCACATTTAAAGCATCGCTGTCACAAAAGTGGCAGGACTTCAGCCTTGATGTGCATGACAGTATGTAGACCTTTAGTGTACTAAATTTTCCGCCGATTCATAACTTTGCACGAATAAAGCTTCACTCTGAAGGTGAAACCTGCCTCACGCTGTAGTTTTCAGTTAGTTGGCAGTGAGGTCATGTTAGCTTTGCATGACGGGAATGAATAGGGCAATATAGTTGGGAAACAAGGAGAGAAATGACGAGACACACAAGCGCTACATTCAACAATTTATTTTGAGCCTCGACCCAGAAACTTTAGTTATTGTAGCTAACATCACAGACGCGCTGCTCGCAGAACACTTTGGCGCTGGCGGAGGTACAAAAGTTTCTTATGGCTAAGAGTAATCAACAGATTTGACACGCAAGAACCGTGAACGATCGGTCATTTTGTCTTCGATGATTTCACGAGTGAGTTTCTATCCGTTATGTTTTTCAATATCACAGTGTAATCTTGGTGCATGGCCTGACATGCGTAAGCTAAATAGGGCTCGCTTCGATCTTCATGCACATAGTTGTCATTCGCCTTCTGTAGTGTGCGTTTAGAAACAGAATAGCTTTTCAGTCATGTTGTGGTCATGTTCCTGGAGGTGGTCGTTTAGACACCTACTGCTCTGCCAACGCAACGCAACGCAACTCTGGGTCTGCTTCTGTTTGCTGTGTGGTGCGGCATTTAAAGAAACGCCAAATGAAAGGCGCCGCGCGGACGCCTGAATCGGACGCCCGGCGGCGTCAGCATCGCATATGCGACAATAGGGTAATCTCCGCAAATCAGGAAGCAACACAAGGTAGCAGAATACAAAGCAGTTTAGAACTGACCAATCTAAACTGGAAAAAAGGCAGAAAAAAATATTCCTAAAAACACATCTACAGGAATAGATGGAATTCCGATCAAGCTGATTAATGAACTCGGTCCAAAAAGTAAGGAAACGTTGTTAAAAGCTCTGGAAACAGTCATTACGAATAAGCAAATTCCGGACAGCTGGCGGCAGAGTAAAATTAATTTGATTTATAAAGGGGAAGGAGACAGGATGCACATAAAATTCTACAGGCCGATTACTGTAACATCTGTTATGTACAGGTTAGCCATGCAGGCGGTGAAATTAAAGGTGCAAGCATGGGTTGAAAGTAACAAGATACTCGGAGAACTTCAGAACGGCTTTAGAAATGGTAGGCGCTTAGATGATAGCCTGTTCGTGCTTACCCAATGAATCGAAATAACTAGAGTGGAAAGTAGACCTTTGTATTTGGCCTTCCTGGACATAAACGGGGCGTACGACAACGTAAGCAGGGAACTCCTGTGGAACATATTAAAAGAAGGTATGGGTTATGAGATAATAGAGTTCCTACAGGAAATATACCGGGATAACAAAGTAGAAATTACATGGGAAGGGATAAGAAGTACGGAGGATGTCAAAGTATGCAAAGGATTAAGACAAGGCTATCCTCCATCACCGGTGCTGTTCATGCTTTATATGATAAACCTGGAACGGAGGATACAAGACAGTAACCTAGGTTTTAACCTGTCATATAGATTAGGTGGAAAGGCGGTAGAGCAGCGCCTCCCCGGTTTGATGTATGCAGACGATATTCGGCTGCTAGCTGGGAGTCTGGAAGAATTGCAAACTCTAGTTAAGTATTGCGGAGACGAAGGGGACGCTCTAGGCTTCAGTTTCAGCGCAGTTAAGTCAGGTCTGATGATTTTCAACGGCTCAACTGATCAGGGTCTTAAGATACAAGGCCTTGAAATACCTAGAGTAGCAGAATATAAATGTCTGGGGGTATGGGTAAACGAAGGATTGACATACATTGGAAAGCATGAGCAATCACTTAAGGCCAAAGGGCGAAGGAATGCCGGGATAATGAAGCATAAGGCATTGTGGGGATACAATAGGTATGAGGTTTTGAGGGGTATTTGGAAAGGAATTATGGCGCCCGGACTTACTTTCGGAAATGCGGTTTTGTGCCTAAAATCAGAGGTACAGTCGACATTAGAAACAAATCAGATATCCGTTGGACGATTAGCACTAGGTGCCCACGGCAAAACTACAAATGAGGCGGTACAGAGAGATATGGGCTGGGCATCTTTCGAAGTACGGGAAGGTCAGAGTAAAATATTGTTTGAGGAACGCCTGAGGAAATTGGACAGTAACAGATGGGCAGCTAAAGTATTTAAATAACTGTACCTAAAAAGCGTTGACTCACAATGGAGGAAAAGAACTAGGAAACTAACTAGTATGTATGCTAGTAACAAGGACGGAGAAATAAAGAGCATTAAGCAACAGGTGAAAAACACAGAAGGTAAAAATTGGATAAATTCGATGGAAAAGAAACAGAGTGTGGAATTATACCGAAAGTGGAAAATGCAGATCAGGAAGGAAGATTTCTTTGATAACTCAAGAGGCAGTGCCCTACTTTTTGAAGCTAGATCAGGGTGCCTTAGAACACGCAGCTACAAAAAGAAATTTAACAATGGAGATGACGAATGTGCTGTATGTGGAAACTCCAGTGAACCAATTGACCATATTATACTCGAATGTAATGGTATCCATCCGGAAGTTGGTGCAGGCGCAATCACTGTTCCTGAAGCTCTGGGGTATAGAGATAACAGTGGCCCGGTGAATATACCGGCGGTGGAAACTCGCAAAAAACGACTGGAATATTGGTGGCTTAAAAGCAGAGAAGTGACATAATGTTAGTAATGTAGGAACAAAATTTAATAAATAGAATGATGGTTTAGTTAACAATTCTAAATCAATAATTAAGATATAGTGAGAAAATGAGCATGATAGCTACTGCTACCACCCCGTTTCAAAGGGGACGCTCCTATATTCCATCCATCCATCCATCCATGAGTCGTCTGGTAACGTCAAGGCCAGTCGTGACGGTACATCGCACACCCGTTGTCGAACACAGCCAGTATTCAATGACGCATTTAAGTTCACCGGCATTCTATAATTTGTTAACAGGAAAGGAACTGCGCAGTATCTATCACTCCCGGAATCTCTCTATTATTCTCACAGTAGACAAGGGAAATTATGATGAGCGTTGGTTAAAGTTGGTTAAAGCGCTAGGCTGTGGATCCAAAATTGGAGGTTCGATTGCGAATACAGACAAGATTTATTTATTTTTAACTATCTCCCTCATGGTAGACAAGACAAATGATGTCACTAGGCCATGACGTCTCAATCTCGCCATATCCCGCGGAATCTCGCGAAGTGTGACCCTGCTCGCGAGCGGACGACAGTATGAGCCATTAAAGACTTTCGTCTTAATAGGAACTTCAACATACATCCGTTGTACAATCTTCTTAAGTGGTTGGAAAATCAGTTTATATATGAAATCACTACAGTTCGCTGTTTAGAATGAGGTTCAGGTGCGATGGTGTCGAAATGTGGTTAAAAATTACCGGTTAGAATGACCAGTATATGTGCCACGGCTTTACAACTATGCTCTGGAAGCAAATCTTTGACCACAAAACCCCATATAACTAACTAAATAACGAAACGAAGCGTCAAGATTTAGCGCGCACACTCGCATTATCGCGTACACGACGCTTCCGACCAGAGTAGCTGATAACATCTTATTCTTTGTGCACGCAGGCAGCCGGCGAGCATAAGGACGACGAGTATACCAAGTTCGGCTTGAGCTACTCACCTCACGCGCTCACCACGAAGCTGCAGGGCAAAGAAAATGCTACCAGCCTGGCCTCATCGTTTCTGCAGCCTGCGCAGAAGGTTTTTGCGGAGGCGGGGCTCTCTGCCATCGGGGTCATGGGGCTTGTTCGCAAGGTCAACGAATTCACGCACGAACCGAAGCTGACAGCATGGTTCAAGGTCAGTGTCAAAGACCGTCGAGAACAGAGGCATGGTGTTCATTCACATTCGTACCTGATATCGACGGTAGTCTGTTGTATTAATTAACCTAGGAAAGTTAGGCCGAACGGGTTAAACTGCAAGAGATTTTAGAGCGCCCTGTTTACTTATGCTGCCAGCGTGCTCCAGCTGATTGGTCTCGTCACGGCTGAGTGTGCGTAGCTGCTGGCGCCAGGCTCCCTCAGATCACGTTACAGCGATCTGTGTATGCACAATGGCTCTCCTCGTAAATGGATTGCTGCAGCGATCATGGATTGTGCTATGCTAGATCCCTCCTGCTGGAACGAACATAAAACACGCGGAAAGCTGTCAGGGGCCTGAACGTAGCGCTAAATTTACCTTGAAGGGACACAGACTATCGGAACGCCACCACCGCATCTCTCGCTGCTGTCAATTCGCGTTTTTACTTCAGTTTGACTCTCTCAAAATGTTCTTCATTGAAGATGACACATCTTTTTTTCCTTCTTCAAATCCTTCGCTCTGCTGTTTTGGTCGTGAAGAGTAGTCTTAGTTTCTCCATCATATGAGATTGTCTCCTCCTTCTTGTTTAAGTTCTTTCAGAATGAAGCCCTCCCTCACGCGAGCAGATATGTAACGCGCATTCCTTCTTCAGCAAAGCGGCCCGCTTAAGGATGGGATAAGATGAGTCTACAGGGCTGTCTCTCGTTGACTGGAAGCAACTCTACTGCTTGAAAGCAACGAGTTAAGTGGAGACGGTTGGTCACTTATGATACCTGAAACGCATATCTGATGGAGGCTGAGAAAGCATGGATAGTTGTGCACGAAATTGCGCAGCACTGGAAAGCGCAATGTGCCTGTCAGAGCTCCAGTGCGTCAAGCGTATAAAATGTTTGCGAAGGCAATAGGAGCATGCTTCGTCAGTGATTTCGGAACCAAATTAGAAACGTTTCATTTATAGGAGGTCATGTTACTTGTAACCCATTCAAGCCAGGCTGAAATATCTGTTGAAATCCACGAAAGGAAAAGTGAGACGGCGGACAAACAACGGGCACGTGGTCTCTAGCCTGTGTCATTTGTTATTGTACTTGTACTCAGGCTCGGCTTCGTTGCAAGGTAGTGCAATAACAAGGTAGGTGAAGCTGGAGCAAAAGGTGCCTAGCTTGATATATAGTCCGTTAGCTCTCAGGCATTCTTTTATAGATGCAACTCTATCCTCTTTTTCTATTTTTTTTTTCTAAAATTTAAACTGCCGTTCAGATAATTGACAGCGTAGCTTTTCAACTGATGTTCAGCTGAACGACCGTCGACTGCACTTGCACGAAATATGTCGCGAAACTCAGTTGTGTCAGAATCACGGGACCCCGCCACATGCACACAATTTTGGCTAAAAAGTGCATTCTTCTTCTTTGTGGGTAAATTTTTACAATATTTGCACGCTGTTACTCGTCGTTTTTTTTTTTTTTGTTTTTTTTTTTTTTGTGCCGCTTCGCGCACTTGTCTTTCGACAGTCGTTTGTGCTATCAAAGTTGCAGGCTAGGACTTGCGTTAGCTAGTGCAGCAATCGTTCGTGTGGCTTTAAAACACATAACGGCTGGAAATCCCACCGATTCGACAGATGCGGCGCGTCCCCTGACAGCCATCTTGTCAGTTACCTGCTTCAACTGCGACCGCAGGCCTCAGCTCAAGTGAACTGCAATTAAGATTTCAAGTGCAGTTGGCGGTGCCGCGTAACATCGCTAAATTTCGTTCAGATCAACTGACCGCTAACTGAACTGCCGTTGAAAACGCTCGTGTAGCAAAGGTAATACCGTGTTACCTTGGAGTAGGACCAAAAACGCCTCATGATGAAATCCTTCTCTCTGGTATGTCTAGTACAGTAAGGTTGGCGGAATCTCGTTTAGGTATCGTGGAACCCTATATGCGTCATCTGTTAGGATACATGCCTCTGGCGTTTCGAGAGACGGCGAGCGTACAGTGGCGGTGGGAAGGCAAACGGAGACCGAGGGCCTGAGGCGAGTGAGACCTGTGCTAATCTCGACCAGATATGGTCATTGAAGCAATTCCCCTTTAGTCACAGTGGCGTCCTAATTCCCATAATTTATTGCCAACAACTTAATAACGTTCTCGAATTCGCACCGACCCCTGTTACTTACTAGGCGAAAATAGAAGACTCCTACAACCTATTCCATCGGCTATAGGTCTCGTTGTACCAAACCCAGTTTTTGTTGTTTTTTTCCGATCTACCTTCCGGAATATTTCGTTTGTTTGTTTTTTTAACGGTTAATGGTTAGCTGAATTCGATCACGTTTTTCCACTCGTAATATATTAGGATTTCTGGGAGTCTATAGTATGTAGCCTCACTGATGTTCTGATATTCGAGTTCTGCCATTCGCGCCTGATACAAGCAACGCCTCGGGGTCAATATAACCTGAAGCTGCCACTTCATACTTCTTATCCGGCTCATCTTTCAAAATTGCTATATTGGTCAATTCCTAAAACGCGATTTTGAAAACATTCGATGCATCGGTGACTAGCTGTTTGAGAGCGGGGTGCTTACTGCTAGAGCTCCAATCGTGGCTATCACATCGTTTGTCATTTGAACCGGCGTCAGATCGCGCCCATAATACTATAATCACTCGACTGGTTACGGAGCGTTACAGACAGCTCAACGCAAAGTGGTAGCGTTGCACATCATAGCGGCTGCTCTGATGTCATTCACACGCCTCGCAGATACAGCGAAGGTCCTCAGCTCACAGGCGCCATTCAATCAGAATGACACTCCTCTTCATCTCTTCCGTTTTGCGGTACGGAGCGGCTATGAACGGGCCGGCACGCCTTTCGCAAATCCAGCTTGGTCCATGATTGCACTGGGGAGTCCGTAGGCTTCACCAGAGCAAGCGGTTTTATCTTATGTATTGCATGTCACCAATGTACACAATACGCACATCTCGGTCTTCGTTAACCTTAAGCTTAATAACAGGCTACATTGAACAAATCGTAACTATCGCGCTCATCAGCGCTTAGATCGTGTAGCTGGTACCAGTACCTCTTGGTCAACTTCAAAGCTCCGACTCCTAACTGAGAGGCAAATGTGTGCTATATTAAACTATTGCTGGCGTCACAACTATTAATTGAAAGTCAAGTATGGACTGGGAATTGAACGCACCTATGTCACGGGTAGAATACCTCTCGGGAGCTATCGTACAACTAAGCTGAGAGACCCAGAATACGTGCAACGGAAAATCGTATATCTCTTCGAACTGAACATTAAAAAGACAAAGATCATGGCGCCTTGCCCCCCCAAGTCCTGAAGCATCAAGGAACAAGAATTGGAAGCTGTGACAGCTTTTCTCTTCTTGGGCTCCAAGATTACCCCGGAAGGAGACTGCAGCCATGAAATTAGGAGACGCCTGCTTATGGGAAAGAGAGCCATGGTTAGCCTTGACCGCCTAGTAAAGAGCAGAGACATTACACTGCCAACCAAGATCTGTATAACTCATGCTATGGTCTTTCCAGTTGTGATGTATGGATGCGAGACTTGGACTGTGAAGAAGGCTGACCGCCGAAGAATTGACGCGTTTGAATTGTGGTGCTGGCGGAGAATCTTGAGAGAGTTCCTTGGATTGCCAGAAGATCAAATCAGTCAATATTGTCGACCATAAACCCTGACTGCTCATTGGAGGGTCAAATTCTAAAGTTAAAGCTCAGCTACTTTGGTCATCTGATGAGAAGAGAGGAGTCGCTGGAGAAAGATTTGATGTTGGGAAAGGTTTAGGGTCACCGGAGAAGGGGTAGGCAGCGAACGCGATGGTTAGATGGCATCCTGGAGGCGCTGCAGATGAAGTTATGTGATGTTAGGAAGATAGTGAGAGACCGGAAAGCGTGGCGTGATATGGTCCGTAGGGTCACGAAGAGTCGGACACGACTGAACGACTGAACTAAACTTAACTGATGGACTGGGCATTGAATGTACCTATGTCACGGGTAGAATACCTGTCGGGAGCTATCATGCATCTAAGCTACGACACCCACAATACATGCAACGGGAAATCGTATATCTCTTCGAACACTGTAAGACGAAAGATTGCTTCAGAATTTTTATACTAGCTTTCGCTGCATGGCGAACGATGTGCCATAATTAGAGGTGCATATGTAGTGAATTTGATTCCCTATCGTAAAGTAGCCTCCAAATTGTCTACCAGATGGATGCTAAACGGGACACGAAATGGTACGAGCCCTCTGAACGTTGTTCAAAGGACGGCTGCGTCACAATTTCGACGCAAAGTTCGTCGTCCTATTGATGAATACCAACGACCGCGTCGGTATTCCGTGATAGAAACATATAGCGGCAATGTAGTTTCTAGTTATGTTGCTCGCCACTGTCAAGAAGACTTAACCGGTCACATATTCGAACCAATCTGGCGTCAATTCGCCGGTTAAGTCAATTTCTTCGAGTTTGAAGTTTGAAGTTTGAAGTTTATTGTATTTCAAAGGTTAACAAAACATGAATACAGAAGGAGGTCCCAAAGTCAAGGACTGCGGAACGGGACCTCCTATGATGATTATTGAAAAGAAATACATATTGAGCAGTTGCAGAAATTATACAATATTTCGCATCATTGGGTTGGGGCGAATGAAACATGAATTAGTACAGGCACTATTGATGTAATAACAAAGAATAAACACCTAATCACATAAAGAAAACATAGGAAACAATTCATAAAAAGATATAAAGGATAACACTGGAACAGATTATCTTGAAAATTACGATAAGTGTGATAACAAAAACTGACGAAGAGCGGATTTAAAGGCAAAAATAGTTAATGATTGTTTGATAGTTGTAGGTAATGAATTCCAAAGAGTAGTAGCAGAGAATCGGACTGATTGTTTCCCATAATTAGTGTTTGGTTTAGGCAGCAAGAAGTTGTTGTTGTTGGCGAAACGTGTGTCCGTACGACGCGGAATTTGATCATTGGTGGTTAGTGAGAATGGAAGTAGCTCTCTAACAGATTTGTACATTAGGATACATAAACTGTAGTCGATTATTTTCTTCACAGAAAGAATATTGTGTGATTGGAGAAAACGAAGGGCATTTTCTGAGCGGTGACTACAAGTATTAATGCGTATAGCTTGATTTTGGATAATTTGCAGGGAAGATAAGTGCGGAGGGTACGTGTTTCCCCAAGATGAAATGCAGTACTGAATGTGAGTGTGGATGAACGAGTAATATAGAGAAATGAGCGTGGGAATATCAAATAGACAAATAATAGACAAAAGCTCTAGCCTATGTAAAATTACGAAATATTGAGCCTTACGAATGGATCACTAATTTTCCGGAAGTCCCTAGGCGCTAAGGATAATACGGATAAATTAATATACGGACACTAAAAACCGATCTGCGCATTAGTTCGACTAAATCAACACGAAATCTCAGAGAAGTTCATCAGTGCTTCAGCGGGTAGGGACATTCATAGAAAAAGATCATAAGCTTTCGGGCATCGAAAGAATTTCAATGCACGAACCAATATTAAAACGAAAATTATAGTGTGTACAAATGCAGTAATATAAAATTTCGCTACACTTCGTAATATTGGGACAACATATGAATCGAAAAAATTAATGAGGACAAGCAAACAAAAAGGCATGGCTCCATCGAAACGCCGGAGGCTGTGTGCCGAAGTAGATGACATGGAAAGGCGTCCATGTTCTGTGCGTTGCCAGCACACATTAAAAATCCCTGGTGGTCGACCATCTCTGATTCCTCCCCTATAGGGCGTCTTGCATGGCCTCAGTAGCTTTGGGACGTTATACCCTATGAACCTAACCAAATAAACCAAATACATGCAGCAGTTTGATAACTGCTTGATAAATGCTTGCATTTCATAAGCCAACCTGTAGCGTAAGCCTATGCAGCAATTACAACACTTCGAAAAAAAACCAGGTATACAGGTCATCATTCACTTAAAAACAAGGATAACGCGATAATTTGAGTTGAATGGTTTAGTAAAAGGGTAAGCGCTCCTGCCAGGGTTAAAACTTGGGCTACTCCTGTGTTGTATGCCCTTTCTATGTCTGTCCTCTTTTTGCTATACACTCTCATGTGATGGCTCCTACTAGCATCTGTAATAAAGCCGCACGCCTGACCACCATACTGAGCCACGAAGAGAAAAAAGCGGTCACTGTGTAATTCGTAGGGATTACACTATGGTGCTGGGAGACCTCCACCAACTTCTACACATTTTTCCTTTTCATGAGAAAATTCAGATCGGAGGGAAGATATGCCTTTTTAGCTGTAGACCATTGCCAGTTTGAGCTGCACAGTCGAATGGCTGCTTTACGAGACACTTAAGAGTATGCATGTTTATGGATTAGAAGTTCAATTGTGCTGAATAGAATTCATACCTATTTCAGGCTTTAAGCTGGTGGTCATGCTCTAGACGTAATTAATTGGGTGGGCAAGCATCGTGGTGTTAAGAGCGCATATTTTAGATAGTCACAAGAAAGATTTGAAATTATTATTTGGATTAAGTTGTATAGCTATTTAGGATTTGTTTGAAATATATTTCGTCGGAACATAAGGCGAGAGTGTAATATTGGGGATCAAAGACAACGGTTTAAACAACAGGTGTTGCATTCCACGCGGAAGGATATTGCGACGCAGTAGGAGACAAATTTCACGAACCACCTTTTAGTCGGTGAATAAGGTCTTTTGTGTTTAAGAAGCTCATTTGTGGACATGATGCCGAATGTTTTGAAGCGTGAAACTATCGGAATTTTATTATCACAGCAAATGATACGCTGATAAATATTTTGCCAAGTAAAGAAAATTTATTTTTGATGCATGACAAGCATTCAGGTATTAGTCTACCGGTAGGTAATTGGAGTGGCCCGTTTCATACATAGTGAATGGCATAACTAGAGTCAGCCCCTCACTAAGCGTGAGGCAATGCCCTCCTCTCAGTCATAGACTGGCTCCAAGGCCCTTCTCAATTCTAGTTTCTCTTTAGTCGGGTAGGCGCTGAGAAAGGCAACAAACGAGGCACAACAGGAACACTCTACCTTACCTTGAATTTTTCTGCGCCTGGTTGTCTGTTCATGTGACATTCTTAATACATGTGTTCTTTTTTAGGGATAAATCAGGATTGAAGAATTTTTGTAGACGTTTATATTTTATGCTATGTTTCCAGGAAGACTGATCCAGTGAATTTGTCGTGCCGTACCAAATGCAGGAGGTGGCGACATCTGTGGCTAAACTACCCAATGTGACCGTAACCCTCTTCGTGGGTCTCAGGCTGAAGGAAAATGGCGCAGACCTGTCCTCTAAACAGAAGCTGGCCACAGACGTCTTCCGCGTGGTGAAAAAAATGGAGTAAGCCCTTTATATCTTTAATGCGTGCCGTAGATGTCTGGGGTACGCGGTGTAGTTAGAGGCGTGAGCATACCTCATATTCAAGATCATCGTTCTGCTTTCTTCAAAAAGCTTTGCTGAAAATAGGTGTACGATCCGGTAAACGGCCCAAAAGAGAGTTACAAAAGTTGATCAAGTATAACTAGTAAGAAGCAAGTGAAAAAAATACATTTAAGCCGTGAGCTTTACTCTTCACACTGCACCTTCTAAGGTCACCCACTTGCGCGTCGGCCTTGAGCCGAGGGGCGCTGTAATGGAGGGTTTCCGAAATTTCGATCACCTTGGTCAAGATCACTCACTTGAGCGTTTAATCCTAAGCCGACTTATGATGAACTGAAAGGCACCAGAAATTTAGACCGTCTGGCGTACTTCAATATGCACTGACCACGTGACTAGGTCAGTGTTCACTGCGTATGCGGTGAGTGGCGGTGGACCACCTGGAGCTCATTCGCAAGCACTTGACCACGTGACTAAGCTGGTGTTTAGAAACTGCTCCTCCGAGGCTTGTTTGCTGCGTCGCCATGGTGCAGTGTCATGCGCTCTGAGTGCGTCAATACTTGGGCGCAGGCATCACGCTGGAGCGTAGCAATGTTGAAGAGAGCTTACGCATCGATAACTGTTTAATTGGTATACACTTCGGTAAAGTTATCCTGTTTCGACAGCATTTCCCACACAGATGTTTATGGTTCCGCAGACTTGATATGTAAGACTCCTTAAAATTACAATGTTTTTAGAAAATTCGAGCTTTTAGGCAGGTTATACCAAGGTGTGACAGTTTTGACCCACAGCAGCAAATCTATTGCATTAGCATTTTCTAAACAGCGCTAAGTATTCTATATCAGCCTAGCAAGAATTGAAAACTAAATTGACCTAGCGCTGGAACAAGGTGATGAGGTGATCTACCCTTTTGTGCAAGCGGTGGATTGGCTAAATATTCTCACCCCAGTGTATGAACGCAGGCGAACAGGCAAAACGTTACTATATATACGACATAGGTATCGTCTAAAACAAGAGAGAACTATCTGTTAAAGATTACATTAAGCTGTGGCTGTGTGGTGCCGCGCAGTGGAGGCCTGCGCACAATGACCCGCAGAACGAAAGAAACATTTGACCACGTTCTAAGGAAAAACAGATCCGTTTCCCGGAAAACAGAGTTTTTGTGCCCATGAAGAAGCTTATCCTTATCATGGCATGCCGCGTAAAGAAAAGCGTAAGAATACTCAAGAAATGACATTCGTGAGGTCAGCATCCGCATTCCCTAGCTAGCTGAGGAGGCGTCAATACCAAGAGCTCCTTGGAGATCTCCGTTTCGATTGCAGAATCGAAAACTTGACGTTTGAAGAAATCGCTTCTACTGGGTTCACGCGTTCGCGGGGAGCAGCCATTTAAACGCATCAAGTTTATCCTCACCTTTCCTTCCATCGTTCATCCCCTGTGCATCAAGCGGCGTCAAAACGCGGTGATTAGGTGAGGTTCGACACGTGCATCCACCTGTGGTTTTATTTACATTTTTTTTAAATGTCACATAAACTGTTTTCCTCTTTCCTACCGCCATGCTTAACAGCAGGTTTCAAGAAGGCTTACTTCGCGTGTTTATCTGCCGAAATGAACAAGCATGCGCTTGAGAGGCAAAAGCATTAGCTGCCCTTTGATGCGAAAGACACTCGGCATCCGAGTAATGCCGTTGCTTGTGAGGCCACCTCCACAGCTAAGCAAGGCACCGCCTATGCAGCGCAGGAAAGATTCAATCTTTGATTTGGACTGCTTCTCCTACTTGAGCGATCCTGAAATCGTTGCTAAGGCGCGAGCGTTAGTATCCTCATGATAGGAAAAATCAATCAACGGTGTCGACCGTCGATGGGTTGAAGCCCGACAGCGACCTTGCTTCTCGGAGGTGACAGGTTATGTATTGACGCCCTGATTAGGCGAACAGTTTTGTGACGTCCAAAGATCATGTGGAAAAGAAGGAGTTGATTCGGGAAGTTTCTTTCTTGTGGAAGGACGAGATGTTAAACAAGCGCATTGAACACTTGCACCTTCGTATGAAGCCGAAGACCTCGAAACATGAAGCGTATGCTTCTGGTGAATTACGGCTTGCAGGCGACATAACTGGGCAGTTATTAGTCGGAGGTTTCGTAACACGAAACAATGAGAGTACATTAATAGATTATGAAACAAACGTCACTTTCTTTCATTTCTTTGCATTGGTGAAAATATAGTCATGTATGGCTTTGTTTGTTGGTTAACGTCGCAAAGCAGCTGAGTAGGTCTCCTGAAATTACCACCACTTGGGTTCTTTAATGTGCACTAACATCACACAGCACACGGCACCTGGCTTTCTCCTCCATCAAAAACAGGCCGCTGCGGCCAGGATTCGACGTGCGATCCATATTTCTGCACTGCAGCGACTTAACCACTCAGCCATCACGTTAGGGTGAATATTCCGAATGAATCTCTTTGATCTTCGGCGAATATTTCTCCCTTCCTTTGAGATAGCATTGATAAAAACAGTGTTATAAAGTTACGTACTTTATGGTCGTGAGCTAAAAACTTTGGAAGAGGCCTTCAATGTTTCTTAAATACAGCGGAAACGAACCAAATGGAAGAACGTTGGTGAGGCATGGATTCGCGGAAATGAAACTTATATTTGGTTTGCTTCGCAACGCATGTATCTCCAATTCTCGGAGAGGACAGAGCATGTATTACCGTTTAAGGTTCAGGGGCCGCAATTTGACCCAGTTGGTCCGACTAGAGGAAACATTTTTCCCGCAATCCCGCTTCTCTTAAATTTTACCCTTGACTGGACGCTTAATAAAAATTTTGTTTTTAACTTCTCGAGTTCCATGGTCTTATTTTGCAATATGCCTCAGTCAGATGGCGCTTTTTTTTTTTAAAGAAAGGAGCTCGGATTTTGACGTAAGTAGTACCCAATGAGAAGAAGAAATTAAGCACATGCATTGCTCACCTTCAGTACATTATTCTGTAGGTGTAGCCCGGATTGACTCGGGTAATATTTTATTTGATAATTATCTCTGCAGAGTGAAGCTGCTTGTGCTGGTGACGCACACCGCTCTGGAGACGGGCCAGTCTTCCTGCGTGTCTCAGCCCGTGAGCTCCTGGACTTCAAGTGTCTACAAGGACTCCTCCAGACCGGCGCTGGTGCTTATCACACGTCATCTGTGCTTACGATGAGAAATTGATAACGCGATTAGGCTTCGCTGTTCTCGACCTATATGAGATTTCTCGAACCCATCTTGCCTCTCACTGTTGTTATATATGACCTGGGATGACACCCTTTAGCGTATCCACAAAGTATATACCACTTATAGTAATTACCAGGGTAAGAAGTCTGCAGTGCAGGGGGGGGGGGGGGGGGCATCTCCGGTTGGTGCCTAAAAACTATATTTGGTCTTTAAGCCATGGGTTTTGTGCTTTCATTTCAATGAACTGTTTTTGGTATAAGGTATATCATAGTTTCTCGCCATTTTGCTTTTGCCACAACCGAAACAACTCCATTTTCTATTTCGTGGCTTCAGACCTTAGCTGGCATAATTAGAGCAAAGTGGATTTATGCCCCTGACATGCATCATTGTATATAGGCGTGTAATGGCCTACAAGTCCTCATTTATTCATTTTTAATGGGTCAGATCGTATCTGGAAAATGAAGGCCGTGAATATCCAAAGTGAACCCAGTCAATATTGAACCAAGTCAGATGTTTATTTGCACCGTTTACGTAACGGATGAAGGGCCACAGTGAGAAAGCTGCCAGTAAGCAGCCGGACGAGCTCGTATCTACTCCTCGTATTAGTCAAAATCTGGACAACACGAATGACAAAAATAAGCACAAAACATATATACTTAACCAGTGCAGAGCAAAGGTATAGTACATTGCACTGATAAAACATGAGCGTAAGTAAAATTACTTTATCATTCTGCAAACATGCCTGCATGCTCAGTATAAAAAACAAGTAAATAAAGCAAACTGATTTCATTCATAATGACGTAAAACTGAGGCAAACAATACAAATGGCCATCCATTACAGATTTTAAGCCTAACACAGCAATTTTCAAGTATTCTCTACGTCAACAGCATATACAATGTTGTTCATTCCTATCTAAATCTGCCTAGACATACATGACATGTATATTATATCTGACTTCACATTTAATCTAGCAATAAGACCGGTAGACGTATAATTTAAAAACTTTAATAACAGGAGCGCTGTGGAGAACTAATATGGAGTAGTTGCATTATAGCCAGCCTTGTACACATGACTCAGTTAACGTTTTTGTATACCACTTTTTTCGATTTTATAACACGAGACAGATTGGTATTGGTTCATATGTGGATCTGAAAAATAGTATCAAACATAATAGTATAGTTCTAGCGGAAATCATGCATCTGAAATGTCCGATTCAACTGATTATTCACACACTGTTAGTTAATAAGAAGTTCCCCAGAATCTTCAAGAAAAATAAACAGCAAACATCACAAGATAGAAATTAACTATAGAATATCAATCGGGATGACAATTAAAAGTGATATTGGAATGAAGGGAAATAGGCTTACATTTCAGCCAAAAGATAACCGCTTTTATTTTATTTTCGTTGCTCTTCAGATATTGGAACCGAAAGGTAAAACTTATCTCCTAAAATTTCCATCGGAGTTAAGTTTGTCACTGTCATCACGAGAAAATATGGTACTGTTTTTTCATCATCATCACCACCATCATCAGCCTGATTATACCCACTGCAGAGCGAAGGCCTCTCCCATATTTCTCCACTTAACCCGCTTCTGTGCTAGCTGCATCCACTTGACTCCTGCGAACTTCTTAATCTCATCCGCCCACCTAACTTTCTGCCGCCCCCTGCTACGCTTTCCTTCTCTTGGAATCCAGTTTGTTACCCTCAGCGACCATCGGTTATCCTCTCCTCGCACTACATCTCCTGCCCATGTCCATTTCTTCTTCTTAATTTGAGAAAAAAATAGCAGGGTTGGGCAATATTAAAATGTTCATTGCTGCACCTGTATAACGACCTGTAATTTAAACAGCATTGCGCTCTAATGCTGCCTTTTGGAACAGCACGAAGCTGTGACAAGACCCTTCGACCTCCATTTCTTACTTAGGATTACTTGACTATGAAGGGTTAATCATGAGTGTTTAAACGTAAGCTAGACTCACACACACCATTATTGCCGAATTTCAACAGCAGAATATCGTGATTCGCCAGGCCGATATCCTTGAAACATAGACAAATAAGTCAACCATTGTTGCCTTATTTTCCTTGCATTCAAATTGCGTTACATGTGTTCCTTATGGTGAAGCCAGGCTATTTCTCTAAAAGTGCTCTTCCGGAACCTAACCTGGTGTGCTAAGAGACTACAGTCATTAAGCAAAAGCCTGCACTGAATTATTTTCCAGCTTTCCTTCCCCTGGAATCCAAGGGAAGGAAAGCGTAGCAGGGGGCGGCAGAAAGTTAGGTGGGCGGATGAGATTAAGAAGTTCGCAGGGGTCAGGTGGATGCAGCTAGCACAGAACCGGGTTAAGTGGAGAAATATGGGAGAGGTCTTCGCCCTGCAGTGGGTATAATCAGGCTGATGATGACGATAATGATGATGATGATGAATTATTTTCTCACAAACGCTTTGGATAGAGTGGTAGAATAGATACCAGGGCTAATTACACAACTTGTTTAAAATCACTACATGATTTTTAGTTGCTTAGTCGGCAATATGGTACGAGATATAGAACTTAAAAAAAATGTTTTTAGAGTTGGCGTTGTCGCACTGCTCGTTTCTAAAATCGCGTCGCTCGTTTTTTTTTTTTTTTTTTAAGAAATAAATGCGTGCATTAAATTTGTACGAAAATTTCACTTCATTCGGACGGCGACACAATGCACAAGAATAATATTTTTTTTTACATGTGCAAGGCCGCAGAATCAATTCATTGACTCTTGTTGACAGACTCACATACCTTTGTATGATATTACCGGCCGAATTTTAAAGGGAAAGCGTTTATTGTTGCTTGATTTTAATGTGAAGGTATTTCATTGCTGATGGGTGGCTTGGGCAGGGTTTATGGACGGTATACGTTAACAGAGTATATCCGCGCCAACCACCACAAAACAAGTCTGGATTTCTCTGGATTTCTAACCAGAGAAAAAGAAAACTGATCAGCTTGCCTGGCCCAGAGATGAGTGCATACAGTATCGTGCAGTCAGCGCGGCTCGCGTGAAACTGCAACATGCACTTGTTTTTCGCATTGAAAATCGTCTTCGTCAAGTAGTTCCGCCAGCGCCGCTTCTTCATTAGGATACTCCGTACAACTGCGCCATTTGAACGAGTGTGGCCGATGTTTGCTAGCATAGTGTGGAATTAATCTACCAGACGGCGTTACACAACTCGTTGTGCTTTCACATTAGAGGGCCTAAAGAGATTTAATGCAGTAGTAGAATTTTTAATTTTTGCTCGCC
Organism: Amblyomma maculatum; assembly: GCF_055883805.1. Classification (NCBI taxonomy): domain Eukaryota; kingdom Metazoa; phylum Arthropoda; class Arachnida; order Ixodida; family Ixodidae; genus Amblyomma; species Amblyomma maculatum. The sequence continues at coordinate 29,174,643 of NC_139352.1, read as the reverse complement.
TAATTAGGGTGGTCTATCACGTTAAATTATCATCTTTTTGAACCATACACATACACAGAGAGTAGGGAAATACCTCTTTGAAGTTATAATAAATAATACAGTTATAATAAATAGCAGATTTTAGCACAAAATTCTGCAAAAAAAAACAATTACGGCCAATTTGCATAAGTAATCAAACGCGAAGTATGTTCGTAGCACTGCTTAGGCGCGGAGGTAAGCACAAGCTGCTTCACGGCGCGGCGAGCGGCTCAGAGCCGAGTTCCAGGGAGCACCGCGCGTGCACGTCTGCTGTCCGTGAAGGCTGAGGCGTGACTGATGCGAGGGGAGAGATGCCGAAGTGCAGGACGCGCAAGCGACACACGACTGCTTACTCACATGAGCAGTCGTGTGAGTGAGCTATCATTCACATGAGCTATCATGAACTCCACAAAGGACAGTTCCGGTTTATTGTGAACCACACAGGTGAGCTTTAATGGGCACTAATATTTTGTACAAGGTGTCTCCTTTAGCGGCTTTCTTTTGCCGTCACCTTGTTACCATCGACGTGATATTCGCGTTGTTTTTTGTTTTTTTTACAGCATACGACGTTCCTAAAGTTGCCCAGGGCTGTTTTGTTCAAAAGCAGCAATCGTGTTGCTTCTCGGCAGTTTTCTTCTTATTCCCGCTTCTCAAGTGTGTATAGTACTGTTGAGCAGCCTTATCTAGAGCGCACCGACTGTGTTTCGCGGAACAAGTCAGCGCCATCTAACGTTAAGCCATGGGTTTTCGTTATGCATCCCGTGCGCATGCGTGGTCAAAATAAAGCGGTCCCCGTTCGTGAGTTATCGGCGTCATTTCCGCTCACTGCTTGTACTTCATGCCGCCAGACACGCACTTATATGAAACAGAGGCCGAGAAAACAACGCGTTTAGCATAAATCGCAAAGAGGCTACGCAAGCAGAGTAAGCGATATCCTGTATGCAGGCGTATTGTTTGACGGCGTCTCTTTGCGCTGGATTATCACCTACAATGGACACCGAATTTGGTATTCGTATCGATCTAGAAACTTGCTCGACGTGAAAGCACAAGGGCGGTGGGTAGTACGCATTTGCTATCCGCTGTCACTCGCGCTTGATTGCCTCATCGTCTCGTTACACATGAGAAACACGGCGGCATCGCGACGCCCTGGCCCCCTTCACAGCCTCACAAGTGCAGGCAGCGAGGTCATAGAGAAAGAGATTGCTAAAGAGCGGACACTCCCATAGAGACCAGCGGCCCATTTGACTGTAGCGCACCAAGCGGCCGGCGGCAACTACTTCCGGTCTTGGTGAAAGCGCGCGATTTGAATGCTAGCATGCGCTGCGACCTGCCCCTGCCCTTTTGGCGCATTATTTTGGTTTTACGAGGTCTGCTATTGTTTAGTTATTTTCAGCATGCATAACAACAAAAAAAACAGATTCCCAGTGCTCTAAACTGGCCATCGACGCAGCTGCGCCACAGACTTTACAAATCAAAATTGCAGAAAAGATCCCAAGTGCTTTGTGAAATGAGCATTTATTTTGCTCCATATAAAACGCATAAGAGATGCAACCAATATAGGCATACATTTACAAAACTTGGCACACATTAGGCAATGTGCAAAATACAGAAAAAATACACAAGGCGAGAAACAACACTTGGGTAGAGACAAAAACTAGCATGAGATTGATTTCCGAATTTTGGCAAATGCTATGTAACAAAACAGGCATTATACATAAGGTACACAGTTACAGAAGCGGCAACCTTAGCAAGAGTAACTTGTACTGTTCAGGGCAGAGAGGAGTACTGATGCTTGAGGAGGAGGGGATGAGGTTGTGAAGGGTGGCAGTTCCTGGCCCTACGGGGCTGGGACGGTAGGTCAACGCCGCTTGCGGCGGGGGCTAGCCTGTAACTGAATTTTTATCTGTTGTGGGCCGTCGTTGCACCCGCCACCGCTTAGTTGGCGGACGATGGCTGTTGCGGCGCGCGTCTTTCTCTCCTTCTGCTTTGTCTTTCTTCTCTATTTTCTCTCTTCTGTCAGCACGAGGCAGCGGAGGTGGCTCAGCTACAGGGCCAGTAGCAGGCCCGTGCATTTTCTTTTCCTTCTTTCTACAGCCACAACTGATGCTTGAGGGAAGGCCACACCGTTCACTCGTCGCATCTGCCGTGCTTCGGCTGTAGTCAATGGGTTCATGCAGCGCTGTTGGAAAAGGTATGAACATGATGCAGAAGGCTGCAAAGAAAGAAGGTCATTGCACCGCGCATACATTCGTGTATGTGAGTGCGTACTGAAGCTAGGTGAGCAGCAGTTATGGTCTAGAACGGGAAAGCTGCCTTCCGTAAAGTTGCTACAAAAACTACTCTTGCAACGTACAGGTCAGGAAATGCAGGCTAACCGAACCTCTCTGAAAATGCATTCCTACAGTGCGTGAAATACCAGCCACTAAATTAACAATGTTCAACGTTCCTCAAAAGCACTGGACAGCTGAAGCAACGAAGCTTGCAGTGCAATAAAACATTTCTCACTTTAGCATTGTTCTGTTAAATGCAACGCGACACCACGCTAAACTAGCCGTTCGCTAAACCCCGTCAGACGTGGCCAACGCGTCCTGACCCCACCGCGGCCGGCGAGCACGCCATGTTTGCTTGCCCTTCACACATGACTGAAGCGCAGACCGCCGTGCTGAGCTAAACTGTTCTAAATGCAAGCCATTTTCGCAGAAACACCAAATATTACACCTCGCCGTGGTTAGCAACAGCCGGAGCGTCACGAGCTGCACCTGAACAGCCGACTGACCACAAGGCGTGCGCACCGCGCCTCTTCATGAGCTGCGAAACTTAATTGGCACCGGCCGGCGCGGTTAGCCTAAACTGTGATGAAATGCAGCGTAGTTCAGCAAGAAACGTTGCTCACCTTCCGGTCGTTCCAAACAGCAGTCGTTCCGCGTAGCAGGCCAAGAGAGATCAAAATATGCGGTCTCTGCCTCACAGGCGAGGCACGCGCAGACAGCCAGCCCTTTCGACAACTTTCTGTCGTCTGCTCCGGTGGGCTGCCGCCGCGCGTGCGCCCGTGCTTATGTCACCATCCAACAATGGGCGGCAACGCAACAAATAGCGGGTCATTTCCTCGTGCCATTTTTCGCTGAGTGTCCGCTCTTCATCAATCTCTTTCTCTATGGCGCGGTTCCAACAGTGCGAAAGGTACTCGAAAGGCAATGGCTGGATAAAGAAGGGATGAGCAGGCATTAATCTAATTTACCGCGCATGCGCACGAGACGCATGACTTAAGCCCACAGCCTAATATGAGATGTCGCTGACTTGTTCCGCAGAGCGCCGTCTGCGCGCTCTTGACAAGGTTCCTCACCGCTGTACACCCTTCTAACCCGATGTTACACTGCTATGACAGACCTATGTTATTTGATGGTCGACAGATGCACTATTGTGCAAATGGTAGCAGATAATATGACACTTTTCACCCAGGAAAACATTTTCAAGTTCCTCACGTTCGGCCTGGCTGACGAGACTGAGCTCGAGGTTGCATTGTCGTCCACGCTGGCGGTGGCACGTTTTGTCATGAAGAAACCGGTGGTCGGCACAGTGCAGTTCGGCCAGAGCTGCGTCAGATCTACCGCGATGGCTTTCGAAGCCACGTGCATTCCCGCTCATCTCTCTCGACGGGAACACGAGGCAAGCATAACTGCTTACGCATCCAATGACACCACGCTGTACAGTTTCGAGACTGCCTCTACAGTTGACAGGAAGGTGAGTAGATTGGACCTTCGTGCTTTGCATTTGTTCAGACTTTTTCATTAGCACTTCAACTCTCAATGTCATGCGCTCGCGCGTCTTATCTTGAGCCTCCCGAGCGGAGGAATGGTCAGTAACGTCACTCTACTCGGAGACTCACTCCACCGCCCCCTCCACCCCCTGCCGGGAGTTTAACAACTGCTTCGCCGCGTTTGGTTGCTCAGTCTCGCCATGATTGAGGTGCTTGTCGGTCCGAGCGTCAGGCTGAGTATGATCAACCACCCGATATAGCTTGCCGAGAAGCGGCAGCGAACAGTAATCGTGATCGGCTTGATACATGGACCGACGAAGAGAGAGGAGCTCACAGAGAAAAAAAAATGCCAGTTTTACCAAGTCGCCAAGCTTAACAAAGTTCACGTGAGGTAACTAGCCTAAACCCCAATTAAATTGTTCAATTCTGCGTATTTTTTGTTCTTTCTTTTATTTATTATGCGCCCATGACGCGGTGTGGGACGTCATGCTGTAATCATAAAAAGCAGGCTTCAAAGTATTTGATGATTGTACAAGACTTTTCATGGATCATGGATCACTGCCTTGTCGTGGCGGAGGGGCTTGCGAAACTCGATGAAGTCGTGAGCTCTGCTGTGTAGGGCCACCCAAGATAGACAGGTCACGGCAGAGAGTTCTGACAAAATGTGATTCACTGGAGAAGGTAATGGCAACCCACTCCAGTATTTCCTGCCAAGAAAACCCTATGGCCAGTCACATTACCATTAATGATATGGCGCCGGAAGATGAGCCCCCCAGGTTGGAAGGCGTCCCACATGTTACTGAGGATGAACAAAGGGCGATTCCTAGTAGCTCCAGGACGAATGAAGCGGCTGGGCTAAAGCCAAAAGGACACTCAGTTGTGGATGTGTCGGGAAGCGACCGGAAAGTCCGATGTTGCAAGGAGATATATCACGTAGCAACATGGAACGTAAGATCTATGACGCAAGGTAAACTGGATGTCGTCAAGCGAGAAATGGACAGATTGAACATTGATATCTTGGGTATCAGCGAGCTCAAGTGGACCGGAATGGGAGAATTTAACTCCGGCGACCATTATGTCTTTTATTGTGGGCACGAATCCAAGAGAAGGAATGGGGTCGCTCTCATAGTAAACAGAAGAATGGGCAGGAATACACAGAAGAACTGTACAAGAAGGACCCGAATGTGCAAACCCAACATAAGACGGTTGTGATCACTGATCTCGAGCCGGGCATCCTGAAGAGTGAAGTTGAATGGGCCTTAGCCAGCCTTGCTAAGAACAAAGCTAGCGGAATTGATGGCATTCCAGCTGAGTTGCTTCAAAACCTCAACCATGGCGCTGTTAACATTCTGCATACATTATGTCAGAAGATTTGGGCAACCCTGCAGTGGCCACAGGGTTGGAGGAGGTCAGTTTACTTCCCCATTCCAAAGAAAGGCAGTGCCAAAGATTGTTCCAACTACCGCACGATCGCGCTTATTTCGCATGCTAGCAAGGTGATGTTGAAAATCCTCCAAGGTAGGCTGCTGCAGTATGTGGATCGGGAGCTTCCGGACGTGCAAGCTGGGTTTCGCAAGGGCAGAGGAACTAGAGACCAAGTTGCCAACCTTCGCTGGATCGTGGAAAAAGCAAGAGAGTTCCAGAAACCCATCTACTTCTGCTTTATTGATTATGCGAAAGTGTTTGACTGCGTAGATCACAGCAGATTGTGGCAAGCTCTCCAAGAGATGGGAGTTCCAATTCACCTCATCTGTCTCCTCAGGAACCTGTATGAAGGGCAAGAGGCCACAGTCAGAACTGGGCATGGTCTTACTGATTGGTTTCCGATTGAGAAAGGAGTGAGGCAAGGCTGCATATTGTCGCCCTGCCTATTTAACCTATATGCAGAGTGCATCATGAGGAAAGCCGGTCTGGACGAGTCTTCAGCTGGAGTGAAGATTGCTGGAAAATGTATCAACAACCTTAGATATGCGGATGATACCACTTTAATGGCAGAAAGTGAAGCGGAACTCAAGAGACTTCTGATGCGCGTACAAGAACAGAGTGAGAAGTTTGGGCTTAAACTGAACATTAAAAAGACAAAGATCATGGCGTCTTGCCCTATCAAGTCCTGGAGCATTAAGGGACAAGAAGTGGGAGCTGTGACAGATTTTCTTTTCTTGGGCTCCAAGATTACCTCGGAAGGAGACTGCAGCCATGAAATTAGGAGACGCCTGCTTCTGGGAAAGAGAGCAATGGTTAGCCTTGACCGCCTAGTAAAGAGCAGAGACATTAGTCTGCCAACCAAGATCCGTATAACTCGTGCTATGGTCTTTCCAGTTGTGATGTATGGATGCGAGAGTTGGACTGTGAAAAAGGCTGACCGCCGAAGAATTGACGCGTTTGAATTGTGGTGCTGGCGAAGACTCTTGAGAGTTCCTTGGACTGCAGAAGATCAAATCAGTCAATATTGTCGACCATAAACCCTGACTGCTCACTCGAGGGTCAAATTCTAAAGTTAAAGCTCAGCTACTTTGGTCATCTGATGAGAAGAGAGGAGTCGCTGGAGAAAGATTTGATGTTGGGAAAGGTTGAGGGTCGCCGGAGAAGGGGTAGGCAGTGAACGCGATGGTTAGATGGCATCCTCGAGGCACTGCAGATGAAGTTATGTGATGTTAGGAAGATAGTGAGAGACCGGAAAACGTGGCGTGACATGGTCAATAGGGTCACGAAGAGTCGGACACGACTGAACGACTGAACGACGACGACAAGACTTTTGCCGGCTAGCAATATTTCGTTCTACGCATGTGCGCAAATGCGATAATATCTGTACAACTCGATAGGAGCCTAATAAAACACGCAGTTTCATTCGTTCCGTTTTAAGTTTCATTCAGGCATTCCTTCGAGCGACATTTACAGGCGGGGCTAGAAGCAAGAACCAGACTTTGGTGCACTTTACAAGCCAAGAAAGGCTTCCGCCTTAAAAAAAAAACATTCGGGGCAGAGCAAATCCAAAACCAGATGTTCCTCATGTGAAAAGAGTCCCAAATGACACTTCCATCGCCGCCACCGCCAACACCGCATTGTAACCTGCAGCACTAAGGAAGGCATAGGGTGACGAAAAACGTACACGGACGTAGAATTGAGTGGAATGAAACGAGAGCTATCTAATTTTCTTTCTATGGTCCATGTAACATAGCACTCGTCCAGTTCATTTTCTATTTTCGTATGACTTTTTCCGGGGCTACAACAGATCAATTAAGGGGAAATGAGGGTGCTCGTTATAATACATGAAGGAAAGAAGCCAACAGTCGGCGAGGCCAAGGAAAGCGTTGGGGATGGTACTTTGTCTTTTTTTTTAATGTTTACTTGGATAATCACATAATTAATGTAATCTATTTAGGGGAAAGATAATTAAACAGAAAGTAGAAAAAAAACAACGTGCCGATGGTGGGAACCGAACTCACGACCTCCGAATATCGCGTCCGGTGCTCTTCCAACTGAGCTACATCGGCCGCTGTCCCCCCTGCTACTTGCTTGGGTATTTATGTTGTCTGTATGCGAACCTTAAAAGTGTTCACCAGCGCCACCCTCAACCATAGCGGCGGACGTGGAACGTCCTTTGTTACCGCCAGCGTCACGTAGAATGTGATCAAGAGTGAGGGCGAGAGCTGTGCTAGAACCCTCTTACGCTACCTATGGCTTCAAGACTGCCAGAATCGAGACCCCCGTAAGCTACAAGCAGATCAATTAAGGGGAAATGAGGGTGCTCGTTATAATACATGAAGGAAAGAAGCCAACAGTCGGCGAGGCCAAGGAAAGCGTTGGGGATGATACTTTATGTCTTTTGTTTAAATGTTTACTTGGATAATCACAGAAATTATTAATGTAATCTATTTAGGGGAAAGATAATTAAACACAAAGTAGAAAAAAAAACGTGCCGATGGTGGGAACCGAACCTTTCTTAATATTGCACCAACAGGCCCATCTACATCATCATGATCATCATCATCATCAGCCTGAATGTAGCCACCGCAGGGCGAAGGCCCCTCTCATATTTCTCCAGTTAGCCCGGTCCTGTGCTACCTGCTTGACGCCTCCGAACCTCTTTAGCCTAGACCAACCACGAATTTTTGCCGCAACCTGCTACGCTTTCCTTCGCTTGGAATATAGGTTGTTACTCTTAGCGACCATTGATTATCCTCTATTCGGAATACATGTTCCACCGATGCCCATTTACCGTGCGTGGTGGTATACCGAGGTTAGGGCACTCGATATTTGCGCCCAAGTATGCGGGATCAATCCCTGGCCGCGGCTGCCGCTTTTCGATGGAGGCGAAAAGGGAGGTGTCCGTATGCTCTGTGATGTCAGCGCACGTTAAATATCCCAGCTGGTGGAAATTTGCAGAGTCCTCCACTACAGCGTCTTTATAGCCTGAGTCGCTTTATAGCGCTAAACACCATATAAACTTCCCGCCGCGGTGGGGCAGTGGCTAAGATCCCCGACTACTCTGACGGAGTACTCGGGTTCGAACCCGACCGTCGTCGGCTGTGTTTCGATCGAGGAGAAACGGAGTGGCACCCGTGTGCTGTACAATGTCAGGACACGTTAAACAACTTTAGGTGGTCGAAACTTCCGGAGTCATCCGTTATGGCGCCTCTTATAGCCTGAGTCGCTTTGGGGCGTTAAACCCTACAAACCAAACAAAACCATGCTCATTTTAGGTAAGATCTTGATTTCGACTAGAATATCTTTAAATCGAGTTATTTCTCTGGCCAGCTCTGCAGGGCTCCTATCCCTCAAAGAGACAATGTCCTGACTTTTTTAACAATTTTGCTTCACTTCATTCGAAAGTTGCACCCTTAAATTAAGGAATACCCGGCTATGGAACTGAGAAACACAGCATAAGTACTTAAAACTTTATTTTCCGTATTGTACTTTCGTTGTCACAGCGGTAGCCGGTGCCTGCAAAAACTGACGTTGTAGACGACTTAAAGTTAGTTTAGCAACTCTGTGCAGCGCTATGAACATGACTGCTGCGCCATCTAAGATGCAAGCAAAACATGTCAGTAACTAAAATGCACAGATTTTGTTATACTGTAAATGACAGTGCTAAATACTGGCGAATACAATGCCATTATTAAAATAACGAAAAAAATCGGTGAAATCTGCCATGGATACCAACAACCGTCTTTTCTTGTATCAGCGGTGCTGATAGCAGCGCCTCTTCAAGTATGATGGCGTCTTGGGCTGCGTGGTTTCCTGGTTTGAACGCATATTTAAAACGAATCAAGAATAAGGAATAAAATTAGCTATAATATACTCAACAAGGACATGAACAAAATTACCTCTGTATGACGCTGTGGCATATTCATTAAACGTAGTAAATTAACTTCAGACTCTTCAAACAGATGCAATGTTCGTAGCAACGAAAGGACCCAGTATGCCGGCACCATATACTAAAGCCCGACTTTCATGATCAATGTAATATATATTAACTTGTTTAAACCATGCGTTCTTCCTTTTAGTGCCACCAAGTGGTAAGGTCCACCAGCAAAGGCCAATATTGTTACGATCGTCTCCGGCAGTAGACTGAATTTAACGTCACACCAACCGTTATCTGTTCCGTGGCTCTCTGCTTGGCCCACCTAAAAGCACTTCTGAAACTACAACGCACTTTCCTTCTGCTCTTGTGCGTCGTCGTCTGCATAAACTTCCATAACCTCTCATAAATAATAAGCGGATTTAAGAGAGAAAGAAAAAAGGGCGTGGAGCGCAGTCACAGTTTGTCATTCACGCCTGTTGTTCTTAGGTATATAAACAGTACCCTTTACTCCTTTAACGCAGTCGACTGTCGTGCCTACGGCCCAAGGATCTTATCCCCAGTTAAAGGGTGAGGATTGAGGCGGTCCAGCGCAGAAAGAAACTCATGTCTAATTCACAATGCACTATGATCTCACAGGAGGTCTTCGATTGTCTCTTCAGAGGCACAATTATCACAGGCAGTGCTGTCGGCAGTTCCAATATGGAATGGATACCTGTTCGTGAAATAGTATCGAGCCATAAACGGCACAAAATGTTGCTTCTCTACGCGATATCTTATGGACAAGGCTAAGACGCAGTCCAGGGTCCTTGAGGCGGTGGTCAGAAAACTCTCCCGTGCTCCACGTTAAAAATGTTACCTGCAATGGCAAGAGCGAAACGCACGTGCTTCGTCAACCCTTGATACGGGGATTTTGACTTGAAGTTCGTCATTATGGGCAGAAAGAGCAGCCTCGTCCGCCTGGTGGTTTTCAGTGTCTTCGGAGCTACTGAAAAATAATGTCGTGGTCACCTTTCGATATTGGGCCGTGGTACAGCTGGCAGATCTATCTGAAGAGTTGGCCATGTGACCCACGGCGTAGTGCAGCTTGCAGGCCTTGAAGAGCTGCTTATAGTCTGTGAACACGCTCCAGTCATGTGAATGGTCTTGGCAAATTAATTCAATGGTAGCGCTTAGAGCAGCTAGTTCAGCCCCAGTAGTAGTCAGATATGACGTTTTAAACTTATCAGGGTTCACTTGGCGGGTGTTACCAAAATCTCCGCGCAACTGGTTGGATTAACCGAGCCATGTGTGTAGATAAGTGTACGATGTCGATGTTTGAAATGCAGGTAATCCAACGTCATTTCTTTAGGAGCACGGGATGACATGGCGGCTTTGTTCGTACTTCCAGGAATATAAATTTGAATTCGAGGTTCATGTAGACTCCATATGGGGATGTAGGTCTTACGGCAGGGGTGAATGGCGAAGGAATATAGGTGCGCTCAGCTTCTATATGCAATATGACACAATGATGCACATAGTTTAATGTGATACTGTTTTGCGTGTGAATGTCGCAAGGAAACACTTCTCGATTGAAATATTAGCCTTGCAAACGAAGGTACGACGTCAGTTATGTTGAAGGCTTTTGAAGCCGCGCAAGATCTAGAGAACGAGTCACAGTGGATACCCTAATAAATATATCATATTAATTGATGCAAATTTGAGAAGATTGTGGCCATAAGTGTACGAGGCCGACGAGAGTAAGGCTGTAGAGAGCTGGGCTCAGAACTCCATCGGATGGCACTCCGCGCAAATTTAGATATAAAGATGTTGGTCGACCTTCACTCTGGACAAAAAGGGACCCCTGTGATAGGTAGCTGCTTATGCAGCTGAAAATACCTGCTCCGAACAGCACCTAAGAGGGCGTGCAAAGTGGCCTGATGAGTTACCTTTTTGTAGGCGTCCTTGATGTAAGTAAGATAAGCTTTATTTCCAATCAACGATGGAGGGACACGGGGCTACAAGCGGCGGCTGCAGCTTGACTGGTCCTTGCCCCCGCCCTACATGAGAGCGACAAAACGACAGATGGCACTTGACAGCAAAGCACACAATAGCAATGAAAAATACCGGTTACACAAAAGGTATTGGCGTGGAAATTGCACAAGGTCGACAGCAATGTGCAGTTGCAAACAAAACAATTCTAGGTCCGTGTCTCAGAGATAAAAAATTAGGTAACAATGAAAAATGAGATAATCTATGCAACTGTGTTGTATTTGAAATCATTTCAGTCCCATGCACACACGGCATCCAAAAAAAAAGGAATATACTAATGTATCAGGAATGATATCACCACAAGATAACGCCACAAAAAAGTCATATCATTTCCAAACGTTATACAATACTAGTACCGAAAGAAAATATTCTTAAACTGCTTAACATTCAACTGTAAAATGTCGGTATAATTAGACCAATAGGAATTTAAAAGTGATGGAATACAGTATTTTAGTGTTTGCGCACCGTAATTCATTCAGCTGAAATCAACTTTCCAGATTTCGGGTTTCCGCATGAAATGGGAGTTAACTTTGGAAGTTAAGTTTCCTAAATTTGTTAAAATATTAGCAGTGTCTCCTTTCTTTGATTAATGCGAGACGTAGATTGTAATTTTACATGTCTTTCACATGCAAAAGTCCCAGCTTTTAAAACAATGGTTGCACATTAGCGTCGTACATATAGTGTGTAATGATTCTTACCACCTTTCTATGAAGCCTACTGAGTTTCTGCATATTAGTCACTGTAGTAGTACCCCACACGAGGTTGCAATAATTAATATAAGACAGAAAGAGAGAGCTATATAAAAGCATCATAGCATTCTTAGGTAAGAAAAACTTGTTTCTATGCAGAATACCAATTACTGACGCAAGCCTAGAAGATATGTAATCTATGTGTCGGACCCAAGACAGAGTATCTGTAAAAATGACTCTTAATGTTTTAAATGCACACACGATTTCTATTTTCGAGCTTTGTAACTTCAGTTTTAACTCCGACGGTACCATTCTTGTTTTCGCATGAAAAACAATCGGTTTTGTGTTACTGTTGTTTATTATTAGACCGTTCTGTTCTGCCCAACCGCCTACTTTTGATAATGCCGAGTTTGCAATGTTAAACAGTTCTGTACAGTTTTCCGCGACCCAAAAAATGCTAGTGCCGTCAGCGCTTCCACGCTGATGGTGTCGTTTAAGTATACATTAAATAGAAATGGTCATAAAACGTTTCCCTGTGGAACCCCCGACTGTACACAAAGCAGACTTGAGAAATGGCCATTGAGCTCAACATATGGCACGCGATGTTCTCTACAGTACAGCGGCCGATGTAGCTCAGTTGGTAGAGCACCGGACGCGATATTCGGAGGTCGTGGGTTCGGTTCCCACCATCGGCATGTTGTTTTTTTCTTCTACTTTGTGTTTAATTATCTTTCCCCTAAACAGATTACATTACTAATTTCTGTGATTATCCAAGTAAACATTAAAAAAAAATAATAAGACAAAGTACCATCCCCAACGCTTTCCTTGGCCTCGCCGACTGTTTGCTTCTTGCCTTCATGTATTATAACGAGCACCCTCATTTCCCCTTAATTGATCTGCTTGTAGCTTACGGGGGTCTCGGTTCTGGCAGTCTTAAAGCCATAGGTAGCGTAAGAGGGTTCTAGCACAGCTTTCGCCCTCGCTCTTGATCACGTTCTACGTGACGCTGGCGGTAACAAAGGACGTTCCACGTCCGCCGCTTTGGCTGAGGGTGGCGCTGGTGAACACTCTCAAGGTTCGTATACAGACAACATAAATACCCAAGCAAGTAGCAGGGGGGACAGCGGCCGATGTAGCTCAGTTGGTAGAGCACCGGACGCGATATTCGGAGGTCGTGGGTTCGGTTCCCACCATCAGCACGTTGTTTTTTCTTCTACTTTGTGTTTAATTATATTTCCCCTAAACAGATTACATTACTAATTTCTGTGATTATCCAAGTAAACATTAAAAAAAAAAGACAAAGTACCATCCCCAACGCTTTCCTTGGCCTCGCCGACTGTTTGCTTCTTGCCTTCATGTATTATAACGAGCACCCTCACTTCCCCTTAATTGATCTGCTTGTAGCTTACGGGGGTCTCGGTTCTGGCAGTCTTAAAGCCATAGGTAGCGTAAGAGGGTTCTAGCACAGCTTTCGCCCTCGCTCTTGATCACGTTCTACGTGACGCTGGCGGTAACAAAGGACGTTTCACGTCCGCCGCTTTGGCTGAGGGTGGCGCTGGTGAACACTCTCAAGGTTCGTATACAGACAACATAAATACCCAAGCAAGTAGCAGGGGGGACAGCGGCCGATGTAGCTCAGTTGGTAGAGCACCGGACGCGATATTCGGAGGTCGTGGGTTCGGTTCCCACCATCGGCACGTTGTTTTTTCTTCTACTTTGTGTTTAATTATCTTTCCCCTAAACAGATTACGTTACTAATTTCTGTGATTATCCAGGTAAACATTAAAAAAAAAAAAAGACAAAGTACCATCCCCAACGCTTTCCTTGGCCTCGCCGACTGTTTGCTTCTTGCCTTCACGCGATGTGAAAGGTATATATGATATGATTAGCTCTAACAGTAGCCCACTAACACCTTACGTCTTTAGTTTTTCAAGAAAGAAGTTACGATTCAGATAGTCAAATGCCTTGGTGAAATCTAGGTATATGAAACCTAGTACATACGTTGTGTTGTCTATGTTTGTTAGAATGTATTCTTTTTGATCTAGCAAAGCAAGTTGTGTAAGACTAAATTTCCGAAGCCCATACTGCGCATCGATTATGTTGTTTGGTTTTTGAAAAAAAAAAATGATTCAAGGCGCATCAACATAACTTTCTCTAACCCTTTAGAATATAGGAAGGACAGAGAGTGGTGGTAATTATTAAAAATGTCATGATCACCTTTTATATATATAGCCCTCACCTTTGCTATTTTCAGGTAGTTGAAAAGTACTCAGAAGCTTATACACAAGTTAAATATGTGTGTTAGGACAGGTGATATAATATCAAGAACATATTTTACAGCCTCAATTTGCACATCGTGTACATCACAGCTGGCTGAGTTTTTTAGTTGCGTAAACGGTGAATACACTTCATTGTTCGTCACAGGACGGAAGAATATACTGCTGGGGTTTCCCTTAACGAGGTGCTCTAGATGATTTTCCTTAACGAGGGGCTCTACAATTCGGTTTCTGGTCCATAGCAGGACCAGAAACCAACTTGTTATTGATCTTAAGTTCACTAATTGAACAAGGAATTTGTGAACGGCCAAGAACCTGATTGAGTTTTCGCCAGGTAGACTTGGAATCGTGCTTTACTGCACTAAAGAAATTTGCAAGGTAATCACTTTCAGCTTTTCTAATTTCCTTATTAAGGCTATTTCTATACTTCCTAAATTCTTTCAAATGAGTAATGTCTCGGGTCTGAATGAACCAATGTAACATGTTATTCTTAACTCTAATTTTAGCCATTAGGTAATAATTTATCCAAGGTTTCCTTATTTTTCTCGACACACTCATGGTGCGGAAAGGAAAATGTTATTTGTAAAGCTCGACGAACTTATCAGTGAATAAGCAGAATGAGACATTAAAATCTGTTGATTCTTGAATATTTTACCAGCCCACCCTTGATATTTCATTACGGAATCGGTCTAACTGCAATGGAAAAATCTGCTGATAGGTAACTTTACGATTTATTCTGTTCTCATTTTCTAAACGTTTCACACAAACAAAAATAGGCAGGTGGGCACTGAGATCACAAGCAAGAACACTCGATTTGACTTGATGATCTGCGAAATTGGTTAAGAATAGGTCAATTAATGTTAACGAACAGGATGTAATACGAGTTGGAAGGAATATGGTATAAGCTTTGTTTTGCGATTTAAGCAAACGCTTAAATTCTTTGGCACGACTAGATGTTGTTTGATGCCTGTTTAAGTTGAAATCGCCCCCACAAACAAGGTCTAAATTAGAGTCATTAATGTACCAGAAAAGAGATTCAAGAAAATTAAATTGTGAAGTTCCCTTCAGGGGGTCTGTATACCGTAACAAGAACCAACTTGCCGCTACGCAAAGATAATGCCTCAAAATCTCTCGTTGATTTAGTGAAAGGTGGGAATATTTCATATTTTACACCCTTCTTTATCAGCATGGCAGCGCCGCCTCCTCTGCCATAGCTTCGATTAAGATTGCATGCATGTCTGGTATTCCGGGAAAAAATATTGCGTCACCATCATCACGATACCATGCTTCGGTCAACATAAATACACTGAACTGGGTATTGATTTGATTGAACAGAACTTCCAGTAGAGTGGTTTTATTTCGAGCAGCTTGCATGTTCGCGTGAAATACTTTAAATGAAGACTGAGAGGCGCTGCCAACAAAATCATCAAAATCATTTAAAGGTACATATTGTAATGTAATGTGTCAATGACTAGATTTGAGAAAAAGATACAGTCGTGCCTCGTTAATATGGACACTTTGGTTTCCGACCAAAACTGTCCATAAAGCGAGTCATTCATAATAACGAGTCATGAATAAAAACAAAAAGAATTTTATTGAGAAAAAAAAATTGTAATTAATGACTGCTTTTGTACATAACGGTGTGCACTGGACTTGAAATTTCACAGAACACCGGCAATTTTGAGTGCATTATCCTTGTCATTGTGGTCTTCGAAAAATTGTAGCGCAGTCTGAAGCGGAGAGACATGGTCCATAGGGTCACGAAGAGTCGGACACGACTGAACGACTGAACTTAACTGAACTGAACTGAACTGAAGCGACTTGCGCACCATGACACCCGTGATGGTGGGCTTTGTGTTGGTCGAACTTTCGAGCACGAACACCTCACTGGCCGATGAATCAGCGTCCGATTCTCTACTCACCGCCCCTTCCAAAATGGCCTCCTCACTGAGCAAAGTAGCCGCTAAGTAGCTGCTTGAAATTCTACTGAGGCGAGGAAATTGCTGAGCTGTCGATACTAGTCCCTCACGGCTTGGATTGATTGAGATGGCTTTTGCCGTTTGTATTCACAGATTTCTTAGCGCCTACGTTCAGCTCTGTTCTTTCGCGTTTAACTCTCGCCATGCAAAAAGCCAGGCTCCTGATGCTTTGCACTTTTTTACCTTGTTAACCTTCTGCCTTTCCGTTCTTCTGATTCTTTTTTTGCCTTGTACTGTTTCCGTAAGGAAGCAAGGGAGTCAAGTTGGCAAGCTGCTATGCAGAGGGCTATCAAACATCCCATCTTCTTGGCGCCGTTTCTATGCGTTCCTATAAAACAAACACTGCAAGCTGAAGTACAGTTCAGAACGACGGCTAGCCGACTACGAAGAGCTCAGGCCTTGTCAAGGCCGCATCGTTGACTCAAAGCGAAGCCGACATGCGGATCGCCTGGTGCGCAAAATGTGGCAGTTCGGCAGTGCAACAGGGACGAAAACCAGGAGCATTAGAGGGAAGTGGGCCCAGGACGGGACGTCCGGTCCCGGTTGCGTGTTCGTACGTCGCCTTTCTTTTGTCGCTCTACTTTGTGAGTGTGTCTTAACTCTCACCGAAACGCGTTAACGGCTTCATGGAACTCACATTGTGCTTTGGGAAAGAAAACTTCCGTTCCCACCGCCACTGTAGGCACTTGTCTTTCTTCCTGTCATTTCTTTCTTACGCTTCTACCGGCTTCTCTGTTCACGTTCAGCAGAATTTATTGCAACCACATGTTGCTGTTTTCCCGACTGCGGCGGCACTTCCGCTGCACCCAGAAAGCTCCTGGTTCCCCCCTTTCGGAGTCTTTTTTACGCTGACCCTCGATTTGATGTGTACGTTCCTCTGCGCTCATGCGCCTCCCCCCCCCCCCCCCTCCCCCTTAGAACGGCGACACGCCCGCTGTGGGTTCTCTCCAACCCCACAGGACTCGTTCAGGCATTCCGCCGTATCGGCTGTCGCGTAGGTTCACGGGCGGCGCCCTCTGCTTTTTTTCAAGCACTGTCCATATTAACGAGACAAAAATACATGGGCCCAAGTGGGCCGTGTGCATTCTTCTCCTGTCCATTGTCCAGACAGCGAGTTTCCATATTAACGAGGCATAAATACATTGAAAAGGTTTCGTCCCCAGAAAAACTGTCCATAATTCGGGTCGTCCATATTAACGGGCGTCATATTAACGGGGCACGACTGTATATAAAAGAACACCAGAAAGAACTAATGAGGGTTGCTGCTTGCAACATTATCCAGTTCCTTTAAGGCTTGAATGCGCCATGCACGTTCACCGTTCCTTCGCCGAAGAAAAATCTTCCAGGGCCAAACATACTGTCGCAAACAATACGACTGTCAATATTTTCAAAGCGTTTCGGTGTGCACAGATGTTACAAGGTCAACCACATTGTCGATAGAGATGCGCCAACGGCGAAACCGGGACATAAAATGTGGATAATTTAATATTGCTCCAGGTACCATTCCACGCACGTTAGTAATATTCCTTCCATGATTTCACCGACGCAGGTAGCGAGTGCAATCGAACGATATGACGCGAAGTCGAGGGGTCATTTTTCAGGTTTAGAAGTGGAACCACAAGCCTCCATTATTATTAGGAACTGTGTCATTGCACCACGACTTGTAATTATTCAAAAGATACCGTCGAACCTCCTCGCCAGTGTTAGATAGGGCAGAGTATGTCACACCATTTGGCCCATGTGATGATGACTTTCTACAACAAGACAGCGCAGTATCAAGTACCTCCATGGAGAAGGGAAGATTCATGCGTGAATCCCGCGAAGGTAAAACGTCGCAGCAATGCAGCGTTGTGGAAGGGTTTTGCGCGACTGTTACTCTATACTCTAGCGCGAAAACCTTCGGCTACTTCTACCTCACTGCGTCGTTGGTGGAACGCGAAAAATAACCTAACAGCTCCGCTTTGAACATGACATGCGGAAGCAGTGTGCCCAAGATGTATAGAAGGATTCATTTCGATATCAGCCTTAGATCTCGTAGAAGTTATACTTGGCAGTGCTTGCAATGCCATGTGGTGCTTGTTACTTCAAAAAACTCTAAACAGTCACTATTCAGACATGCCACCTGCCAACTACCACCTGCCAAAGTCATGCCTGTGCTCTTTCGCTCAAAAAGGATTTTCTTCCAAGCAGGACATTTAATTTTTGGAGTTAATACTGGCGACAGCGCCATTACCGTGGAAATTGTGCGCAATATTTTTTTAGTAAATGCTGTGAAAGTTTTTCATAGAATTCACCATTTAGAGCGTATCTTGCATAGTTCTATGTCATAACAGTAGAGAAATCATTATGAAAACGTACGGGACTATAAACAGCCTCCGTTTTCATATCCACAGATGCGCCGCTTCGTGATGCCCCTGGACGACAAAGTGCACAGGCGCGTGGGCTGGGCATTCTTCGACCTCGCCTTCGAAGTTTACAACAAGAGCGCGTGCCTCGTACAGGAACCAGTCGACCAAGACTTCCCACGCCTCAGCGCTGGCAAGCTTGTCCTTGAAGAGAACAGAAACCGGAAGTTCCCCTAATAAATAAATCTTTTTCCCGTTTGTGCAAGCAGCGAATGTAAAATAAATATCCGTCGCAACGACCCACCCAAATGGGACTCTTCACATTTCGTAGGTGAACAGCTGGCTACTGCAGCACAAGTGCACATTTGCACAAAATAGCATGCAACCTTTTTAAACGGTAACGTATACAACACGTTCGCCCGATAAGCAGTCGGTGTCGTAGTTGTTGGCATCGCATGTCGCAAATAATGGGGTCTGCACAAAAAAACGTATGACAATTTATGGTTGTAGTGACGGATGATTGGTGTGTTATAGGTGATGACGAGTTAATGAAACATTGTAATTGTATAACTGTAGTCTTATGCTTCAAAGCAATAAACATAGCCGAAAAACGGAAGCGTGAAAATAAAAGTACATGTGGAACATTCCAGACAGCACCATCGTTATCGCCGCGTATGTTCAACCCATGGAGGAAGGGTTCAACCTGACTGTCAGTGTTCTCCGCTGCTCTTCGGGTCCCAGTACCTTTGATTAAACCCCCATGGTACTGAATAAATGATGAAATCAGGATGAGAGGGTTGCAAGGTACCAAATGCTCAGTACGAAAAGCCTGTCCTCTCCATTTTGAAGATTTGTAATTAAGAAAAACGTTTGCAGTTGAACAAATATTTGAAACTATTGAAACAAAAAACTTCAAAAAGGGGCAACTTCATTGCTTGTTTATGCTAATTCACATAGTTTAGACTGTAATTGATCTATGAAATTGAATAATTGAAAAAAGAATGGAAAAGCATTGTAAAGGAATGAAACTGCACAGGATGGAAAGCTAATGCATAATATCAAAAAACTAAGGGGAAGATAACAAAATGCGTGATAAAAAAGTGGAAACCATCATCTCTGTGCGCGAAACGCTATCGCGTTATACCCTCAACGGTGGAGCGTAAGCGTTCCGCTAATTTCTTCCTGTGCTCCTCCGAGATAGGACCACACGAGTAACGTAACTGGTTTGTCGTACCAGTTCTCACTAGCAGTGATCAAGACAGCAAGTATAGTTCTATTTTACAGGCAAGAGAATCACGGAGTGCAATTGCATATTCAGGTGCGTTCACTCTAAGTTACAGGGCCTTCTTTAGAGTTAAGCTTCTAGACTGTCCGTATCTGATTTCAGCTGCGCCTCAGTCGCCGCATTGATGTCATGTGTCGATGTTGTAGAAAGAGAGCAAGAAGTAGTAAAGGCAGAACATCGAAAACTACAGGAACAAGTTGCTGAAATGAAACAAAAAAACTAGCCGGCGCCGCCATCACAAACCAAAATGATGGACATTGCAGAGCGAGATACGAGCAGTAACGCGGCCACAAAACGATAGGTAGGTAGGTCAAGGATGATTGGAATATCCAAGCCCTTCAAACATCCTGGCCTACGTCTTGTAGTCAATACAAACTACGCAGCGGCTCTTTTTGATTAAAAGAAAACAAAAATGAAAGTAATAAAACATTTTCCAGCCCCGGTATCTGCTATCTAGAATACTGAAGCATGTGAAAAGGGATGGCGGAAAGAAAAAGATAGCGAGGGACAGGAAAATTAATTCACAGAGTTGGGTATATGGAGGATAAACAGAGTTGGCTAAAATTAAAAAATAAGCTATAATACACCATGTCACATAAAAACAGTAGGTTAGTTGAGCTCTGCCCGCGGTTGTCTTGGTCCATGGACTCACGCACTCGACACAGCGGACGAGCCTCCAGAATTGTCGGTGCTCCGGGATCAGACAGCCGGCACAGCTATTCCCGTCCCTCCCCCTTCCCCTTCGCACTCCGAGCACGTGTCATCAGGAGAGAGTAATGTGAGGAGGCGGCGATGATAGGGTAGGGGTAGAGAGTGCCGGCGAATCCGTTCCGATATTGCGCCGCCGCTGGACGCCGCGTTTCGGAGGCGGAATAAAAGAACAAAACAGGCAAATAGGCAAACAAGCCGAGCGTGTACTCCGTCCGCGTCACTACAAAATGAACGACGTGCACACGCTACACACAGCACAAAAGCTTAACGGGTGATCATATCGTCCGAGATAGCGCTCGCGGAGCCCTCGGTCGTAGCGGGCACTACTTGCGAGATGGGACACACGGCTGGTCCGCCTGCTCGGTAATCACAGCTATGATGTTGTTGTTGTGGCTGTAGGAAGAAAGAAAAGAAAATGCACGGGCCTGCTACTGGCTCTGTAGCTGAGCCACCTCCGCTGCCTCGTGCGGACAGAAGAGAAAATAGACAAGGAAGAAAGAAGAGGGAGAGAGAGACGCGCGCCGCTACAACAGCCGTCGTCCTCCACCACCGAAGTGATGGCGGGTGCAATAACGGCCTACAATAGATAAAAATCAGTGGCTAGCTAGCCCCCGCAGCAAGCGGTGTTGGCATACCGTCCCAGCCCCGTAGGGCCAGAACTGCCAGCCTTCACCACCGCCCGATAATCACAGCTATTTGTGCCTCACGTGCCGTATACATGAACTACACGTCATAGCCTTAGTTAGAATTTCGAAACCAAAGCGGCGTCTGTAGAGAAATCAAATTCTATTATAAACTATTTAGCTTCCTAGACGAGTACCAGGTGGTGATGCACGTATTTTATTATATAAGACATCATTTAGGAGTACAAAACGCCAAATGAAATCAGACGCGTATAGTGCTTTTTTGGACAATAAGGACAAATGGGTAGTTGAATACTTACAGTAATGAAGTCATGTGTCAAAATTATTTATGGCGTGACTGCAAAACATATTAGCCATACTACTTTGAATTTTAAGCTCTGACCTTCCTCCCTTCCCTTACGGCCGGTTCATGTGTCCACAGCGCGTGTGACAGATACTGCGCCTTTCCCTTCCTGTGAACCAATTATTATTATTTCTATTATTGGCTGCCCCTTCAAGGAGCCGAGCAATAGAGACAAGTTGTTTATAGCTGTTGATGCAACGGTAGGTCATCATCCAATCATTTCAGGCATATTTGCTCCTTTCTGTAGCTTTGTTATTTGCACGCAAAACGTGATTTTGTTGCATGTTCCTAGAGATGCTCGGCTGCTTAGAACTCCCACTGTTCCGTTGTTTCCAGTCAAGGTACAAAAAAAAAGGAATGTGGACGCAGTTCTTGTACAGCATTTCGCCTTTCTCTCCTACCTTCCTCCCATCCCTCATTGTGTGTGCCAGGAGTCCGCCGACAGCCCCGCCGGGGTGGCACAGTGGTAAGACGCCCGACTACTGTCCGGAATTCCCGGATTCGAACCCGACCTCGGCGGCTGCGTTTCGATGGAGGCGAAACGAAGAGGCGTCCGTGTGCTGTGCGATGTCAGCGCACGTTAAAGATCCCCAGGTGGTCGAAATTACTCCTTAGCCCTCCACTACGGCTCCTCTTTCTCTCTATCCACTTTAACTCCCACCTTCCTCCCTTACCTCACGGCGCGGTTCAGGTGTCCACAGAAAACGAGTGAACGAGTGAGACAGTTACCGCGCATTTCCCTTCCAATGAACCAATTATGAACCAATTCCGCCGACAATTGCTGCATTTCGATGAAGGCGAAACGAAGAGGCGTCCGTGTGCTGTGCGATGTCAGCGCACGTTAGATCCCCAGATGGTCGAAATACTCCGCAGCCCTCCACTACGGCTCCTCTTTCTTTCCACTTTCACTCCCATCTTCCTTCCCTTACGGCGTGGTTGAGGTGTCCACTGTTAGCAGATACTCAAATAAACAAGAAGAACTAATTTATTGAGGTCGCATTAAGAAATTAGGTGGATGTCAGTCCGCAAGAAGAACGCGCCTGTGCGAACTCCGCTGTTGCGATGCGTGTCCGTCCAGTCGCTCGGTCCAGCTTCGACTGACTCTCCCGGTATTCACATTTCACACCTTCACATCGTTCTTCCCACGGTTGAATCCCTGGTAACGGCACGTACACCAGTCACACACACGTCAGAGACGGCTCGCCCTCTCTCCTCACGTGATCTTGCTCTACGGTTTCGTGTGCTGCGGCGACGGCCGTGAGAAAGATCACGTGAGGAGAGAGGGCGAGCCGTCTCTGACGTGTGTGTGACTGGTGTACGTGCCGTTACCAGGGATTCAACCGTGGGAAGAACGATGTGAAGGTGTGAAATGTGAATACCGGGAGAGTCAGTCGAAGCTGGACCGAGCGACTGGACGGACACGCATCGCAACAGCGGAGTTCGCACAGGCGCGTTCTTCTTGCGGACTGACATCCACCTAATTTCTTAATGCGACCTCAATAAATTAGTTCTTGTTTATTTGAGTATCTGCTAACATGGCGCAGTCGACAGGATGTCAGTCAGACGCAACCACTGAAGACGCAGCGGTTCAACGGCGAACATTCTCGACTCACTCCGACTCAACGACCGTCAACGTTCTGCTGTCCTCGGTCGACCGCAACCGCTTGGGCACTGCTACGAAGAAGCAGCTTGCGGACTGACATCCACCTAATTTCCTAATGCGACCTCAATAAATTAGTTCTGCTTGTTTATTTGAGTGTCTGCTAACACCACGGAGAACAAGTGAGACAGCTACCGCACTTTTCCCTTCCTATAAATAAAAAAATACTGCACTTTTCTTTTCCACAACACTCATCAATCTAGTAATGCATTTTAACATTCACCTAGAGCGAACGGGCTATCGTACATCATTCGCGGCGCGCCTGTCGTGCAGAGGTCCACGTTCGAACAGCCCAGACCACTTCATCATGACCAGTGACACAGGCACGATTTCATTACACTTTGGAGATTTACGCGGCTTTATGACAAACGCTACATGTTCGTTACGCTTGTAATAAGGAAGAACACTCGAGAACCCATTCTTTTTTCTTTATCTACTTCCCCTCTTCTAGAAAACATTCTGCCTGGGAACTTGCTCAGGTTTTCGCTATGGTGTTATATGTTGCGGTATATATAAATTTAACACTCCCAGGCCACAAACAACAAAGTTATTAATTTTGGTAATGTTAACCACGCTTTAGTAGATGCTTGAACGTTTCTGCCTGCATCATTTTATTATAGCGCAGCTGTTATGCGCCAGATAGGTGGTTAAGCTGTGTCACAGTTGTTGGTGTACGCTGTGGCATGCAAGCGTGTCGTCAACCGCCAGTAGACACCAATTATCATGACATCGTCTCAGGGGGTAGCGTGCTACCTATCGCCGGCTGCATTATCATCACAGCATAAATAAACGAGGTCGTGAAATAAAGACCGATCATTCTACTTGTGTTACTCAAATAATTTAATCGAAACAGAACAGTGGCGACGAGGTTTACGCAGTAGGGCGGTGCCCCTGAAGAGCGGCTACTCAGACCGGATAGCAAAGATAATCCGATGGCGCCAGGCGAAGCGTCTGCTTTCTCCGAGCAAAAAAGGGGCTGGTCTGCCTACAGGGTGAGCTTGGAAGCGTATTTTGAAGCATAAGAAATCACGGATACGGCAAACAACGAGATCTTCTGGTCGCCACTCTATCCAACAGCGCTGTCAAGGTTCTCCAAGGACGGTGCCACCCTAATAGAGTCAATGACCTCCAATTCAGCTATGTCATCGAGCATCTACAGAGCTATTATGAGCCGCGTCACCAAACCAGCGGCCAGTTACCCGTTTTTCACGCGTAGACAACAAAAGGTGAGAGTGTTCGGGATTTTCAGCCGCCCTTCGCCGCTTGGCCGAAGACTGCAATTTTGGAGCGATGCTGGACCGCATACAGCGCGACCGCATAATATGCGGTGGTCAGGACGAAGACGTCAGACGTCACCTGTTGACCAGCAGCCAGATGTCGTTTAATGAAGCAGGAGACTTCGCCATTTCTGCTGAGGTCGCTGCGGAAAACGCGCAGCAGATGCGGAGACTACCCTCCCTCGAGTCAGGCACAAACAATTTCGTCCGATCGGCTCGCTCACGTCCAATGTCTAGAAAATCAAGCAGTCTGTCTCACAATGCATTCCTGTCGTGCACCCCCCGATGTGGCCCTTCCTCGCGCCAAGCACATGATTGCCGCCACCTCAGAACAATGTGCCGTCGGTGCAGGAAATGCCACTTAGCACGAGTGTGTAGAGCGCCGGACGAAGCCACTTAGGGCAGGCGGGCGGTATACCTACTTCCTCAAAGCCAGCAATATAGCCCTGAAGACTGCAAATTGTTGCATACACTGATTTCGTATCACGCAGCAAACAGCTTTCACGTCAAGGCTATTCTTTGGCGAATAAGTTGGAACAGAGTTCCGCTCACTACGTTGGTAGACACTGGGTCACCAATGAGTGTGATTCCGTGGGCAGCGATCGAAAAACACCGGGATAGGTGACCACGACTGCAGGCAGCAATAATGCAGCTATCGTGTTTCAAGGCGCCACTTCCTATCGCTGGAAAGTTGCAACTCACTGCGAGTCTGGGTGGCGCGACTGTACAGTCAGAGCTGGTTGTTTATCGTCCGGAGCCGACGCTTTGCGGCCCTGACACTATTCGAAGCTTCAATACGGCCGGAGTGCCACTAATCACTGTGGCGTGCATAAGCCACAGACAGAAGGTTGGAAACCCTGTTTTCAAAGTACAACGAAGTTTTCGCTCCGGGACTTGGATTGCCCAAAGGGCCACCAGTCCACCTGTCCGTCAGAGAAGATGCCAGGCCCCAGTTTTGTAAAGCTCTAGGGTGCCGTAGGCGCTCAAGCAAATGGTGTGAAAAGAGCTAGATAGGCTTACGGTGAATTCTACGACCTTAAATGGAGCAATACTCGTTGTCACGGGTTGCTGATATATTTGCGAATCTCAATGGCGTAGACGTCTTCAGCACTTTGGACTTGCATAATGCTTTCAATCAGCTGTCCCTCGAGGAAGACTCGAAGATGCTAGCTGTCCTGAACACACACAAGGGCCTATACTGCTTCAACGGACTAGCCTCCGGGCTGTCTTCAGCGCCGGCAATCTTGCAGGGATGCATGGAATTCATGCTTAGTGGTTTTCCAGGGGTACTGGTCTGTCTGGACGACATTATTGTGACGGAAAAGGCGAACGTCTATACAATCCTGGAGCAAGTGCTTGAAAAATGAAAGTTAAGACAAGAGCAAGTTACATTACTTGGGCACTGCAATGATATCAATGGCTTACGGCCTAAAAGCGGCAACATAACAGCACTGCTCGACATCCCCCGCCCAACTCAGTTGGCGAGCTAAAATATTTTTCGGCATTTTAAATTACTACGGCAAGTTCTATAGACACATGTGTCAACTCTACTGGCGCCCTTATGCGCGTTGTTGGTGAAAGGCGTGAAGCGGTTCAGGGGCACAATGCAGCAGATGGCTTTCAAAGCAGCTAAGAAGGCAGTAAAGAATGCACATCTCTTTAGTGAATTTAGACTCAAACAAGCCCCTTCGCTTAGATTGTGACGCGTCTGCAGTGGGTCTTGGAGCCGTATGGTCGCATCGAGTCGGCGGGGTAAATTACCCCATAGGATTCCGAACACGAACACTAACGAAAACCGAGAACTATTCCCAGCTAGAAAAGGAGATACTGCGCCTTTCCATTCATGTGGAACAAATATGAAAGGCCCGCTTCAGAGCTAAGGTGGACTTTCATTCTCACCTTCCTTCTTTCCTTTACAGCGCGATTCAGGTGTCCACATGAACAAGTGTGACAAATAATGCACCTTTCCATTCCTGGGAACCAATTATGAAAGGTATACTTCATAGCTGGGACTGAGGTGGTGAAGGGTGGTTGTTCCTGGCCCTACGGCGCTGGGACGGTTCGTCAACGCCGCTTGCAGCGGGGGCTAGCCAGCCACCAAATTTAATCTGTTGGTTGGTTAGTTTGTGGGGTTTAACGTCCCAAAGCGGCTCAGGCTATGAGAGATGCCGTAGTGGAGGACACCGGAAATTTCGACCACCTGTGGTTCTTTAACGTCCACTGACATCGCACAGCACACGGGCGCCTTGCTTCTCGCCTCCATCGCAAAGCGGCTGCCAAAGCCGGGGTTCGATCCCGCGTCCTTAGGCACAGTAGTCAAGCGCCGTAACCACTGCACCACCCCGGCGGGGCGAAATTTGATCTGTTGTCGGCCGTCATTGCACCCGCCACCGCGTAGGTGGTGGACGACGGCTGTTGCAGCGCGCGTCCTTCCGTCTTCTTCTCTACTTTCTCTCTCCTGTCTGCACGAGGCAGCGGAGGTGGCTCAGCTACAGAGCCAGTAGCAGGCCCATGAATTTCATTTCCTTCTTCCTACAGCTACAAGCAGCGGACGTGGCTCAGCTACAGAGCCAGTGGAAGGCCTCTGCATTTCCGTTTCCTTCTTTCTACAGCCACAACAGCTGGGTCCACACATGGTACACACTGCAAAGATGATTTAGGTGTCCACAGAATCAAGTGTGACAGATTGTGCGCCTTTCCATTTGTGAGCCAATTATGATTGATTGATTTATAGGAAGGGAAAGGCTCACTTGTTTTCTGTGGACACCTCAACCGCGCCGTAGGGGAAGGGAGGAAGGTGGGAGTGAAAGTTGAAAGAGAGAGAGAAGCCGTAGTGGAGGGCTATGGAGTAATTTCGACCACTTGGGGATCTTTAACGTGCGCTGACATCGCACAGCACACGGACGCCTCTTCATTTCGCCTCCATCGAAACGCAGCCGCCGAGGTAGGGTTCGAACCCGGGTACTCTGGCACAGTAGTCGGGCGTCGGGCGGCACCACCCCGGCGGGGCAATTGGCTTGGATGTCATGAAAGAAGCTTTGTGGTCAGAGAAGTTGGTTGGTTGGTTGGTTGGTTTGTGGGGTTTAACGTCCCAAAGCGACTCAGGCTATGAGAGACGCCGTAGTGGAGGACTCCGGAAATTTCGACCACCTGGGGTTCTTTAACGTGCACTGACATCGCACAGCACACGGGCGCCTTGCTTTTCGCCTCTATCGAAAAGCGGCCGCCGAGGCCGGGATTCGATCCCGCATCCTTGGGAACAGTAGTCGAGCGCCGTAACCACTGCGCCACCCCGGCGGGGCTGGTAAAGAGAGCAATTGAGTTATCGGGACGTTGCGGGAAGCAGCGCGTGGGCCCATATAGGAACGTTGCACGACGAACAGACAGCACCGACTGACTGATTCCGCTGACGCCGCTATCGAGTGAAGCGAGTGAAAACGGGATGCACGCACCGTGATCCGCTGATAGCGAGCCGGCGTTTCGGCAACCGGATAGCACCCTCGCCCCCACACAGGAAGAAGGGGAGACCCCCTCCTCCTCTTTCTGCATGGCGGCGACGGTATTAAAGATCCACAGCCCCGCCGGGGTGGTGCAGTGGTAAGACGTCCGACTACTGTGCCGGAGTACCCGGGTTCGAACCCGGGTATTGGTTTCTTCTCTAGGGAGAGAAGAAACTAATTGTCATCCCAATTGGGAGTGAAGAAACCAATGGGGCATCCCAATGGGGCATCCCAATTGGGATAGAGTAATCCCATTGGGCTAACTGGGAAGCCCAATGAGTTCCTTCAATCCCCATTAGGATGCATTCACTCCCAATTGGGGCGCCCAATTGATTTCTTCACTGCCAATTGGAAGTCATGAAACCATCTGGGCTTCCAACTGGACTTCCCATTGGTTCTAATTGGTCCAAAGGAAACATTCCCAAATCAGAAAGTCTAGTCAGTGATACCCTTAACTGAGATGTGCACATATATACATACCTCTATAAAGAGACAACAATGAAAAATTTAAGATCTTATAGAAAGTATATGCCACTTTATGTTTCTTGATTTTATCGTGTCCACTGTAAGTGCAGGCATAATTTAATAAGGTAACTCAGAATAAGAGATGTGTCACTGATCCCAACAGCACTCGTCAACGAATGGAGTATATAAGTCTGCAAAGTATCCTGTGGATATATACATTGAATCTGTATTAGTTCCGTGTATGTGATGCATGCAATTGTCTCTTAGTTCTGTAAAAACTTGTAATTTCATTCCACTTTTATAAAAGCCGAGTCCCCTGTAACCATCTCGACAGAAAACATTGAAATTGCATCTCTATTCTTTTTTTTTCAGTTATGTGAGTTCAAACCATTTGGGCTCAATGGGTTTGCCATTTGAGTTCAATTGGTGAACCACTTGGTCTTCATGGATGACCAATTATTTCCAATTGGTAGCATCAAATAGTCAGGCCCGATGGGTGGCGAAAGCACAACTGGTTTGTGCCCATTTGGTTTGTGCCCAAATTCCCAATTGGACCCATTGATTTTTTTTACTGGGTCATCCGCTGTGGGGATCCCGCAGGCGGATAGGCGTGGCCGCACGTACGTCCCTTCGCTGCGCTGTGTTTCATTGTTTGAACACCAGAGTTCCTGCGTTTTTCCGATGAGGTTTCACGCATTGGATTAATCATCGCGTCACCTCGATTTGTTTATGAATGGCACTCCTCACCGGATGCGTGGGGTTAGAACCACTAACTCCCAAGCTGGGTAAGCGCATTGATGGGCGGAAGTGCAGTGCAATTCACTGGGACCTGCAACTGGAAGCTGCAACAACCTGCGAGGCCCTAGCCAACCAGCCGGTTCCTGACCTCGTCCTCCCAGCTGCGAGCCCAACGAAGGGCAGAGCCGAGGCTCTGCTCACCGGCAGGCCTAAACATTGACAGAAACAACCGCCTGGACCCCCAGCCGACGCACCCGCAACCTTTGCCGAAGGATCGAAGTCAAGGAACCTCTGCCGAAGGAAGTCCAACTCCCGATTTCCATCCCGCTGGTAGGACCAGGCCACAGCTCTGCCGTAATATATCCAGGCCTACTGCTGAGCACCGCTCACCAAGGAGCAGCTAGCAGTCGCCATACAGCGCAGTGATTGCCACAGCGCCCCGGGCCTGGATAGTATCGGCTACCAGGTGCTGAAGAACCTAAATGAGGACATGCGGGACAAACCTGATCCTCTAGATGTTCAATGACAACTGGACCTCTGCCATACTCATAGAGACTAAGGTTGCCATCATCGTTCCCATTCTGAAGTACGGAAACCCCATCCTAGCTGAAGTCTTACCGGCCGGTGGCGCTCACATCAGCCCCAGGAAAGATCATGGAGTCCATCGCCCTTGAGCGGATTTCATGGGTAGCAAAGCTCAGAATTCCTCCCTGCTCAACAGCCTGGGTTCCGGCATCATAGATGCACAGCGGACGCCATCATGGACGTAATGGCATGCTCGGAAGAGGCCAAAACTCTCAATCACGTGGTCTGTCTCACACTCCTGGACGTCCTTAAAGCATTACCAACGTGCAATACGCGGCGAACCTGAAGGCTGTGTACACCATTGGTCTCTGCCAACCTCCGGAAATATATCCAGTGCTTCCAGTAGGACAGGCAATCCCTGGTCCGTGTTGGTAACGCCACCAGCACACCCAGGAGCCTCACATGAGGTGTCCCCCATGGCTGTGTACTTAACCCCGTGCTCTTCAACCTGGTCCTGGTGCAACTCCATCTGCCTGATGGCTTGAAGACCCCATCTGCATCGCCATCTACGCGGAAGAAATCGCCATCTAGTGCAGGCTCGCGGGCCATGACCACAACGCCCCCAGGTCATCAGAAACGTTCAGCGGACCATCGACAGGATGAGCGCCTACCCAGACCGGGTGGGGCTTGGTCTCACCCTCTAAGACCGAGGCATGCTGCTCAACACGTACGCGACCAGGAGCCAGGCCAGGTAACAGCCCTTTCCATTGCGGATACCGAACTTTGCTGGAGCAGGACCGTTCGCTACCTGGGCCTCCAGATCGACTGGGACCTGTCCTGGCGGCCCGCTATCCATCACTTCTGCCGCCAAGCTAAGATGTCAAGGGAGCCATCTGGAAGCTCCTCTCCGGTGGCAATGGCATCACCCCACGAATCGGGTTGCGCCTCTTCGACGCCATAGCAGTGGCGCAGTGCCAGTATGCGCTCCCCTTGGTCCACCTCACCAGCCGGAACCTGGTCACGGATGGGCGCTCCTCGTCGAGCGGCTCCTATAGCTACCCCACTCCAAGATGGGACTGGCGGCCCACGAGTTGGAGCAACTTATGCGTGGTTCTCTCGAGATTCCGCTCTCAATACAGCCAGACTTCAGGCACTTCATCCAGGTCTCTACCTCGCCCGGGTCGTAGCAGCAAGCACAATACCCGACCAGAGGCCCTCAGGCAAGACGTCTCTGCCACCCTAAATGTCTCTTCCACCCTAAAGGACCTGGCCGATTACAAAGTCTACACAGATGGGTCAATCCTCCTCGGTCCCTGCCCTTCAGCTTCTGCTACTTGCCTGGCAACCTTCGCTCAAGACCAGCAACAGGCCAGGCTCCTTTCGCCGCCAGCTCTACCACGGCTCAGCTGGCGGCAATTCACCTGGCAGTCGACATCCTGGACAACCTTACTGTCCGCGCGACTGCCATCATGATGGATTCCAAGCCCGCCCTCAAACTCCTCCAGAACTGGCGTTCCCATCTGCTAATAGCCGCAAGCTGGCTATCAGACTTGACCAACTGGCCTCTCGGGGCTGTCGACTGGCTGAATCCCTGGCCACGTTGGAGTTCCCGGGAACGAGGCCGTTGATACCCTGGCGACCTAACTTCATACTATACCGTTGTGAGCCATTGGGCGTCGCCAGAGGGTTCTTCAAGCGCCTGCTGCTGCGGGACCATCCTGACCACAGGGTGGCAGGACGCACCCCCCCCCCCCCCACACACACACAACCACTGCTATCCAGGGACCTCACCTAGCAGGAGGCATCCCTTCTCCTGTCGAGTGGGCTGCTCCTGGACAAAGCCGCCTCCACAGAAATGGCCTGGTGCCCTCAGCAGAATGCGGCTACAGCTCCCACACCAAGAAAACCATCGGCCACCTCCTCAATGAGTGCCCTGCATTCAATGCCCAGCGTCTCCACCACTGGTCAGTCTACCAGCAACTGGATCTCTGCTCTCGAAGCTCAGGTCCTCTTTTTCCTCGTGGCCACAAGTCTTCACGGGCATTCCGGGCCCTCCTAGGCTTCCTTCAAGACGTGCTTGGACACCTTGCTGTAGAATGCCGGCATTCCTGCAAGTGCACCTTTATCTGTTTTACTCAGTTCCTCTTCTCCCTTCTGTCCTTTCCTCCTGTCTACATGCTCACAGTTGTGAAAACGCCGAAACGTCAGTCACAGGCCCATGTACAGGTGCAAACATAAGTAAGCGAAGTACACTTTTCGTTCAAATTAAAATCCCTTCTGCAATGGAGATAGGAAAACAATATTTGTCCAAGTGGCACTGGCATCTACTAGTTCTCACCTACCACGACTGCCAGTTTCAATTATGCAGCGCGTGAAATTTGAAAATTGCGAGCTCCGTTTACTTTTGTCCGCACCAGTAATTTCCTCTTTCATCTCTTCAGTCAACCTCTCTCTCACACACACACGTTCCTTCTTCAGATGAACGGTGGATGAAGCAGTGGGAAGTCTGCACGTATACTGCGACCGATATTAACGGTGACTACAGGAAACAGTCCGACAGTCGACGGATCCCGAAGTTTCAGCGTAGTATTAGGTGAGTCGACAACGAGAAGCCCAGACGAGGCTATTGCTGCACATGTCCTAGCTAAATATGTGACAGACAAGCTGCAACAACAAAGAGCTTTACTCCGAGTAACCATGCACACACAAGCTTTTACGACACACTAGGTTTAACAGAGCTAAACCTAGCAAATTTTTTTCTTGGCTTTCGAGATTAAACCTTGACAGCTACGCTCAAAATATGCTTCAAATAATGAATACTGCCAGAACAAATACCCCGCTGTTACGTTTTACATGGGAAACACAAAAACAAAAGGTATTAGCTGGGAAAGATAGGCAAAAACCACGTGTGAAGACCTTTTTTTTAGTTATAAGTAAGGAGAACATCCCTCCCTGGACTTTGTAGGGCTTTGAGACTCTCGTCATCATTCACACACAGACACAAACAGCTCTACATCAATTTGAACAACCGTTGGTGGAAAGGAGGCCGCAGCAATGAGAGCAAAGTTTGGGCAAGTGTGCTTATTTTCACACAATTTCTACGGTATGCTTTTTAACAGGGAAAAAGCTGACATTTTTTTAAATACTACTATCGTGAACCACTGAATGCTTTATTTGTGCTACGATAAAGCTGCCAGCACGCAGCCTTATCACTGTCATGCTCAGTGGTGCCGAGACACATCTTTACGATTTTCTTTGTTGCACAAGATGCGCAGAGATATCCATCCGTTTCAACAATGTTCCAGATTGTTTGGTCATCTTTTGTGCGTTAGTCTAGATGACCTTTTGCAGGCTTTAAATTGAGCACTGCCAAACGCAACAGTCGTAGATCGATGACCGACGAGCACGACTGGTGCTATCGACGTCGCCGTGTTTCTTGATTCTTTTGTGAGAGCAGGTCAGCCCAATAAAAAGAAGTACAACACCAGTCTTCCGGTTTCTGCTTTTGACCTTGTCATGACTACTTAATATGTTAGGAGCCAATCAGCAGCACTGCATCTGGTACGGTGCACTGCCTGCACTCTTCTGTGCTGCAGTTTCATTTTCAAACCGTTAGTCCACTGCACTCATGTCACAATTCTGACACAACAGCACTTGCTCAGCATGGGTGCAATGTGTCGGAAGCTGCTAAACTTGATCGCGGCCAACAGCCAATGTAATCCAAAGATCAAGTTGGTCCTCCTTCCATTCTGCACACACTAAAAGTAGGCTGTCATAATGCCCGCTTCAAGTAAAGCACTCTTAAGAGGTGACATTCATGATATAGAATATGAGAATGCTACCATGGCTGCAACATAAAAGCCCTGTCTGTGTTGCATGGGTTTCAATGGCAGCTTGCACGGTGCAGGCTCACAAACACATAGTAACAGTGGGGTTCTATTGCACTACATTTCGAGGGGAAGCCAATAGCTGAAAACGGAGAGGATACTCCACTGCACAGGAAGGGAACCAGGTTTCAGCTTCATAGCTTCCGCTCCACTGCCAAGGAAAGAGTTGTCGCAGAGTATATAACACTTCACTAGAGAGAGATCCGACAGGCACATGGATGTTTCAGCACTGGGTTGCCTCTCAATAGTGAGAGAACTTTATGTATACTTTGTAGCCAAGATCCACCATGAATAAATGAGAAAAGAAACCTAGCATACATTGAAAACAGCGAAAGAATGTATGCTGCTCACATAGCCAATATTGTACATTTGCCTAGCAGAATCATATTCTATCCAGGCAACAATATATATACATACTAGTGTACACTTTCTGCATAGAATAAAATCTTGTTGATACGATCTAACTTAATAGTTTCTAGCATAATACAATCTTTTTCAATCTCAGCCAAGGCTCTATGAGGGCAATGTATTTTCGCAGAGCTAATATGATCGTTTCTTTTATGCGTGTCCAGATAATACCATCCAAAAATTATATGAAAAACTTGCATGGCTTCAAATCCCCTTCAAGAGGCAGCAAAAAAGTATTGGGAGAGAGTGTGTGTGTGTAGGTGGAGGGGGTTGCTAGTGTAGCAAACTTCCCCTTCACTCTTTTATCATTGAGAATTATCTTTTTTACGTTTTTGCAGGGGATCCCTCAGTTTCACGCTCTTGTTGTCACAGCCAACGGCACTCACCTTGGCACCCTGCCAAGATGCTATGAAAAACATCTAGTATTTCTTTTAACGAGCTCTCCACCTAAGTTGGGAGACTGCCAAGTTTTAGATGCTCTTTGCCGCTGCGAGTATAATTTAACCACCACTCGTTGCAACCATTTTCATAAACGTTTGCTTCTGGACATCAAGAAACTATTAGTCCAGGACAAAAGCATATTCAAAGTGTGGTAATAAGTGTTCTGTGCTAAAAATGCTTCATTCGAAACCTTTCCGGGCTGGGTTCAAATAATATAATTAATGGATAGTATATTTGAATTTTCAGTTACCATTAGAAATTGTATCAACGAGATTCCACTGTATAGTCCTAAGAGTTTCTTGAGCTTTTCTTGACACTGATGAAACATTTCCTTAGGGAAAACGCACAGTACATATGAGCTAGGAGGCATTCCCAAAGCACTGCCAACAGTAAATGTTACTTATAAAAGCATCTGCCTTAACCATGATATAAAAGCAAGTAGATGAGAGCAGAAGCATATACTGAAAAATAATGATGTCAATCGTTATCAAGCAAACGAAATGACTCACGTGAAAGTGGTTTGCAACAAGAACCAAATACAACTGCTGAGTCACATGCTTCACAAATGGTTTAATTTAGTTTTCACGGTTTAACGTCACAAATGAACTTTGGCTTTGAGAAATGGCGTATTCAACAGCCCTGGAAATTTTGAACACCTAGGGTTTATAACGTGAACTAATATCGCATAGTACACGGGTGCATTGCTTTTCCCACCACCGAAAAGCAGCTGCCATGTCCAGGATTTGATCTAGAGCTCAACAAATGGCTAAATGAAAATTAAACAAACACTTGAATGATGGTGTGGTAGGAGACTTACTTCACAAATATTTGAGCACTTATAAACACTACGTATGGCACCATTTGTGAACAAGAAGGAGAGCAACTGCACAGGCCCTGCAGCTCAGATGAAAACTACCGCTAAATGTGTAATCATCATCACAGTAAAAACACTGCAAATGTCAGGCACTATTGTACATAGCTACAGTTTGTCTAGGCTGACGAAGCCTTTGGTCCCTCAAAACAGGCCATCAATTCTCACAGCACTCTCTTCGTAAGCACATGCCCATAAAGAAGGGCTCACTCCAGCTCTTTTGAGCCACACCGGGGTAAGAAGCACAGTCAATAGTTTTGTCAAGCGAAGTGACGCCGTATTCCGTCACGCTGAGAGATCTTCACTGCAAAAGCAAGGAGGATAGCAAGGGGGTCACTGTCAGTGTCTCTGTCACTCCGTACATGAGGGCAAGCACCTAGTCCAAGAAAAGTAACGTTGCCTTGTTACGACTCTTGAAGCATTGTTTGAAGCTTTCCACAGAGGCTGTCTGCAGCGAAGCCCCGCTCGTCGTGGGCATTGCAGGCATTGGCGAGAGCATCGTGAAAACGGCTGCAGGCGTCCGAGCTGAGCGCCGTGTCCGCGCGACTGTTGGGTAGGGACGTGGCGTGCAGCAGCTTGGCCAGGAGTTGGTGCAAGTGATCTGGCAGCAGGTACCGCTTTTCGGGCACCAGGTCTAGGCGGATGGGCAGTGTGGTGTAAGGCAACCGGGCCACCACGATGTGGCAATAGTCACCAAGCGCCTGCGCCTGGTTCGACAGCAACGCCGTGTACGTGGTGTGGTACAGCTCGTCTATGTTGCTCTCACTCACCACGCCCAGGTCCTGCGAGGAATGAAAGTGCCGGTGCTTGAAAAGCGTGCCTCTTAAAGCCGTTAATAAATCTGCTTTAGTCAGGGGATTGCCCCATGACATGGCACAGTGTGAGTGTCAACTTTTTCATTGAGGCTATGAGAAAAAGAAAACATGTACAACGATATGTTCATGACCGCATATCCGACATGACAATAACAGTTTTACCCTATGGACAGTGTTTTCCATGCTGAACGTGATGTTCACAGTGCTAAGTTCCCTTGAACAAAGCTGAGATGCGACGAAAACTTCACATATGCGAGTATGCGCCTGCCAAAATCTCGCCATTTTTCCACGCACGCTGATAACGATACACACGGAGAGAAAGGGCATCGAGAGTTGGCCCTAGCGCCACAAGACAGCGCCAGTTACTTTGAGTCGCTCAAGTCTCGTGTCTGTGCGTTGCCCATGTGTGGAGCGAGAGAAGGGTAAAAAAAAGCGAGGGGTAGCCCTTCCCCATGCACTGAGCGCCTGTACGAAAGCAAGCGAGGAAGCAGAGTATGCAGAGGCAGTCGGTCCAGTTCCTGTCGGTTTTTTCAGCTTGAAAGTGCCACCGACCAAGCACAGGGCTGTGTCACTGGAGACTAAGCAGTAAATTTTGGAACAGCCTCATAGAGACTCACGCAATCTACGATATCTATGATTTTGAAAATGGGGAGCATTGTTATCATGAAGGCTGGAGCCAGCGGTCATGCTGACCAACAGAAAAGGGTTAGGGAACTGATACTGAAGAGGCACTGTACCAATGATTCCTCACTACCCGTGAGAAAAATGTGCCCATCAGTTGGCCAAAGAAGTTCGCTCTTCTAGGAAAAAAGTTTCGAGCATAATGGAGGCTAGATTTAGCGCTTTAAAGATTGGCCCAACATCGTCTACAAAACATGGTGGGAGAAGCGGCGTCGTTAGATGCGGAGGCGAAGGGAGGGTGGCTGCGAACAAAGATTCCTTCCTTGTTGGAGCACGATGGGGAAAATGACATATATAATTATGATGACGCAGCAATTTTCTTTCAACTGTTGCCGTCCAAAACCCGTACAGAAAGCACAGTGAGGGTTACCATGTTGCAGCACACCATCATGGATGGATTGCGAGCACTTCGTTATAAGGCAACCTAAAAAGCTGGCACACTTCAGAAACGCGCACATCCTGTTTCGCTAATGCAGCATTAAGATGGCCAGGATGACTCGCCACCTTTTGCGGAATGACTGCAGGTGTTTGATGGCGTTATCAAAGGTCAAGGGCAGAAAGTGGCCCTGCTGCTCGACAATAGCAGAGCTCACAATGTTTGCCCGAAGCTAACATCGGTTGAGCGATGTTCTTGCCACCTAATACCACAGCACAGCTGCAGCCATTGGATGCCGGCGCAATTTCAAGGCTCTGTATCGGCGGCGTATGCTGAAGTGGCTGATTTTAGCTACTAATCATACTGCCACGTTCGGACAGACCCCCGACTTGAAGATCAGCATGATGAAGGCCAAGCGCTTCGTTTATGGCGCAAGGTATAGACCATCTTGCGACCCTTGGAGAAACCGGTTTGACTGGGCTGCTAACAGGGGAAGTCATCAACACTTTCCTGTGCTACGATAGCAGCCCAGCTCCCCAATATGGCAGCACCCTTCACCCCTTTGTAAAATCGTGTATGAGGTTAAGGCCTCCACCCAAAGGAACTGTTTTAGGAAGGCAAGCTTTGTGTGCCAGAATGAAGTCACGACTGATGTAAAAGCCGACACAGTGAAAGATGTAGATATCGCCTAACTTTGGGAGCAAGCTGCAAAGGACGAAACAAATACATCTGTGGAGGAATTCCTAAGCGCAGACAGTGCTGCAGTGCTCTGTGGGAAAGCCACCGTCGAGACAAACGCCAAGAATGTGTCGTCACGACAGAGTGTGGCATTGTGTTATGGCGAGAGCACCAGTGACAGTAACGAAGTGGACGCTGGCCCACCTTCTACACAGATGAACACACAAAATGCGACGTCCAAGATAAAATAGCTCATAGATTTCACGCAAGCGAAAGGGCTACCACCAGTATCCTTACAGCAGCTGGACGCAATGCACGCAGCAGTAGTGAAACTAACTGCCGCGCAAGCAAGTGCCTACTGCAAACTATTTCGGTGCGCCTAGAGCTTGAGGCATGTTTAAACATAAATAAATGCGTTGTTTCATGAAACAGACTTTCTTTCCAGTGTCTTCTTTTTTCAGCAAAACTGGAAATTTCAAGTCAGGAGCTCTGGACAGCTTTTTTTTATGGCAGTCCACATATAATGACCTTTTTTTTTTATTTTTCAATATTGTTATAAGTGGGCTGCACTGTACGCGAGAAAATCAATTGAAAATAATTTACACATGGTTGACTTATTCTAGATTTGCATAAAGCAACTGACTGTCCTAATCATGACATCCTCTTACCTGAATTCCTTACCTATAATATATGGGAATGCACATAAACTCTTAAATTTTAAAAAGAATGTTACCTGACAAAACGCCATCAATATAGGTGAACCTCGATATAAAGTAGTTCGCGATGCAAAAAGCTTTTTCACAATAAATATTTCAGACTGTATGGTGTCCAAAAGTTTCGATTTTTCCGACCAAATTTGGCGTGAGCAACGCTATGGAAATCATTTATTGGCAGAAGTCTCAATTTCTTCAGCATGGCCAGACGCGAATGCGAGCAGGTATTGTTGTCGCAAACAGCCAGTTGCAAAGACGCAGGTTCTTCTAAATGCACACCTTGTGCTGTCGGTACGCCTGATGCTTGAGCAACGCCCCGTCTGACTCGAGTACCAGGATCATCTCTGGAGCCTTTTTGCCCGCTGCTTGGATGGCTGCAGGATTGAAGACAGGGCAGGGCAGCTGAGCCATGGCCATAGCCCAGTCGTGCGTCACGTGAGCGGCGCCCGCAGCAGCCTCGTCCCACTCCACGCGCATGCCCAGCTCGCTCTGGAGCAGTGAGCATAGCTGGGACACTGCCGCCATGTGTGCCTCACCGTCACGCGAGTACACCACCTTCACCACTGCACACACCAAGAGAGGCAGGGGAGAGGAGATAAAGAGGGAAGAGATCAAACACCGGTAATTCTGCCACCAAGAGACCAGGTACGAGTGAACAATACACCACTGCATGCTCCAGCACAAATAAACACATCCCAATTAGCCTAACCTTTCCGCGTCAGTATTCCAAATTGTAGAATACTGAATGGAATATCTTCCTATCAGAACTAATTATACTGCCCATGCTCAAAGACATTCAAAATGATTTGAATACGGTCTCAAGCTTTTGAAGAGTTCTTGAATAGCTTTCAGTCAGTGGACAAAAAGTTCAAGTCAGGCACACTGTGCTTCTCTTTCGCTGGGTGTTTTGAAAACTGGGCTCACACTAACACCACGTGGCATGCTGTCACGATTGGTCCATGCGTGCAGCACCAAAGTGCGGTTCATGTGTCCGGTGTCGTTCATATTATTCGAATAGACTGGAAGAAGTGGCACGGTTTAGCCAAACAGACACAGCAAGCCCAGTCCTCATGCTCAACATTATACCTCTTGTACCCCACTATCAATTGGCACGCGGTGACAGTTTGCCTTGATCACTAGTAGCAGAAAGGAGATTTCCTGATGCACGTGGCATGACAAGCATACAGCTAACACACAGATTTTATGCTGCACAGTGATAGTAGAGATCACTAGTGCTTTTATGCTGCTACAGCTTAAACTGGCTATGATGGTTACAGAGATGGGCACAGATTCCGTTCCTGTGTTGACCTTGCCGGACATTTACAGGACACTGAAACAACCTACACTGCTGTTGGCACCTTGTAATGATCATGTGCGTACTGCTCATGTTAGCTTTGGGTAGTTTTTACCAGCTGTGTAGAGTATTTTGACTAGCTTATTTTATTGATATGCTGAAAAATATCCTGTTGCGAGCTCTCTGAGTATATTTGAATATTTAACCAATTGTAAGCCTACAATTCGATTCTTCTAAACGAAAAAATCACAGAAGTCATACCAGTGTAGAGATGTGAATACTCACTAAGCAAGTATTATATAAGAATGCGCTCAAGTCCGACAGCATGTGCTCGCTGCAGCTGTCGCGCACAGATTACTTAGCCTAGTAACTAAAACAATTAATA
Source organism: Amblyomma maculatum (assembly GCF_055883805.1). NCBI lineage: Eukaryota > Metazoa > Arthropoda > Arachnida > Ixodida > Ixodidae > Amblyomma > Amblyomma maculatum. Next base: position 29,134,549 of record NC_139352.1, on the reverse strand, counting down.
GGCTAACAGCGTACAGTGGAGAGTCATCTCAGTTACCCAACATGATGCGAGTCCTTTCAGAGCATCAAATGCAAAGGATTCATTTAAAGCGATGCTTTGCAAAGCAGATAGGCATATTTGAGAGAAGTGCCTGGGGTAGTCTACAGTTTACTTATCTGTTTTATCATTATCAAAGAGTCTCCTCTCTCTCACTACAAGGGTACCCATTTTACCAAGTGCATTTTACTTCTCAGAGTGAATGCTCGCAGCAAGCTTCTTCGGTGTTATGCAGAAATATTATAACACAATTAAAAGCAAAATGAGTACAAAAACAACGTAAAGGGAACCTAAGTAGTATCACATATGCAGCCAGTCCACTTGGAGCACTTGAATTCGTGGCATTCAGTTCAAGGTTACGAGCTCAACGGTCATGATGCAAAAAACTGGCTCAATATTGATCGAATGTCAACTCCAACTTACTGTGGAGCACAATTAGTGACAGAACTGTGACACCGGACGGTTAGAGAAGACTTACAGTTAGTATGGGCTTTTAAGGTAAAAGCTTTGCTCAGTTCATGCGCACCCTGTGCAAAAAGTATGATCAGGAATTGCGATCAGGATAAGAGAGGGGGTGTGCTGCCGGCTCTTCAGGCAGTCTCTCCCTGGGCACGGTCACTAGCGGACACACAATCTCGCGTCCCAGCATGCTATTGAAGGGGTCGTTCAAGTCGCTTGGGCGCTCGGTTTCTGCCCTTATTGTAAGCATGGTAGGAACCTAAACTTTTGGGAAGGACCACCGAGGAATGCCGGCAAAATATATGAGATTTGTGCATCCTATAGAAAGAACAATTTTCTGCTTAGCAAGCTTGGCTTGAGCACCAGTGCTCCGGCACAGGAATACGGTAGTTTAAGAGTGCGTGATAATGAGTATGGACAAGATGATATAACAGAAATTAGAGGGCAGCAGTAGCAAAGGAGTCAGCGAGTGCAGTTAAATCTCCATACAACAATGTCAGTAAGATTAGCTGTTTACTTCATAAAATTGAAATTTCTCAACATCAGAATATGTCTCCTGGCATGCAGAAGACCTTCCAAAACATTTCACAGACCATTAACAGGGAAAGCGCTTAACCGTGACAGAAGTGGATGTTATGAAAGTCATGATTGGTGTGGTGTCTGGCTTATCGCCGCAGTCGCTAATGCGCATGCATGCCAGAACGAATAAAAAGAGTCGCTGCAACCTGCTCGCGGGCTCATCTCAACCAGCCACGCACAAACGCACATATATAGCAATAAACAGGTGGACCTGTTAGCATGGAAGCGGAGCATGCTGCAGAAAAGCATTCATGGTTTTTTCCGGCCTCAAAGTGAACAATAAGCAATAAATTGAGCTTTCTTGGGGCACATTTGTTTTTTTGGACTGCCCGATTTTTCGGACATTTTTGTAGTCCATTGAGAGTCTGAAAAATCGGTCATCGACTGTATACCTGAAGTTCAAATTACTGAATGGCCCCCAAAAAATTAAAAAGAAGCATTTGCATGACGGCAAACTTAATTAGAGAAAGGCTTGAGATTGCTTGGCAGATTTTAAGATCAGAACAGCGTGGCAATGGCTATATTTCATGTTTCCACGAAAGCTTGGCAGCAGTAGGAAGGCTCCAAAACTGTAAAGGTCACCCCAACATCTCCAACTATGCAGTGCAGTGCCCCTCACAAGCTGCTGTGTTGTGTGTGAAAAGGCATCCGCGCAAAACGCATGAATGACACTTAACAAGCGCAGTTTTAGCCCAATGGAAGTCCCATACACAAGGAGGTGAAAGAAACGTGCAGTGCCACCCATGAGCATCCGAATTGGCAAGCAACTGGACTTGCCTGGCTGGCCAACGCACAAGGAAAAGCTACCGTTGCCGCAGACTGGTACAATGGTCATAAGTGGAACCTCATTATAACGAGCAGTTAAAAAATCGGAAAATAGTTGGCTATATCCATAATTCCTAATATAAAATTTCGTAGTAAGGCATAAATGAGCATCCTAGGATGATTTAGAAGAAAGTTGTGGCTTGCAAACTCACAAAAAGAAGAAGCTCATTTTGGTGACTGGGACAAATGATTTATTTTGATAATTTTGACAAACAAACAATGGTTAAAAAGCAGTGTTACTGCAGAACTTATATTTTTATCTTTCTGGCAAAAAAAAAGAACTATAGCGGTAGCTGCTATAAAAGCCGAGATATCGCTCCTCCAAAATGGTGACTGTATCCAAAATTCCATCTTGAGAAATAGACAAAAAATGTTTTTGACATATTTTTGAATTACTGAGGCTAACAGCAACTCGATAAAATGAGTTTTAACTGGTTTTTGGTGTGAATGCACCATTTCCTGTCGAGATAATTGCCCCTGCAAATCTGAAGAAAATTTATTCTGACAACATTTGTGATTCTGTGTGCCGCGCGTGACGATGTTTCGCGATCGCCGCTGCCGCCGCGCCACTAACTTTTCCGAGTGCTCGATTTGTCGCGGCAATGAACATCGCTCAGGTATCACTTTTTCTTTTGCATCGTCACAATTACGATACTCATACACGACAGAAATCACCTCGAGGAAATCGCTCGCTCTCCTATCTGTCCTGCCGAGCACCACCGGCTATGTCCTAATCGGCCCACTGCAGAGCATCGGTGCTTCATCACTGATTGCAGATAACAGGATGCCGTGTCATCGGCGCGCCTCTCATCTCTACCTTTCTTCGTTTTTTGGGCCATTATGACGCTCGAACCCTAATTAATGTCTCTAAACCAGCTAGGCCTAATACAAGACCTTTTCAAAATGGCGCCAGGCCGCAAGCAGTTGACGTCGGCAGCCAACCAAAAGTGGCCATTTGGGTCACATGCTTTCGGAGCCCAATACCAACGCACGTTTCGCGCAATTTTGTCCCTTTGTTTTCCGCTTTGAGTGCTCGCTCACGGATGACAATCGTGACATGGGAATACATAGCCTGAATCACGATATTTCGAACAAAACCAAAATGATGCCAGTGGAGAGCGTATTTTTCTATCTGCGGCCGATCAAAACTCGGCGTGATTTGACCTCAATTTAAAGGGCCAGGCGTTCAGGTTTGTAACTTTGGAATGCTGTAATGTGCAAAATAGGTGATATTTTTCAACCAAAATTTGGAGATAGTTGCGGAAACGTCTCAGGACCGCAGAAATGAAGAAATAAAAACAGATTTTTAGACAGATTTTCGGCCACAGAGCTGTGTCCCCCCTTAAGAGCAAAGTCCTATACACAAATAACAGCGGACGCAACCAAAATCTTAGATGATGACTGACCATGTACCAGAGTGGCATTCATGATCGCTTCTCTTTCGTCTTCCGTCAACACTTGGCTATGAGCTTCTGTAGCACGGAGACATGCAATCACATGGCATTCAGCGCCACTAAGCTTGTGTCCCTTCTCTGACACTGCTACATCACTGTATGGCGTGCTTCCACAGTAGCAGCTAGCCAACTATTGGCCAAACTGTAGCTGTACACTTCGGGAAGTGCTTTTCTTGGTCTAATATTCAGCCCCTCTCAAGACCAAGACGGTGGCTTCCAGGATACACACCGGGCGGTCCAGGATCCAGCCATGGCTTGTTCACCACGGGCAGGGGTGACCCCAGGGTGAACGCCTTGTTGGGTTGGCCCCACGCTTGTCGCCGCGCCCACAGGACGGACAGACCGATCACTGCAGCTGCTCCCACCAGCAGTGGCAGCAGCAGCAGCCATAGCATCCGGTCCCGACTATTCTCTGGGCCACCTGACGCACGTTCCATGCGGGCTGCACGAAGGAGTCGTGAGAAACAAGGGCAATTGACGCCATTGCTGCAGCCATGGGAAATGCTTATCAGTACCGTCACCAGAATGAGGCTTTCCGATATAAGTAAAAATATATTAAGCAGCAGCGCCCTTGTGCAACGCCTGGCATGAATAAAAAGTTGGTTTGTTACCACAGCAGCCCCGACAATACTCGAAGCTGCAGAAGCAGGCTCAAAAGCCCTCTGACAACAAGCGCACTCTTGAGGTCGAAGCTGATGTGCTCGACTAGAGATGAGAACGGAAAAAAAAAAAAATCTAAGAACATCAACAAAAAAATCTATCATGTGGGATGCTCAATATGCACTAATTGACAGCTGAGCAATGTCTAACACGAGACGAGATGCAATGCGCACCGCACTTTGCGGTCAAGAACTGGTGCTCTTTGAAACCAGCAGAAAGAGGCAACCTGTAATAACAGCACCAAATATTAGCTCAGCATTTCCATGCTGTCACTCTCACATCTGGGTTCCACATCCGCCATGTGGGCACACTTTTCATAGCTCGCAAACCAAAAGCTTCCCAATTCCTTGTTTTCATATCCTTCCTTAGAGTGTGTTTATTATAAGTTCATGCCTGTATAATAGGCCATAACCTTTCACGCAGTTCCAATGTGTGCTCAGCGCCAGTGACAACCAACAGCACCGTTCTCCTTCTTCCTTGTGTACCACGGTGAGATTCTCATCAAGTGCTCGTACAATGAGGCCTTGTAGATTCTTCGAATTCAGCTTCCTTTGCCACAGTCATGGGAGTGTGTGATGGCATATAGTGAATCCCCTTTTACTTTTTTTATTCCATGACAAATGCTGCCTCCAAACCTGTATACCCTATACACCTGTATTTCTCTGTGGTCGATCTTTCCACAGGAGGGGCAGCGGTGGCGTAGCGGTAGAACATCCGCCTCGCATGCAAGAGGACCGGGGTTCAAATCCCGGTGCCGCGCAATTCTCCACCGGATGAAAAAAAAAAAAATCCGCGTGTCGATGGAATTGCATATACAGGTTTGGGGTGCGACCTGATGCCGGTGAACACCTCCGGCAACGCACTCCCTCACCAGAACAGGAGTTGGCCACCCTGGTGCAGTAATTGGCCACAACCTCCTATGATAAGCTCCATAAAACCCCGGCCCTCAGTCACCAGCGGCTGCGGAACAACTGACCACGGCGGCGGTCAGACCTGTGACGCAGCAGGGGGTGCTAAGAAAGCCTGGCTCCGCTGGACAGGCCGCCATTGGAAACTGACCCTGGCAACGTTTAATGCTAGAACTCTAGCTAGTGAAGCTAGTTTAGCAGTGCTGTTAGAGGAACTAGAGGGCATGAAATGGGATGTCATAGGGCTTAGTGAGGTTAGGAGGCCGAATGAGGCATATACTGTACTGAAGGATGGGCATGTACTGTGTTATCGAGGTTTACCAGAAAGGCGACAACTAGGAGTAGGTTTCCTTGTCAATAAGTATATAGCGGGTAATATAGATGAATTCTATAGTATTAATGAGAGGGTTGCAGGCATCGTAATTAGACTTAATAAACGGTATAAACTGAAGGTTGTACAGGCCTATGCACCTACATGTAGTTATGATGACCAGGCAGTTGAAAGCTTCTATGAAGATGTAGAATCGGCAATGCGAAAAGTAAAGACGCAGTATACTGTACTAATGGGCGACTTCAATGCCAAGGTAGGGAAAAAACAGGCAGGAGACAAGGCAGTAGGTGACTATGGCATTAGTTCTAGGAATAGCAGAGGGGAGTTACTAGTTGAGTTTGCAGAGCGCAATAACTTACGAATCATGAATACCTTCTTCAGCAAAAGGAAGAACCGAAAATGGACATGGAAAAGTCCTAATGGAGAGACTAAAAATGAAATCGACTTCATAATGTGTTCAACCCCCGCCATTGTGCAGGATGTAGAGGTAATCGGGAAAGTTCGATGTAGTGACCACAGGATGGTGAGGTCCCGAATTAACCTAAATCTGAAGAAGGAACGCAATAGATTAGTAAGAAAGAAACCCATCAACGAATTAGCGGTGAGGGGGAGGGCAGAAGAATTCAGGATCTCGCTACAGAATAGGTATTCAGCTCTAACTGAGGATGGCGACATTACCCTAGAGGCAAGGAACAATAATTTCAGAGATATCATTACTGAGTGCGCGGTAGAAGTAGGCGGTAGGATAGTTAGAGAGGATACCGGTAAGCTGTCTAAGGAGACGAAAGATTTGATTAAGAAACGGCAGAGTATGAAAGCTTCCAATCCAACAGACCAGATCGAATTGGCCGAGATATCAAAGATAATCAATAAGCGCAAGGTGGCCGATATAAGGAAGTATAACATGGAGAAAATTGAGCATGCAGTAAAGAACGGGGGAAGCCTTAAAGCGGTAAAGAAGAAATTGGGCATAGGCAAAAACCAGATGTATGCGATAAGGGACAAGGCGGGCAACGTCATCACTAATATGGACAAGATAGTCAAAGTAGCCGAGGAGTTCTATACAGATCTCTACAGTAGCCAAAGTAGTCAGGACCGTAATGAGATTGGCGGTAGGGAAAAACAGTCAGACGTTCCACCAGTGACGAAGGACGAGGTCAAGAAAGCACTAGAAACTATGAAAAGGGGGAAATCAGCTGGAGAGGATCAGATAACTACAGATTTGCTGAAGGACGGGGGGGATATCGTGCTAGAAAAACTGGCCACCCTGTATACGCAGTGCCTGGTGTCATCGACGGTACCGGAAGCATGGAAGAATGCAAACATTATCCTCATTCACAAGAAAGGGGACTCTAAGGACCTTAAAAATTACAGACCAATCAGCTTACTGTCTGTTACGTATAAGGTATTTACTAAGGTAATCGCTAATAGAATCAGGACAACCTTAGACTGCAATCAAGCAAAGGATCAAGCAGGGTTTCGGAAACGGTACTCTACTATCGATCATATCCATACCATCAATCAGGTGATAGAAAAATGCTCGGAATATAACCAGCCCTTATACATAGCATTCATTGATTACGAAAAAGCATTTGACTCAGTTGAAACCTCGGCGGTGATGCAGGCATTGCGAAATCAGGGGGTAGACGAGCCGTACGTGAAAGTGCTGGAAGATATATATAGTGGCTGCACAGCAACCATAGTTCTAAATAAAGAAAGCAACAAAATTCCCATAAAGAAAGGTGTTAGGCAAGGAGACACAATCTCCCCAGTACTATTCACAGCTTGTTTAGAGGAAGTATTCAGAGACTTGGAATGGGAGCAGTTAGGGATAAGGGTAGATGGAGAATACCTCAGTAATCTGCGATTTGCTGATGACATTGCCTTGCTAAGCAACTCGGGAGATGAACTGCAAATAATGATTGATGACCTAGACAGGAAAAGTAGAAAGGTAGGCTTGAAAATCAATATGCAGAAGACTAAGGTAATGTTCAACAGCCTCGGGAAGGAACAGGAGTTTACATTAGGTAGCGAAATACTGGAAGTAGTAGGCGAATATATCTACTTAGGACAGGTAGTAACCGCAGATCCGGATCATGAAAAGGAAATAACAAGAAGAATAAGATTGGGATGGAGCGCATTTGGCAAGCACTCGCAGATTATGACTAGCAACTTACCGGTATCGCTCAAGAGGAAAGTATACAACAGTTGCATCTTGCCTGTACTCACCTATGGGGCTGAAACGTGGAGGCTAACCAAGAGAGTTCTACTTAAGTTGAGGACAACCCAGAGGGCTATGGAACGAAAAATGGTAGGGGTAACATTAAGAGATAGAAAGCGTGCAGAGTGGGTCAGAGAAATAACTCAAGTTAACGACATTCTAGTGGAAATTAAGAAGAAGAAATGGACATGGGCAGGACATGTAGTGCGAAGAGAGGATAACCGATGGTCGCTGAGGGTAACAAACTGGATTCCAAGGGAAGGAAAGCGTAGCAGGGGGCGGCAGAAAGTTAGGTGGGCGGATGAGATTAAGAAGTTCGCAGGGGTCAAGTGGATGCAGCTAGCACAGAACCGGGTTAAGTGGAGAGATATGGGAGAGGCCTTCGCCCTGCAGTGGGTATAATCAGGCTGATGATGATGATGATGATGATGATCTTTCCAACATCATGAGAACCCTTTATTGCCTTCATGGTATAAACCTAGAGTCTAAAGCTTGCTATTCTGTCAGTGATTGTTCACAGTCCCAAATGACATCCTTCTTCCAGTCTTTTTTTTTTCCCCGTCTTCTTTCATTGCACCACCCTTGCTGCTGCTGCTGCCATGAAAAGTAGGAAGCAAATTACATTTTCTACATTTCACACACTGAGTTAGGAGCTGGAGTCTTTTTCCAGGACCATTGTTCACCTCAAGAATTGGATTGGATCGGAAATCCTGGCTTCTTCTGTAACATGACCTATTCTGCACACTGCAGTCGCACTCCACACAATGCAAAGGCACCCCGAGAGGCGGAGAGTGCATTCACTTGTAAGAGAAGCTCTCGTTTTCGGGCAAACCCACTGTCACTTGTGCCAAGCTTCCCCCACCAGGTTGCAGGACTGACTTTCGCACTTCTAAAGACCCAGTGACAACCTTGAAAGTGCCTTTGACAGTGAATTTGAAATACCCGCGCAATCAAACCTCACACAAATGCGCTCGCACTACACAGAGACGAGCATCACAACAGTGACATATCGAAGTGCTCACCTGCGGGCAGCTCTATCACTTTGGACGTGAGAGTGAGGCAGTCCTCATATGGATCACACACGGGAGTCACCTGCGCACGATGAAAGTGCAATTCCTTGGACTCATTCCACTTTAACTGTAACAGCCAGTGTACATGAAATTCCATTTGGCTCTGACATTGCGTACAAGTGAGCAATGGTCACTAGAACTAATGACGACCAAGGAATGCCACAGCACAACACTTTTATCTGGCATAATGAACAAATTCCGAGAAAGTGAAACCTCATTATTCAAACTTCAACAATTTCAAGTTTTTGAATGATTCTAATTGCATGACTTGATCCAGCCAAGCTCTATACAAGCCTATGTATCAAACAGCCCACCAATCAAACATGAGTCTGTCCCACCTCATGTATAATTATCAATAATTATTGCATTCCCCATAGCATCTGCTACTTTAGGACGTCAAACACTAGAAAGCAAACCAAACCTAACCAAGCTTCTTCAGGCGCAATGAAAAGCCTCAAATCCACAGTGCCACATATTGCAGCAGCTGTACTTTCTTCTTTCTTTAAGAACATTATTTTTCCAATCGGTGGAAGCGGCCCATTTCTGTATACCTTGGCACAGCAAACAGTAAGCAAGAATGATGGTGATGAATGATGAAAATACGGGCTAAAACGCTGAAGGTTGCTTAAGGTATAACCAAGTGATCAATGCAGCCAAGGCGTAAATGAAAGTAAATTTTCCTCTACACAGTGAGCATTTGCTGCCAAGTTATGTCTCTGAAGAAACGATATGCACTACTTCCACGAGTGGTAGGTCACGGTTCCTCAAAAGCAAGGCACACACTTAGGCATGAGCTTTATAAAACTTTTGTGTTATTGTGTGTGCTAGCGCCCCTCAAAGGACACTAAACCCTTGCTGACAGGTTTCCCATAGTAGATTAGAGAAAAAAAAAGACATTGCCCTTTGCAACCAACGTACAGAGCGAAGCAAATACAATCTGTGAAGTAGATTATTGCTGACACATTAATGGCCAGCCTTTCCTCACAAGACAGCACCGAAAGGGTTCAATTCATAATAAAATATTGCATTTATTTTGTATTGTTTTCTTGTTTGTAGTGTTTTATTGTTTGTATTGTTTGTATATTGTATTGTGTTTTGTTTGTATTTGTATTGTACTGTTATTGTTTGTATATGTATTTTGTACTGTTTGTATTGTTTTCTTTGTATTGTTTCTTTGGGTTGCATTTCTTTTGTACTTGCCCAAGCGTCTGTAAAGTGAATCCATAAATCTACCCAAACCACTTTCCACGGTGCCAATGAAGGCTTGTGCAGGAGACAGCAAGGCCCGTTTGCCAAACAGGCACTGTACGCTTGCAAAATGAGACATTTTCTTTCTCCACTTCTATATTTTATCCTTGCAATACAAAAGCTACAATTAGTGCAGAGGCAACGGTCTGACGCTGCGGAATGTAATGCTAGTATAATGTGGACATAAAGCATATGGGATGCCATGCTTTAAATTAAAGCATGTAATTATGAAATGCTACTCCAAATCGAACATTAACCTAAACTCGATCAACAAATGCTATTTCCAGACTTTCGCGTTCGCGACTCTTGCGTATGCTGAAATCATTTTTTCTACATGGTGGAGTACTTCGAAACAGCTAAGCCATCTTGCTTCGGAGTCAACTCGTCACTGTTACTGGGTTTTTTGGTTTATTCGTTGGTCATACATGGTGCATCCGGCATTCATTCGGCCTCATCTCACCAACAGCAACATTCATGAGCATCAAATTGCCTTTATTTTTTATTTTGGGCAATGACTTTGACTCGCCCAAGCCTAAAGAAGAAAGCCAATTTGGTGACAAAATGATTGCAGTTTGGAAAACCAGATGGCACCACTAGGCTGATGTTGCTGCACATTCGTTTGTGTACGATGAACTAAAAGCACGGATGTGACAAACAGCGTTACATTACTCAAAAGTCTATTCTAAGGTTTACGAATGTTTTTTTTGAGGTTTGGTATTCAGACTGTACCTATTATTACTCTTTTACAACCACATCTGCCCACACCATGAGCAGACGACATGCAGACGGCAAAGGAGCACGCTTAACGCTCCTCATGAACAACTGAAAAGAGCTCATAGCCTCCACTCTGCTGAAAGAAATTGATGAGGTAGAGTACAAACCCAAACTATCATCTCATTTAAAATGCAAAAGCAGGAATGCTAACCAAGAACAATGCATCAAGTTGAAGTACAATATACACCACCACAAATAGTTCTTGTAAGGACCACACAAACATGATGTGGCCATCAGCCAAGGATCGGAAACTTTAATGCAACACAGTGCGCATTGAAAATGCGACAGTGCACTTACCCGAACACAGTAGTTCCCAGCGGTCAGGTTCTCAAACAGCATATCCACGGAAGAGTTCTGCATGGGAAAGAACAGAGTGATCCATTTGTCAACCTCATTTCAAACTCTGTGCAGGTCATCTACCGAGAAGCCAGTAACAAATGGGGCAAACCCCAACAGGGCAGAATGGAACCGGCATTTAACGTGCCAGAATCCTTTCAACTTCTCGGTTCAGTGAAGTAAGTTTTTTTTTCTTTCATATTTCAATGGAGCCGGCACACTCTACTACAACTAGACAATATATCTGGCATTAGTATATAGGGTCCTACACACTTGAACCACATTTGTTTCAATGTGAAAAAAATCAATGCACCCTAATGCACAATTCTGAGGCAACACAATGGGATTAAATTGCCGTCTATGAAATAATGTTTGGCTTACTTGAGAACAACATCTGCCATTTAATTTTTGGAATTCTGACTTCACTTAGGAGCCATTGGGCACCTCTTAGAAACGTGAACAGCTTCACAACCAATATTTCAGACCTTGCGGACTCAAAAGCTTTGATTATTGAGACTAAAACCGATGCCAGCAAGTATCTGTGTAGCTTGAAAGTTTGATTTCTTTGACCTAACGTAGACGGAAACAAACATCGCTGCCATAGACAGCCGAATATTTCAGTGTCGTCATCATTGTGGAAGGCGCGATGTTGGATTACGCTAGATTCACTTAGATTGGCGACGATAAACTTGGCATTTCCTCCACCTTACTGTTCCCACTCCTGTTACCGCCTTGCACATGGGGAATGGGGGGCAGGCGGAGGCTCGCGGATCCACTCTTTCTTCCCTCGAACTCCTTCTATCAGTCTTTGCAACCATAACCAGTAAAAAGTTCTGAGGTGCGCAGAATTGTGAAGTGCTATGGTGTGGAACCAGATTGTGACATGGTATGCGTCATGACTGATGGCTGCTCTGCACGTTTTGCTGTTGGCGCCATGAAATCTGACGAGGGTGCGATAAAAGCATGGCTCTCACACAAATACCATTTAAAACTGACACTCGCAAATTTCCAAGCTGAATTTTTTTCATTGAAGTGGCTATTTTTGAAGTTTAGGAATGTTTTTGGAATGCGCGATTATCCGGGCCATTCTTGGGGTACCGCCAAATCCGAGAAAAAGATCAGCTGCCGACTATAATATCGGTAAAGAAGTGCACAAATAAAAACCATCCATCCGGCAACCCTTTCTTCTAAACTCCTTTAGTGAACAATGAAGGCTACACAGCACTCGACACAAACAGCACCACCTTGAAAAATGAAATATGCGCACTTCTGGGAACAGCGGTTTTCTTCAACTCTCTCTGGAGGACACCTGCCAGCTAGCGCTGTATTTTTTCACTAGTAGCCATAATCACCAATCTGAATTCTTTTGGTGGTTACGGGCGATTACCTGCTTGCCTCCGACAGTCTTAGTAGTTCCCAGGCTAACATAGAGAAATGATTAAGACAGAGTGGAAGAGGGCTACTGAGAATCATTTTCAACAACTTTGACAGACACAGAATGCCACTGCATTAGGCTGACTTGGACATATTCCTGCTTACATTTTTTCTTGCATATTCTTGCATACATTAACTTGTCTCCAGGCCTCTCTGTCATGCAGAACACACACACACACCTTTAAGTGCCCTTACAATGCATGATACTTGCTGTCATGATAACCTTCTTTTGCCGCCAAATTTGTGGTGGTGACAACAATCTTATCTAAAAAGCAAGTGGCTTGTCAGCTTGTGCGTGTGCATCAAAAAGATACTTGGGTCATGTCCTGCGGGTATGCCCACAGCATCTTTGCCCAATGAGGTTTATCTGGATTCATCAAACCTGCCCAGTGGAGGCTCGTAAAAATAAACCATAGCGCAGCTCTTCAGTATCAGCATCAGGTTGCTGATAGACAACCATGCTTCACCACCTCCTGTTACCGAGTGTGTACCTGCATTTACAATTACAAGTACAGATAGCAAAAGTGCAGTCACTTGTCTGCACTTCACCATTTGCTAATAATCCACATGTTGCAGGGTACCTTCACCTTCCCTGCAACAATTCTGAACCTGCTCATAAGGCTTCATCACATTTCAGAAGTTCCTTTCATTTTTTCTTTCCTTTCTCAGTGTTAGGTTCCCCCATTACACATTGCATTATGTTATGCTGGTTGTAATTATACACTGGCGCATTTTTTTTTTCTAGTCTAGTTTTGTTTGATTTTGTCAGCAAAGAGCGTACACTACAACTTTGAAATATATATAGAGGGTGTCCAAGCCAAGGGTTAAAAAATAAAACATTTGACATAGGCCAGGGAAACCACCTGTGTACAGCTGCCAGCCATCTGACGCACTACAGGCATTTCTTTATTTTGCAATTAACTAATTAGTAATTAAGATCATTTTGTAATCTACTAAGTATTGCCTTTAGACAATAAATGTGATTTGAAAAGTTGGAGACCACCTCTGAAACCACCATTCCATTTATTTCCGATAAAGAAACCCTCACGTGTATCTTTTTTCAAACTAAAAATATCACATGACTAACGCATTCATGCGTTATGATTGTGGTGCTCTCAACCGTGGTTTGAGTGAACGAAATTAGCTGCGGCCATGACTGGACAGCCCAGTCTCAACAGTAGGCTGATATGTTGGCAATGGTTTCTGCCAAAGCGGTGAGCTAGCTGCGACTTGCACCGTCACATACGCCGACTGCCTGAAGTGGACAAAGAAAACACTGCAAACATATCAGCCTGCCGCTGCAACAGGGTCGTGGGGCCAAGGGTGCAGCTGATTTTGCACAAATGCGCCAGTCGCGTGATATTTTTTGTATTCGGAGGGCTTTCGTTAGAGTTTAAAAAAACGATACACGTGAGGCTTTCTTTATCAGAAATAAATGGAATGGGGGTTTCAGAAGGTGCTCTGCAACTCTGCAAATCACATTTGTTGTCTAAACGCAATAGTTAGTACTTAAGATAATTTTTCTTATTTAAAGCTAACTAGTTAATTGCAAAATAAAAATTGCCTGTTATGCGCCAGATGGCTGGCAGCTGTATACAAGTGATTTCTCTGGCACACTTGGTGAGAAACATGCAAGCGAAGAATTATCAACGTACAGTCCCACATGGTCCACTATCAAATCCAGGGTGAGATGTCGAGGGCAAAGCGACGGAAACATACCTTCATGAGCTTGGTCTCCTCGCCCGCGAACAAGATGTCCACGTTGCACGAGTGATCCTGGGTTGACTCAGCCCCACTCATCACCTCCCACAGGCCCACCCGCAGCTCTTGGCAGCCAGGCGTGCTGTTTTTGAACACGCTCACAGAGGCGTTGATCGTGCCCCTGCGGCCAACAGATCAAGCTGGACTTCAATGCACTTCAATGGACTTCAATGTCCTGTGCTAGCTGCATCCAGTTGACCCCTGCAAACTTCTTAACCTCATCCAACCACCTGACTTTCTTCCAACCCCTGCTACTCGTTCCGTCCCTTGGAATCCAATTTGTTACCCTAAGCGACCAGCGGTTATCCTCTCTTCACACTACATGTCCTGCCCATGCCCATTTCTTTTTTATTTACACTAGAATGTCAGTAACTTGAGTTATTTCTCTGACCCACTCCGTGTGCTTCCTATCTCTTAACGTTACACCTACTATATTTTCCGTTCCATAGCTCTATGCGTTGTCTTCAGTTTAAGTTGAGCCCTTTTTGTTAACCTTCATGTCTTAGCCCCATAGGCGAGTACTGGTAAGATGTAGCTGTTATATACTTTCCTTTCAAGTGATACTGGTAAGCTGCTAGTCATAATCGGTGAGTACTTGCCAAATGCATTCCATCTCTATCTTATTCTCCTTGTTATTTCCCTTTCATGGTCCGAATCTGCGCTTACTACCTGTCCTAAGTAGACATATTTGCCTACTACTTCCAGTGCTTCACTACCTATTGTGAACTGCTGTTCCTTCCCGAGGCTGTCGAACATTACCTCAGTCTTCTGCATACTGATTTTTAGGCCTACTTTTCTGCTTTTCCTATCTAGGTCATCAATCATTCTTTGCAGTTCATCCCCTGAGTTATTTAGCAAGGCAATGTCATCAGCGAATTGCAGATTACTGAGGTATTCTCAATCTACCCTTATCCCTAACTGCACCCATTCCAAGTCTCGGAATGCTTCCTCAAGCAAGCTGTAAACGCCAATCGCCATTAACTAACGTACTTGACACAGTGTGGTTAACAAGTTTCGACATGATGTCTACCGGTGAGAGGACACTTGAAGCGAGTACATATTGTACTCCAGAGTACTGTCTTCATCCGCTCACGTTTCCTCGATGCATATTTATGCTTGAGTGCCTGAGAGTTTAGGATTCGCGCAACATTCATCTCAGTTTCCATTTTCTTTCTAATTTTGGTTTATGCATGCAATAAAGGCAGAAGACAGAAAAATTACCACTTAAATCGAGAAGTTGCACATCTTACTTTTCTGGATTTCAACGCATACTGTATAAATCAGGGAAGTGCAGTAACCAATGATAAGCTTTTCCTTGGGTGACATTACCAGGTCACCAGTTAAATGCCACACACTTACACCTATGTAACGTGACCATGATTACAACGCAAGGGAAGGCGTCATGACCTCTCAAGAAAGAAACATGCATCACGATTATAGTCTAACCGCAGTTGGTTCAAGCCACCTGCAGCCGGGGCAGTGAGGGCTTGAAAAAAGCAGGCACGGCTTGCAGAAATACAGGTATGTGATGTGTTTGAGTGCGTATGTGATTTGTTGGTATCGTAAATCTTTTTTTTGTACACAAGTTCCCATCTGCCTGCTGCCCGTACCAAGAAACGGGCAGGAACTGTGTCAAAGTAACAGTTTTGTTCTCGTCGTAGTATTTTTTTTTTCTTTTTGCAAAATGAGAAAATGCTGATTATAAATGATTTGGATTTGTTGACGCTATTTCAAAGGTGGCAATTCCGAAATATGCATGACATTCTAGACCACAACAACCACACAACATAAGCCACTCTTAACGCCATAATCATCTTACTGCACTCAACTCTTTTTTCACCTCCTCTTTTTCAATAGCTAGTGCTACATTTCGGGGTTCATAGGTTGCTCAGCTATTCCATACAGCAGCAAAGAAGAAAAAAATTTGCGCTATTTCACTGCTATCAGTATATAATGAGACGGGTTTTGAAACATACGTACTAAGAAAAAAAAAACAGTACATTCGTGCAAATGCAGTGTACTGCGTGTTAACCACACGTGCTTACACACCTTTCTTTCTCCCTCACAGATGTAAGCTGGCTTCCAGTCAGGAGAACATGCTAGCACCTTATCCTAATTAATATCTTGGGGTCCTAGACAGTTATGCGAAACTGTCCCACACGCCAGCATTGTACACTCTAGGCTCCTACTCTTTGGTGCTCCTCTCTTGTTTAGGTTTAGCCTTAAAACAGTCCTGATGTCTTGGAGCCCTCTCACACCCTCTCTCCACAACTTGCCAGCGCAACTCTAGGTGCCCTGCCTTTTTTTTTTTGCATGCCCTGCTTTTTAACAAAAATGGTGGCCCCTGTACAGCACTCTGTGTACTCCAGGGACTTCCAGACTACAGCACTCGAGACTTATCAGACTGATGTTGCAAAAACAAATATTTAGAGCGCAAACATGCCAGTTAAGGCCCCACTAAGACCACATCAAGCTGATGTGAAACCCATGTATCTGCAGTGCTCATTTGCCGAGCAGACGTCTTCAAAATGGATATTCACGAAACCAACTAGGCCTACTTCCAGTTGTACTCCTCACTCTTTTTTTTCTGCCCCAGTCTAACCTGTGTCACTTGTTAACAGCCAGCCCCATCAATGTCTTCTAAACAGCCCCTTCAGCCCCATCAATGTCTTCTCTTTCTACAGCCTTGAAGCAGACGACGAACATTTTTTCCCACATAAGGACTGCCTCTGCTTCTGCTCTGGACTCTTGGACGTGTGCTTAAAAGAAGACAGAGGACAGAGCCATAGCGTCCAGCTCGAAGACGATGAGAAGCACCAGTACTCACAGAGTGTAGGAACCTATAACAATGACCGTGGCATTCCACGAACGGCAGTTTGGTTGGATGACACCACCTGCTCCTGCAAAGCGAGGGCACGACAATTCGCAATTAACGTCTGCAAGCAATCGGCAAAGAAAACACCGTTAACACACTAAAAACACCACCTTGGTTCCCTTTTCCCAGGTGTCCAGTAGTGTTCCAAGTCTAAATACATCAAATTAGGAGCTACGCTAAAATGGACGTCACATGCGTGAATTATCATCAGTGATGCGTGCTCCCTGTTTGCACAGCTAAAGGTTACGTCCCTATCGTCTTTCCCAAATAAAGCTTCAGTGCCTGTCACAGCTTGGCTCAACTGTAAATTACCGTCAGCAGAAACAAATGTCACTCTTTGTGAATATCTCTCTCTTGCTGCTCTTGCTGTCTGTTTTATCACGATTCATACAAATGGCAGAACAAAATTAGAAATTAGTCCAGCTGACAAGCATTGGAATGGATCGGAAAAAAAAGAAAGAAAGAAAGATGGTAAAGTTATGCTGGCTGTTGTTCCGATAAAAGCCAGTACCAGCAAGGAACAGTGTCGAAGTAATGGTAAATAATGGAGGAGATTCCAAGGAGGTAACAGAGCCAAAGGAAAAGAAATCAGGAAATTTTCTCATCATCACCATCACCATCGCGAAATTTGTGCCTGCTTGCGGAATATGGTGGTTCCAGGTGGACAGAACCTAGGCTCAATGGCCAAGTGTGCTAGGGCTCATAGGAAATACAAGCTTTTGGGATGGGGGAGAACAGGTTCAATGCTTTTCTGCTGAAGCTGCCCTCGAAGATCTGCAGAGCTCCTTTTTATTTCTTTTTATCTTATTTGCTCGCTTAATATCAAAATTTACTTCACTTTGGACAGTTCCCCTAAACATTATACCATTTACCTATTCATCACAGTGACTATTACGTGCAGTGAATGGCCTCGTTTCAGAGCTTAGAGCTCTAACAACAAGGAATACGCAACTGCCAAACAACAACTCTCGAACTGGATATCAAACTGATCAACAAAAAAAAAAAAAAAAATCTGAATATTGAATCAAGTTTCAAACAGTAGCAAGTTTATTCAAAAATGTCCCAAGGTGGTCGTAAATTCTCACGGCAAAAGAAAAAAAGAAAAAAGCAGCTGCTACAGACAGGAAAGTACCATGCTTCCAGATGGCCTTTTTTATGCAATGAACCATTTTGCCGAGACACGCAGTGATCAGACAAACCTGGGTTCCGCAGCGCCATACGTGCACAGCACGTGTGACATCTTGTTGCTGTTCACTACAGTTTCCAAGTGGCGGCGTGCTTAAGTCCCTTTCACGCACCATTTTTCTCGTCGCTATTCTTCGTGACCTGTGCCCCGCATCGATCTTACAGCTCTGAGTGGGGATTTTTTTGTAGGGCAATTCGTGACCGAGGTTGTGTCAAAACGGTGCTACCAGGATTGTGCCATTGAGGATTCATGTCCACCCATGCAGCGGCCCACACGTGTGTCGCATCATCGCAAAACCATCGGGAGAAGGGAACGGGCGGCAGCCCTCGCATCAACCCTGCGCGAGCACAGCGTCCATTGCAAAATATACAGAATATTCATTTGCCCGACTACTGTGTATTCGATTTGAGAACTGAATTAACTGCAGAACTTTCTATTCAATCCGCATTCGGTTGTTAAAATATTCGCGCACCCCTAATAACCGCAGATCACAATACGCTTGTTACATGCACAGTGCAAAAAATTACAAAATGCCGAACCCCATAATAAGGAAAAGAAAAATTGTCGTTGGGACAAAATTTTTCATTTGCGCGAGAATTTCATGGATGTGACAGTGGCTGCACAGATGGATTAGTACGGATTGGATCTAACCCTGTGGAAACGAAACTTGGTTTCAAAAAGTCCGTCGCTGTCGTCCAATAGCACCGTGTATAGCTTTTGCAGCTACAGTCAGAGGTGCAAACAATGTCATGTTTTGGAAAAAGAAAAGAGATAGTCTGTTGCAAGCTACTCTGCAGGTTCTTCATTTCTACCTTTGTAGTTCATTTCATGAAATTTAACTTGAGCCACCTATGTCAGCAATCCCAAACACATCAGACGACTCCTGTACAGATGAGCAGCAGAATGCAGGTTGGACTATGCTAGCAAATGCATTCTTGTCGCCCAATCAAAGAAAAACATTGCTCCGAATAACTTCCAAAAAGACAGCCAAAATCAATTGAAAGCCAATGGGCTCAAATTTTTTTTGGAAGTCGAAGTAGGTTGTTTATGACTACTAAGTACTCGCACTCATTCTCGTTTTTTTTTTTGTCCCCACAATAAATCTTCGTTTTTCACAGTACCAATACTCTGAGCAGCGTCTTTCACTGCCTGTCCTTCGCACACTCAAGCAATCCAGACATTTTGTCACCAAGAGTCGGGAACAATTAAATACTCGGAACTGCAGGCACACCATTGCAAGCAGCATTCAAACGTAGGCCTCATAAATCATGCACTTAAATCGAGGGCAGTGCATTCACAAAAGTCAACCCTATGCCAACAAACAGCATGCAGTAACATGACCTACCACCTATGAGGCTCTAGAGCCCAAATGTGACACCAAATCTACTTGTACTTACCACCAAAGGCCTGGTTACCAGAGTAAAGAAAGAAGAAAACAATGCACCAATCAAAATCACATCAAAGACACCACCATCACTCAACTTGTGCATTATACAAGTAGCGCACCATAAAGTCACAGGAGGCTGTCAGCCTGCAACACGTACCTGATTCTTTCTTGATTTCAGCTGGCGACTCTGACATGGAGTTCCCCGAGGGCGACACCACCTAGAGGAGAGGTGGGGAATGGGCGAGAAGCCTTCAGTGCCTTCCCTCCTCTTGAATAGTACCACTCTTCGTCATCTCTCTAACAGCTCAAAAAGCCAAGATAATGCTCAATGAACCAGACCCTGAACGGGACATGCAAAGTAGGAGTGACAGAAAGAAGTTCTGGGCTTACGGTTAGTCAGCAGTTACAGCTATTGAATATTTTCAAAATAACTCAGCTCTGAATATAAGCCGGCGCCCCCGAATCTCACAGCTAGATGGTCAAAGGAAAGTTTACTCCAAATGTAGGCTGACAGTCGCACCACTCAAAGACAAACCCTGTAGCTTCCTCCCTTTTTCCAGGCTCATGTGCAAACTTGCAAACGAGCCTGGAAAGCTGGTAACAGAAACGCCAATGGCCCCAGCTACAGTTTCGGATTCCAGTATGACAAGCACTTCAAAGGTTACCACACGCTTGCTCTCACATCATTCATGGTGCTTGACCTGGAAAGCAACTGCCGGAGCAAGCAGGCCAAACGATGTGCAGTTGTAAATTTTGTTAGCAGAGTCGACTCGCACACAAAAATACAAACCTTTTTCTCTCCTTCCTCATACAGAGGTCCAAAACGCTCCTCATTTTTTAACTAAATTAACGCCCCATCTCGACACAAAAATGTTATTCGTGCAATGGAAATGCACAGCACGTTTCATGAATTTTATGCTGTGCTCGAGTTTGTAGACCGTAGTAAGTGAACTTGGCTTTTCCTAATCATTAAATCCCAAATAAAAAACACCCTCCAATAACAAACTGAAATCCTCAAAAGGTGAATGCCATCATCATCAGTCTAACTACAGGGGAAAGGCCCCTCCTATGTCCCTTTTATTAACCAGGTCCTATGCTAGCTGCATCTACTTGATCCCTGCAAGAAGAATGCCCCATCACAGTAGACTGTAGTGAAGAGCGCAAACAAAATGAGGAACCTCCTTACCTCTGCACAGTATTTCCCAGGCGAAAGCGCATCAGTCGGAAAGCTCATTGGCATTGCCTCCTCGCTGTTGTCCTGCAATACCAGTTAGAAGGCAATGGTCAGAGCAGAGCAATTAGGGGAAAAAAAAAACACAAAGATTACTGTCTTTTGTTGCTATTAAAATATATTACCATTCTGCAGCGTATTTTAGGGGTTTTATTTTACACCAACAGGCATACTTTTGTTTTTATTTTTCTGCAAGTGTATGTGTGTGCGCGTGAGCATGCCACTAATAAAAAATATTTTCCCCACTCCTGACCCATATGGGGAGGGCTCAAAAGCACCAGTAACTTTCTGGGTCAACGGCAGCCAGTCACTCTCGGAACACCATAGCACCAGCAGGGTGCCAGCTCTGTCGCCATACACCGGAAGAAAAAGGACGGCTACGCGACACTTTTTTACGCACTGCTGTTCGTGGCCCATTTGCAGGTCCTCCTCTGTGTGGTCATGGCGTTGGCATAAGCAGTCACATGAACACATCTTGTACATGCCGTGGTGTGCCACCTTTGTCACCTTTGGGTAACCCTCCTTTCACCATCACCTGCAGACTCCACCCCACACGCACAACAGGCCTGCCTCACACATCGCGCTATGTTCGATATCGTTGGCCCGAGCGTGCAATCACGAGGTGTTACCAGACACTTCGAAGCATCTCCTGGATGCTTTGCACGTGCCTCACCTGTGTAGTGATTATAGGCAATTACAAAAAAATGTAATGTAAGGCGATGATGGAGAGTCCACAGGAGCAAAAACCTGCGAGTACAACTACGATAATTTTTCACTGTAACTATGTATGAGCCACTTATATAGAACAGCAACCCTGCCACTCCCAAGATGTAGTTGTGAAAGCTGCATAGATAAAAACAACTTTCTATAAAAAATATGTAAATAATAAAAATTCTCTGTTCAGTCCCAGAAATCATTCGCAACAACCGTGTAGTAACAGCATTATTACCAATTTTTGCAATCATATTGGGAGCTCTTTGCAAGAAAAGGTAACACCCTTCAAATCAATGACTATGCAAAGCAGCAGATACCTACATTCCTCAGTGCTATAGGACAGTTTCACTTGACTCTTTGGTATGATTTTTCACTGCTTAGAACAAGCAGGCAATTAAAAGCAGCCTTGCTACTTCCAGCAAATAAAAAAAAAACTCGCACAGTAAGACCGCTATGACAAACTTGTTCATTTTCAAAAAGCACATACAGAAGTGAAGAAACAGTACCCTCCAAAAAAGCTGGCCCTGCACCAGCTGCATCCACCTGATCCAAACAACCTTCCTAACCGCATTCGCCCGCCTTTCTTCCTGCCATCTCCCGCTATGTTTGCACGTCTGCATATTCTATTCAAACAAAACATCAAAGCATTAAAAACAAGCCCCGTTTATTAGCAATGAGTAACCACACTAAGACTTGTACCGAATGACACAATCGTAGCAGGAAAGCGCCCCACAATAGACACCACAAATTAACCCCAACTCAGCCAATATGTGGGAAGCTGCTCAGATTGATCAAAGGACTAACAACTAGCAACCAGTTGCTAAGCTAACTAACGATCAGCCTGGCCCTCAATGACGCTAAAAGGCAAGCGCTCATTTACAGCATTGCTTGTGATTTTAAATGAACGTTAGCAACATCCTATCCCCCGTGCTACTGACGAAATCCATATATATATTTTTTTACTGTCCTGGCAATTTATTGGTTTTCCTGTTACTTTCACTATTAAGTTTAGGCTTTAAAAACCAACTTGATGCTCTTGGTTCATGCAGCAAAACTAGCGAAGTAAAACATGCTTAGTCTATTTTGGCCTCAAGGATACAAGCTACTGCACGAAACGCTTGCAATGGAAAGCCAGTAGTAGCCATAAACGTTGAAACCAGAAAAACTTATGGTACTGCATATATCCAACAGCACCGTCCTCTGTAATCAACAATTAGGTGCCCAGTCGAGCTCAGTCACTAAACATAACCGCAAATGCTTTATACCGAGCCTTCCCTATTACAGCCAGTCACTAATAAAACAAAGTTCGTTTTTTGAATGGCAGAATATCTGTTTACACTCTTTTGTGTAAACATATAAGGCAGGAAGGGACGAGGCAAAAGACACAAGGCTAAGTCAATCAATGCCCTTTAAAAGCTCTCAGAGCTTCCCCAAGGCTTAAGCAAACAGATTGAGAAATCCCAACCAAGAATTTTCTTAGATTCTGGACACCAAAGGCAACACTATACAAATTCTGTTCTTAGCAAAAGTTAGATCATATGGCTCATTCTGTTCAAGTTCATGCCGTCTGGCAGCAAAGGATGAACTTATTTTAAAATTTAAAAAATTCTCCCACCCACTCTGCTAAATCATACGAGGGTAACACTGAAAGAACTCCATCATTTCCCCTTTGAACTAAATGGAAGTTCAACCTCAAGCATATTCAAATAAAAACTGTGCTAACAACGTAACACAGTCTCCTCGCAAAATCAGCTGGTAATTATGACGCTTGTATCTGTTCCTTCGACACTTCCTGGTTACAAAAGGTCCATTTTCAAGTCAAAATGCTGTAATGCATCAATGGAGGACTGACCTATATAGGTCCCAAATGTACTATTTGATGTAAGTTTCATGACTACAAAAAAAAGAGGCAGGCACAGGTCGAATTTTGACCTTTTTCACTGGTTCTTCAAAACCGCATAATATCACCGAGTCGTCACCCTCCTTCCCCTTTGCTCACCAGGATCTGGCGGTCCTTCAAAACGACAACTGCTCCATGGCTGTCAGCACAAGTGGATGCCCGAGGGTCGAGTTTCAGGATACGTAGGGTAGAGTTGTCCGGTGCGCCATC
This sequence comes from Amblyomma maculatum, assembly GCF_055883805.1. Classification (NCBI taxonomy): domain Eukaryota; kingdom Metazoa; phylum Arthropoda; class Arachnida; order Ixodida; family Ixodidae; genus Amblyomma; species Amblyomma maculatum. The sequence continues at coordinate 29,110,950 of NC_139352.1, read as the reverse complement.
GACATTGACGAACAGGTATTTGGACTGGTAGTCAATGGTCACCAGAGTCTCCAGAGCCAAGCCCATTCCCAGCAGTGACACTAGGATCACGGGGTACAGCATCCTGTCAAAGCCAGAGGAAAAGGCCGGAACTCAGCGAAGCACATGAACTGCCAACAGGGAGGTATTCAGATTAGTCCCACAATCCGCGCCTACTGGTTTGTGTCCAAAAGGTGAAAATGCCCTTGTGCAAGCGTACCTAATAACCCCTCCAAAAGTCGGTGAAGTGCCACAGCATTTAGTGACAGTTGTGCAAAGTCGGTGGTCACCCAAATCGAGATGTCCCATTACACACTCTTCATAGAGAATGCGATGCTGAGGGCTGCTTCTAAGCTCTGCTGCTGTTCTCACTTTCATGCACTTTTTCCCACCCTATTCGGACATTACCGTATGCCCCCAGTGTACCCTTCCTTGCCTTCTGTTCGCCACTTGTCCTTTGCTTCGACAGAATCGCCTACCTTTGCGCCCCGCCGTAGTGGTGCGGCGGTTAGAGCACTCGACTGCTGTGGCCAAGGATGTGGGATCGAATGCCGGCCAAGACGGTCACTTTTCGATGGAAGCCGAGCGCAATAAACACAAGCCAAACCTGCCTTTACTGTTTGACTTTGTCCTTGGGATCAGTCTCCAAAGTGAACAAAAAACTTGTCACGACTCTTTAAGAGATAAGCAATCTGAGACTGGCAGGTGACACGAACACCAAAACAGGCTAGTGCGTGGGAATCAACCCTTCAAAGGGGCATGCCAGCTATGAGCAAGTACACAGTGGTGGGCTCCAATTTTCAATCATTTGAGTTTCGTTAAAGAGTGCTAACACTGCACTGCACGTGGGGGTCTCCATCGAGATGTGGCAACTGAGAGTTAAGACACTGAGCTCAGCAATCCTTTGATAATGCAAATGAGATACTTCCTGTGCTATCCTTTATCATGCTGCGCAAAAGCGTACGAAAGTGAGTCCCACAAGTATCCAATACATCACTGTAATGCAAACGCGCTCCCTATGCACTGTGAGGTAGATAGACAGAGGTTTTAATTGACAGGAAAGGCAGAGAGGTTGGCTGGAATGCACTGTTAGATGGTGTTCTTAACCTCTTCTTTAACCTCGATCAATTCGTCATGACGGCATAGCAAAACAACAGCACAGAGATCACATGCGGCCGCTGAAATCACTTATGTGTGGAAGCTTCGATGAGTTGACGATTCACTGCAAGAATGAAACTGAGGAATGTAATTTTGTCAGCAAGAGTGATGACCGCATGAACAGACCGGCGAGATTCATGGAAACACAAAGCACGGCACAGAAAATGCGACGCTACAATCCCTGCCGCAAAAAGTACCAATAATCGCTCAGCGTTTTCATTTATAGTTGGGGCTGTGTCAACGCATTATGCACAAGCCTTCCTTATGATAGACAACAATAACAAACTGCGCTCAAAAGCAGCAGTTCGTTGGCACTCCTCCAAATTACACAAAGAGGTGCATTGCGTAGTGCCCTTTATCACTATGGTAATAAACAGGGCTTCACAATCTCTTGTGGCGTGACAAGGAGATAAGGACACAGCTGCTCCTTCTGGAGATAAAACACTTGCTCTAATCCACTGCCAAGTCTATAGAGCATTTAGAGAAGAAGCATGTTTCAAGCAACCTTGACAGTGGTACGTGAGGATGGAAAAACCAGCAGAGACTGTCGCGCTTTCTTTATGCATTACACCTTTCAACCTCAGGACTAGCCATTCAAAACACGCCATGTTTAGCTTTCTAATGCCCAAGAAATGAAAACATCATGTAAAAGTTATATCAGTGGTTTACCATTAGTGTTGACTACATTACAAAAGTGTAAAAAAAGACTGCCAGTTTTACTAGGGAAATTATGATTGCTAATGACTAAATAAAAACTAGCAAAGCTAAACTGCATTCAAATACCGGGGCACATACACTAAGTCAGAGGTGAAAATTAAAGCTGTTCTGTCAGCTAATGCAAAAGTACGGCGGCCGAAATTCTTGGCTGGTTTCTCATTACAGTTAGCTTTTGCAGTCTTCTCTTCCATCACGCCCCCCTTTACCTCGGAAGCCTTGCACTGTGATCACGCTTTTTTTGTGTCATAATAATAATAATAATAATAACTGGTTCACAGGAAGAGAAAGACGCAGTATCTGTCACACTTGTTTCTGTGGACACCTGAACCACAAGGTAAGGGAAGGGAGGAAGGTGGGAGTGAAAGTGGATAGAGAGAAAGAGGAGCCGTAGTGGAGGGCTTCGGAGTAATTTCGACCACCTGGGGATCTTTAACGTGCGCTGACATCGCATAGCACAGGGACGCCTCTTCGTTTCGCCTCCATCAAAACGCAGCCATGACAACTAGTGTGCGTAGGCAAGCAACCGCCACCATAAAGGCTCGTCCTGCAGAAGGAGCTTGCAGAGGCGTTATTCTCACAGGTTCGTTCACACAAACTTCCATAGGTGTAGAAATCATGAGAAATGCCACATCTTTACATAACTCTTGGCAGGCGAGAAAGCGAGAATGCTTGCAAAGACCATTGTGCTCCTCACTTTTTGCTTATTTTATAAAGCGTGTAGACATGTGCTGTCCTACCACTCCGCTACTGTGTGCATCTGCTCTGCATACTTGCAAAGAAAGGGCTACCCCCCCCCCCTCCCTTGAAATGGCATCAGAAGTAAGATACTGGCCCAGTGAGTCAAAAGTGGGGCACTAGCCACAAGAATGAGGACGTATACAATAAAATGTACAGGTGCACAACTAGAAATAAAAAAAACGTAACCAGAGGCTACTGAGGTGTACTGTTCTGACCAAGGAATTTCGTTTCATTTTTCTCTGACAAGCAGAGTTCCTAGAACAGAAACTGCCCATTTTGAGACGGAAGTCCTCCACACATGAAACGGCAAATGCTTTCAGATTACAAACTGTCAATGCTAGTTTACCCCTTATAAACATCCATGCTTTCAAAAGGACAATGAGGAACACACTATAGGTGACTTGTGTTGAGACTACTTTCACTGATCAGTAGGATGTGTTGTTGGGCAAGTCAACTAGCTCTCGACTAGCTCTCACCCTGGGCTAAAAGCTGTGTGCCCAGCTTTTAGTCCACGGTGACCATCCAGATATTTCTGGCAAAAAAAATCCATTGATTGATTGATTGATTGACTGATTGATTGATTGATTGATTGATTGATTGATTGATTGATTGATTGATTGATTGATTGATTGATTGATTGATTGATTGATTGAAAGACAGCTTGTGCCATAAGAGACATTCGTAAGAGGACTCTTGCCATCTCACCCAATTCTGCAAACATTTCTTCAGCACACCCCACCCTAGCTACTTTTTGCCGAAAGCACAGTTTTTGTAAGCAAAAAGATAAAGTGTCCAAAACTGAATCACAAGTGTTGCTGCCATTGGCTATGATGACATCAGTGAAGTTTCTTTTTGTATACCTACAACTGAGGCAATGCCACAAAGCCACAAACTACTTAAGACTGTTGATCACCAACTTCTTTACTTTCAGGACGTCACGAGTGTGAATTGACTAGCTGTAAATTGAAAAAGACGGAAGAAAAGAGCACTGGTTTGATTCGAGAGCTTTTCCCAAGCATTTTGCCACAGACGAGCCGAGCACCATACCAGGTGAAACCTTGTACACATTGGAAAACTGGTGGTACCTGGCAGCACCAAGGATTGAACCTGGTACCTCCCAAGCGAGAGGTGGATGCTCTACCAGAAGGCCACCGCATCAATACAAATTCGATTCTCCCATCCACAGAAGCATTTCTTGCTCTCAAACACTGTTAAGACAGCCCCAAAAAAGACTAAAGAATAGATTTACAAAAAGAAAAATGTTTAAGATAGAGTTATCTTTCAAAGTATGCAGCACGGAGACGTACCTAAACACACCTGGAAGTGCATATAATTCTAAAGATCCAGATGCAGCATATGTGTCTCCCTACCGCACATCAATGTGGTTTATAACAGGCTCAGATGCACCTTAAGAAGGGACCCTCATGGCTCTCCCAGTCCCTAGTTCCTGTCAAAAGCTGATAAGGAACCCCACACGTCTTGGCTCAATGCCTCCTGCCTAATAAGCTTGCGAAAAAGAGCATGCCAATCCATAGGCCTTTTAAGAATTTCCCACTTTATTTGTTTATGTAGGACGAAGACATTCATGGAACCCTAAGGAAAGTCCAGACAAACCAAGAGTTTTATAAAACTCAATGCGAGACTCCTTGAAGCAATGCTCAACTGTTCAGAACTGAATTTCAACTTAAGCTGGAATTAATTGCCTGCACGGTGACAAAAGCATCAGAATGCAAAAGAACCTGGGCAAGTTGACATGCATTTGCAAATGCTCCTGTTCTAAACATCAGAGATAGCAAGCAAGACTAAGAAGCAATATGTCCGGCATAGAAGGGAAAAAAAGATGCAATGGCAGGTTCAATTAAGGAATTTGTGTGCAACTAGAAAAGGCACAACAAGTGGCTGTAAGGTCGCTTTTTTTTTTTTTTTTTTTTTTCTGAACAGTGTGCAAGAAAATGCTGTTCATGAGGCACAACATGAATTCACCTACGCCAGGTAAAAAATTTACAATCTAATTTTTATTTTGCGCAGTTTCGGTTTCAGGTGTTGCACGACGGCTGTGACGTCACAGACGAGCTCCGGTCGCACTAGTCTTGAATAAGAAAAAAAATAACTACCCCGTAATCACAGCTTATTCCTTTTCGTAACTCCAGCTCTCAGCCAGGCTTGTGTATTGGTCATTGCGAATTAAAATGAACAAAGCAGTTACTATACAGTAGTTTCGTACGCCTCACACGACCTCAACGCATCTCTAACGTCACAGTCGCTATTCAGAATTTAGTAACTGAAACCGAAACAGTATGAGCATGACAGTACAGAGCATGACACTCCACCTCGGCTGCATCCGCGACACATCTGCAACATGATCGCTGTGCTACGTCAACACTCACAGCTCGACTAACTTTTGCAGCTGTTACTGCAAAGGTGATGCTGAAAACCATGCAGTCATTTCAGTGTGTAATCTCAGCCAGCTATTCAAGGCATTTAGCAGCACTATTCCACATCCTCGTATCCAATCTGACGACAACAAAGAACACATGAGACAAGAAGTAATGGCTGTACGCTCAGCATGGCCCCGCCATTGCCCTCTGCACCAATCCTCCTCTCGCTTCTACCTGCAGTACGTACGGCGTAACGCATGGGTTATAAATAAATTAACACTTTTTTGTAACCTCCTGTGTATCGTTCCAAAGATGGAACAAATGATGAAAATTCAGTGCACCTACTCCTTTAAGATGTGCATCTGTACACTGGGACATCTAAGGTGGTGGCACACTTATTTTTGAAATTCTTCCACATATGCAAATGCTATGCATACACGAGCAAAACAATATGTTACCTCTCATAACACAAAGTCAACATAAAAAGATCATATCCTTTCAATCCCAAGGTTCCCAAACTGGGTTCTGCAGGTCCTTTGGGTTCCCTGGAGAACCTTTTGGATTCCCCGAATGCTTAAATCTTGAATATGCATGCCTCAGCACCCATATTTTCTTTATCTGTTCTATTCTGGGGCTCATCACACTGAACTGCTTCCTGCAATACAGACTGCCCTCTCTATACTGTAACCAGCCAATATTAATTTAACTAGTGAAGTTCCACGAGATAAGGGGTGGAAGAACACATTATTATCTTTTGTTATACAAGCCATCGGTACTCCCTAAGGCTGCAAAGACTGGGAATCCCTGGCCAACCTTCTGAGCCATTTCTATTTCACGAGTGAAACAGTGCAATGACGTGGGGCCGAGAGGCGAATGAACGAGACACAGCCATTTTCCTCCTCTTGGCCTCGTGCCATTGCACTGTTTCACTCCCGAAAAAAATCAGAACAACTTGTCCACTTATTCACGGTGCACTTTTTCACACTTTTCCTGCAAAGAAGAGAACTGCCAAACAGCCGTCATGGAACCACTCCCAGTGGACTGTGCAAGAGCATGTAAAAACAGCTTGCCACTCATGCTGCCAAAAAAAAAAAAAAAAAAAGCTGCCTGTTCTGGTTTTTTCTGCAATCATTGCAGTTTCTTGAGCAAGATGGGGCTCTCACAAGGCACTGCCAAGTGTTTCCGACTAAAACAGCAATAAAGGCAATTTCCTGCTTGGCCGCTCAGCAGGGAAGGGGACTGTGGGTTTTTACGAAAAAGCTCATTTGCATTTACGTGGAGAGCCAGTAATTGCCTCTGCACAAACCTGATCGTAAATATTTATCAGCCTATATTTTTCTGCCTCTCTAAACGTGAGGAAGTGAAGCATTCAGTATCACCTGCAGTGCACAAGCAGCATATTTTATAATGCTTAGCCACGTTAAAGCTGTTATGCACTAAATCGCCCTTTTTCAAGGGTAAATACCTTCTAAAAAGGTTTAAAATGTTTCATTTTTTCAAGAACGTTAGACACGCGAGAAACTTGAACTGCGTTTTCTCCCAAAAGCAATTCATAAAGCTGATAGACTGTCAAATGTAGTAGATCTAATTTAAAGCTTATGTGTTTAATGGGTTTAAATCTGCTGCACGAATGTTGAACTGGTTAGTTCATCATCTTCAACATGCTCATTTTTGCTTTTGCATTTCATTCCTAGCGCTGTCAAAAAAAAAAATCCAATTTAATATGGCTCTCAATTGCATCAACCATACTTCGCCACACTGCACAGAAATCTTCTTGAGTTTAAGTCGGCCTTCATGGGTGCAGAAAAATATGTTTGAATTATCGAAAACTTCTATTTATCAAGCAGCCCCGACAAACTACCGAGAATCCCTTGCATTGCAGCCATTCCACCAAAATAACACTTGGTATGAGTTTGTCCATACATCCGAGACGAAAGCTAAGTGACAATGATTAAGTGCCTCCACAGCCCTTTTCGCAGAGCGATGAAGGGCCAGTGGTGCCTCTCCGCAAACTGCCCCAGCACGATTTGAGGATGCTTTACTGCATGAACTGTGGACCGCGCGGTGAAGCATCCTCAAAATGCAACCATTCACAGAACACTCGGGAGAACGGAAAAAGCACGTGGATGCAAGAGAAATATGTGTATGCCTTAGAACGGCGCAATGCAACCCCAAAGCTGTGTCTGATACAGCTTGACTGGCCGATGAGCGCGCCTAGCACTCATCGGCCCCTGAACCCCCTGAATCCCTGCCGCTGTTTGAAGCGATTCAGGTTTGGGGACATCTATCTGAATGTGGCCTCTGGATTCGCGTGTCATACATTGAGGTTCCCCCCTTACTGTTTGAATTAACCCGTGTGAGCCTGTTGATGTCCAAATTAACAGGAGTCCAATGTCACGCTCCTATAGTTCGAATTATCAAAATTAATGAGATACAAATAAATAGATTTTAATGTATTCTCCTTTTGAGGAACGTTGATAAAGTGACAGATGCAGATCTTAAAATGCCTACTGAACTATTAAACCTAGAGTATTTCAATGAACGGGCTCATAATTAAAGCAAGTGCAGCTACATTTGCCTGCTAGCCAAGGGCCTGTGATTATGTTCCTAAGTAGTACCCAAGTCTGAATTTCGGCAGAAATGCACGCACCTTCTATCAGACAAGAAAAATTCAAGGAAGGTAAAGGCTGTTAGAAATACTAGACTACTGCGCCTACTACAAAATTCTATGGTAATGCAAGACACCCAAAATGGCAGCCTGCCAAACCGTGAGAGAGAAAGAGAGAGACATGGGTGGAGGAGAAATCCAGTGCTCACCAATCACATGCAGTTACTGTGAGCACTTCCCCTCCACCCAACATGGGTGACTCAAGTGACAGCAACCCCTTTTCTGAAACTTCAACTATGGACCGGTCAAAGATTTAAAAGGCACATCTTTTGTCAACAACCAGTCAGTAGTCACCACTGATGATTGAGCCAAGTTGGCCCTCAAACATCAGTTCCAGAGACCATCAGCTGGAGTTGTGCACCTTTTTGTTTCTGAACTATTACAACTCAAGACTTACAATGACAACACCTACTCTACACAAAATGACTGCATATGCACTTATTACTCCTTAAGAGATTATGTTCATGCATTGCACTTCCTCATTGAAAAGCATGATGACTTGGCTGTTTTTCACAAAGGAAAGAAAACGGTAAGGTTTTCAGCAGTCTTCCACACCCTCTCGCAATGAAATTTTATATGATAATCCTACCAACACCCAAAGCCCATACCATAACTAAAAAAATAAAAAGGAGTAAATCAACTAAATTACTAAAGTATGGGTCCTACACTCCTCACAAAGGGGTGTGCCCTTTTCAGATTAGTGATGCAAAACTATTGCTCTACTATCAATATAATCAATAGCTGAGTCACTACCGAACTATCGGTGGCAAAAAAATTGTGTCGATAGTCCTGTTTTAACATTGACAGTTCTGTAGACAGCGCTGTCAAGAGTATTACCAATGCGGCGCTTTCGATATTCAGTGCTATCAAGAGTACCAGATCAATCATGCAAACTATATTGCGAGGTATGGTGGTGGCTGTGGCAACTTATGGTCAGACTCTCTGTTGTTGCAGTTTACGTGTCACTGAGTTTAACATGTGCACTTTACATAGAGTTAGCAAATACAGTATTAGCGTCATGAATGTCCTAGTTTCGTCACAATGGCCACAGAGGCATATCACATGACACGCCTGCTTCTGAGCCGAAATCGAGTGGAATTATTTACTTCAGCGGGCATGTTTGCTGATGTCTGTATGTTAGCGTTGTTTTTCAAAACAGTTGAAGCAGCCGGCTCTGTCAGCTAAGTGTGTAAAGAACGCTCAGCACACAGAGCATGCAGATCACACCCTGTTCAGCAGCTACCAACACTTTTTAACTTGTAAGTGCAGCATTGTTCAGAAACACTTCTAGCTTATCAACCGGCATTTTTAACCTGTGTTAAGTTTTGGGACATTGCCCCCCGAACAATATTCTGCAAACAGAAGTAATCAATATTCTGAATGCTGCTTCAAGTAAATTTCTTGCTTGATGTACCGCGCCAAACTAGGGCCTATGTTACTGGGATCAATGTGAGTAAAAAGTATGGTGATAGAAAAACTTCTGCACCATATAGGGATGGCACAACGTGTAACATCGGTACCAGCAGAAAGTGCATTTTTAGTGCCCGGAAAGCACTTCTTATGTGGCAGCAGACTGAGGGGGCCAGAAAGATGACATGCTTTGTGTTCCCTTGCACCAAAATACTTGGCTGATCTATCGTAACTAATTGAACTATTCAGCTGCAACTAAAAGGAAGCCACTACAAGTGCACACAGATGCACTGTTACAAATTTTTTATTGCATTTTGCAATTTAAACATATAAGCGTGTACAAATTTGTCGGGACAGTACAACTTGTTGCTTTTTGGTATGAATGTGTTGATGAACTTATTTCGGGGCTGTAAATGCAGAATTAAATTATCTACTTTGTTCGCCAAAAAATTGTTCACAAGCTGCATAAACCAAATATTGCTGGTTGTCAATTTCTGCAAATGTTTTGGCAATACCACTGGCCAAATACTGCAGATTTGCACCACACTAATACTATTCCTAATATACGACAGTAATAGTACTATCAAGTGTTAAGGACAATACTATCAAAAGCCTTCCTACGTTATCAATAGTTTTAAGAACCATCAATAATGTGGACAGTTCATACTGATCACAGGCACTAGCAACAAGACAGAGGAATTGCATAAACCACAGCAACCTTCAAATCAACAATCCATGCAGCACACTTTTCCTTCCCTTGGCTTGAATCTCTGTCAGCCCAAGCTCAATCAACAAGCAGCATATCTCTCTCAGAGCCATTGCAACATCAATAAAACCTTTTCTGATGGCGACATCACTGCGACATCTTGTATCGAAAAAGCACGAGACAAGTATGTGAACACCTCATCCACAGCCCTCACAAGCAAGGAGATACCACGCCTCATCATACATGTGTGTCACGGTTTCGTGATTGCTCGCAACGCCATAATGAGTAAGAAAAGAAATGCGCGCTCCTCAACAGTTCTTGTAAACTGTATTTCTGCATGGAATAAACTTCACCTGAAGTATCGCACCATGTCTCGTGCAGATATTTCTTCCTTTTCTCCGTGCTTTTGTTCTAGTGACCAGCCAAAGTATGGAAAGGACTAAGAATGGTGGCACTTAAGGGATGCCCAGTCTCTACTGAACGAATTCCAATATTTTTTTCTTTTTGCACACTGCAAAATAAGCAGCATAACCATATTTCTTAGCCATGCTCCCAAGCACAGCTTCAGTGATGTTTTTGACAAGTTTCTCAATATGGCTTAACCAGTGGAAGCCAGCATAACTGAGACAAGCGACGTCAACAAATTCCGAAATGATGGATACCCCAAAAATTCATCAATTGTGGATTTTACAATAATGTTATGAGCTATGCTACATGGGGAGTGGAGTTTTGCTTGTATGGAAATACATGTTAACAAGCAGAACAATGACAGGAATGTGGACAGATACACTATATAAACTCCAGTAATTTTCTAGTAGCAAACGAGCACCGTACAAAATAACTGTATTTAGTGCCTGCACAGGGACATGATTAAACATCACTTGATAACATTTACAGATTAAATTGAGTTGGTGCAATGGATTGCAAAAGGACATGCAATTGTCTGAAAAGATAATTGGTGTTCTTTGAGAGGATGAGAGATACCCCACTAGATACCAAGGTGGTGATTCTCGGCACTCTGCTCTTTTCAAATGATGAAGTCTTACAGTTGTAACATTTTAGCAAAACTCTTTCAGCTACATAAGAAAAATGCCGCAGCAACATATGGCTTGTGGTTGTTTTTTTTTTCAAATTCTATTGTTAAAATCCTCATAATTCAGGAAATTGTCTTTTTTCCATCACTGCATGTTATTGTATTCATAGTGGATGATCATAGCTTCATTTTTCAACTTTCGAACACAAGCTTAGCTTAGTATAGCTGCTGAACTGAGCCACGCACTATCTAACAGAACCTTAATGCAAAACAGTACCCATGTGGCCTGCAATGTCAGTGAACGATGAAGGACACCTTGTGGCGGAAATTACTCCAATTCTTCACACTATAGCACCAAACCACTGCTTATAACCCCCCTCCCCCCCCCCCCCCCCCCCACAACTTCCATTGCTTCTTTCCCGTGGTTTGGAAACTGCTAATATGTTCAATTAAAAAATGAGACAAATTTCTCTTTATTTAATTTGAAATACAGATTAGATGAAGTGGTAATTTTCCAGACACCAGAAGACGTTCAGTGACTTTTGTACACTTATTGTATTACGTGCTATCCATGAACATTTCTCATTATAAGTTGAAATATTAAATTACCACTTTGTGAACGTGTGTCTAGCCCTGTGTACTAGTTCCTACCTCTTCTTAGTAAACAGCCGTTTTCCTGAGTAAACAGCCGTTTTCCTGAAGAGCAAAATCTGTCACATTTTCAGCGCTCAGAAAAATAAGCTCAAGTACCTCAAAAGATGATGATGTCCTTTCTTTTCTTTTCTGTGCACCCCTACCTTCAACACCAGGTCATGGGACCTAGCACCTAAGGGTGTGAGGATGAAAAGATGGAAGGTCAGTGGAGGCAACGACTTGCACAACCTGTGATTTGTTGCATATCTGGCACAATCTATATCTGGCAAGCACTAAGGTTCAACACGGCAGCAACCATCACCCTTAATAACTCCAGTGCTTGCCCAGACTGGAAAAGCTGTTAAGTTGTCAACAGCCATTTGTACACACTAGAATAACTTCCCACTAACACAATGTCAACCCAATGGGAAAATTTACAAATGCAGCCATCTGAAGTGGGTTATGGAACAGGGACCTCTTGCAAGAGGTATCACTAGTTAAAGTGGGACCACATGACAAAATTGGGACCATTTGAAAACAGGGACCACTTCCTACAAATGACCTTTCAAATTAAAATTGGGTCCAATCATATTTTTAATCTGCAAGTTGGGCACATTAAAGTGCAAAAGAAAGACCGGTTTATGAGGACTGCAATTCGGCCCCATGACTTGCGCCGATAACATTTCTACAGGAACATGGAAACTACGAGAATTCTAGAGGCTTTCTTTGACAGCAAGATAAAACCTATTCGTCACACAAAAAACAATAATTAAACCAGAGATGCAAAACGTAAACTCAATGTACACTCTTTGTCAAAAGTTTAGAGCCTAGAGGTTCTGCTTCTAGCCACATAGTTAAGCTACTTTTAGCATTCGTGGAAATCCTAGCCACTGAAGGAAGCATGGAGTTAAGACCTTCTTACCTTTGGAACTGAGAATGCATTACGAGCCACACGGCGTGGCTCAGAAGTAATTCCCACAGGCTCCGAACTTTTCACAAAGGGTATACAGTTAGTTGTCCACTTGCCTGTAGAGAGCACCCAAGCAGCGCACCAGGACATACACTTGCTTATGACTTTAAAGAAGATCATAATTTTTCCTCATGACTTCAAAAGCTATATCGGGTGGCCCACCAGGCAGTGGCAGTTGTCGTAAGCACAGAACACATTTCAGCTCCCATTTCTATATCCCAATGAGAGTACTATACTGGGGCCAGTGGCACTTTCCCATTGACCGCAGTCATTTTGTATAATTTTAATCACACAGTGATGACACAAAATATGAACGCAATTTAGTAAGCTGTCAAAAGCAGCTTGTAAGAACCACACTACTTCTGCTTCGTTTGTCGAAAATGCTAATGTTGTGACCACTTGAAGTTCAGTGGGTACTGCTCCGAAAAACACTTGCCTTCCACCATTCACAATTGAATGGGCGCTAGAGAGACTACTTGCTTCCAAGCGGGATTATTTGTAAAAGCCACTTGAAAGCAAGTGGGACCATTTCCAGGGCCATGTACTACGGCAGTATGTATACTTGAAAATTAACTTTCATTTAAGTTCCCACTTTATATATTTTCACTTGCGATGGGCACCTGGCTTCCTCTCAAAAACGTAATACTGCGCAAAATACAGTTACAGTCTATAAAATCAGGAAGGACATCCCAGCAGTACGTTCTGAAACGCACAAAAGAAGGCAAGACAATGCATACCTTTCCCGTTTAGCTATCCAAAACTTTACGGCACTGGAAGAGTCACCGTCAGTCTGACGTATATGATTACTGCTCGTCCGATACTCGCAAACGTGCGGTGACTCGCACTTAAAACAAACTGACCTAGAGGCAAATCCACGTGCAGATATATATGTGAACAGACGGTAGCGAAGATAGGAGACTGAGCGCGCCGGAAAAAGTTGGGCGAACACCCACTTATCACGTAGTACACCTCACAGCAACAGTCACAACATGATCTGTCAAGGTCAATAGCCACGGAGCAACGGCGGCTAGCCCGACGTGATGACATGGGTGATGACGATGTTCCTGCACCGCCACCGCCGCCGCGCTGGCATCAGCGGTTATCGCCCTCTTGCTTGTTGTCCGCTGAAACTTGACAAGTTCTTTCCTTCCTCCATGGCTGAAACGTACGAAACTCGACACGGGGCGTCCCAATGGTTGCGGAGAGCTGATCGCTCCAAAACGGAAGCGACACAGTCTGGCGGGGTACATCACATGGGTGCCTCTGATTGCCGACTGGATTTCCGACTGGAGTTCCTCGTCCGCAAACTTTTTTTTTTTTTTTTTTCTGCCACTCGGAGGCTCTCAGACTGGCCCATGCTTTCACTGTGTCGGTCCGCGCGCGTGATCAAGCGTGCGACCACACAAAGAGGATCTTATCAAGCGAGCCGCGCGCGTTTCCCATTTCCTTCCGTTCGCATCCTCCCATAGCAAACAGCCCAGAAGCATCATATGTTCAAAAGAAGAATAATATTGTTACCTTATCTTCCGTGTCACGCTGTTCAAACGGCGGAACTCGTCCAATAATGTCACAAAGGCCGGTGCCGACCAAGGGGCGACGTGTGTTCGCGCTTCGGCGACCAAAAGTTGAACGCGGTGCAACGTGAGGGCTTCAGTGCGTATCCTGCTTCAAAAACGGCCGATGAAAGACACAAAGAACACACGACGACGAGCACGAGCCTACAAATTTGTACCCTTCACAGACAATGCATCGATCAACAAATGTCCAAACTACGGCGCGACCTGCCAAAACCGAAAGAACAGTCTTTCCGAAAACATCCGATTCGCTCAATTCGCTTTCGCTCCGCCATGGCTTTGCACTCGCATATAGTAGATTGATGAGACAAACGCCTCAGCTTATGGAGTGTTCACTATTGCCATCTTCACCTACCCTCACTTTCGTTTGCTTTCGCCGGCGCGGCGGCGTCGCTGAGCGCTGGATGCGATGCGGTACGATTATAGTACGATCAATCACTTAGCTGCACAACAGTGACTATAGCTGCACGATGCGTGTACAGTTCGACAAGGCCGCTACAATTGAGCCCTAAAGCGAAACTATGCAACGGGACAATTGCTCATCAATCAAGGAGCTTCTTCAAAAGCTGCAACTCGCACTCTTCGCCCATGCTGTGAGTGAGTGAGTGAAAAAACTTTATTGAGGTCTTTTGGTTAGTCTCGGAGAGTCTTCCTGCAGCCGCTTCTTCGCCACCGTTGGAGACTCCTTAGCACGGGTGGTTCCCTCATTCCAGGGCTCCACTGGTCCTGGCTACCTCGCATGCGTGCTGCACCAATGCCCTTTGGGCGGTGAGCTCGCAGCTGGTTAGCAGGCCCTCCCATTGCTCCATGAGGGCAGACAGCCTGGTTCGCGAAATCACGCACCGAGCCTTGCTGACAGAACACCTCGTGGACCCCGTGATGGTGGACCCGACGTACGCAGATATTTTAAATCACTACAGAGGCACCAGGTTAAAATACCCTCCGCCCCACAAGCGACTCACACAAGAAGAAGCGACCAGCTGGAGAAGACTGCAGACTGGCACCTTCCACAACTTATACATTCTAAACAAAATGTTTCCCACACAGTATAGAGATAGCTGCCCCTGGTGCGGAGACAGTCCGACCCTATACCACGTCACATGGGAATGTAAACACAACTACACTTTCCATGCTGTGAATAATTGTCTGTCAATATATATCCCTTTTGTGAGTTGATACAACGGCACGCAAACGTAGGGATTATATATATATATATATATATATATTAAATAGATAACGCTTAATGTTATTCGTGCAAATTTATACACAACAATCAGGTCCGCCAAAGCCAAAGCCTCGAAGGGCTTATTGAGTAGCAGCGCCTTAGCTTGCAGACAGCGAATGATTTCATAACATAAAATACCGAAAGGAATAAAGTGCTGACGTTGCGTCACACTTGGCAGAGTTCAAAAATGTACAAAGGTGAAACATATTACACCCGTGAAAATTAACGTTAAATTTATACAAGAATGAAGTATCAAACTTCAAGGTGCAGAAGGGACGTAACGATAACACGCAGTATTTTCTTCCGGTCTCTCACTAAAATATGCTATAAACAGCGTGCACAGACCTCACCAAGAATACTATTGGGACTAATTAGCCTAACTCAATTTCCCAACTTACTGTGTAAACTTTGAAACTTCGAGATAAGTTCAGCATCATATATTGCACGAGATTGCTACGAATGCTATCGAGAGGATACTAATGCTAAAACATCGACAATGCAACTACAATAAAATAACAGGCTCATAATTCCTATTTTCTTGGACAAACCCTTTATTACTGAAGCTACTATAGAATATTGTGAAATACTGTCCGGAAGA
Organism: Amblyomma maculatum; assembly: GCF_055883805.1. Taxonomy (NCBI): domain Eukaryota; kingdom Metazoa; phylum Arthropoda; class Arachnida; order Ixodida; family Ixodidae; genus Amblyomma; species Amblyomma maculatum. The sequence continues at coordinate 29,095,124 of NC_139352.1, read as the reverse complement.
TACTAATGTACATGATCTGACCTTCCAGCGTGTAGCAAAACTCTTTTCTTTTACATTTTGTCATGCGCTGGCAAGCAGTATAGTTAAGAGTGGCAGAGGAAATTAGCGGGGTGCTTATTTAACAACAATTGAAGCAACGGTGGGATTATATTTTGCTAGTTGCTGTAATACTGCTTTCAAATGGTGTAATTTTTTCAGTGAGTGCAAAACTATGCTTATCGAGTTTCCATATCGCGCTAGCACCGAGCACTTTATACTGCCTTCGAAAATACGTGGTGTGCGCTTTTCACGATAACTAGCAGAAACGCGCAAGCGTCGCGAAGGAAGATCTGTGGATATAGATATTATTGAGGTTCAATCTTACAATATACAAAATGTGTTCATAAAGAATTTTTCGCTCGAGAAACGCACTTGTTCCCAGTAAATGGGTATGTAGTGAAGGTGACTATCCAAAGAATACAACTGATTTATCCTGATGTCATTTGCAGTACTCGTTCTTAATTCACAATAGCCTGCTTCTTAAATATGATCACTTATGAAATACTCGCTGCATGGCGTAAAAACATTACGCCACGCACAAGTTTGTATTCACCGGCAAGTTGAAAAGGACGCTACTTTTTAATATATGTCTGGCTGTAGGAACTTGGCAGTTGATGAAGTATTCACTAAAACGTGATGCATAAAAAAATCAAATTTTATGTACATTCTCTCTGGAATTGGAGAGACTACGCGAACCGCTACCGATTAGTGTTTATTCTCTAAAAAAAGGTACACCTGGCCGAAATGCTTGTGTAAGAAAGTCAAGCACATTGGGAGAAGTACCCTATGCTTATCTCTAAACTTTCGCTACGCCATCCTAAAAAGCCGTGATGCAGTTTTGTCAATGGCTGTGGCTAAAGGTACGTCCGACGGACCCGATCAGTGGTCTTAAAGGTACGTCCGACGGACCCGGTGCGTTTTTCTTCGGGATCCGTCGGACGGGTCGGACGGATACGGGAAATATTTTTCAGAGGTACGGCGGACGGACCCGATCGGTAGGGTTCTTCCGACGGACCCAACGCATTTTTCTCCGATATGGGCCTTGGGATCCGTCGGGAAAGCCGGACGGATCCGAGATCCCCAGATGTGGTTGTAGCAACAACATGGTAGCCATATGTAGCCAAATCGAAGTTGGTGTGAGGTGTACGCATGGTGTACATACGTACGAGGTGCAAGAAGTATGTATACATACTGCATGCGTGAAATGTGAAATTACAAAGAATAGTACAGTGGCAATAATAGTACCTAGAATGGGTGATATACTACGTGATGGCATGATGATAGGTTTACGTGAGTTGGACCGCGGCAGGGTGGCAAGCAGTAATCGCGGTGTTGACGGCCAGCCCGCGGCCCGCACGCCCGCTCATTTGGTCCTCGTTATCATGTGGATTAACGTCTACGACGGTCGTTATGTAGTTTTGATTCTTCAAAGTTTCCTCACTTCCATATGTGATGAGATGCGTCACGTAACGCATTGCTTTCTGCTCGCATTGAGGTTTGGTGCTGCAAGTTCTACGTAGTACAAGCGGCGCTGAAAAAGCTGGGCACCGCCGGCGTGTCTCTAGCCCAAGCATCGCGTCATTCGTGTTTGTTGTACAACTGGAGGTGTGGTTTGTGCTTACCGTGAGATGCTGTGATTACGGATTACGTCCTACTAGAGTGCTGTGTGAGACTACGAAGAGTGCTGTGATGAGTGCGCCGATGCCCGGACGGACATCAGTGTGTCCGTTCATGATCGGCGATGTTGCACGTGCATGTCAGTGTTTATTAGGTGCAGTAGTAATTTATTTACACGCGCTGTGCAACAATCAGACGAAAATAAGTCATCGACAATTTGTTAGCCTGTACTACAGAGCTCAAAACTCGGAAAATGGGAATGCACATGATGCAGTTTTCGCATGTTGGAGTGGACCGAAAAATAAGTGCCCAGCCCACACCGCCGGGATGCGCATTCCTACAGGTGAAATGGTTCAGGTTTCTGTAAAATAGCTGCCTGGCACAGCACTTTTCGAAATTTTCAGGCTTTGTACTATTGTTGAAGGCCACTTTATCATTAATAAAGGAACGAATATGCTTTATGTGTTAATGACTAGTGTTTTTTCAACATATTATGTTCATTTTTTTTCGCTTTTCCTTAATTTCCTTTGTTTTTCATGCTAGAAAAACACAAATAGTACACTTTTAAACTTGTCAGTCCAAAGCTGAACATGAATATCTGCCATGCATGTGACAGCTTTAATGCTAGAAAGGTTGACATGTATAGCATGTACGTACACGCTGCGACATCTTAGTGGCACGTTCGGCTACTTGCCCCAAGGTCGTGATGTTTAATACCAGTGATGGCAGTCGCACTTTGGTGCAGGTGAAATGCAAATGCTTCTGTTTTCTGCAAGATGTCAATGCAAAGTACAAAGCCTGGGCAGTCAAATTAGTCTGGAGCTCTCCACTACGGTATTCTTCATAGCTACATATGTCACTTTAGGATGTGAAACCCTACATGCCACAGGTAGGCTGCATTGTTTTTTTAGATTTTGTAACCTCTCATCAATGTTTTGCAACATTTGGCTAATTTTAGTTCCCAAACAGTTGCTAAAGATGAAACTGAAGCAGTTCTTGGCATGGTTTGCTGCTTAGATTAATTTTCTAATTGCAGTTCTTTGAAACTTGCATCAATGCTGGACTGTTCAAATAGCAAGCAGTTGAATTACAGAAATGATGTGGGTCATGCATTTCAGTTCTGACAAGTGGAAAGTAATGGTCCCCTCCTTGCATGCATAGGTGCCTTTAGACAAATACATACTCGGGTGTGTGATTGTGACGCATATCAAGGGTCAACAGAAAGCCATGTGGAGCCAGTGTGATATTCTTCATGAAGGCTAAAGTAAAATTGTACAACAGCTGCTGTACCATGCAGAAAAAAATTGATCATTTAGTGTATGATTAACTGACCATGAATAGCACCTTACTCAGAGTATGATGTGATATATATCTGGTTTAGCATCCCAAAATAACTACGGCTATGAGGAACACAATAGTTGAGGGCTCCGGTATAATTTCGACCACCTGGGGTTCTTTTACATGCACTGACACCACACGGTGCATGACAGACTATTGTTTCGCCTCTATTGAAATGCCTCTGCTGTGGCTGGAACCAAATCTGCATCTTTGGGTTCAGCAGCCAAGCACTCTAACTACTGAGCCAGCACAACGGGGCCAAGTATCAAAATGCATGCCATTACATTTCCTTCTAGCCTGTGGTTTTCTTCACAGAACTAATGTATACAAGAAAAAGTAAATAGCAATAAAACATTAGTTTTATTGCACATTATATTCACATTTCAGCAAACATTCTCTAGGAAAAAATTTCTCATAATGTTTGCATGGAAACCATGAACATCTTACAAAAACAAAACAATGCACTTACTCCACTCCAATTATTAATGGGCAAGGTTGCATCTATGCTACTACACTGCACTTATCACAAAACCACAAGCCCCATCTGCTTTGGCCAATCACTTGATGAAACTAACGGAGACAGATGTCGCACACCACAGACTGGTCGTCTCGCAACATATCTCTGCATATGTTACATTTCAATTTCATGCCTTTCCACTTAGCTTCAACTGTTGCCAGCATTACTAGTTACCCATCTTTTCTGAAATTCCTTTTTTACGCTGTTGGGATCAGCATCCTTGTTAACGATGGTCTCTGGAATTTTCGATGCTATCATTTTCACATCTTCCTCATCTGGAAGAACGAAGGAAATGACAAGCGTTGAGCAGAAAAAAAATTAGGGAGGCTCCTAATCTCCACCTTTAAGGGTATGGTGTGCCAGCATTAATGGTTCTTGTCTGCAGATCCCACTGTGGATTCCCGTTAATTTACATGCCCTTTGCTACAAACATAATTACTAATTCCTTAATTCATGTCTCTGTTATCTCAGATATACTCATTAGCATACGGTCGTAGGCTGCCCTGTTAGGTGATAGACAACCTGGCATAGACCTCTGTAAGCCTCAACCTTTCTTAATTGGAGCTGAAACGTCGCAGAACATATTTCAAATATAACTTTGCAAGCTCGACTTAACAGCTCCTGCCATGTCGTGTGGCCTCGTGACATTTGGCTCGTGGCACTTTTGGCTTGTGCACAGGGGTCATCTGTTAAATACTGGTTAACATGCATGACAAATACATTTTCACACAAACTGGTGGCAAATGGTCAAGTGGTGCACTGCAGATTCTGAAATGTATACCTAATATGCATGCAAGGATCGCACCATCACATAACATGATCAAGAGTTCTATCAGTACCTGTAGTTACATAGCATTTCAATGCCCATTAAAGGACCACCTCAGACAATGGTTGTTGTTACCACAAGACCTATTCTAACAGCGTACTGACACCATTCCACTGAGCGATGGACATGTATATGCACACCCTAGATAGCTCATGATTGTGGATCTCATTTATTTCTACGACTTCCAAGGAGTTCCTGTCGTCAGAAACCCTACACTTTATGAAATCGGGACAGTTGTCTTGAAAGGTGATGAAAAGAAATAACTAGGTTACCTTGACGCAATGCTAAATTACAGAGGGTGAATATGCTGCATGAAGATACCAAGAAGCTTGTACAAAGAAAAGTGAGAGTGAAATGGCAGGATTTTTGAAACAATGAAATAAACTACAAACTATACTTGTCAAACCTGTCATTAAGGAATGGAAATCATGCAGTAATCAAAAACACAACATGGAGGCCATTTTAGGTCATCTTCACAAAACACATATCCACACTCACACACACAGCTTCATACTTATGAAAGAGGACAAACCAATATGCAAGGAGTGTGGAGATGAACTAACAATAAACCATATCTTACACGTGCGCCAGAGTCGAGAAAATAAGAGGAAACATTTTGTACAATTTTGCAACAGATCCTTTTCCATACCAGCATGATTCTAGGAGAGAAGTGAAAATTTCCTGCATTTTTGGTTTCCTAAAATGTTCCTAAACAAGCTACATCCTAAAGAACATTTTAGTCATTACACACAAAATAAATACATTACACCTTGTTCTTGGTGCATGGCAGCATTAGTTGCTTATGCACCATAAAAATCAATACAATGCTGTAAGGTATACCTTGGTTAGCTATGTTATATGAGACAAGCTTTCGGTCTGGTGTGGTCCTTATTCACGTGACAGCGCTGTCATGAGGGTCTATGTCCCAGCGATCGGAAAGTGACCTATTCCAATAATTCTACAAACTGAAGGCGATTCTACAGATTTCTAAAGACTGGAGTGCTCAACTGTTTTATCAACGTCCGCCTGCTTTGACAGCCTGGAGTGAAACTGTTGAAGGGAATACATTTTTTAACATTTAACGCGTTTCTGAAGGCGTTGCTTTCAATTACGGGGCCCACAAAAAGCAGCTGAATGTCAAACGCCGCCTAGGTAGGCTTTCTAGCTAGACAGCGGTGTAACGTGGAAAATCGCTCCGCCGGTCCATCGCTGGCGCCGCTGACTTGACAGGCGAACTGTTCAAACTTATAGCTACAGACCACACCTGAAACACTGAATTGCGCATGATCAAGGCAGAATTTCTCTAACACTGAGCACTGGTAACTATCGATTTCGCGCCCAATATTGTGAAAATCTGTCCTCTCTTCGATCATTGATACGTCCACGGTTGAACATTTATGCGCCTCGGGGTAGGCCAGCCGTTGGAACATGGATGCGTGGTTGTAGCAACGATCACTTGCATGGCACACTCTGCAAAATTGCAAGAGTCAGCTTCTGCAACGAAATGTGCAGCGCACATTTTCTACCGCGTACCTAAGTCCGGCGATGCATGCATATCGATCCCGATCGTTTCAAAGCTGCGCGGCCGTTCAGTCGGGTCACGCTAACCTCGAGCATGCGGAGGTTTAAACTACATGTACGCAAAATTCAACGACAAGAAAAAGATGCAGGCTAAGCACAAAGAACATTGCTCTTCACATGGAAATCGGATCATTCGCGCTTCCGTCTTTCCGGTTGTGCACTCTTGCGGTGCGGTGCAGTAGGTCTTCGCCTCGACGAGTCGATGTGCAGCTCGCCGCAGTAGCAGCGCAGGCCTCTAGTAGATTCGGCATGTCTTCTGCCACGACTCTGAGGTAGAATTTAAACGAAGAATTTAGCTAGAAACATCCTGTTTCCTCGGTCTGCATGTGAGGAACAAGCATAATGCCATTTCACATACATACTTTGGACTGCTGAATGTTCTGCACGGCGAGGTGTGTGTGTGTTGTGCCAGCGCTAGATCTTCGGAGGTCGATGAATGCTAGGAATAGCTCGCTCGCATTACGGGCAGATCGAGGTGATAGTTTAGTGCGAAGCGAAAGCTGCTCGTGAATGTGCGTATCTCGATGCCAGCTGGTGGAGCTGGTGCAGTACGTAGCATCGCCTGCAGCTATGTGCGTGACAGCGATGCTTGCCGTACACAACCCTAAGTGAAGACCGTATTCTATGTTAGAACGGATGCACTCTTCGTAGCACCTCATCGAGAGTCCGGCTAGCTGATATCATAGAGGATAAGATCATTCACGCGTAGCAAGCGGAATGTGGCCGCGTTCGACGTGCATATAGCCATGAGCCTGTATATCGACGTCCGCCGTATCTTTACAAGAATCGAATGGATACGTCGGACGTACCTTTAGACACTTCGTTTGTCAATTACAGTGGTGCCGCCACTTTTCAGCACCACTCTACGCCGATTTATTTCGTACCTGTGTTAACCTAGAAAAGCGATCTAATTATTTCAAATTCCCTGGATGCGAGAGTTGGACTGTGAAAAAGGCTGACCATCGAAGAATTGACGCGTTTGAATTGTGGTGCTGGCGAAGACTCTTGAGAGTTCCTTGGACTGCCAGAAGATCAAATCAGTCGATATTGTCGACCATAAACCCTGACTGCTCATTGGAGGGTCAAATTGTAAAGTTAAAGCTCAGTTACTTCTACGGATCAACACGCTTCCCCTGCATGAATCTGCTGAGGTTTCGGTCTAGAGGGCCTCTAGACGGCCGGCTTCACCACCACAAGCGATTCAAGTACAGCATTTCCCTCAAGCTCCTGAAATTGCAGTTTCTATTGACTACCCGCCAATGCATTTTGCCAACCCGCCTGCGTCGATGCTTGAAGCCCCAAGGTATGACGTCACCTCAAGTGCACCTAGATCTTCTATTCGATCTACAAGGATTCCTGCGCAGTGTGAGCATTCAGCCAGACCTACGATGCGCCCTGCTGTGCCTGGCTCGTATCCACAACAGCATTTTATACCTTCCCCACCGATATGCTACCGCTGCGGCGTCGAAGGTCACATCTCCAGGTACTGCCGCAGTAGGTTCCCGCCACGCTATAACCGCCCGGTGCCTCCAGCAGTACCCAACAATCGGCAATACAGCCCCGTTTTCCAGCAATCCACTCCCCGTGGGTACTTCGGCAACATCCAGAACGGGAATCTCCGCGACCATTCCCCAGCATCTGAGCGAAGTGTTACTCCTCCACCCGCCTTCCGTGCACGTCGTTCTCCATCACCGCGGCGGCGCCCCATGCCGCCCCATCCGGAAAACTAACCAGCGCGACCGATGGGGGTGAGGCCGCTGGAAATGTGCTGTGTGCCAACATCCCTCCAACTGCAATGCTCAAAAACAAAATTCGTGTGTTCATTGATGGTGTGTGTACATTAGCTTTGGTAGATACGGGTGCGACTGTGTCTGTGATGAGTAATCAGTTTAGGCGCTTGCTGGGACGCAAAGTGATGTTTGAATATGACCGTGCTTCAATGGTTTGTGGTGTGAGTGGCGAAGCGTTGCGACCACTGGGTGTATGTAGTGCGCAAGTGTCTGTGGGTGGTGCAAGTTTTCAAGCCGAATTCGTAGTCTTACCCCACTCTACCACTATGACATCATTTTAGGAATGGACTTCTTGAAGTTTTGTGGCGCTACCGTGGACTGCCGAAGTCAAGAGGTTCATTTTGATGGCTCGCATCTGCCGACACTTTTTGAAAGTGGCCGTGATGAAGAAACAGTTTTTAGTATTACCGAAGACACCGTAGTTCCACCCTTGTCTGCCATGTTCGTCCCCGTATCCGTTCCACTTCTTGAGAAGGTTTCATTCCAGGCCGTGGTGCACCCAGTTCACTCAGCATGCCTGAAGAAAAATGTAATTATCCCTCACTGTATGATCTCCGTGCATCATGGTAGTGCCTCGTTATGGACCATCAATCCATCGTCCGAGCCCGCAGTTTTACCAACGGGATTGAAGCTTGCCTCTTGTGGACCCGATGCGCCCAACGTCGTTGCTTTGGTCACAGATGCTACGAGTGCCACCGTACCTCTGCCTGCTGGTGAAACTTCGATCATCCGCATGATCAGCGCCGATCTCAGTTCACCTCAACGCCGTACGCTTGTGGATATCCTTCTACCTTTTTCGCCTATGTTTGCCTTTTCTGAAACAGATGGACCAACCTCTCGCCCTGCACATCGGACCCATCGTAGCATCGACACTGGTTCGGCTCGTCCCATTCGTCAAAAGCCATATCGCGTGTCCCCATCTGAGCGCAAAGTCATTCATGAGCAAGTGGAGGACATGCTACGGAAGAAGGTGATACAGGAGTCATCTAGCCCCTGGGCTGCCCCTGTTATTCTTGTACGCAAGAAAGACGGTTCGTGGCGATTCTGCGTCGATTATCGGCGTCTAAATTCTGTTACGAAAAAGGACGTCTATCCTCTTCCTCGCATAGACGATGCCCTCGACTGCTTCTCTGGTGCGTCCTATTTTTCTTGTCTTGATCTCAGATCTGGCTACTGGCAAATTCCAATGGACCCTGCGGATAAGAAAAAAACAGCCTTCGTAACGCCAGATGGCCTTTATGAGTTTAATGTTATGCCATTCGGGCTGTGTAATGCGCCAGCCACATTTGAACGCTTTATGGACGCAGTTTTACGCGGCTTAAAATGGGACATTTGTCTTTGCTATCTGGACGATGTCGTCATATTTGGGAAATCTTTCCAAGAACACAATGACCGTCTAGTACGTGTCTTGAATTGTCTGCACAACGCCGCCCTAATTCTGAACTCCAAAAAGTGCCGCTTTGGAGAGCGCCAAGCGCTGGTGCTAGGACACCTTGTCAATGGTGATGGTGTGATGCCGGATCCCCAGAAAACTGCCGCTGTTGAGTCTTTTAAACCCCCGCAGACAGTGAAGGAGTTGCGCAGTTTTCTAGGGTTGTGCTCGTATTTTAGACGCTTTATACATCGCTTTGCTGACGTTGCTTACCCATTGACGTGCCTTCTTCACAAAAACTCTACTTTTAACTGGACACCAGACTGCGACGCGTCATTCCGTCAACTGAAGTTTCTTTTAATATCGAAACCCATCCTACGTCACTTCGATCCTACTGCAATGACAGAAGTACACACGGACGCTAGTGGAATCGGTCTTGGTGCAGTCCTTGTCCAAAGGCACGATGAACGAGAGCATGTTATCGCGTACGCAAGTCGTACCCTGAGCAAACCGGAGCGAAACTACACTGTCACCAGGAATGCCTAGCTGTAGTTTTCGCTGTGCAGCGCTTCCGTTCATATTTGTACGGACGTTCGTTTACTATCGTAACTGACCATCATTCACTCTGTTGGTTGCGGAACCTTCGAGACCCATGTGGTCGCCTCGCACGCTGGGCCCTCCGGTTACAGGAATATGACTTTGCCGTGGTGTACAAAAGCGGGAGGCGTCATGCAGACGCAGATTGTCTTTCTAGGATGCCAATGGCCACGACTGGACCTGAAAGCGACGATTTCGACAATTATATATCGACCCTCGAGCCAGCGTTCCCCAACACGAATGTTTTCAAAACGGAACAGCAAAATGATACCAGTCTGCAGCCTCTCTTTGCCCAAGCCAACGTACCTACAAGCCGTTTTTGTGTGCATGATGGCCTCCTATGGGAAAAGAGTTATTCGCCTGTCGGCCAGCGATACCTACTCGTAGTTCCCAAGACGTTGTGCACGGACGTATTGCGTGTTATGCATGATGATCGAACTTCTGGGCATTTGGGATCGGTTCGAACACTCCACCGTGCTCAAGAAAGATTTTACTGGCCCAGAATGCGCTCGACGGTTGAACAATACGTTGCCAGTTGCAAGCAATGTCAACGCCACAAACGTCCAACTGCAACTCCGTCTGGCTTGCTGCACCCTGTGAAGACCCCGACAGCACCGTTTGATCAAGTAGGCATTGACCTCGTAGGTCCGTTTCCGAAGTCCGTGGATGGAAATCGCTGGATTGTAATCTGCGTGGACTATCTCACACGTTACTGTGAAACCGCCGCTCTTCCATCTGCTACGGCGCATCAGGTGTCCCTTTTCTTGCTGCACTCAGTCATCTTACGACACGGGCCGCCACGAATTTTCATCACTGACCGGGGCCGACAATTCACTGCTGATGTTGTTGAAGAGCTCATGCGTTTATGCGCCGTAACTTTCCGACACTCAACGCCATACCATCGCGTCAACAGAACGCTTATCAACATGCTAGCCATGTATGTGGACGCAGGTCATAAGAACTGGGACACCATACTGCCCTTCATCACGTATGCGTTTAATACCGCCACGCATAAGACGACTGGGTACAGTCCATTTTTTCTGCTCTATGCCAGACCACCACGCTACTCTCTGGATACTATCCTGCCCTTCAAAAGCCGTGAAGACCCCTGCCTGGCTGAGACCCTCTGTCTCGCCGAAGAAGCTCGGAGAATCGCCCGATTACGGTCTGTTGCTTCACAAGAACGTTCTAAAGTGCGATACGATGCAAGTCACCGGCGGGTCACGTACTCTGTAGGTGATTTAGTCTGGCTATGGCGTCCAATTCGGCGCCGTGGCCTACATCAAAAACTCTTGGCCCATTATGACGGCCCATATGTGGTTATCAAACGCATTAGTGATTTAACTTATGGAATAGCCCGCCTGACAGCATCGGGTCGCCGGTCTGCCAAAACCGAACTGTGTCATGTTGCCCGCTTGAAGCCGTGTCAGCCTCGCACGACTCATGAACACGCCCAGAGGGCTTCGTCTGAGTAGGGGGGAAATGTAACGCTAATGACGACGATGAAGGATGGTGATGGTGTGATAGAAGAGGAGGAAGAAGCGTTGGTTTCGGGGCGCTAGTAGGCTTCATCTTGTCCGCTACATCAGCACTGTAAATAAACACCCCTTCTTATTTCATCGTAACAATATACATCTACTTTAAGGATGTACAAAGATGTTTTTATGCCAGCAATATGATATGAATTGGAATTAATTTGTAGCACATCTATTGTGATGCTATTTGGGATTGCAAACACGCTTTCAATTCCTAAAATATAGTATTTCCTAAGTCTGTGCTATAGTGACACCGATATGCTTTTGAGCACTATTTGTAAACAGTACCATATTTACACGATTGTAAGCCGACCTCTTTGTTAGAATTCGAAAATCAGAAGTGTGTGGGGGGGGTGGGGGTCAACTTAGGATTAAATACAAAGCATGGTACCCTTAATAAGAGCATGATAAATGCTATATCAGGGAGGATACAGGGAATTTATTTGCTCTACAGCTTCCAGTGCAAAATTAAGTTACTGTGCATGCTTCTCAGGGAGAATTTTTCTTTTCTAACTTTTACTGTGCAGCACGAACTGCGCCTGCGGTGGTGCCGATTGTTTACAGAAGAGAAACGTTTCAAACTGCGATGACGCTCGCTTTCTGCGTGTCAGTCGCATCGGGTCACGTGACATGGCATTGAGTTCGTTGAGTTTGCACGGGATTCACATATTGGCACTTTGCGACTGACCATACGCTTGTCATGAGCTCTTCAGCCGAAAACGCATTCAGCGCTTGTTTCGCGCAGCGTTCAAGGAGGTGGCTATCATTTATACTGAAGAAAAAACTGCATTGTGGGCCGCAAGTTGGAATGTTCTCAACAGGTTATGCGAGAATGGTGCTGGCAGTGAGAAAAATTTTCAACACCAAGTGAGGAGTTTTCCGAGGGATACAGTTGGTATGCTATCCAGAGCTGGAGGCCAAGCTTGCAGCTTATATCACTGAAATACATGGTTTGAAGTGGAGATGAGAAGTACAAGCAGGCAATATTTATTGCCTTGCAATTTGAGGGAGTGGGGGGGGGGGGTCGACTTACATTCGACTCGACTTACAATTGCTCAAATACAGTAGGTCAGTAGGTACTGAAGGCTATAGGCTGCAATGTGTTTCTAACACCTAGATGCAAAGGGAAAAGTAAGATATCAGGAGCAAAAAAACAAACAAACAAACAAACAAAGATTTTAGTCTACTCAGCAGTTGCTTCTATCAATGAAAGAGGTCAACAAGGACTACGGGAATTCATGAGACACACAAACTTTCAGGTTATTATTGTCTTTATTCAGTGACTTTCACACCTGTATCGAGCTGTATTGACACAGCCCAACCTACTTAATCAGTCAATCTGCTTTGCACTGAATCATGCTGGGCACATCTGTGGCATTTATATTATGTATAGTTTTTTCAAGTTCTTTAGCAATCAGACAGCCAAGACAAATATGGTCGCTCCCTTTCTGAGCTCTCGCAATGAGAAATATCAGACATGAGCCCAGCCTGATAAGCTATATCTCTATGCACTGCTGAGCTCCAATACCAGTTGTGGCGCCGACTTTCTGGTGAGTTGATGAATCGTGTGCGACGCACTCTCATCCTGCCACTGGAGTCCCTCCAAGGTTCAGCGAACTAATCCAGTCCTGCTTCTTCACAACTACGCTTCCAGAACAACTTCGGGCAGTGACCTGTGCTCGACGTTCATGGTGGACATCTGCAATGCACAAAAGGAAATAGAAATGTAGCATCTGATAATACAATTCACATGCAAGTTCAGGCAATTCGAAACAACCATCTCCTTTTAAGGGCCAACTAAACCAATATGTTGTACTCCTGCGCATCATTCTGTAATTCTCAGCCCCAAACGTTCAAAGGAACACTGAGACGACCCAATGGAACACGTGTCTTTGGTATAAGCAAAACTTCATTAATATGAACTTTAAATGATGGGAAAAGGTGCTCAAATTCTCATAAAGTTCACATCATTGAACGACACTGAAAAAAAAAAAAAAAAAAAAAAAAACCTATAACAATTAGCATCACAGTACTTACATGAGGGCTGCGCAACAATGACTACATCGATTCTTTACTGGGTGCACACTGTTGGGAGCATACCAGTGACAGGAAATCTAAGCTCTCGTCTGTGTCCGCCTTTTCAGATCCTCAGCCGCACACATGCGCTCAGCTAGTAGATTAATAATTGATTCCTTAATCAATAGTACTTGCTCCTGGGCTAGTTAGTTTGATTGCATGCTTGCAGGATTCGGCGCACAAAAGAAAAAGGAGCACAAGAACGAGGACGATAGGATGAAGCGCTGGTACAGCACTGAAGCATGATGCCTTCAGTTGTGCCTCTATAATCACACATATGCTTATTAGCATAAGTTTATAAGCTACTTTACATTTTGAGAAAGACCATCGGACATAGACATAAATCCCTGCTTAAACCAAGCTGCGTTACGAACGTGCCCTGACCATGTCACCTGCCACCTACCACTTGCCTGAGAAACATGCCCATAACTCTTTCCTCCCAAAGCTGATGCAGAGTTTTCCAACCTTTACCACTGCCGCATTAAAATGGTAAGGCCTCATGCATCCTTCACAGTGTGATGCAGTCCCAACAGAGCCCTCTCACAAGCGGCAGCAACAGTTTTGCTGTTACTTGTGAGGATGCTCATCACGCTGACCACGACGGACAGGAGCAAGGGAAAAGCACAGCAGCATGAAGGGTGGTGAGAAAAAAATAGAAAGGTAAAGAAAATATCATTCGCCGTGCCAATCAGAATCAGAATCAAAATTTTATTTCAGCATCGCATACACAATGCTGCGGGTGTAGACAAAAAGCCCTCTGGAGGCTTGACGAGCCCTACACCCCTGAATAATTGTCTAAAACTGTGCACAACAGTGCAAGCTGGTGTGTAACAGTGTAACTACGAAAGGTGTAACGAAAACTAAGTAGTCAGAGCCGCGTCAGTACAGCTATATATTCATGACTTTGTTTGTTGTCACACCTGCCACTGCGTGCATGTCAGATCCTGCAGCATGTGAATGAGGTTTGACTGGAACTAAATATGTATGATTGCTCGAGATATCTCTCAACGACTACGCCACCTGTCTGTAAGCAGGCTGCTAGTCTGCCATGTATCCCCACCGATTCCTGTACACTTTCACAATGTGCTTGTGTTTTGACGATGTACATTGTGTGGACTATTGATTAGATGCAAATTTACATTCACACAGGCCTTTAGTTAAAGTATGAAACACATTTCTGCAGCATAGTTGGTGGCTCGGAAACTATTAATTCAAAGTAAAGGCAGAATTGAAACTGTAGCTGAGGCCAGGTATGCCTGAGCTGCTTGATGTAGTAATACTGCAAGGAAAGCCCCACCCCTACAGTCTTGTCCACATAACAAAAGAAATTCTTCGAGGATAGTTTTTCACTTCAAGGGGGAACAGACACTTGACAGAAAAGTGCGACTAAGGTCATGGAGCATTTATTGCATCGTTAAATTAGAGCAGGCACAACAAAGGTTCACTGTTCGAAGCAAGAACAAGATTCAGTTCATTGTTGAAGAACGAAAATCTGGTGCACATTACAGTTGAAGGCATGCCACTGTTCTAGACAAAAAAGTGCAGAATGGAAGTGCAACATTATTATTCTGTTAAACGGCAGGAGATTGCCCTGATAGCAAATGTGATGTCTTTATCTTGATTTGATACAGGCAGCCTTTGTGGAGGGAAATCAAGAGATTGTTTTTGCACGCAGTGTGGTGCATGTTGCATGTCACTGCATGCAATTTATTGCGAAACTTAGTTTGACTACGAGAAGATGGATGCTAAATGAATAGATGCGCCAAACGTACCCTCCAGCTCGGAGTCCTGGAAGTCTGACTTGAATGTTGGTGCTTCGGCTGTGACTTGACAGGGAGCAGAAAGCATGAGGGTCACGTTTCCTGCAAGAACGGACAAAACAAAGAAACTTGTTTTGAGAGCAAATGCACTTCCTATAAAACATATGCAGAATAAAGAAATGAGAGTTAGCCCTACAGGGTTTTGCATAAATGAGCCAGCGATTCAGTTAGCAACTCCTTAAATAATGTAAGCTAACATGCTGCAGTACTACCTTAAAATCCAGTACCTCTCAGGTGTGAGGCTTACAGGCAGCTTACAGAAGAGTGCCACCTTTAAAAGCATAAGGCAAGATGATCAGAGGTGAATTCAAAATAAAGCAAACAACACCACCCTGCAACTGAACTGGGCAAGGACTAATTTTCAGTTCCTAGGTGACAGCAACATCACGTATATAGGCAATGTGATGAATAAAAAAAATTATTGGGGAGAAACTCTCTCGTGAAAATGGATACAAAACGCAGGAGCTACACAAGATCTGTAAAGTCTGCCCCAGTTGTGTTCAAGTCAAGATTAGGTGTACAAGTTAGAGAATCCAATGCACAAAATCAAAGTGCTTTAGTACAGGAGATGCACAAACGGAAACGTCTGAGGCTGCCTCTAAACACAGACACCAAGCACACCTGGTTGACATTCTTGCTACCTCATGTTTTTTTTTCCCGCATTTTTTTTTTTTTTTTTTTAAGAAGACAGAAAGCAAGTAGTCACCAGATTCTGTTGTGACGTTCAGATCCTGGCTCCGTGCCACCACGACCGAGATGTCTCCACAGTTGGTCGTCACTGAACAGCGGTCACCATCAAGGCCCCCTGGAGGAAGGCCCCGCGAACTACCTGTCATCCTATGATCAGTTGCATAGCAAAAAGAAAAAAGCCTCCTTATTTCCAGTCAGGAGTGAAGACTTTTGTTTAACTTTTTTCCCTAAGAAACAACGTATCGGAATGCCATAAAACAGGTCTCAACTCTCCGGCTTTGACTCCTAGCCCAGTGGCTGCATCATTCCATGAATTCTGCTCTAGGCCGTAAGTGCCACAATACATGGATGGGGGGAGTAGACGATGGCTTAATTCGGAATAAACTTTTTTTGTTTCTGCAGGGTTCAAGCTGAGGAGTCTACATATGCGTAGCAATATGTACTAGGTTCCTATGCTGTCCATGGAAAGGAACTCTAGTGCAGTTGGCAGGAAAGCCCAGGAAAACAATGACAGTTATGCCAGCACACACAAGATGCATACACTATCGAACAGCTGTAGCCTTAAATTAATGTACTTTTTTTTTAATTTTTTGTTGTAGTATGTCACAGTGCAAGTAACATTCTTCTAAGAGCTTGCTAATCGGGTCTTGCTGCAGACTAACCTTATCCAGCTTACATTTTTCCAGCCACTTTGAAAGTGGCAATGTATATTCATATAGTCTGGAGGCAGTGATTACTGATTTAATCTTCAACTGAGTTGCAGTCTGTGGAAATGGCAGGTGCCTGCACTTTTGATGCTCCTCACTAAATGAGGTAGAAAAGTGTGAATTTCAGACAGTGGGATGTAGATGCAACTACACTGGCAAATAAGTATTTGTGGTTAGGAAGTACCAGGTGAAGAGATAGTGCTCAAGCGCATTCATACCATACTTCCCCGGACTGGAGGCACTAATAAAAGTTCTTTTTTTCCCCAAGATTCGTACCAGGCACTACCTACATAGCTGGCGTGCACTGGGAGACCATGCAACTCTTCCATAGTCTGCAAATACGAAAAATCATGCCCACAAAACACAAGGCACCTATAAAGCAAACTTTAATGAGCAGCCTCTTTACACAGAGTGAATGGCTCCATGCTTACATCCATGGTAATTTCGAATTTGCTTGATTAACCAGCCTATCATTTGCCCTCAAGGAAACCTAGAAACCTGGCTGGCTGAAATATAGATTTCAAGCTAATTACACCAATGTCTTACAGTGTTTAAAAAAAAAAGTAGAAAAGAACACTGCATGCTATGATCTGGAGGAAGGACAGCCAACACTCACCCAAAGTGATGGTGCCAGACTCTGATGTCAACACTGTATCATTGCTGTGTAAGGAGCCGAGGTCAATGCTGCCCTCCTTGGAAATCAGGTCAGCCCTTTCTGCATAGGCTGCTGAGACGTGCTGGGACCCTGTCGATGTTTCAACCTGTGCAGACCGCATTCACAGTGAATGTGAAGGACTAAGGCTCAAGCACATTGCATATACTGTTGAGATGTCAGCAAGCTATGCTTTCTAATATATACAGGGTCCATAAAAACACTTCCTCAAGGTCATTTTGGTCCTCCTGGGATAAATGTACGATGGTTGAAGTTGGTAACGATTATTAGACAGAAAAACAGTGAAACTCATAAACATTTCATGTGATGCTGTAACAAAATACATAATGGTAAGAGCATGTGCATAGGAAAAGGGGGTAGAATGTGCGTTAAGTGATCTGTCTCTTGTGATCCACTTCAGCACATTGCTTGGCTAGGTCTAACGAGAAAAAATTTATTTCCTTCTTTATAAACACTTCGGTCCTATCATATTTCTATTCTCACTGTACGCAAG
Organism: Amblyomma maculatum; assembly: GCF_055883805.1. Classification (NCBI taxonomy): domain Eukaryota; kingdom Metazoa; phylum Arthropoda; class Arachnida; order Ixodida; family Ixodidae; genus Amblyomma; species Amblyomma maculatum. Next base: position 29,077,453 of record NC_139352.1, on the reverse strand, counting down.
TTGCACTGCACAGATTAAGCACAAGTAGATCAAACAGTAATCTCTACCTGATCCCATGCCAACAGCAGGCGAGGCTCAAATATGTGTCGAGGAATAAACTACCGTGTCTACTTGTGTTGCAAACACCTATAAATCATATAGTTATGCAGACTCAACTGCATTTTGCTGCTCGATTAGCAACTAATCCCTTAACTTGTGCCTCTGTTATCTCCCATATAATCATTAGAATACAGTTGGAAGCTGTCAGGTAAGGTAATATGAAAGACCACTCGACATAGCTATTTATAAAGTCCTGAATTGACCAATCCGTCCCCACATGCCTATGTGGTTTAGCTGTAGCGTGTCTTACTCATTGCCCAATGATCCTGAAAGGTTTGACTTCTTCCAAACCAAGACCACCTTCCAAAACCATAACCTGCAATTTTTCGTCGACAATGCTGGATTTTGTGCATAATGTGGCATGCATTTTTATTCATGCTATTTATTATTATTATTATTATTATCATTTGTTTTCTTTTGCAGATACTGCTAGCCCCTTTGTGAGTGCTGTGGCAGGACTGGGGAACAATGGTTAAAAATAAAATGCATGTTCGCAACAAACAAAAAACAGTGCACTCTAACCCAACCGAGACATAAAAGGAGGGACATAAAGGGTTACACTAAAGAAATGCATGTTCATGTGAAAAGAAAACAAACAAAAAGACAACGAGCACTACGTTACAATACTTCATGGTTCTCTTTTGGAACACAAACATGCAACGACTGCTCTGATGAATGTGGTGATTGATGGGGAATTCCCAGTGTCTCGGGGCAAAGAGTTCCATTCTTAAATAGCATATGGGAAAAATGAATAACGAAACATGTCTATGTGAAATTTGTATTCCTCCAATGCTTGTTGTGTTTGTGCCCTTGCTAGAAAGAGACAGGTACTTACTGCTGTCAATTTTGAGCGAATTATTGAAGAATTGATAAAAAAGGTTTAAACGTAGGGACTTGGCCCACTTGCTAATTGTGGGTAATCCAGCCACTGCCAGGAGTTTGTTGAAAATGAATCTCACTGCTTTGCACTGAATATTTTCCAACTTAGTTATACAGTAGACTCCCTTTAAGACGAACTCCAAGGGACCATGAAAATTGTTCGTCTTATCAGAAGTTCGTCTAATCAGGAGTGCTTCCAAAAATGATGTTTGAGCAGCAGAGTGTGTCCAAATATCTCGTATATGAGAACAAATGAATAAAATGGCCTTTCAGGAAAATAAACTGCAATACAAGCATTTATTGGACTAATGATTGTCTACTACACTTTGCAGTAGTAAGGCATCAGACATTGTTGACTGTTGCCCAGTCTGTTATTTTTGTGTCTGTCGTGAAAATGGACGGCCTGCTACAAAAGCAGACATCTCGCTTAACTTTTGAAGATACCATTCAGTGCCCTCACACTGTTCAAAAAACTGCACTAAAGTGTCTAGGCAGGCATCAGCTGCATCACAGGTAACTAGTGCAGATTCAGGCACAACATTCAAGCTGTCATCTTCAGCAGCAATTTCCGACGGTAGGTCCAGCACTTCTTCAATCAGAGCGTCCAGTGTGTCAGCCCTACACGTTTCCACACTTTCGTTAATGCTGACATACGCACTGATGTCAATGAACACACCCTTACTGCTCAGCACAGAAACAATGCTTCTATCCTCCAAGTTCGCAGTGTGGGCCTCATTCGTAGTATCGCAGTCATTCTGCATTGAGCAATCACTAAGCATCACAAATCCTGCATGGCGGAAGGCGTTGGCAATAGTGGCTTGAGTAACCTGCTCCCAGGCGCTCGTCAGTAAGTGGACAGCACTTAACTGGTTAACTTTGTACTCCTTACTGCTCTCCATGCAAATCAGCATCCTTTGTAGCAGAGAGCGACAATAGTGCCTCTTCAAGCTACTTATTACTCCCTGGTCCATAGGCTGCAGCTTCGCCATTGTATTCGCTGGTAGAAACTCCAGTCGGATGGCATGAAGTCCGGCGACATGGCCGTGTCCGGGACAATTGTCAACAACGATGAGAACTTTTCTCTTTTGTCTCTGGAAGTGGCGATCCATCTCTGAAAGCCACTGTTCGAAAAGTGCCTGCGTCATCCACGCTTTTGAATTAGCCATGTATGTGACCGGCAGCATTTTTATGTTTTTAAAGCAGCGTGGTGCTTTAGATTTGCCAATCACCAGCAACTTTAGTTTGTCAGTCTCAGTCATATTTGCGCCCACGAGGACCGTTACTCGAAGCTTGCTCCGTTTGCCTGCCACGCAGTCATCACCAGCAAATGCGAGCATTTTATTTGGGAGTAGCCGGTAGAAAAGCGCAGTTTCGTCCACATTGTATGTCTTGAGGGTCATATTCGTCCATGAGTTCATTCATCTTGTTCTGCCTCCAATCGCTGCAGACCGCTTCATCCACTGCAGCGGCCTCGCCGACAACACAACGAAAGGCCAGTCCATGCCTTTTCCGAAAACGGTCGAGCCACCCATCGCTGCACGCAAACTCGACATTCAGTCGCAGAGCAATTTCTTCCGCCTTAGCTTTCAGTAGCACTTCATTCACTGGCAAATTCGCACTGCGCGCTCTCTTCACCCAGGCAAGCAGAACGTCTTCAAGGTCTTTGTGCATAGCTGTGCGCATCCTCTTCCGCTTCGGCGCAAACTCACCATCTTCTAAAGCACTGGTAATCCGCACTTCGTCCTTCACGATACTGCTCACGGTACTTTTCGCAATGCCGAACTTGCGCGCTATTTCAGTCTTTGAAAGCCGGCCGGCGCGAACTTCGGTCAAAACTTCGGCCTTCTCACGAAGCTCAAGCAGCTCTTTTCGAGTTGTTGGCCGACCAGCCAGAGTAGCAACACGGCGAACACGGCGCACACGAAAACAAACAGCACACACCACGAGGTGACAGCGTACAGCCTGGTAGAAAATTGCGGGAAACGACGCGCACACCCGCCACGAACAATGGATCTGTGCACTGCGCAGGGTTGCCAGGTCCAAAAACGAAAAGTCGCCACAAAAATGGGAATCGTTTTATTCCAACGCTCGTGAAGAAACAAATGCCAGTTGTGTCTTATAGCAACTAAATCACATAGAAAAGTTTTCCGAAAAAAAAACAAAAAAAAACTGGCTGCATAACACTGCGATATTATATAAACAGACATAAAACTAAACTGACCAGATAAACACATGTTATCAGAAACTTCTCTGTGATGATTAGAAACAGTATAAAATGCATAAAATTATGTCCATGAAAATGCAAGTATAAAATGTTAGTGGAGTTGGACGTCTCAAACAATGGCTACAAAAGGAGAACACGAAGAAACGAAACTGCAACCACTCAGGTGCGATGTTCAGGCCAGCCGTAAATAGTTGAGTTGACCTTCTCAATCATGGTTTGGGATTATCAAGGATATGGCCAATGTGCAGGGGGTGTTCACATGATCACACACACTTCTTTTTGATCATGCCTACTAGGCGTTGGACGGGAACCTTCGGTTTCTCAAGTATAATATTACATTATCGAGAGGCGTTTACCTTGCCTAGAAATATAGAAATCATTTTTTCATAGGTATACCAAGTATATTCGTAAGCTTCCTTGACACCAGTGCCTAATAATATTCGGCGAATTGTGGTCAATGAATGGTTGTCCGCGCTCCTTGATAACATTGAAAGTGCGCAGCTGTTTTATTCAGTGAACAAACTAGAGTGCAAAAGCCACTTTCACACTGATGAGACAAACCTATGGACGGAAGATGCATTCATGACTAATTTATTGTCAGCAGGTGCACGTTAAATAAGACCTACTGCACGCAAATATGCACGGGCAAAGAAAAACATTTCGAAGCAGTTCGTGGTAAGCCTAGTTAGTGTGTTAGCTCTGTTGTGATGTTTATCTAAGTTTGGCTAGCTAGCATAATGCGTTTACACTTGCCCTTTGTTGGCCATCTATAATGCAAAGTTTGGCTATAAGTGCAGTTAAATAATTAGCACTAATTATTTCGGTTCAATAACTAACACAACTCATTTGCATGCATTCAACCTAAGCTTTCGAAAGGTATATGACTCGATGCTATAATGCAAAGGGTGGTTTTGATTGCATATAGCTCACTAACGCTAATATGGATCGCTAATTCAAAGCATTTGGATTCATCCTAAGCTTTTCAACGGTATATGACTTAATAGTCTAGCTCAAAGTTAGGTTTTATACAAAATAAATATTTAACGCAGATTAATGAGGATCGCTAACTACCACAGTGCCATTACACTTGGCCTAAGCTTTCCAACGGTATATGACTCGATGCTGCAGTGCAAATTTGGGTTTCAAGTGCGGTTTACTAAATATCATTTAATTTGGCCCGTAGTTGGTCAAAATAAGTGTATAATTAACCAATTATCCAAACTCAAGGTTTATCACGTGACATATACTATGCTTAGCCAAGATAGCTTGAAAGAAGCGAAATAGACTAAGCGGCCGCTTTGACTTTCTTTGATCTTAAAGTTCAAAGCACCACGTTTTGCGAAAAAAAAAAAGAAAGTAGCGAAATTGACTAAGCGGCCGCTTTGACTTTCTCTGATCTAAAAGTTCAAAGCACCAGCCTGGGTCGTTTTCTCGTTTTGCGAAGTTTACCGCAGTGACAGAGTTCACGCTAAAAAAAACAAAAAAACAAACACAAAGTCAGAGGCAGTACTAGATCCTGGAGCGCAGACCTGGCCCAAAAACGCGCACTTCACTGAGTGCTGCGGCCGGCCAGCGGGTGCCAGGGAGAAAAAGCGTGTCGTGCGCAGAGCTCGCGGCTGCCCTGCGCGAGGAGAATTGAGGAGGAAAGCGCGGCGCAGAGGAGAGTGTCGCTACTTTCAAATTATCAAGGGGTTTTAGTGGATGGATGTTAAGAGCGTCCCCTTTGAAACAGGGTGGGGACAGGCATCACCATGCATAGTTGGTTGTATTGCAGCGCTACCGTTGATAGATTTGCTATCTGTCTATCTATAAAAACGAGCATCCTGAACAGTGCGCAAATGGGCTCGTTGGAATAGGCAAAAATTTTTCAAAGTAGCCAAGTAGCCAACCTAAAATTTTTGTCGCCAGGCGGCTCAGAAAGTAGCCAAATCTGACAACCCTGGCTGCGTAGTAGGTGTCGTTGGCGGTCAGCAAAGGCGCGGAGCTCAGTAGCACTGGCATGACGACACTATCACGTGATCACCATTGGGAAACGTCATTGGCTGCTTTTTCTTCTCACCGTTTTTTTTCCCGCGTTTCGCTAGTTTTGCTGACCGGGCCACGCATGCTTTTCTTTTTTTTTTTTTCTCTCTCTCTTCCTCTCTGCGCTCTGTTTCGTCCTTGCCCGGGATCGTACCAAGACAGCCGGCGCAACGCGAAACGCGAACCTACTCCTACTGCGGGGACAAAAGGAGTGAGCGGGGGAACGGTGGGAGAGGACGAGCAGCGGCACTCTTCCGCCTTCGTAGAATCGCATTTCCGATGCCGACGTGTTTGGGTCTGCGTGCGTCGGCGGCACGGATGGTCGTGGCACTGAAAAGCTTTTTTTTTTTTCTTTCCGCTGAACCGCTGCTGAGACGGTCGAGTAAGCTGCGCGGGTGGGGTGCGGCCGGCCGTGAAAATTCATCTTAACCGATTAGCGATTGCAAAGTGTTCATCTTAAGCAGATTTTTTTTGCATTGACTCTATGGGGAACCAAACAAACGACCTCCACTGTTCATCTTAACCAAGGGTTCATCTTAAGTGAGTTCGTCTTAACGGGAGTCTACTGTACTTGCCTTAAAGGCCCACTGTCCACCCTCCGGTCGAAAATATTTTCTTCCCCGGTGACTGAGACATCGCCCCCAGAATGCAAGGCCACAAAATGTTTTTGAAAAGAGTGACTAATAACACAGTTACAGCTACCGCAATCACACAATTTCGTCATGTTTCTCTGCTCCCGTTCCCTCGCAAAAGTTTTTCACTCTCCAGCCCGGTCGTCGTCTAGACTCTGCAAGACAAATTTCCCTTCCCTCTTTGCGTTTGGCGGGATGTGGGGTGTGGCACTCCGCGTGCGCGAAATAAAAAAAAAATAAAAACGGCGACGGAGCGCGCGCCGCTGGATTCAGTCCGATCGTAGTGAAGGAAAAGCGCGCAGCGAGCGGTAGACACCCATCCTTCACCCTCAGACAGCGAGAGGGACCAATGGACACTGTTTTCGACTAAGACGTCATAGCTGCGGCTTGACAGGCCAGCGCAGGGATCGGGGAAGCTGGCTTCCTGAAGGAGAACATGAGAGAGCTTTGATTTGTATTTTCATTGCTTTGCGGCGCGCATGTCACTAGAATTTTGCACAGACTATCTTTGGTACCTGATCGAAACACTGGGCTCCTTTGCTTAAAAGGTCCTTCCCTGGATAGTGGCTTTTTAATAAATGAAAGCCAATGTGCTATGCCATACCCAAGCCCCTGTTGGACTAGTGAGCTGTACACAAGAAGTATTGTGTCAGGTGGCTTTAACGCCCATTTCAAGGAATAGAGGGCAGACAGTGTTTTACTAGTAACATACAAGACAATTTTTTTTTTTTTCGAATTTCAGGTCTTCAGCATTGAAAGCAGTCACATTAAACTAAAAATGGAGAATTACCTGACAGGGAAAGGCAGTAGTAAAGTAAAACAATTCGTCCTTGCCTCACCTTTCTTAATGCTGGTAGGTCTTACCAATCATCATCATCATCAGCCTGACTATACCCACTGCAGGGTGAAGGCCTCTCCTCTATTTTTCCAATTAACCCAGTTCTGTGCTAGCTGCATCCACTTGACCCCTGCGAACTTCTTAACCTCATCTGCCTACCTAACTTTCTGCTGCCCCCTGCTACGCTTTCCTTCCCTTGGAATCCAGTTTGTTACCCTAAACGACCATTAAATTCATGGTGATTAAAGGTGGACAGAACACTTGTCTACAACACATCTTTCTTTCAATAACTGTGTTTCGCAAAAAAAGGGTTATATTTTCGATTAAACTGCGAGCATAAATATATAAAATTAATTTAAGGTGTTCAAATCATCTGAAACTAATTTTTGACTTATTTGTATTTCTTTAGCGCCCAAATATTTGATATTTGCATACTTTAAATCGTTCTAACTTCCTGGAGAGTGACCCAAGCACAAGAAGCGGCATAGCAATTTCATACCCTCATGTGGTATACACAAAGTATTGTTTTACCCCAGGCAGAAGCACCTCAGCCAATGGCACCACATGATTTAAACGCTATGCCTGTCACTTAAAATGTGACTTTAGAGGCGGTGTGAGCACACTGCAGCAAATCCTCCTCGAAGTACACATATTCTGAAGCCTTTAAGATCAGGTCAAGGCTCTGTTTCACAACATAAGAGCCCCAATATCAGGCATCAGATACTAGTTAGTGGCTCTAAGCAGTGGGCGAATGCAGACTCACCTTGAGTTTGTTAGTTAAGAGCCGTTGCGCCTCGAAAGACTGCAATGAGAAAAAATAAAACACCTAGAGTGACAACAATTATGAGGACACTTAGGCTCTGCCTAAAGACGGAGCTCAAGTGTGTGGCTGGAGGGTATGAAGCGCCAACAGCCCCGTCCAGCGGCTCCTCTGTGGGTCCTCATTTGCATACTCACTCCTCCCCAACATGCACTCACGCTGTGCTTCCAAACGTACCAGTGGAAATCTGAACTGCCGGTTCAAACCTCTTGCGGCTTCATATTTTGCCGCATGCTTGGGAGGCGGCACTTCCAGGAAAACCAATAGTTTAAGTAGCTGGTTTAAATCTCCCAAAATTTGGTGATTTGGATCATGCCTGCGAGATGGTGCTTATTCCCTTAATTTGTGCCTACACTAACCTACGCATGCTTGTTAACATACAGTTGTAAGCAACCATATTATGTTCAAGACCCCCTAATATAGATACTAAGCCCCACTTTAATTAATGGACGTGCCAGCGTGGGATCACCGTATCAGACTCGGGATCCAAGGGTTCTGGGTTCAGTTCCCACCTCACCTTCCATAAATTTCCTTTTGTAGCAATTTTAGTTTAACTGGGGCCGAACGCGTTCCCTGCCCCACCGCGAAAATTGCTGTTGAAAGTAGAACTGATATATGCACGCGTGAGCGTGGTTCTCTTCAAGCGCCGCGAAGGAGCCTTGTGAACTCAAAGCACCACCGCACTCCGTAAATACAAGCTTTACTCTGAAACACGTATATTTCATACAGCCCCCCCGCAGGCCTGCGGCGACAGGACGAGCAGTTTGTATAAACACAGACAGGCGAGCTCACATTCACAAGGGCTCGGCGGCGGAGGGGAGTCCCGGGGTGTGCCGCTCATGGGTTCTTAGAAGCATAAGGTGTTTGCTGTTACACTTTTCAACTTTGCGCTCCACGTGTGACATCAAACACTTACGACCAATAAAGGTTTTCTCGATGTGCTGACACTGCTTGATTCTCTACTAGACAGAAGCCAGAACCTTTTCCCGTAGAACCAAAATTAGTTAACGAACGAAAATGAACTGCAGAGGTGGTCCATTTATATTCCCTGTCAAGCATACAATATGCCTCTTGCTTTTTTGTTTGTTTGTTTCAGCCTAACAGATATTCCAATCCTTTAAAATGTTAACTCTGGTTACACGATAAACCTGGCGGTTAAAGAACTAGCAACAGGCAGGCCACAAGAGTTCAGCGGAGGTTATCACAGAAGGCCCAAAGCAAGGACATCGAGATGCACTTTTTAATTTACCTTATAACAAAATGTTATTCTTCTCCTTCTTTCTCTGGAATCGATAACAAAAAATTTTGCTTTTTGTTTGGGTCCCCAAAGCGACTCAAGGCACACAGACACACAGTTCCATGAGAATGTCCAAGTTGAATCAGTTAAGAATGTGGTTGCATACTGAAGCAGTTTGGCATAAAGAAAGTGGATGAAATGAAAGATGAATGGTGAGGCATAAATGAATTGAAGTGCTTGGGGAACTTAAAAGCACTCTATGGAACCCAAGGTATCCAGAGAATTCAGTGTGAGAACCCCCTGCTATAAATGCTGAGCTAAAAAGCACAGATTTGACCTTTCCCCCACAATGCAGTCTAAGTGTCCACGAAGAAGTTTAGACAGTCAGTGTAGATTTTCTTTCATCAAAACAAAATTTAATTTTCCAGTTGTGTCCTGACTGATACAAGCGTCACAAGAAACAAAATAAGCTGGTGAACTAGTTTTGATAAAAAGGAAGGCGCAATATGACAGCCAAACTACGGGACCTCGCATAAACCAGCTGACCGCCTAATTCAGCGAATCACGTTTGCCACATGGTGGCGGTTGCTTGAACTCCACACTACAGTGTGCATTGCTGGACTAGACATAGTGGTGAAGGTGACATGTACAGGCATCCCTTAGCAGTCAAGCATACAGTCATGGCTCGCACATTCATATCATCTGTAGTATCATCTGTATCATCTGTGTAGGATTCTACACATCGCATACAATACACTTCGGCTGGAGAAATATGCGAATTCATATTGTCCCGAATTTCACATCAACCAGGTTGGTATTATTGAGATTATAGTTTCTCGCAACTTACATCAAACTCTCGGCATCTGCATCGAACAGTGCTCTATGATTAGCACATAGAAATGAAGAGAATTTTGGAAGAAGTGATGGCGCAGATAAAACGCACAAAAAGGCTGAGAAAGGCTTGCCAGTCTACAACCTATGTTCAAAATGAATTGTGATAGTATTAAAATGATAGTATTAGGCAGTAAATGAGCATGTTACCCCGGTGCCAGAAGAAGTCACTTCCAGGTTTCCTTGCAGTGCTCCCGTGGCTTCAATGTTGCCATGCTCCATGCTCAGTTTCACTGCATTTGCCTGTGATTAAAAAAAAAGAAATAAGCTCAATTAACACACACACACACAAAAAAAAAAAAAAAAAAAAAACACTTCAAGGCAACTAATTAGCGGATTACAGATAACCTGCAACACGAGTTGTGGTGTGCCATTTGCAACACTGTGGAAAATTCATTTTCTTTTTATTGATCTACTACATTTACTCATTACTAAAGAAAATGTATGTAGTCAAAGCTGAGGAAGCTACTTCGAAAGAACAGGAAGCTACTTCGTCCTCGTCCTTCGCGCTGTTATTCCAAAATGTATTACCAACTTGCCGGCACCTCAACGCTTGTTAATCCCACTGGAGTCTTCCAATTTAATTCTGACCACACAAAAGAATGTAGAGCACAAACTGAAGTTGGCCTGTGTCAACAGATTGCTGCATTGCAACAGTAAAGATCCAACTTTCTCTGGAGACTCTCAAGATGGCACTCTTGTAAACATGAAACGCCAAAAAGTAAATGCAGTTGCTGTCACCAACTTATAGCAAAGCCAAATTGCAGTGCCAACACAGTTTCGTGGAGTTTCGAGGAGCAAAACTACCATACAATTCACTCTGAACATAACTTGTAGACCGGCAAGCCTTTCTCAACTTTTTTTTTGTGCGTCTTATCGGCGTTATCTCTTCTTCCAAAATATTCACTTCTATGTGCTTATCACAGAGCGCTCTTTGATACAGATGTCTAGTGTGAATTAAGTTATGAAAAACATTTTTTAATCCAAATCTCTTACCAATGAATACCATTTTACCAGCTCCACAGGCCATAGGAAAGATATTCACATACACGCTCATTTTTTACTAGGCAAGAGGAAACGACACTGTTGTCTTCAGTGAATGTTTACGACCGCCCAGATTAACAAACTGGGTTTTATTTTTTTTTTAATTTCACACCCATCAGAATGCGCCTGTTGAACCATGGACTGAACCATACGCCGCACAACACCCACGGCCAAAGAACCACGGTGCATCACAATAAATGCAGGGGCTGTGTTACCCGAGGGACCAACACGTAGGCTGCTTCACTCTCACACTGACATCAGAGCTAAAGTATATAATAAGCGACTGTCTTACCAAGCACCTTGAATGTTAAAACAATGAACACATCCCCTATCCATAGAAAACTGTAAGCATCAACAAGGAGTTACAATTAGTACTCGCAACAACTATGATCGACTATATACTACGACTGGGAGAAAATGGGTAGAGCGAATGTTACTTATTTTGCAATCTGCAAGCATGAACTGGTAGAGAGCTGAAGATCAATGACGGTCATCACCATGCCAGAAATGCTGGGTGACATTATTCTATTGTGTTTTTTTTTTTTTAAATCGACAAGTTTCATAGAACACAAACCACTTGCAATGCCAGCCATTTTGCTTTTGAAACAGCGGAATGGGCAAGGTAGTGCCGTGAAACACAGCGTTGCTCTCACATGACACCTCCCAAATCAGACAAATGCCATTCAGAAAAGGTCATTCGCAGGTATGTGACACACCTGTGAATGACATCACATGCAGCTGAACTAGTGCGCAGAGATCTTGTGACCTGTTGCCACGAATAATACTGTGCCCTCCTAACATCATACAGAACACAGACAAAAACATCAGAATAAATTCGATGCCATCATTTGCTTTGAACAAAATGTTTTTCAGCAGTCTGAACCTTGTGTAGTAGCAATTTCTAGCTTTGCAGCAACTGCTCCACGGAGATGCTAAAAGAAAAATAGTTACACCCCCTGGATGACATAGGTTAATGTCCAATTTTAAAAGGGTGCATTTCCAGAGAAATACTGTTTCTTAAAGCATGACTGTACAACCCTGCTTTTATCTGTGCCCATTTTTCAGGGATTACCTTGATGTTTTTGAGCGTGATGTTTCCTGGTCCCACAGTCTGCACTCTGCAAAGGTCCAAAACCAGGTTTTCAAGCTTTGCCTGGGCACCTCCAGACAGTTCCACATCAATGCCTACAAGAGAATAAGAGAAAATAAAAAAAGATTGGTTTGTTTTGGTTTGTGGGGTTTAACGTCCCAAAGCAACTCAGGCTATGAGAGACGCCGTAGTGGAGGGCTCCGGAAATTTCGACCACCTGGGGTTCTTTAACGTGCACTGACATCGTAGAACACACAGGCGCCTTGCTTTTCGCCTCCATCAAAAAGCGGCCGCCTAGGCTGGGATTTGATCCCGCATCTTTGGGAACAGTAGTCTAGCACCGTAACCACTGCGCCACCCCAGAGGCAGGCATTACAAAGATACAGTAGACAATGTGCAACACCATTCAACTTCCATTTCTGCTCTGTCCACTGCAATGCACCTTTCATACGTTGGAAATGCAGTTAAAGACATGCTTCCATACACCACAATGAAATGCCTTTGAGAATGCAACTGGCTGATGAGGTACCCACTTTAACAAAACTGAGAGCTCAGGTAGTTGGCAAGGGCTCATTATGCTTCTAGTAGTGACAAGGAAAAACAGATACAATGAAGACAGGGACAACACATACACTTATCAACAAATATTTCATCCAGCTGAGTGCCAAGACCTTTAGTCCATACACTGATACGATTTCGGCACCAGAAACACACACGATGCACTTACTACGCACACAAAAACAGCATGCAATTTTGCGAGAAGCAACACCTATCATGCAAAAAAATCTTAAATCGATAAATTTCAGTAAGACAAGTCCCTTCTTCTGTATTCTAATTGGATCACTTATGACTGATGCTTCTGATTTGTGTGCTGATATGAGATTTTATGGCTGCTTTTTCAATTTGTCAACAAAACACAACAATATTTTGTGCAAAGTAAGCTTGGCACTGCATCTAGACTACACTGAAAAGATGCACTCATGACCACTGTTTATAATGGGATAGAAGTTTTGACAGGCTAGCAGGCATCGTCAAAATGAGATGCCCATAATTACATTAGAAGCATTCAGCATAGCAGAATATGTGTAGTGTAGACCAGCCTACCAGAAGAGTTGTTTTTGAGCTCGTTGGTGGTTGATGACGCTAGCTAAAAACAGCCAACAAAAAAAGATGCTACACAGTGAGGAAGACTACACATACACAAGGCTGACCAACAACTGAGCTTCATTTGAGCAAAAACAGGCACCTATACAGTGAAAAGATGGAAAGGGTAACAGGAAGAAAGTGTGCTATCGATAGTGAGCAATTGGATATAGTCAAGCCACAAGGTGAAAATGCAAAAAATACTAAAACCCAGGGATGCAAAGTAAAACTCTGGAACAAACAGCCTAATACATAAGCAAAAGAACAAAAGCCAGCAAAAAGGTGCGTGACTACAGGCACATGTAAAGCGAAAGAAGGCCCAGTGCTAAAGCCAACAGAACTGCCCTAAGGCATTTAAAACCTTATCAGTAAGTGCAATAAAACGTGTGCTGATGCAGGCTTTCTTGTAATGAGCTATCGCCACTGCTTGCAAGACTTTAAGTGTTAATTAATCACTTTTTCTGGAAAGAAAAACAGAATCATGCAAGAGTTGACGGCATCCGCTAGGCTGGCATTGCTTACAATGCTGAGACTGGTTTTTCTGCACGATGAAACATGCGAGGCAAGTAAAGAATCTGTCAGGGAAAAACCTCCCTCAGCATCATAAATTATTCCAGCCAAGCGGATGCCGTCTACTCTTGCAGGGTTGTTTTTCTTTCCAGAAAAAGTGATCAGTTAACATATGAAGCCTTGGATGCTGTGGCGATAGCTGATTAAGAGGAAGCCTGCATCAGCACCCCGTCTGTCACACTGACTGATAAAGAGTTTAAATATCTTAATCAGTTTTGTCCGTTTCAGCACTGGGCCTTCTTTCACTTGACATGTGCCTGTGGTCGCTCATATTTTAGCTTGGTTTTGTTCCTTTGCTTATATCTTAGTCTGTTTTAGATAGTTTTTAGCTTTTTTGCTTTGGGTTGTTTGTTCCGGACTAGCACTTTATACCCCTGGGTTTTAATGTTTTTTTTTGTGTTTCCACTGTTGACAAGATAACTTCAAAGATTTTACTATGTGATGTGACTGCATTTGATTTCCCACAATTGATACTAAACCTTCTTTCAGTTAGCATATCAGAGGCTGGCTGTGCACAGCATGGAGTTTCCAACCACGAACAAGAAGGAAAGCTGGCATTGCTGCACTACAGCCACCATGGGAGCTCATAAGCATGCCGGCAAGACGCAGCTTTGGAATGATAATTGGTGCTTTGTTGATTTGTCTACTGATTCGTTTTGTTCGTTGCCCGCTTTCATTTTCCCCAGATGTTTTGAATGCTTTGCAGTGGTCTGGTGATTCATCTGTGCAGACAGTTTATTCGAGATCCAAAGTCTGCAGTGGCTACAATCTAATGAATATGGTCGCTTAAAGAATGCATGACTACAGTAAATGTGTTTTAGTGCGGCAAAATTCACAGATGTAATCTGCTTTTGTGAAGGTCACCAATTGTTTTTATTCAGTCACGCAAGCACCTACCTGCCTTGGCCGTCCGTATTTCTGACTGTATATGATCATTTACCATAATTTAACACGTACAATTATTCATTTATTTACATTACGTGGCATCAAATATGCAAAAGCTACTTGTTTTGGGCCACCGATGCTGCAGACGTCAATTTCTAGTTAATTCTGATTGAATCAAGCAAGCAGATCATCCAAACATGTTACTGAAGAAGGCTGTTGTAAGCCATCTCTGCATCAAATTTCAGCATAGCCAGAGAGACATTTTGCAGTATGTATTTAGCATTGTAACTGTCAGTAAAACCTGCTCTATTCTTCAATATGCCAGCATAGAAGCTCTGCAAATGTACCATATTAAGTGATAAATTTTTATTCTCAAAAGTATGCCGTTTAGATAAAAATATCTTTCAATGGTGTGCTACGTATTTGGCCAAATGGAGAGAAACCTAGTTCTGACTTTGGATAAATTTTTTGCTCCCTTATATTTACATGGTTTTCCGTTCGTCTATTGAAATTCATGGCCAGACTATTTTATTTAATGTCAATAGAGGGTTTACAAAAGTAAGTTTGGCAACCGTGAGTGGCACGTTGATCCTGCGCTGGCGGCCATATTTTGATCGCTTCATCTGTCAGCTCCCTGTCCGTCCGTCAGTGTCCGCCATTCTCTCCATGCTTGTCACGTTGTAACTATAGTGTGCTGCGCTTGTACCGACCTTTTGATGTCAAGAGAAGACACTACCTGGTCGAGGGACCTCTCCTCTGTCCCTGGCGGTTTCTGTCAGCGACGCCTAGATGCGTATTTTGACAGCCAAGGCGTGGCGAGGCCCATCGGACGGGCTGCTGAGTGCAGTTACAAACTGCTCTGCAAGTCGTACACGGACCCCTCGTTGATCCGCGTAGCGTCATCCCTATCCAGATACAGTATCTAAAGTTTTATAATGTGGAGAATTTTTTTTTGTCTGTGTGCCTTTGCTATTTACTCGGAAGCTATGAGAGACGATCGCGAGTTTGTTTGCTTGGTTTGTGCATCACCGTCACTTCAGAGAAGAAAGCGAAACTTATCAGTGGATGCCTGTTAGCTTTCTGGGTCGGTTTCACGCTTTTTGACTGTCCGTGCTAAACTCTGATGAACCGAACTTGTCTTTGAGTAATTGATTAATTGAAATATTTGAAGAAAGTGATCAAGGTGTCAAATGGCTCAGAATGGAAAAGGAAATGTTTGCTGATGCTGAGTATTGGTGTTAAAAAGGTAGAATAAATAAAATAAAAAATGAAGAAAATAAATGATAGAAAGAATAAAATAAATAAATAGAAGAAAACTAAAAACTAAAAATTTAAAGTGTGAAGAAAGAAAACATTGTTCGCGCGTGTGTGTGTTTGCGTGTGTGTTTAACAGCTTAACAGGCGGAGCTTAAGTGTCGCCGTAAGTGTCGCCCTAATCTGGACACTTACCGGATTTAGCACGCATCATCAGGCGATAACACTTTTCGAAACGGGCTGGAAGTGAGCATATTACGGCACACTAGTGAGATGTCATCTTTTCCTGCTTTACGACACCACAGGTTTGGCAGCCGCTTTTGCAGCGTGAAACAAGTAGCTCGGGCGCCCTAGACAACCATTCTGCTCTTTGCACCAAGCACTACCATTTTGTACGACGGTGAAAAGTAGCTTCGGTAATCATGCCCTATGATATAAGTCAAATACAGAATGGCAAACGCAATCTGCGTAGAAAAGATTTAAAGCGAATCTATTTGTACTATACCTTCGTTATAGATGCATTGCTCCTTCTCCCGTGTCCTCCATCGCAGCATAAGCTTATCCTTCAAGTTCACAAGGCACCATAGTATGCAAAGCAACCTTGCTGGTTTAGGTGATATTACGTTCTGTGAGCTAGCTCCCAGTCAGAGGGATGTGCAGTAATGCTTGACATGATACAAGTGACACCTGTAAAGCTGATTAGGATTGCAAATGAGCGGTCGTGTACACACATACACCTTTATTCCGTGTGCATCTATGACGGTGCGCTGACTGCAGAAGGGCACGCATCAACATGCTGGCATTCCGAATTGAGCTTGGTGCTACCAGCGACTACTGTGATGTTAAAAATGAAACAATCGCTTGTGAGCATTCTAACGCAGCTTGCAGTGCATGCACGGTTTCCACGAAGGCGCACGTTGGCAGCACTCTGTGGAAGGCACATGGCGGACGGATCAAAACATGGCCACCACGAACAGTTTGTGTTTCTTTCACTAGATGGCGCTAACTTTTGTAAAGCGGGAGCGCTTCGCACACTGGTGTACCGCCGCCACTTCGACACCGCCCCGGAAGTTCAAGCGGCACTGTGCAGAGCCTGCGGGATCGAAGAAGAATCGACGGAGCACGTAGTACTCAAATGCACAAAGTGGTCGCCCCAGCCGAGAGAGGGCACCACGCTACCCCTAGCACTGGGATTTACAGCAGCGGAGTGCGGCATGGGGTGCAGTGAACGCGGCGACAACAGTGGCAACAGTGACAGTGCTACGTCAGTCACAAAATCCCGTCTCCGCATGTGGTGGACACTCGTCCACCGTTAACTCTTCTTTTTTTTTCTCTCTCTCTTTCCTTTTTTCTTTCTTTTTTTGCTGGGACGCTTAGTGTCCATTCGTTACAAAGGGTGCAGCCTCAAATCATCATCATCACAATCTTCTTCTATTGTGATAGAATAATGATGTCTCTTTAAATAATATTATGCGAAAAATGTACATGTACATTGGTTTATAAGAACAGAACAGTGCAGCAATAGTCGCACTCGCCTTCATAAAAATGCGGCCCCCGCAGTAGGGTTCAGACCTGGGCAATCGGCTTCAGTAGCCGAGTGCTGCGAATATGTTTTCTTTTCCAGCAATTTCTATTCCTGAAGGCACAGTTACATATCAGGGTCAACATTAGCCAAGCGAATTGGAAACCTCGTTTCACTGCATTCCCACAAGTGCATGAAGTGCTCTTTAAGAAACTGAGGAAAATGGTCGTTAGCTGAAGCATGAACTGAAGTGAAAACAAAACTATAGGGGACACTTGAGCTCTACCTTTAAGGGTATGACGCAATAGCCTAGGCTATTGGCCCACATATAATCACACGGTGGGCTACACTGACTATGGATGCATTTCGCTCCAAGACAAAAGTTTTGTTTGTTTAATGTATTTAATGTAATGTAATATAATTTTCAATAATAAATTAAAGTTATAAATTCTCACTTGATGCATATTGGAGTGCCCAAGTTTTACAATATGAGAAAATATCTTTTCATTTCCACTACAATCTCATAAAACCTTGGGTGAGTGGCAGTCCATTTAAGCAATTAAGCATTTCGTGTCATTTTTTGCAAACATGTGGTACGGGTGGCTCTGAGCCCACTTTACAGCAAATTGTGATTCGGTGCGCTCCCCAAATCCGCAAAGGAGCAACATCTAGAGACCATATTGTGGCGGTCCAGTCAGAACTCAAGGCCTGAATTCGAATTGCCGACTAAACGGCTCTTTGGTTACGCAGAAAAAGGAAACTTGCACCGTGTGGCAGATTGCAATTCGCCATTAAACACCTCAAATTTAAAGTGCGCGGACATCGGCGCGCGAACGTTTTCGTGCCGTCCTCCACCAAATTCCCGCGAACTAATGACACCGTCGAGCCACTGCCGCTGGCCTAAGTGGTTCATTTCCATCTGAGCGCGCATGCACGGTGTACTGGGGTTGATTATGAAAAAGGAAGTGAAAGCGCGACGCGCGCCCGCAAAATCAGACGCGTCGTGCTGAAGATAAAACAGCGGCGGCATGCTTCACGTACTCGCCATAAAAGGTACGCGCAGCCGGCACATCACGTCGGGGCGCGGTGTCGTCGACTGGCCTCCTTCAGCGCCGGTCATTGCAAGGTGCGCGACGCCGCTCCCGTCGACAGACAGTGAAATCGGCGACTCGCCGTCCAGGAACAACTGCGGACGCCTGCCCAGGAACGTCGCGGTCACCGTGTCCGGGTCGTCTCCCACGTCTACGGGCGAAACCGCGAGGGAACAGGGCAGTCGCACTCGAAGCAGCGCCGATTGATGTCTCACTTGCTGTTCGTCGAGCACCACGTTTAGATCCTCCGACCTCGCGCGATCTGAAAACGTACGTGCGCTAGTTCTTAGGAGGCTGCGAGAGCCAAGGACGCGAAGTCTTAGGTGTTTTACTGAGATCCTCCGTAGAAATAGAGCCATTTTGCGTGTTCAACGTGTTTAGTTATTCGCATAACACGCAGTTTAAAACGGGTTCATAATGGATTAGATACGGATTGCATTGGCCACACATGTTCTGGCTGTCGGACAGCAAGTTCTCCCATAGGTCTCAACTCATCATCATCAGCCGGACTATACCCACTGGGCGAAGGCCTCTCCCATATTCCGGAAGATTCCTTGATGGGTGTAAATAAAGTTATTCGCAGGGTGTCGAACCGCAATTTTTTTGGTTTGGTTCAGGTTCGCGTTCACGTCCTTCAGGTTCGGTTTCGGCTCCGGAGATACTATCTGCACTATCCGTCCCGGTTCGACCTTGCCTTGCCTGAAATAAAGTTATTCGCAGGGTGTCGAACCGCAATTTTTTTGGTTTGGTTCAGGTTCGCGTTCACGTCCTTCAGGTTCGGTTTCGGCTCCGGAGATACTATCTGCACTATCCGTCCCGGTTCGACCTTGCCTCAGAAGAAAACAAAAAGAAAAAAAATACTGTCGTATTTTTTTTACTCTACGCTTTTAATACCGAGTTTCCTTTCCTATTCTAGCTCATAATAAAAGCTGACAATTCATATAGTAGTTGATTTTTATAGCGCTGAAGAAACAGCACAAGAAGAAAGACACAACAGGACAGAAAAAAAAAAATCAAGATCATGTACCAACTAACCCGTCCAAAAGTCCTGCTTCATATAGTTAGTTTGTCTATTGTTTTGTCGTAACGTGTGACGGGCTCCATTTGGTTGTACAGACCTCAGCAAAATATATATATTCAGTGCTCGACAATTAGAGCAGGATGGGATAAAATAATAAGAAATACGCACTTATGCGCATTATCGACAAACTAATCGGGTTCCGCTAATTAGGAACGTGTCAACTACAGCTCCGGTCGCAACCGGGTAAGCAGCTAGTTTGGACTTGGACGACTACTAGTGCCTGTGCGCGCTCTCCGTGGTTGCGGTGGTGAAAATTCTGTTGGTGAAATAACTAAATGTTGTGGGGAAATAACGATAACAAAGACATTTTCAGAGATCTTGTGTTTCGTAAGCGGTCTCCTCCCCACTAGTGACATTGGGATGAAGATTCAATTTACACTTTTCTTTCTACTTACTGTATTGCTTCTTCAAGCTAGCCTCTTCTCGCCGCATCACCAGCTTTTGTTTCAGTTTCTCGCACTGCAGTTAACTGATTGCACAATTACTGTCATTCGACCCCTTCTCTGTTTTTTTCCTTAGGTTTAGTCGCAGGTTCTTCGGTCCGCTTGATCGCATCCATCTCCCTGCTTTTCGAGGTTTTAGGGCGAAAGCCCATGTCTCGTCACCGTGTCCGTCGGATTCGTGCGTGCGTCCGCGAGAAGTGTCCCACCTCTTCGCGAGATTGCGCGAGGTACCGCGAGATTGTGACACCATCACCTGATGACTTTATCGGCCATGGCCGGATATGACGTCGTGATGACGCCACACCTGGCCGAGCATGGAGGAAGGAAACAACTTAGGAGAGGCCCTTGCCATTCCCAATGCATTGGAGAAAGTGTGGCGAAAGTGACGTCAAAATTTAGGGTTAGCCAAGTCGGGCCATTAGCAACAGCGACGCTGCTGCTATGAAAACTCTGGCCACTAGCAGCAGCGTTGCTAAGGGCCCTATAATTATAATTATAATTGGTTCACAGGAAGGGAAAGGCGCAGTATCTGTCACACTTGCTATGTGGACACCTGAACCGTACGGGAAGGAATGAAGGTGGGAGTGAAAGTGGAAAGAGAGAAAGGGGAGCCGTAGTGGAGGGCTACGGAGTAATTTCGACCACCTGGGGATCTTTAACGTGCGCTGGTACGTGAGCGTCGTGGAGAAAGAAAATGCGGAGGGTAAAGGAGGTGAAGAGACGTTGCAGCGTCCGGTCGCGGCGCGGCGGCGCCGGCTTCAAAAAAAAAAAAAATGATGTCAGGGCCCCTCCTAATAAGTTCTTTCCTTCCTCCATGTGGCCGTGTGTAATAACCGGAACTGACGCCATCATGACGTCACGTCTGGTCATGACCGATGATTGATTGACTGAATAACTATTTGATGGGGGTATTCTTCGCGGTTGCTCCTTTTGTGGAACCTTCAGCGCTGGTTGGTGTCCCTATTCCAGGGTCTCCACCGCACCACTTGCTTCCGCCGCACGTAGAGCAGCTGTATCAGACCTCGTTGGTTTTCACAGCGGTCGCTCCGCCTTAGGGTCCATTGCTCCGCACTAGGGTCTTGTATGACGTACCCTGGCAATCTTTTGGCATGCCCATGTTATATGATACATCCTGGGCCTTCCCCCACACCATGGGCATACGTGCGGATAGGCCATGGGATTAATAATGTTTCGAACGTAGAAATTCGGTAGCGTCCCTGTCTGTATAGTTTTTGCCATATACCCGCCTCAATTCTTTGTTAAAACCTTTATGTGGAGGCGCATATCTACGTCTCGCCCCCCTATAATATGCAAGTATCGCCGAGTACTCGCAAGGCACGGCGTAGGTTCCTCGAGATCGGATGGCCCGGGAGCTCGGCACCGTACATATCCTCGAGCTACCCGATCCACCTCTTGATTCCCCGCCATTCCTGCGTGTCCCGACACCCATATGATACTTTGCTGTATAGGTCTGATTGCTCCTTCAGTGTTTTTTATTTCATCACAAGTCGCCTCAAGGAGTATGCGCATGGCGACCTTGTGCACCCTTGTGCACCCTGCCGCCTCTAAAATTCCGGCAAGCCATTTGAGAGTCGGTTAAAATTGTTAGCGACGTCTTTTTTGACAGCCTTCCGCCACCGCCACAGCCACGGCGACTTCTTCCGCTTCCGTTAAACAGCAGTCCCTGATCGATGCACTTGCAACATCCTTGTGTCTGGAGTTGACCCCCGTCGCCACTGCCTTCTGACTGTCCTTCCAGTACGTGGCTGCGTCCACATACATCACTCCTTTCTTCTTCTCGAAACTTCTTTCGAAAACTTTCACCCTTGCCTCGCGTCTGTCCTCGTGGAGCTGAAGGTCCACGTTTCTTGGCATCGGGGCTATCCTTATCATACTGCGTGTCTCATCTAGAATCTTGCCCATTCCTTCAACATCCCGCAGCACTGAAGGCTAGTAGTGCACTATTGAGATCAAACGTAACTTAGTAACCTGCACGGTGGTACGAGGGAGGTCAAGACAAAACATTCTAGGGGCATACTGGACCACTAAGTGCGATGAGGCGAAAAAGCCTCTTGAAACGCCGCTGATTCCTGCTTTGCTGCGTATGCTTCTGCATGCTGAATGTGCGGCGTTCAAGGAAGTGCAAAATGAAAGGCCCGAGCTTCGCATGTGTGAATCGCATGGTGATGTCATCGGTCGTCATTTAGACATGTAGTGCGAATAGAGGATAACCGATGGTCGCTTAGGGTAACAAACTGCATTCCAAGGGAAGGAAAGCGTAGCAGGGGGCGGCAGAAAGTTAGGTGGGCGGATGAGGTTAAGAAGTTCGCAGGGGTCAAGTGGATGCAGCTAGCACAGAACCGGGTTAAGTGGAGTAATATAGGAGAGGCCTTTGCCCTGCAGTGGGTATAGTCAGGCTGATGATGATGATGATGAACGTTAAAAGCCCTGTTATCTAGCAAATCAGGTGTCGGCATTATGTTCATCGGCATGGGGCTGGCCAGGGTGTAGCTGGCAGCCGACATGGCCGAGCCCTGATTTTCCGATGGTTTGTGCGAGTTAACGAGACCACATAATATCAGAAATTTGGGTGATGCTGATGTTGCAAACTCTGGTCGCTCATTTCAGGCGGGCAGGCGGAATAGGAATCAATTCTGAAATGCTCCTTGATGCTGACTAGGTATATGTACTCTAACGAGAAGAACAAGAGTGTAAATGTTCCTTTAGATTTTTTTTCCTTACTCTTCATGTATTACCCCTGTTTGTTTCTTTGGGTAATAACATTAAAACTGAAATGATATTAATAAATGCGTGGGACTATAGCTATTTTTAAACGTCTTTTATTTCTCTTCCGTGTTAGTCGTTCGAATATATGTCAGTCGGAGGACTCTATTTTTGTAAGTTATTAATGCATTAATCTGGAATTGGACAAATTTCCCCGAAAATCATCCCTCCCCCTTTCGTCCCTGCCTTTCCCAAATTTATCGGGGCGTTGATGTTTGGTCAGTGACGATGACACGTGGCAAAAGGGGAGGCGTCTGGACAAGCGGGCAGGAGAAAGCTGCGATCGTCACAGCGATGAAATGGCCCAAAATGCGATCCGTTGCTCGGAGTGATAGGCTCTTTCGTCCGCGGCAGCTGAGTTGGCAATCCCACACGACGATGGCGAAACGTGAACATTTCTCTCGGCACTGTCAGGAACCGAACGCTAGCACCAAGGAGCAAACTTTAGCTTGGGTTTCCTATGCCCTGTCAAGAGGAACAGCGAAAGTGCGATTAAGAAACGCATATTTCAATATTTATGAAAACTACAAGTGCACATTTAGCACCACCTTTTCATTCCTTTAATTTATCCAAATTCTTCTTTGAGATTTAAAACTAAAAATATCACTATAACACCAGTACACGTCCAATACAGAAGCTTGGAACCCACGGCCATTAGTGGTGTTTGTGTTGCCTAATAGGCGTGTAGGCAGACGCAGTAAAGTACGAATCAGCGGCGTTTCAAACAAAAGTTTTCGCCTCATCGCACTTTTGTGGTACGAAGTGCCCCTAGAATTTAAAGGTACACTGAACAAATATCCAAAAATATTGAGAAAGCACCACAACTGAATTCTTAAGACACGATTACACTAGTACAGACACAGAATTCGGGTTAGTTTCAAGCGGATGGCTGTATTTTTGACGTTTTCTGAGCGGCCGTTGGGTCAGTCAGAGGCAGCGCGCTCCCGACTGTGAGCCGGTGGGTGTGACGTCAAATTTGCCCTCAGCAACGTCATGGCCCCGCGATCCCACCGCCGCCGCCCCTGCACCTGAACTTAGTTGACCGGCTACATGCAGTTAAAGTGCTCTAATTCTAGAGCACTGTAACGCAGTGTCGGTTCCCCCGCGTAGGGAGGTAGGTAGATGTGACGTGACATCCGATTTTGTCAGACCTTTCACAGGAACCGCTAGGTGCGGAGATTTTAGAAATATTCATTAAAATACTTACTTTCCGCTCATTTCTGTTCATAAAGTGGATTGTTTTGGTCACTCCCAATGAGATAGCTACCATCTGCGCCGGAAATCTCGGCGGCAATTTTTTTTTTTTCAGTATACCTTTAAGGCTTTGAAAGCCTTATAGGCTCATGACTGTTCGTCCGCGACAAGTGTCACACACGTTAGTGTAACACTTCGCGAGGTTCCGTTCGATACTTCGAGATCGTGGTGTCATTACTTTGTGACGCCATTGGCCATGATCGAAGGTGACGTCATTATGATACTACATCCGGTCAAACGTCCGCTCATGACCGATGACATCACCAGGCGATTCCCCATTCCCCCGGCGGACGTCTGATCCACGTCGCGCCACACAGCATACAGAAGCAGACGTAGTAAAACAGGAATCAGCAGCGTTTCAAACAAGCCCATTTGCCTCTTCGCACTTTAGTCATTCAAAATGCCGCACACATGTTTTGTAAACTGTCTGTCGCTCGACTCCATAAACAAAGCAAAACAAGATACTGCCACCGCGGCGACATGCTCTCATTTTCCGCAACGCCTACCTTCTACTTGCAGGTTTCCTCGACAATGGCAGGTGTGTCAAGTTTAACAGAACAGTTAAGATTGCCTTAAGAAAGGATGTGAATATTCCCTACCTTCATTCGATTCCGAAAGCGCAGAGCCGCATGTCTCCGAGATGTACCATCCTGGCATTTCACTTCAGTCTTCGATAAAAAAGTACAGTGTAAAATTAAAGAGCACTGCAGAACCTACATTGGAGCAATGTGAAAGCATGGATGCTGCTGTTTGCTTCTAGTTGCGTAATTCAATTCTTGTTTGCCAGGCGAAAAGCAAGGTGCCCGTGTGCTGTGCGATGTCAGTGCACGTTAAAGAACCCCAGGTGGTCGAAATTTCCGGAGTCCTCCACTACGGCGTATCTCATAGCCTGAGTCACTTTGGGACGTTAAACCCCACAAACCAACCAACCAACCAACCAACCAACCATTTTAGTATTTTCAAATTGCGCGCCAATCCCTTCCTATGCATTTTTTAGGCCCTACTTCCGGTTTTGTGACGTCACATCCTTGACGTCGTATCCACTACGGCATCCCTTTCTCTCCGCTTTCACTTCCACCTTCCTCCCTTCACTACGCGCGGTTCAGGTGTCCACAGAACAAGTATGGCAGATACTGCGCCTTTCCTTTCCTGTGAACCAGTTATTGTAATTAATTACCTAATAAATTTATTGGCCTAATTATTTTTTCGGCAACAACATTACGTTACCCTCTATCGATTGACACCACTCATTAACCTCTACTGCCTCTACCACTTCTCAATCACTTACAATTGCTGCGGACACGATTTTGCGGACATGTTCTGCATACACGCTCTGCGGACACGGCCTGCGGACACGGTCTGCGGACAGAAATCTGTGAACATAGCGAAGTAATGCTTTCGCATTAAAAATGTGTGTCAAATTACAGGCATTTTTCAGGAAAAATTCAGTTCCCATACAAAGAATATCTGTAAAACGCCATCTAGAGAAACGCGTTCATGGAAAAAATTACCCACGATTACTTCCTTTCCTAATGCGAAATTTGAGCGCAGCTCATCACCTGTTTCACCTTTTCGATAGATTGAGGTATAGTGCTCTGAGCAATGTAATTGAGGCAAAGATTTCGAGCAAGACACACATGTACAATTACAGACAACTTTTTTTAATTTTTCACGTGTATTCCTTCAAGAAACACTCCACTAACAGTTCTTGGCAGTCCTGAAAGGCGCTTTATGGTCGGAGAAATGAAGAGAGCAATTGAATTATCGGGAGGTTGCGGGAAGCAGCGCGTGGGCCCATAGGACGTTGCACAACAGATAGCAGTGACTGACTGATGCCGCTGATGCCACTAGCGAATGAGATCTGGATGCACGCACTGTGATCCGCTGATAGCGGAACCCCACCCTCCCCTTCCTGTTGAAACAGGGGGGGGGGGGGCAGGAGGGGGTGAAGGGTGGAAGTTCCTGGCCCTACGGAGCTGGGACGGTAGGCCAACGCCGCTTGCAGCGGGGGCTAGCCAGCCACCGAATTTTATCTGTTGTAGGCCGTCATTGCACTCGCCACTGCTTCGGTGGTGGACGACGGCTGCTGTTGCGGCGCGTGTCTTTCTCTCCCTGTTCTTTTTCCTTTCTTCTCTATTTTCTCTTCTGTCCGCACGAGGATTGGATTGGATTGCAAAACATTTATTTCTTCGCTCAAACAGGTCTAAGCGACGTACCAGATGGCCGCTAGTCCATGGCTGGCGGCGACCTTATTAGCCCGTTCGATGGCCCATAGTCGAATCTTCGGGTCCGAGATGACTAGCACGGCTTCCCACTGCTCGGGAGAAGGGAGCTGTATTAATTCCACGGCAGGTGGATCATTTGCGCAGTTCCAGAGAATGTGATCGCATGTCGCTCTTTCGTCGCATTCACTGTAGTTTGGGTTGTACTGGCCTGGGTACATCAGGGCAAGCACTGACGGATTTAGGAGAGAGCGTGTTTGTAGTCGGCGCACAGCTTGTCTTTTGTGGACACCTCAACCGCGCCGTAAGGGAAGGGAGGAAGGTGGGAGTGAAAGTAGAAAGAGGATCCCCAGGTGGTCGAAATTACTCTGTAGCCCTTCACTACCGCACCTCTTTTTCTTTTTCCACTTTCACTCCCACCTTCCTCCTTTCATTTACGGCGCGGTCAGGTGTCCACAGAGAACAAGTGAAACAGTTACCGCGCCTTTCCCTTCCTATAAATCAATCAGTTCCTGCGAGGCTCTGATTGCTGAAGCGCCGGCTCAAACTGGGGGGATGAAAGGGGGGCGGAGGTGGTTACTAGGCCGACGCGGCCGACGACGCGAAACCCAGGAACGGGCGCCAAAGAGCTGCGCTCTAAAAACAGTAATTTTTTGTTTTTGTTGTTGTTGTTGCGGCTGTAGGAAGAAGGAAAAGAAAATGCACGGGCCAGCTACTCTGTATACCTGAGCCACCACCGCTGCCTCGCGCGGACACAAGAGAAAATAGAGAAGAAAAAAAGAAGAGGTAGAGAAAGACGCGCGCCGCAACAGCCGTCGTCCAATACCGAAGCGGTGGCGGGTGCAGTGATTGCCTACAACACATAAAAATTCGGTGACAGGCTAGCCCCAAAGCAAGCGGCGGTGATCTGTCTGTCCCAGCCCCATAAGGGCCAGGAGCAGCCACAACCTCACAAACCCGCGAAAGATTGGTCACGTTTGCGTTTGCATCTGAGTTACAAAAAAGTGTTTCAGAAAATATTTGAAACCCAATATAAATAACCGCATATATTTTAAGAGTCAAATTAGTTGTTGTGCGAATTTTAGTGCCATAAATTGTGAAGGAGCATACTGCTGCGGTCCTGCTCCGTCATGAGTCTCGGCAGGTACGGCATGGCCGCGGACAACGCACCACGGAGCAACTCTAGCACGTGTGGTCACTATCTTTTAGCGCTTAGGCTACTTAGCGCATAAGGTAAGTGGTGCATATTCTTACTAGCATTATAGATACACTGTTTTTTTTTTAAAGCGTTGTCGGTTTGTCATTGATAAGAATGAAAGGCATGCCTGTGTTTGCGTTCGAAGAGCGCTATTGTTTCGTAATGATGCGTGCACAAAAGTCACTGCATTGTTTGTAAATAGCTCGCGGGAGAGAACACTCATATGTACAGTGACTTAGGGAAAGGCACCATAGTTCGCTGAAAAATGAAATATGCACTAATTTTAATTGTCTGCTGATATCCGCGCCACAAAATTCGTGTCAAGAAAAAGGCGGGAAGTTTTCAACTTCGAGGTGTACGCAGTCGGCTTACTTGGTAATGTCAGGAAGCGAGGCATCTTCAAGCTCGTTTCCCATACTAGAAAGTATCTCTGCACTGGAGATATTTAACCTCTTGCAGTTATTTTTTTTTTTTAAGTTTATGAGTGATACATGGGTGCGGTCTGAGCAGGTGTGTGCATAGTACATTACGTACTATGCGTTGGGGACCGAGTTGTACAATTAAATAAAATGAACTCATTAACTGTTTATCTTTCACTTTATTTAACCATTTCATGTCAAGGAATTGAAAGCCATCAACATGAAAGGAGTCCCTCTTTTAATTTTTTTTCATCGGCATTGTGGCTCGAATTAAGAATACGCATCTGAAAGCTCGCCGAGTTCGCTTTCACGCTCTATTTACAAATGCCATCGCTTGCATTTTTATGCATTATTAACATGATTTTAACTTGATTACATGGCAGAAAAGTGATGTCTACGCCACTCGATTCTGCGAGCCGTGTTTTCTATTTTAATCCTTTTTTTTTTTTCATTTTACTGGCTGGATTGAGATGGTCTCTAAAGTCCAATGCGCGGGAAGGATGAACGGAGGATAGTGGCCGTCGGAGCACGGCTTCGAGCAGGAGGAGGGGGAGCTAGGTCTAGCCGTCCTGCGAGCAAAGAACACCGCAGCACGAGCGCTTTTTGTTTGTTTGTTTGTTTTTTCTCCTAGAGGTGCAGAAAGGAGAGGCGGGCAGTCTAGCCAATGTAGACAGCATGGTTTCAAGACTGCTACGGCTTGGAGCTGCCCGCGGCAAAGTACAGAGCCACCGCGCACAGAGAAGTTTGCGCGCGTGCTTCCTTTCGTTCCGTTTTTTTCTTTTTTTTTTCTAGCAGTGAGGTATGAGCTGCTTTTGCCTGAGCGGCAGCAGAGGTAGCGCTACAAATCTGACTGCTTCTGTGCGCGCGCAGTCGGCTTTTGCATCTTGGATTACGCCTCTTATGTGAAAAATATAGTCACGAAAAACTGTGTCCATAAGCTATAGCCATCTTGTATAATTTCAAAGCTTAATTCTATAAACATCAACGTTTACGCGCCCTTAGAAGATGCTCTCAGCCTTGACAGTTATTCCTTTTCAGCCACTACAAAACTGCATGTGTGTGGACGCGCGTGTGTGCATATATAACTCGTGCGCTGGTACTCAATATATTTGCGGCCTCGCATACGGTACACTTTTGCATGTTTTCATTACAATCAGGAAAGCAAACGCGCAATCCCTGCAGCACACTGCGAAACTCACGACTCCAGTCCCTGTGTCGCTTCGAACACCAGCCACCCCACCAATCGACAAGAAGAAAATAACAAGAAAGAATGAAAGCACAAGAGCGCGAACCCACAGAATCGACGCTCACTCTAAATTCCTAAGCAGCCCGCTTCTCTCAAGAAAAAAAAAAAGTGATATATGTGTGCCTGACCGCTACTTGTTTAATCACTAATTCATTCATTTGTGCTACGATTATCTTGTATATACTGCTGAACATTTAGACAACAAGGCTATCACTTACATGCACAATGAACCCAGCCATATTGAAAATGAAGCCAGCCATAAACTGTCTGCATAATTAAATTATTTTAAAGAAAGCAGTCCAGCTTGCAAAGACATTAGTTCAAAAGCTTTTCAGTAGCATGCTGTGCACGCTAAGATTGAGCACACATGTACACAGAAAGTTGTAATCACTCTTGCGGCTAAATTAAGAGCTTGAAAGGCTTATACACAAAAAGAGAAACTGATAAGAAATAATTTGGCAGAAGATTGGGTCTAACAAATCAGACTTGTAACTGTGCATAGATATCAAAAATATTAATAAAAATCAACCAGTGAATGCTGAAAAAAAATCAAGACACAGGTGGAGATTACAGCTATGTGGTCAGAAAAGGACCGTATAAGAGTATGCTCCACTTGTGTCTTTGGAATTTCTAGCGAATTGTTGCTAATTGGAAAGGAATAATAATAGGGTTACATCACTTCAACGGTCATTTTAAATGTGATTTGCACGAGACCCAATTGTATAATACTGCCGTGGCAATTTTTCAACTCGGTATTTTAGATCACATTCCAGTGTGTTGGTTAGATGCAATGTACCGTAACAATAATTGGTCTTAAATGTAAAACTGTGCATTATGGTCATTCCTCAATTATGGTTCATTTCAATAATTGTTGTGATGTTTTCAGATGTATCCCTGCAGTATATGTGGCTGTGTTAGTTCTTCCACTTTTCTGCGGCATGTGGCTTTGCACAAAAATGTTAGCAATTTTAATGTCAGGTGCCCTTTTCAGGACTGCTACAAAAAATTCTGCAAAGTTGGCTCACTCTACAGTCACTTCTACCGTGAATACAGATGGGTTAGACAAGAACAAGAAAACTTTGTTGCCATCAGTGTACAGCCATGTGACTTAGTCTGCACTGTGGATAGCTGCCTACAAATTCGCAATTATAGAGCTCTGATTGCCCACATGAAACTTCACATTATCCAAGGCACAAAAGTGAGATGCCCATTATGTGAAAAAAGGTATGAAAAGAAAGCATCTTTTTCATTCCATCTTTCACTTTACCATGGGAAGTACCTTAGCACAGTGCCAGATATAGAAGTTCTAGAGGCTAGGTCTGTACTGGCAACCATTACAACCCTTCTACATGATGCTAAACAAACTGGGAGCAGTCTAGTGGAATAAGAGCTACCAAGTACACTTGAGCCATCTCAAGGTAGCATGCACGATGAAGCTTGTAAGAACCATGTTAGTTCTGCTTTTGTCCATCTGTGCCTGTGACTCTTATCTGAGCGCCATTTGCCATCATCCATTGCAAATGCAGTTATAGCTGAGGCCTTATGACATACAGAATGCAAATGCTTCGGCAATGGCTTCCTGTCTCAAAGAGAAGCTAAGGAAAAGGCTATTGGCAGTGGCGGTATAGATAAACTCATAGATAAAACATTTCATGGCGATTACACTTTGTCACTGCATAGTGCTCCAGATGGTGAGTTCAAAACAGAATATAGCCGTTCCTTGTTCTTCGAGAAACAGTTCCTGTATGTATCACCTGTTGAACTATTGCCGTGGAGGAACAAAAGGAACAAGGATGCTATTTTTTATTAAATTCCAATACTGAATACGCTTGAGGCTATGCTGGAGAATTAAGATGTGATTGGGCAGCGTAATGGGATGCTACCTGTGACTCAAGGTGTACTGAAAGATTTCGCCGATGGTAAAATGTTCGTCTATTTCACTCTACAAGGAGCATCCTGAAGCACCGAAGCGGATACTCTTTCAAGATGCATTTGAGGCTGTGAACCCAATTGTTCCTGCAAAGAAGAAACATAAACTTCTGGCTGTTTATTTAATCCTTGGCAATCTCTACCCATGGAAGAGGTATACAGCTCATTCTCTCAAGTTGTGCTTGATTTGCAATGAAAATGATTTTGCTTATTTTGGACAGGCCAAGGTGTTTGCACCTTTGCTTGATGATTTGAAGAAGCTGGAAGCTGGCCAATTTGTGACTTCGAAAGGAATATGTTTGTTTGGCACTCTGAGTGCCACCCTTTGAGACAATCTTGGAAGCCATAGAATTGGAAGCTTTGTTGAAAATTTTAGCGTTGCCAGTCACATCTGTAGGTTTTGCATGGGAGAAAGGGCCAACCTTTTTTCTCCACATGCACTGTCAGGTATTGCAGAAATCAGAAACACCAGTCAATTACAACAGTTCCATATTAGTCCTACAAGCCAATGGTTCAAGTGTAGAAAAAGGAGTGAAGTTTAATTCCTTGTTCAATGAACAAGTATTTCCATGTGTGTGCTCCAGGTCTCCCTCCTTGTTTGGCACATGATTTATTTGAAGGCATTGTTGCATTCAATCTTGCTTTGTAAATTCAATATTTCATATTGGTCCTCAAGTGGGTCTCCCTAACAGGTATAAATCAGCACATATCTCTTTTTTAACTTAAACATAGTGATTTGGTTGACCGACCATATGAAGTTCACCTAAAGAAAGCACTAGGAGGTCATGCTGTTGAAAACTGGAACTTGCGCTTTCTTTAATTGTTCTTGCTTGATTAAGTTTTATCCACAGAAAATGAGGTCTGGCAACAAGTTGTTTTACATTCTGAAATCACCCAGCTTGTTCGTGCGCACACTATCACAATCCCTATGGTTATGAGGCTACAAGACATTATAGAAGCCTACATGACAGGCAGAGTAAATCTTTTCCCTGATGTTGCCCTGAAACCTGAGCACCATTACTTGCTTCATTGCCTTTACCTGATTACACAGTTTGGCCCACTGATAAAAATGTGGATGATGAGGTGTGAAAGCAAGCACAGCTATTTTGTAAGTGTGCACAAAATTGCAAAATCTTCGAACTTGTCACACACACTTTCCGAACGACATCAGTTTTATCAGGCGTACAAAAGCATGGGAGAAGATATTGATGGCTTAATCAATAGTTCTGCCTTCTTAAGTGAACTGTGCACCAAAGACATACAAAACAAAATAGAAATAGCGAGGTGAGTTTTCATGAAGGCAGTGTACTCTCAGCACATCAAGCTATATAATCAGAGGCTTGTTTTACAAACAAGGCATGCTTGTTGTTATGAGGCGTGGGACAGATGGCACTCCTGTTTTTTGTGAAATAAGGCTTATTCTTGCTAGCAATGATGACAACTTTTTTGTTAAGAACTATATTGAACACTAGTTGTGAACCTTCTATGCAGTATTACAATATTGTTAGCAGTGACGGTCCTTACAAATGCATGAAGTTCGAAAGCCTCCGCCACTGATGCAGTACAAATTCGCATGCAACAAATACCTTGTTGTCATTTTGAAACATGTTATATTAGACTTTCCTTGATTTTGTATTTAACAGGTGGAACATGGATTTGCAACAGCAAATTTCAAGCTGGCTGCCACATTTGGAGACTGAAGCGGTAAAGCGTACCATTCAGAAATTGAGAGACTGAGGTGTGCAACCACCTGACCACTTTAAGTATGTCGTCAAAGCCAACTTGATGTTTTTAAATCCGGTGATCAGGCGAATCCTGCTCTAAAATTTCAGTGCTGCTGCATCTGCAGCTGCACAAGTTCCTGCGTTGAAAGAAAGTAAACCTTCTGCAAGCACGATTGGCCAAGCTTCTTTTGACATTCTCTGGGATTTGTTTCCATCTGAGTTCAAGAAAGCCTGTGAGGAGGGTAGGCGACTCTTGAAAAGTGGTCTCAGTGAGCTGGTACAGATGCTAAGTGACAGAGTACTAGCCTGCTGGCAGAAGCCCGGGCTCAAAATGTTAAGAACCATTGCAGCAGAATTCGTTGGCAAGTTTCCAAAAACTTTTAGGATACATTAAACGGGACTGTTGTTGGCACTGGATTGGAAACACTTGTGGAAACTTGAAAACTGTATTAACAACAAAAGAAGGCACAGTTCTGAGGCCACGAAGTGGTAGGTCTCAGAAAATGAAGATGTGACAACGAAAAAGCCACAACTCCAGAATGATTCTTATGGCTGCGTAGCGTGGCAGTCTGTGCTTCCATTCACGGAAACGGCTGAAATGTAAGAGAAAAAAACGGAAGAGCTACTAGACCAGTTCAGGCTAACTTCCCCAAACAATTCATGGGTCACCCAGCTAATGAGTGAGATGTATAACACAGAGGCAGGTCATCAATACCAATAACAGTGTCTTGGTCTTGAAAGAAAACTGGCCTTTCCTTTTCAAAGAAGCACAAATCTGTTCCCATGTTGATGTATTGCTAGGGTTAGTGCCTCACAAACATTTGAAAACAAGCTGAACATCGTTTGTCGACAGATTTTTAGGCATGCTCACAGCCTAATCAAGAAGCCAAATGTGAGGGCATAGCTAGGAAATTGAGGCAGCCAGAACTGAAATGGAGTCATTGGCAGTAGAGTATGAAGCCACTCCCCTCCTCTTACTAGCCATCTTCGATGAAGACTGGGAGTTATTCTGCAAGGTAGTTGAGGTAAGCATTGCAATTTTATGCATTCTCTACTGCAGTTAGATAATGCAACCTTAGTAAGCACAGGTACAACTCAATAATGAATTGACAAATTCTTTTAACAGATCACGCCAATGACAGTTACAGGTTGTAACATGCTTAGTCTCCTTTCATTTAAAATCCCATTTCTGTTGATAGTGTTACATGTCTAGTGAACTAAAGGTGCAATGTCCACTGCTTATCCAAAATAACTACAAAGCTATCGCAGTGTTCTAATTTCACTGGATGGAGGGTCTTTTTAAGGGGTGCCTGCCACTTCATTCTCAAGCTGTATTTTATGAGTATAATGTAATACACATGCGGCATATTTACATTAGTTCTAGTATGACAGATCAACTTAAAAAGCTTTACTGGTTTTGAAGGTTTTAATATTTGGTTAACTTATCTCCACAAGTTTCGGGTTACGCATTATCATGGGATTGAGCAGCTGCTGAAATATCTTATTTATACCTATGTTTCTTCATATTTATATTTTAACCAGTGTAAAGTTGCACCTATGAATGGTGCTACCTCGATGGAGGTTTTCATATACTTGTAATGTTCTCCTACATCCGGAATGTGCAAGCGATGATGACCTTGGGGACATACCGTGCTCTCCTTTTATAGTTGCAAAAGGTATAAATATTGGTGCTACCTCATTCAGGCAATCATTGCTGATTTTAAACTTGTGTGCAGGAGGCAGTTTTCTTACTGCAAAAAGCTTCACTATTTGCATCGACACCCTTCCAGTAATTAATGCAACCAACCCCTGCCAAGCTTTCAAGCTCATATTTATTGTGCACTTTGTTTTCAATGTTGTGTACCCCAAAGACATAGGCCTCTGCTTGGAGTTCACACAGTGGTGAGTGCAGGTTCCACTTTTAGTTAAATTGGGATAAATTTTGTAGTTTTATACTTTTCAAAAATGACGTGATGATTGAAGTTGTAGCTACCTGCTCTTCATAGCACTCTTGTATTTATGCTGTTGAGTAAAGCAATCTTGGAAACGTTTGCTCCACCGAAATAGCTAATAAATTATAGAATGTAATGTGGCTGATGCTGCTGCACTGCTTGATGACTGCCATGGGTGTCTGCAGTGGGAATCAAAACAGCAAAACAGCACCGAAACAAGCTGGCAGCCTGAAATAGCATAAGAAATCTGCTTTGTAAATTCAAGTTATATCACAGGGTTGAGATATTGCAAAGAGAATCATGGTGTGTACTGACAGGATCCATACAACTTTGACTAGAGCATCCTGGTTGCCTGAATGTGTTCTGCCAAGATGCTCAGCTTCATGCTACTGTAGTGGAACGAAGAAACTTGCTGAAAGTTTCACTGTTGGGATGACAGTGAACTAAGGCAACTTTGCTTACAGACAACAAGGAGGTGAAATTTTGTGCCTGTGCGCAGAGCTCTGTGAGAGGTGGAGAAGCAGTACCTCAGAATGTGCAACTTCACTACTGAATGCAATGTTTCCATCATCATAACAAACACCTAGCTTCCGTGCTCTTAGTTTTGAACTTCAATTCAGTGTAACTTATGCAGTCATATCTTGCAAAGGCACGTTTGTCAAGGACGCTGACCTTTTTTCAATTTAAAATAGAATGTAAAAATATAGTTCAGTGTTCATAATGTAAACAGCACAAACTACAACGTACAAGAGGACGAGCGCTGTTTTTTTTTCGTTGACTGTGGCCTCTTTCAGCTGAGAAACCTCAAAGTTGTTCATGACTACGGCCAGGGCTTTTTCATAAAATTGGCTTTGAGAAAAGACGGTAAAACATCCTTCCTTGTCAGACAACAGGATTCTTACATCCTTTGAGCACATCCACTTTGCCATTGTGTCCACTGGATTCGGTTTGGCTGCTTTTCTCTTGGTGCGCTCTAGAACTTGCATGCACTGTAATGCAATGAATCCACTTTTCGATGGAGGGGAAAAGCAAGGCGCCTGTGTGCTGTGCGATGTCAGTGCATGTTAAAGAACCCCATGGTGGTCGAAATTTTCAGAGTTCTCCACTGTGGCGTCAATCATAGCCTGAGTAGCTTCAGGGCGTTAAACCCCACAGAACCAAACCAAACATATTGTTTTATTCCACCTTTCTGGCTATTGACCTTGACATGGTTACTCTTTCCACCTTATCTAGTATGATAGCATACTTGGAGCCTAGCTTGTGTATGATGCTCCCGGGAATCTGTTGGCGCAGACAAACATTATTGTAGAGTTTCTGCCACTCTTCTTTTTGTTCAGTAGGTGCCAACGAACATTCTTCCTGAGGAACACACTGAGTTCCTCTAGAACAATGTTCATCGGTGCCAACAGGTTCCCAAGAGCATCCTGCACAAGCTAGGCCCCAAGTATGCCTCCGAACTCATCCTAGATGAGGCAGGAAGGCTAACCATGTCAAAGTCAACAGCCGAAAAGGTGGAATAAGACAACAGAATTCATTGCACTGCATTGCATTACAGAGTGCATGGAAGTTCAAGAGTGCACTAAGACACAGGCAGACAAATGCAATCCAGTCGACAGGATAGCAAAGTGGATGTGCTGAAAACACCTAAGAATCTTGTTGTCTGACAAGGAAGGCTGTTTTACTGTCTTTTCTGAAACCCAATCTCATGAAAAAGCCCTGGCCGTGGTCATGAACAACTTTGAGGTGTCTCTGCTGAAAGAGGCCACGGTCAAGGGAAAAATAAAGCGCCCATCCTGTGTCCTATCCTCTTCTCCCTTGCAGTTTGTGCTGTTTACATTATGAATATCATCTACCAACTCACTCAATTTAATGTTTTGCAAAGTTCAATGTACATTTATCAGTGCTTGTTTAAACTGAAAAAGTATAGCTGCTGACTGTAACATCTGTAAAAATTTCTTTTTATTGTTTTCTTCTTATGAAGGAGGGTGAGCATTGTACCCTTTTCTGTCTTCTCGTTATTGAATAGTATGTTGTGTAGGCAATGGGTCATTATGCTGTATTAGAATAACAAACAGGACAAGGAGTTAAAGTTTTTGTAAATCATAAGACGCAAGAAAAACATGGCTAGATATAGCACACTCAGAACATTTTATGGCTGCAAAAGTGCTTAAGAAGAACAAAAGATCATGTTCTCGACAACGTAGTTGCAAACGTTACTAATGATGAAAAACATGAATGCACAAGTTATCGAGGACTCTCACTTCTCAATCAGTGAGTACAGTGAAGGTTCAACTCACGTTCATTCCACTTGCTTTTCAGCTACGACATGTTTATACTACTTGCACACTAATTCTTCGCCTTAGGAGCTCCTGTGGTTTCATCAAAAACTGTAGAATGATTGCAAGAATGGCAATGATCCAAGAGGTGGGAATGTTTATCTGTCAAAATAATTTGTTATTGAAAAACTTCATGTTCAAGTATGTGTTCCTTTGGACAGTATATATTAAGATACATGGATTTCTATGCACCAGAGAACAATGGCAGGGAATGAAATGCTTCTCATAGTTTTTCTACAGCTACATGAGTATTGATTTCCTCGTGTTCTATGCACCATGTAACCTATTCTAGGTTGGCAGTCTACTAGAAGTCAGCTGCTTCACTCTGAGTGGCAGTTCCACACCTAACCTGACTACCTTCGTGCGGTCTGTGGGCACCACACAAGTGCCCCCAGTTCTGTGCATAAAGAAAGAGACCTCCGACACAAGGGAAAACCATATAGTGCCTGTAATGCATATATGCCATCACATGTCTTGGGTGTTTCTACCTCACTGTTTCTATCCAGTTGCAGGTCAGCTCATTATCAAGCTTCCTTTAGCTGCATATCCTGTTTGAAGTGAGCCCTTTCCAAGTCATGTCCCCACACAGTAACAGAAAACATTATTCAGAGAGTCAGTAAGCTTATTGCTGGTTTATTCTCAATGGGCAAAGTATAGTGGGCAAAGTTTCCTGTATTAGGTTAAAACATTTCACTAGGAGGGAAAAGAGAAAGCTGCGGTGATACTGTACAATCTCACAGTCTCTTGAAAACATAGCACACTAAAGCGAGCATCCTCTAGCCCTAAATTGTTTGGCAGCTGTTAGCAGGCTTATGGTACAAAAAGCAGGTGGAAAGCTAAATTCATGGAGCTGCTTGATAAACCACAAGGAGCACTTTATATACCTTTGCACTTCTCTTTTATGTAGAAACTTAGTGCAGTTTGATTTATGGTGGTAAAACAGGCAGATGATTACACAGCAGGCATCCTTAGCACAGATTTGTTTGCACAGATGGCAAATGTTCTCAGCTCTGAGATCATTGCCATTCATGCAGTTGTCCTCCTAGTTGCCTCATTTCCCTGTTTCTGATAAATGCACAGTCATTTTCATATGTAAAGAACAATGGTTTGGAAATTAGAGAAAACCTCCTGTAGTATAACAGCAGGGTAATAACATTTGAGCCGCCCCTCCATGACACTCACAGTTTCTAAAGTGAAATTTTTGAGAGCTAACTATATCTTTATTATTGGGCCAAACTGCAACTGCATGATTTGGACTCCTATATGCTTATCTTTGTTTTGCAGCAATAAATTTTTGTGAGTGTGCTTCATTTGGTATGCACATGTTCCCTCTAGCCCTGCATTATTTTTTTCGGCCGTTCAGTAATTGTGCCTCAATGCTGTCTTCTGTCGGCATGGGGAAGGCATGCTGGCTGGAGTGCATTACACAAAACAATTTTAAAGCAGTAGCGTTAGAGTGCATGTTTGTCCCAATACCTAGGGTAACCATAAAATTTTATGATTGATGAACACAGTGATGATGTCATAGGTCATGTCATAGACCGTTGCGAAAGAAAAGTGTGGTCAAGCTGTCAAGCTGGAACAGAACTTTTAGGTCATGTCATAGACCGTTGCGAAAGAAAAGTGTGGTCAAGCTGTCAAGCTGGAACAGAACTTTTAGGTCATGTCATAGACCGTTGCGAAAGAAAAGTGTGGTCAAGCTGTCAAGCTGGAACAGAACTTTTTCTCTTTGGTTCAGGAGCCAGATGTGTTACCTCTATACTACAGGGG
The DNA here is from genome assembly GCF_055883805.1 of Amblyomma maculatum. NCBI lineage: Eukaryota > Metazoa > Arthropoda > Arachnida > Ixodida > Ixodidae > Amblyomma > Amblyomma maculatum. The sequence goes on along the minus strand of NC_139352.1, from coordinate 29,038,854 downwards.
AGCGTGTTTTTTTAAACATTGTATTTATTACACAGAAAATGTGTGTATTTACATAACATATTTACAGTGACTTCATGGAATGCCACGAAAGCAGCCTCAAAATACAGAATCCAGGCAAACTGTAAGACACGGTGGTTATTTGTGAAAACATTTTTCAAAGTGCACATTATTACAGAATCAAAAAGGCAACAATTTTGTAGACCTTGGAGTAAATGCTGTTAGAGTTGATTATATTACATGCAAGAATACTTAGGCTGTCATCAGCAATTGTAGCATGCTGCTTTATGATAATAGCCCCAATTTTTAAAGTGCTTATTGAACATTATCACCTGACACAGGAAAACCTAAAATGTCCAAAGATGCTTGGACTAATACTGGCCAGTTGCATGCATGAAATTTCCAAAACAAAGGAAGTTGTGTACGGGTGATAACTGTGGAACCCTGACTGAAACTCCTTCATATTGCACTTATTTTGGACTATATATACGAGTCTGTAGACTGTTCATATTGAATGAACCCACTCGGCAGCTCTTCTAGCTGGTCGGGAGAGTATCATCTGGGAATAGTCCTTTTGGTTGGAAAACAAGCCTTTGGGAGAAGCTAACCTACAGGTATCTGCTAATGTAAGTTCATTGCTACAGCAACAAAGATACTAGTAGGTGCATTTGGCTGACCGGCATGGCAGAACCTCTAGTTCCCCCCTTCCCTCCCCTTCTGCACTACACTGCTTTTTTGAGAGTCTGCTAGCCCATTTATCTACTCTGATCAAGGGCAGGAAATTGGAAGTCTTTCATCAAGAAGGGGTAATTTTCTAGATATCAATTATCATGTGTGCCTGCTCATTCATGTATGTCCTGTCTGAAAGGTTATGACTCTGAAGTAACTTTTTTACACTTCTTTGCAGCCACTTATTCAATTCAATAAAAATTATATTGCTTAGCTTGCACATAGTTGGAATCCGGTGCACCTGAAGAATATATTGGAGCCAACATTTTTGTCTTGTATAATATGAATTTTCATGCATGCGCATTTGATTCGATGTAAAGGTCTGGAAAAACAAGGTTTTTGTTTTGAAGGCCAAAACTTTTAAGCAGCTTTAGATTGATTTTAGTCTTAGGGCAATATTGGAGGCTACAATGATCCTCAGGTAAGAGGCAGACTGCTCAATTAGACAAAACATGACAGTGCCCATGCTCAGTTTATAAAGATGTCTTCAAAGCGAGTAACTCGTAGCTTGCACTTTAACGTTACTGAAAATTAATCGCTGATTATTGTAAATTTTGTCAAGTGTGTAAAAGTTCTCTCACAGGGTGAAATTTATTTGCATTGCAATACAAAATAATTACACTACTAATTTACCGTTATATATTAACATCACACACATCAGAAATCCCTTATACTTTCCTCGGTTTCAGGAAATCATTTACAGTTAGTGGCGCATGCATTAATATACTATCACATTCTATGACAGTGGCCGCAAAAAGCATCTCGGCAAATTCAATCCACTCAGCGCTGTACACGTGAACAATCAGCTTTCCTTTGCGGCGAGGCACGTTTCCTGTATAGTGTCAGCGTGATCTCATTTTTGGGGAATACTTGTGCGTGGTTGTCTGAGCCAGAGTTGATGTGCACCCAGTCTAAAGCAACTCGCCATGCAGTGCGCTGCCAATGCTACATTTGACCTGCTTAATCCTCGAGTCAAGTACGATATAGTGAACCAGGCTGCCTCGATTCAATCTAAATTGCTGCAGGTCAGAGCACGAACCTTGTATCGGCGTGGGCTTGACACTAAATTTGCCGGTCTCACTCGCATGAGACACATGCAAACTGTTTAAAAGTTGATAAGAAGAGGAAAGCTGTCATTAGGCAGGCCCAAGCATTAGGCGCGTGAGAGCGGTACAGCGCAAGAAACGTGCAAAGTAAATCTAGAAGACTGGTGGTTGCGTGCTTTGTTTTCCTAAAATTCGCTCTTCTGCTGCATTAGCGAAATCCTTGGATTTTTTTCTGCAATATTACAGAAATACTGCAGAAGACACGTTTTCATCGTCAACAAACCCGCCGTAAACTCGGAAGCAGACCTACGCAGCGTGCGTTTCTGCGAGCGCCGCCGGCTGCCGATCCACACTAACGGAGTGACGGTGGCGCTACCTCTAGGTCGATCTCGCGGCGAATAGAAGCCATATACTGCCTAAATGGTAATGAAATATGCTCCTAGTACCATACAAAATTGCCAGGCACCAGTTCTATAAGATGTTCTTAAAAAGGTGTGTTCATTTTTGCACCACCAGCTTTTAAAGCTGTAATACAGTTATAACACTATGGTTTCATTTTCTAGAATTTTAGGAAAGCATTCCCGGTGTTAATTTCAGAAAATATTTGTCATTGTTAGAGAGGAAGAGGGAAGGGGATATTATTTCAGGGAGTAATTTACTATACTTTAATAACATAGTATTTCTTTAAACAGCGCAAATAGCGCAGAGTTGTAACATATCCTTTGATCAGTGGCGTCGCTATGGCCACCTGCACCCGGTGCGCCCCCCCCCCCCCCCCTCTTTCCCGCACACCGAATCGCAGCTTCCTACCTCCTCTGTCCTGGTTTGCTTTGAAGTTTGCTCTGCACCCAACCCTGCAGTGCGAATGAAGTGGCATGTTTTTTTTCTTTTTAACACTTGAACGCAGTGATCGTGTCCCACGACTGAAAATTCAGCAAAACATCACATCAAAACCGCATATTTCCGAAAAGGTGGTGGGCTTCTCCAGGTTCATATTTTTAACGGTTTCAGTTGCATTCTCATTTCAACAATGACTTTGCCGTTTTCAGAGAAAAGAAAGGTATAAGAACCGCATAATAAACTGTGTGAGCACCCTTGAGTGAATGCACCCTCATTTCCCCTTTTAAGGCACCTGGCCTCTCTAAAGGTGCCATACTTCTCATTATTAAGGCGAAAGCCTTTATAGCCTCATTGTTGTTAACAAGTGTTACGCTTTTTCGGCGGCTCTGTTTGGTCGAGACGAGATGACGTCATGGAGGTCTCGATCAATCACAAAGCACCACCACTGTATGCGCGAATTTGTAACTTATATGGCCATATGTCAATCAATAACTAATGACTAATTATTAATAATTATTCTTTAGTGGTGGTTGCACAATAAAGCATTAATAATTTCCTAGTTACTGAACACTGATTACTAATTACTACTACTTGCTGATTACTAATTAAATAATAGTGACAGTGGCGTAGTGAGATTATTTACCACTAATTAATGCCACGCACCCCTGAGTACCGTTGCGCAAATGCGTGGCTTATAGCATATACCGATCAATGCTTATTCCTAAATAAATATTTATTATTGTCTAATTAAGTAGTTACCAATTGGTGACAAATTGATAATTACTCATTAGTGATAGTTGCGTAATCAGTAATGAACAACGCCTATTTAATAACTAATTAAAAGACTACTGCTTAATGACACAATTAGTAATAATTACTAATTAGTGTCAATCCCGCAAATAATGATTAATATTGCCCTAAATGGCCATATGGCTATCAATAACCTCTTACTAAATAATGTATAATCATTGAATACCTAAATAAATCATTACTAATTAATGACTAATTAAATTATAATTACAATCGGTCGGGTTATGTAATTAAATATTGAATACTAATTTACTTCGATCACCTGTTAAAATCGCGTAGCAGAATGCAGCACTCAGGCTCTCACATTTCATCACTTTATTTGCCAAAGTGTTCTCGAATTGATTTTTCCTTTTTTCTAGTCAGCGCGTAGTGATCAGACATGCCATTCCACTGAGCAACAGGCATTCCGCGCCTTTCGGGCTTTTGAAAAAGTGTGTGACTGGGCCGAGGAGCGAGAAAGGCACAGACGATAAATAAAGAAGATAAAATACATGCTGGAGAGGCGGGGCCACCGAGGGGTGCCCCGCTCCCGCGCAGGTGTTTCCGATAGGTGTCGGGTTAATTTCCAGGGTACAGGCACGTACACAGGTCCAGCCAAACGTTAAAATGGCCTGGAGTCTGGCGTTTTCAAGCACTCGCAACGGAGTCATTCTTTCTACGAGAATATTACACTTGCCAGTCAGTGTCTCAGCGGTACCAAAGCGCACCTTTTGGCGTCTTTGCACAATAATCACCCCCTCCCCCCCCTGATCCTTTCTCCCTCTCACTGCCAAGCTGCACCCCCCCTGAGCGCTGCACCCGGTTTGGATGGAAAGGACAGGTTGATTTTAGCTTGAAGTTACTGGTTTATACTGAACATTAGCATATTGATTATGTTCGCTGTGTACTAGATACTGTGAATCTGAAAATTGGGTTGCAAAGGAAAAAAAGGAATTTGAGAAATGGCGTCGGGGAAGGGAAGCAGTGCTTTGTTATTTCCTTGAACGCAGTCTTCATATTTTCACTGTATTAAGTGCCACGATATTTTGTCCTTGCTCCAGGGCAATTGCAAGTGTGAATCCTGGCCGAGGAACAGAGGTGAAGCGCTCAAAGAAAAAGCAGCACTGCTGTTTCCAAGAGTCGCTGCCCTGATCTCGTCATTGCGAGACTTTGACTTTTACCTTTTATAAATTTCGCCATTTTAACCCCTTTTTATTTGTCCCATTACCCTCAAGTGCGAGCAAACAGGTAATGGTGCATTTTTATTTCATTTCTTAAGGTGGTTGCAGAGCTGTGAAAGATAAGAGTGCCAGTCAGTTTGTGCGAACTACATTACTACAACAAGCTACAACATAACGCTGCTTAAAATCCGAAAGCTTGTTGATATAGTGTAAATTGGAGGAGCGGTGAGTGATAAAGCCAGGTCAAGGTGGGTATTTTTCATTACTTACTCATAAGCTCCATACTACCATATTTCGTTGCCCACGGTAAACGGAATATTTAAGTCACACTAATGAAACTTTACTAATGTAAAGTTTAAGAGGCTTTTAACCGGTGTACTGGAACGCTTGTCTGTAATTGTTATGCGTGACGAGATATTGTTTTCTCATCGCCATTCAGTTACGCGTCGCCGCGCCGCCGACCGTCGCAGAGGGCGCGACCGGTTTTCTGAGGCGCATAGTCGTGAATCCTGGGGATGATTATCGAACATCGTTGAAGAAGCAGCGTTTGGAACCATGCAAGCTTTCGCAGGCCTGACTAAAAGCCCGGACAGAGGAGATGACACATTCCTGCATTACATTTTTCAATCCATACATAATTCTATAATAATGACAAAATAAGGAAGCGTTTCCTCCTGAACATATATTTAGTGCAAAACTCACTGCTGGTTAGCTTCCCTATGGCTAACCTACTGTCTTGTCTCTTTTGTTGCAGATTTACATCACAGGAGGAGCCCTGCTACCAACAATTTACCACTTCCGGCTGCAAAACAAATTTCCGTTAAGAAAAGTCTATCTACCCTGATTGCTTTGCTGACAGCTGATTGCTCAACTGTTTTTTATTTTCGTCCCTTTCCTTGGACTCGGCTCCTTTACGGTGCCTGCTGAACCAGCTGCTGTCTGGTCGTATTATGATCTCAAATCCAGGCTTCGCAGTTGCCGTACTGGTGGCCTCGAATACCTGACTGCTCCTGTTCATTTGTCTTGCAACCACCATGCTTGTGTCATGTTCACATGACATGAGCGAAAGAAACCTAACATATGTACAGATTCCGATAAACCTACTCCATTCATTTACCTGGAAAATGTACACTCCGAAAGATTCGATCCTACACTTATTGGCAATAGACGTGCTGCCACACAGGAGAAGAAGAGGTACCGCAGATAATTTTATGAGTATCCTTAAATCCTCTGCATGCGCGCCGAGATTTTTTTTACCCCGCTTTTATGACTGCGCCGGAGAAGAGGGGAAACCATTTCACCCGCACAAGATGGGTTATCCTTTTCTGATTATCTTCCTCTTATGACTGCGCCGGAGAAGAGGGGAAACCATTTCAACCGCACAAGATGGGTTATCCTTTTCTGATTATCTTCCTCCTTATATAGTTTCTGTTTTTTTAAGAAATCGAGATTGTGAGATTTCTTTGGATGCTAGGCTGCAATGTTCCTCTTCTTTTATAGACGTAGCCGTTTTGGCTTTTACATAATATTTTCTGTATAAATTGATTTAGTGTGTGAAAGAAGTCTAAGTTGCTCCAAAACGATGTTCTCCAAGGACCACCGTATTGTGACAGCTTGCGACGATTTACTTTTATAGTTGTTTAAATATAAATCTTCATAACGACGTTTATGTTGGCATAAATCTTAACCGCTCTTTTTTTGTCCTTTCAGGTTCCTATGGAGGGCTCATGGCTACCTTGCGGACCACCATATTGACGCCTAAATTTAACATATGAAGTAGATTCTCTGACAAAGCTGAGGGCGCTGCCTACCGGTCCTAAATATACTGTTGTGTGACAAAGTTATGTGTTTTTTTTTAGAATTAGCAAAATTACGGACGGCGCATGAAGCAGTCCCAGGCTATGCACAGCCCCACCTTCAGGTTTTTTTGCGCATGCGCCGCTCTGCTTCGATGTACGGCTGCTACGGACGCAATAGTGCTTTGGAGTACGCGAGCTCGTTCTCACTAAGAGGGGACGATACTGTGCGTGGATATTTTAAAATCTTTTACCGGTAAACAATTTTATTACGAAAGCGCCTTGCCGCCCTCAAAGCGACAGAACTTATTTATTTTTCTTTTACATCTTAGTCCTTCTCCATAGATGTCGCTTGAAATCATTTTTGAGGATGAGCTTCTTAATCAGAATGACGAGATTGTGCAGTATCAGAATGACGAGATTGTGCAGTAAGCTGTGCTACAAGTGCATATATCGCACCACTCATTCTTCGAAAATGTTCTCTCCCTCATGCTACAGGCCTTTGGAATGATTTGCGAATTCACATCGCCTCACAGCGCAAATGTGCCACCACATTCGATGAGGACCTACGCTAGCAGTTTGTCTACATCATCCCTCATCATGTTCACATCTGTTTTCACGAATCATATTTTTGCCTTTTATTGTGGTGTAATTAGTAGCTTGTTTATTGTGACATTTGTTTACGTACACATGTACGCGTTTATGCTGGATGTGTTTTTATATTGCCTTTTAATCTATCTTTGTTCTATAATGCCTTGTTCTTTCTAGAAACCAGTCAAACCAACTAAAAACTGCCCGCAGACTCGAATACCCCATTATGCAGTATTTTCTTCAGTTCGCCAGCGTTAGTCAATTACTAAAGGTAATAAGGTTTGATATATTGGAATCAGAAAGACATTTGCCAGGAACAAATTCTAGATTGCCTAGAAAACGACTCGCTAAGCTCTTTTATTAAACTGCGATTTACATTGCTTTATACGCTGACTTTCAACGAAAGCTGTCCCGTGACCAGCTGCAATTGTAACTCATTCGCCCAGCCCTCCCACAAAGCATCATCCTAGAAAGAGGCATTGCAGATAAAAGAGTGCTTTGTTATCAGAGACGCATCTCAGAACTACTGCCGTTGTCACGAGAATACTTTGCCTAAACGCAGCAACGCAGCTCGCCGTTTTGGAGAAATGAACTTCTACATTGACAATTTGTTTGTTGAACCAATAAAGATGTCAGCTGATTAGATTTTACTGTTAACTTCCGCCGACGAAAATATACTGCAGAATTTACAAGGGGACCCTGGATAGCTTATTTTGCTTCCCTTGGCTGGTACTCACCTGAAAGTTAGTTAACGGCACCCTATTGCACCCATGTCTCCTAGATGGCCTTTTAGGTGTAGTAAATAGACATGTTTTCAGTGTCAATTTTTTTTTTCCCAATCCTGATTCACACTGTAATGTCTTCTATTCATGTTCTACTGAAGGAAATAACGCACAGAACTGATTGTATTTGAACCGCCACATGCGAGGTCGATGTTAGGCTCGCGTAATTGTGTCATCTAATCACCCTTACTAACTTTTGTCTGTCCGCAATGTTGGCGCGCTCTGTCAGCGTTTAAACTCTCAAACCTGACTGGCAACACTAGATTGTTTGTAAGCTTTGATGTGTGTTCCATGTTTTAATACCCCGTCCTTAGCTCACTTAGATTAACTTTGTGACTTTTCATTCATATACTCTAGTTTAAACGAGGCATGCCCTTTAGATACTAATTGTGGTTTTGGTTAACACTGGATTCGTGTCACAAAAAGGCATCAATACACGACTTCATGATATCAAGGGGTTCAGTGCAATTTCGTTTGTTTAGCTATGAAGCTTCCCCAATCTGTTATGAAATCGGTCAGTGCTCCATTACATTCAATAGTGTGGAGTTGGCCGCTAAGTATGACATGCTGTATTTTACATGCTTTTATCAGCCATTCTCGTGTATGTCTATTTAATTATAGTTCAAAACATTATTGCTTTCGGTAACACAGCATTCCTTGCACAATTCGTAAGAACTTTGAAGTACCCTATTTAGACCACAATAGGTCGTCCAAGGACGCAATATTGTCTTCTAACATTTATCTATTGTTTATGTTGTCATATCTATTGTTCATGCTGATTTATCTGTTTATCTGCTGTTTATGTTGCCATATCTGTTGTTTATCTCATGTTTATGTTGCTATTATATCGGTTGTTTGCTTACGTTGCCATATCTCTTGTTTATGCTCGATACGTTATCTGTTGCTTATGTTGCCGCAGGATTGTTTATGTTGCCATAAACAATCCTGCCAAGTACTGGGAAAATAGAGCGACATAGTTCGACAATTTTCGCAAGCACAAGAATGCAGTCATTTCTTAACAAGAATCCTCTATTTTATTTTCAGCATGGCTGCCCAGACCTCACCATACCAGTTCCCTCTCGAGCATGGTGGTGGATTATAATAAGCCGAGTAGTGCAGCCAGAACATCCAGCTATGGCCGCTGTTCATCACGGGAATACCAGTGCGACCCGCAGGAGCAGAAGTCTGTGTGGAAGAGGAAGATCTACAGCTGTAATCTTTGCTCTTACACTTCACCCTTTTCATCGAATTTTACAAAGCACAAAAGAGTTCACACGGGAGAGAAACCTTACAAGTGCGATAGCTGCCCTTTTGCAACGGCTTACTCATGGCATCTATCGAATCACAAGCGCGCGCACACAGGCGAAAAACCATTTCATTGTTACCTGTGTTCTTTCTCTACTGCCCACAAAAAAAGTTTGATGCTTCACATGAATGTTCACGAAGGAGCCGACTTGTTTCACTGTCCTTGATGTCAATTCGCGTGCCGTACTAAAGAAAGCCTCGAACAGCACGCTTCCCAACACAGTCAGTGAATAATCACGCATGGAAAAACGAAAGTGATGTCACTGCTGGTGCCCCTGAAGAACTCGCTTTGTCTCGTGACGTGTGGAAACATGCCCTACATGTTAAGGCGAGTAATTCAACAAATGTTTTGAATGGCCTGAATTTGTGTATCCTAGTCATTCATGAAGTGAGGTCAGTAGGGCAACTTGGAACCTTTGTATAATGTAATCTTGCCATTATATTCCGTATCTACGTTATATTTTACGCTCACAATAAAACTTGTCACCACCGTTCTTCCTGTAACACTGCCATTGTGTGTATACCAAAGGATTTTCAAGGCATTAAAGTGACAGTTGCAACAATCTTCGCCAACTAAGGCAGGCCTCCCATTTCTCGCGTTGTGACGCAGATGAAGGCGTCCGACGGGCGCACGGTGGGTCAAGAATAGGAGCGCCCTATGGGTGAGAGGACTAGGGTAATAGCGGGGCGCGGGTGCGCATGCCCGGCCGATTACCGCACCCCTCTCCTATTCATCGCAGCACTCCGCGCGTGCGCACTGTCGCCCCGCTACTGTCCTATCCCCTTAACTCGTTGGGTCCCCCTATTCTAAAACTCCCAGAAGACTGTTGTATCCCTTCGGAAGAGGTAGAAGTGGTAGAAGCTGGACGTGACATATAAGCAAATGTGAGGTGGCTGTGTTTTCCTTTCATGCGCATTTCCATGTCTTGCTCAAGTGTACCTCCCCCAATACAACCAAATTCTCATAGTGCCGGAAGAACATTGTGTGAGGGCGTTGAACTTTGTGCTCTCTCAAGGTCGTTCCTACAATGCCAACGTAGAAGTCCCGTGGTTTTGCGTTCTGGAGGTTTTTCTTTTGAGGTGCTGTTCGTTCGACGGGGGAGTAAAGAATGGAGGTGGGGTGTGCGCACTGCGCAAGTAGGCAGTTGGTTTGGAGATGCTCGCGAGTGCGGTCGTGTGAAAGAAGTCCGCCTGGAAACTTACCTGCCATCGCAACTGCGACTTGAATCATATGTCGAGCTCGGGAGGTTCAGTCCCAAAAACGTGCTAACCGGAGATACCCGCCGCAATGGTGCGTAGCTTCTGCAGTGACCATGCGAAACCCGTGCCTCCTGGAGTCCGGACTTGGTCTCCCCACAGCTAAGCTATCCTTTTTCCACACTCTTAAGTACCTCTTTTGTTTTGCTGTGGCATTTCCTCACCCCTTTTGCAATGACTTACCTCTTTTTTTAATTTTGTGTTCTTGGATTTTGTATTCTTGTATTACGCAGTTTATTTGTGTGCGTACAATTTTTTATTTAGTCGCTCCGTAGTGATTCTGTTCTTGTACTCTTTGGCTGCATTTCGACTTTCTGCTTTTTTGCTTATTCCTGTATTTCCTTGCGTTAGATCCTAATACGGCAGTAATACCTCATTAATATCCACCCCTGTGCAGCAGCCATACCGCTACCAGAGATACGAGCCATTCTCGACATCTTCGCACTGAAAGGCTTTTTCTTTAACTATGAAATTCCTAAGAAATCTGCATAAATTTTCCTTCTCGCGAGGTTACGCTTGGGTAGATGATAATGAGTAATTACTTCCTTATCAAATGGGATCTTGATATCTCTGTAAAGCTTTTTTTCTCTGCTTTCGAATGGTGCATTCGGTTTATAAATAACTGCAAAGATGTTTAAGCTGTAAAGGAAAACACAAAGGTAAGAAACGGCTTTTCGGCTCTACTTGTTTCAGGAAATGCAAAATTGTGCAAAACCTTTGGCACCTAGAGAAAAACCATTCGAGATCTATTGAGATTAGATGCCAATGAACAAAGCTAAGCATTTTGATTATAGTGTGTATAGCTTAATTTATTAGCCACTCGCCTTTGAAAAGTGTAAGAAACTGGAAAATATATATAGAATAACTTTCAAGATATGCATTGTGCTGCGTAGATTGTACATTCGGAGGTCGTGCAGGGTTTGCTTTTTCCTGAAAATATCATCGGTCTGCTTCATTTAGTGTAAAAGTTATTTGTGATAAAAGTTAGCTTATTTTGGATATAAAAGAAAATGCTAAACTGTTCAAGTAACGAGCTTTTAGCGTTGCTGAGGTTTCGCGTGGAAAAGCTTTACACTTCGCTGTAAAAGGATAAGCACCGGATTTCTTTTACGGCTTTCGAGTAATGTGCACCGTCAGGTTGATTTCAGCTAATTTTTTCGTGGTTCACTTGAAGCGTGCGAGCTCTTTAAGCATGTATGAAATGCTCCATGGCTTGTTTACTTCTGACAAATATAACTTAAAGTTTCGGGCTTTCGTTCTTTTATTCAACTGACAACAATTATCAACTACAAAGTGTACAAAAAACAAATAGTGAAATAGCAGAGCCGCGTACGATAAATGTAGTAGGCATCGCCATCTACAAAATTCACATGCAGTAAGAATGTTGCAGCTCAGAAAAATTAGGATGGCGCGAGAAACACCCTGAATCGAGGGGTTGGTTGGTTGGGGGTCTTTGGGATATTCTCGGGGGGGGGGGGGGGGGGGGTATACCGGACACGGGTTATGCCGGCCTTAAGTCGCGGCGGTACTCTTGGTGTATGGTGTACGAGAGGGTATGATGCTTCTACAACGTTTTAACTCTGCCCTTTCCTTCCCATCGGGCGAGGGACGCAAACATTGGCGGGTAGGGTCGAGTGTTCGAGTCGAACTCGGGTGCATGTGTGGGTGACTCGTCTTGACCCCCCTGCAGAAAGTATGCAAACACAGTCGAGTTGAGTCCGGGCACAGTGGGACGTCGCGCGACGGATTTGTCATGGAGGGCTCCTCCGAACAATTGCAGGGGTATTGTTCGGGTCTTCCCCTCTGTGATGAAGCGAGTCTCGCGACCTCCGCGAATGGAGCTTTTTCCATAAGCGCACCCTTCTTGTGTGTGTCAGGCGAAGTACTATTGACCGGACGATTTGCCAACAATTTATGCAGAAATTCCTTCGTAGTAGTGGGGTGAGCTTATCTTCCAATGAGTAGTTAAGTGGACGGCTGGTCTCGTCTAGCCTATGCGGAGACGCGGAAGTCCCCTGTGAAAGTACCTTGATAGACTACCCCCCTCCCCTTCCCTGTTAAACCATGACAATGACAACAGCCGCGAAAATTTTTAACTACGAAAACAACTAAGCAGCTGCATGTGCACTGCGCGGTACCAAACTCAGTCTAAACCTTATTGAAAAATTTTAGGAGGACCATTAAAGCATTTGTTCCAGCCTCTTGCTAGCAACCATCACAATAATGAAACTCCGCTCGTTAACAACTGCATAAACATTACTTCCGCTAAAAGTGAGGTGAATCTACATTTAACTCAGCATCGGTATGCTGAGAATATTCAGGAATGTTCAAATATACAGTAAATATTATGCTTAATATATTTAGCCGTGTTGAGACACATGGTAATGAAAAGTCAAAAGGAATGTGAGGTGTATGCAGCAAGCGGGTTTTGCTCATGCGGCAAGCGCTCGTAATTTGCACTTTCATTGCGCGTACGAGACGCTAATTTATGTGGCTCGCGGTACAGTCAAGCGAATCGCATGTCTTACTCGCGTCTTTATTCGATAACAGAGCGCGCGCGCGTGCCAGCCAATTTCCCGGACGGCGAAGGAGCCCTGCCCAAAAAAGCGTGCTGTGTGCAGCGCGCGCAGGAGGCGGGCGAGGATATTCGAGGAGGAAAGTGTTGGAGTGAAGGAGAGTGTCGCTACTTTCAAATTATCGAGGGGTTTTAGAAGCAGCTAAGGAGCAGCTAGGGAACCTCGATGAGAGGCCGTTTGCATCGAGGTGATGATGATGATGATAGTGTTAGCTAGTCCCTTTGTAACGGGTGGACACAAGATTGGTGTCCCAGCTAATAATAAAAAAAAACTACACACACACACACACACACAATTGTCTAAAGAGACATCAACTAAGAAGGTCACACGCAGCACTTCACCTGGACACAACCCACAACCGCGCCTACCCTCACCACACACTCACACCCCCACACCCGGCCCAAACTTCATCACAGTTGGCGAACTGCACTCCACCATTCGGCGAGCCTTCTCGTCGTCGCCGCAGTTGCTTTAAGCAATGCTTTGTCAGCGGCCGCGCTGTCTCCGGCGGCGCCTCCCAGGAGCAGCAGCGCCGCTCGACGGAGGAGGTTTCGCGCATGCGCAGTAGCGCTATTTGACAAATGTCCATTGCCAGTGTACACTTGCTTCCTTTATGATTTATTTATCGCCTCCTATTCAGTGTGTCATACTGTTTGTGTGTCTAGCCCATCTTCGAACGAAACGCTGCCAGCTAAAGCTCTCGCGTGTGCAGCTGAGGTGCTTCATCCAAAAAACAGCGCGAACAAGCGGGGACGAAAGGAAGAAACCACAGGAACAAGCGCTGATCCTTTAACTATCCAGTTGAGGTGCGCCCCAACTACAGCCAATACTGTAACCTGGCGAACGAAACATGCTCCCGGTTCAGTACAAGTAGTGACTTTAGTTACTCGTTTTTAGCTTTTCTTTAGTAACACACATGATGTATGCTTGTGTTTGGCAAAAACAGGCATCTCGCTGCTCATGGGGCTGCCTTGCACAAGAAGCGAATAACCACTAGCACTCTCAACACGACAGGGTTCAATGCTGCTGAACGGAATGCCAAGTTTTAGTTCAGATGAGAGAAACCACTGTAATCAAGAGTTCGACGAAACAATCTGTTCAGTTGGTGGAATAAAGAAAAATATAGGTTCACTGACCAAGTCAAAGTTCCATGAAAGCGTACCCATGTTTCGGAAGCCTTTTTCACAATGAAGAAACTAGACAAAAAGCAAGCGTTTATATCTTCTCCAAATACTTTGACTTGATCAGTGACCTTATATTTTTATCGCGAAAGCAATACTACTTGCACTTTCAAGCCTTCAGCGTAGCGAGGCGGTGCACACCATTGACCTTTAGCTTCACCCCTGGGGTGACGTCATGCCATCTGCCGCAAAAACTGGGGGCCCAACGCGCGCCGTCAGCCATGCAAGGCATAGAGTTCCTTACACTAACTAGAGGGAAAGCTGAGGGCGCTGCACTTCAGCCACCATGGGCGCGCTAAGAATCATGGGCCGGTGTGCTACTTGTTGCGGGACAGTCGGTTTTTCTCGGGTACGTGGAGTGGCGTTACTGCATTGTTTCTTTTTTTGTTATCATCATCATCTGAAGGTGCGTACATAGACCGCGAAAGCCATAGTAGCGAAGGCGCAAAAGCAGACGTCGCCAATAAATGGTTTCTGTTTCCCGAAATGCCGCTAAAAACTTCCTTAAGTGATTGCACAACGATAAATATTTTCATAACATTTTTTTTTATTTCAAAGTTTGCCTATTAAGTGCGAAATATTGGTATTTGTGCTGCTCAAAACTAAGCCAATAGGAGAAAGAGTCATCGCTTATATTGGATAAATCTCACACTGGCATGCTTTTTCTCTCTCTTTTTGTAATTTACAGTCACAATATTCAATCTTAGGACATTATTTATGGTATAACAACGTTTATCTTTGCATTAGTTTTGGCCAAAAGTTGTAGTTCTGCACTCAGTAGCTCTCCGGCCCATGATGCTTTGAGCGCCCATGGTGGCTGAACTGGCCGTTTGGAAACTCCATGTAAACGCCCATAGACGGCAGCACAGCTTTCCCTCTAGGTAAGAGTAAGAAACTCTATGATGCAAGGCGGTGAACACCAATGGCGGCCTAACTCCTGCTCCTTCCGCGAGGAGCGCTACAGACGGAGTGACGTCATGCAGTTGGATAAATCGGGCCCTGGCTCACGCCGCCAGCCATACGAGTCAGAATCAGCCTGCTAGGACCCTGGCATTCACGTTACCCCATATAGGCCACTAAGGTGCGTTCATACGGCTTTGTACGTGGGCTGAGGAAGAAGAAAAAAAGAACGTTCGGTCCCCCGCAGCTGATGCTTTCGCTCAATATTTGATTCAGCAGCGTTGAACTCTCGTAATTTTTCTTTATGGAAGAAAACACTAAATTGGCTTCGCCTTTGATGTTTTTATTTGCGCATATTTTCTTATTTAGTTTATGCGCGCATGATGTCCTGCCCTCTTCCTTGCTAATTTCGCTTCGTGAAGGGCGCTATAGGGAACCAAAGCTGGAGTTTGCTCCGCGACGCCAGCGCTCGGTCTCCAGCGGAGCGGAGAGGAACTACAAAACTTACGCGCATCCGCGCCCGCGCTGCGCGCGGCTGTCTGCGGAGTCTGCGCAGCCCGCTCGCTCGGGAGCGCGTGCTACAAGCAGCCGCACGTGCACGCGGAGCGGGAGAAGGAGAGTGAGGACGAGGGGGGATGGTCGTGTGTCTGTGCGCGCAAAGCCGGCGCTCTTTGCCAGTGGTGTTTCTTATTTTTGCTTTTTTCTGTGCCCCGGCTGACATAGAGGCTGGCTGGAGGCACGCTTTTTATCGGTGCTTTCTAAAGTGGGAAATTATGACTAATTGATCGCCGCGGACATTGTTTGCAAAGAGCGCTTGTTGGCAGGCTCAGACAAAAAAAAACATGAACGCGAATTCGGTACTCGAAGGCAGAGGCAAGCGACAGGTATTTTGAAGGACTTGAGGGCACCTCTTGATGTCTCTTCCATGTTTTTCAGAGAATGAAGGGTCCAGCCTTCTCGTTGAGAATTGATACGCGTGTACACAGCGACGAGTGCTCCGGCCGCTGGTTGGGGAGCTTCCTTTCCATTTGTGACTGCTCACTTGAAAGGGGCCTATTCAACTCTTTGGGGACAGACGTGTTAGGCGATGCTGCCGGCGCCGTGGTGCCTGCTTTCGGCGCGTTTAGGACGCGTTCCCCACAAAGGCACAAAGCATGCCGCCTTACCCTTTGGTTCCGGCTGACAGCGGGTGTTCGCTGCTGTGGCGCTGCCATCCGAAATCAATCACTTATCTACCTTTAACGATGAGAGGTTTCTTAACGACCTGGATCACTGACGAGAAGCCGAGGCATGCCATTCTTTCGGCAGTTTCCTCTCTCCGTGAGACGAAGAGCGAGGAAATGCCTGACGACTTTTCATGCAGGCGGGGACATCTCTCCAAGTAAACCTTTGTCTTAACTCCACAGCTACGCTGTGCAATCCCTAGTTCAGTTATCTCCTCTAGCGAATGCGCAGTTTTGATCTCCCGAAGCAGGATCGCGTATGAGGATAGGACGATTAACGTATGTGTTTTCCCTTTATAAGCGCCGAGTGATGGCATTAATGACATATATCTGTTTCTTGAGGCCGACTTGGTTCTGCGATGGCTGCTGCGGCACCGCCAGTTACAAACAGAGGTGCGAGATACGAGCGGTACGAGATACCTAAAAAAAAAAAACGACAACCATCGTTTCAACACGAAAGAGAGAAAAACACTTTCACGAGTTTTGCGAAAAAGCGCGCCGTCACTTTTTCATTCCAGTTTTTTTTTTCTTGCCCCCTTTGTTGGAGCGCGACGGCGGCCAGAATGCGGCCGGAGGAGGAGAGAAACAACCGAGCGCACGCGCGCAAACGTACGTGCTGGAGAGCAGCGTGGAGCAGACGACAGCATGTTTTTCTATGCGCCGGGGAGCAGACGACGCGGCCGCACTGCGCGTAGGTTTTGACGGGATCTCCATGGAGGGCGCTGACGCACAGAGCGGCGCAGCGCCCCCTGGCCCAGGTTTTCTCCCCTATCCCGCGGAATATCGGCAGCACTGCGGCGTCTACGGTAAACCGTTGATGTTCTTTGCCGGTAAACTGGTTCGGCGTTCATTTTCGCACTAACGTTACGTGCCTAGCATCGCCCGCTTCCGCGCTTTGCCACGGAGGCAGAGGGCGTAGAGCGCTCGGGCTATTTTTGCCCGGGCACAACGAAGAGGATGATGCTGTGGTGAAGGCATTGTTTATGATTCTCGGAAAAACACGAAACTCGCTCAAGTGAGCAATAGAGCTAACACTCTAAAAACCTATAGGCAGGCAGACCGTTTCCAAAATAATGCATCCCTTATATCAAGTAAGGCAGATCTCGTGTCACTCAAGCGTCCAGTCACCCTCCGTCTCAACGACCAGTTTGTTGCGTTTACATGTGAACCTTGCTTTGAAGTAATGCGACTTGCTGTGTTCTGAAAGATGTCCGATAATGTTAGCAAAACTGGCATAAAAGCATGGGAGAATTTTGAAGAACACAAAGAACGTATTTCTGTTTGCCCACATGAAGCAAAACCACTGTACAGCATTGGTGTGGGAAAATTTATAAAAAAATAGCACATGCCAAATCTAACAGAACGCGATCTGATCGATGTGTCTAATTATTTGGCATTTCCAGAAAAAAATATGTATTTGGTAAGCATGGGCAGTCATGCATGGAGTAAAAGTTGGGCTCCAATTATTATGCTGCAAAATTAGGAATGTACAGGTAAATTGCCACATCTCTAAATTATTTACTACCAACGCATGAAGCCGAAGGGCGGGCTCGACACTACAGTATACAGGCTTCATACATGTGTGTGCTCTGCGTAATGAGGACAATAATAAAGTTTGACTCCAAGCTAATAATGAACAGTAATCCACCCAATATATTGGTTCAGAAAGTGCATGAGTCATCACGGGAAGGTGCAACAGGACAGGGCAGCTTGTTCTATAGCGCGCTACTTTTCACATCAGGTTTCAGTGTCGAGTGAAATGCCGCAGGATAAAAATGTTCCCAGGAGATTGATTAGGTTAATAAAATGTATTCTAATTGCATAAAAACAGTGCGTTCCTTCAATTGCACACGCACTCTCTCGCTCACACACACACACACACACACACACACACACACACACACACACACACACACACACACACACACACACACACACACACACACACACACACACACACACACACACACACACACACACACACACACACACACACACACACACACACACACACACACACACACACACACACACACACACACACACACACACACACACACAAACGCGCGCGCGCCTGAGTAAATAAAATGACTCCGTAGAGCATCAAATTGGGAGAGGGAAGAGGACACCATAAGTGCCTACAAAACTGGCCCCGTTTGGACCTTTCTTCTGGTAACGTTCCTGTACAACACCCCTCCCCCTTGTCCCCATTCCCGCATAGTTTAGTGTGAAACCGCCTCTTTAGTGCCGAAATGAACATTAATACATGCCGGCATCCTGCGCGGTTTGGTGGATTTCATGTCTCGCAATATCGGCTCATTTAGGAAGGCAAAAAAAAAAGGCAATCATTCTTTTGTCTACAATTTGTAAGTTGCCAACTTTAGTTTTCAAGGTTGGACAAACCCGAACTAAAAACAAACAAGGACGACTGTTAACTGAAGTTTAGCTATTGATCATATATGTAATATCATTTGATAAAACAACAAATTTTTTGTTGTGTCCAACAGCCGCCAGTTTGCACTCCCGTCCAGGAGTGTTCCGATCCCTACTATATCAATGACATCAACAATAGGGAGCTTTAAAACAGGGGCCCCTACCTCTTAGGGGATAGGGCAATAGTGCGGCAAAAATGAGCACGCGCGGAGTGCTGTGATGAAGAGGCGAGGGGTGCGTTAATTACTCTGGGCATGCACACGTGCGGGCCGCTATTACCTTATCCCCTTACCCATATGGTCTCCCTATTCTAAAGCTCATGATCACGTGATTGCACAGCGCTAGGGTCAAAAGAACATGAGGCAGGCGCTGACTTCAACTTAGGTTCATTGAGGAAGCCTGCAGAAATATGTGCATGAGACACAAACAAATAATTTGCATAATACTTTCCCCTTTTTGGTATCCGCTTATCCTTTTCACTGGTAGTAAATTTGCACTGTGATCGTGCTGACAGCCCGTTGTATTTGGGTTGAGGCGAACTAGCCTGCTGCCGTCAAAGTAACCTACACTACTGCAGTCCAGAACAATCCCCTCATGCACTGTGGGGAGGAACAATAGGGTTCGTGGCTCTACAGCGGAAACTATACTTCGTCTTACAAGATGTTTACAGTACTGCGAAAGGCATAGGCACCCCGGTCCAATCAGGATCACGCGCACTACAATAAGCAATTGTGCTCCTACGCGCCTCTCGCCCCCCAAACTGGCGGGGGTGACAGTAGGAGCACCAGTCTCTATTATAGTGCCCAGGGACAAGAAGCACTTAGGAGTACAATTGCAACGGCTCCTCTACCTCTCGCAGTGCTGCAGATATCTTGTGAGAGGAGATATAGGCAGGAGAGGGAAGGCTCTTGTCACATTGTGGTGGCATGTATTTTTCGAAGTGAGGTGAAGAGGGGAGTTGAATGAGGCAGCCATGCTGCGCAGGACGGGGACAAAAGTTCTTCCTTTCTCTGCCTTGATTTCGTTATGGAGCAACAAAACGCTTTGAAAGCCCGAGCAGCAACAAAAGAAAAGCCTTCAGACAGCGCATGTAAAGAAGACTGGGCACAGTCTCGCATTCATGTATTAGTGGCGTAGCCTGGTGGCAGAATCTGAACTGCTCTCAAGATGGCCACCGCGGAACCGCCACCTTAAGCCTCGCAATCGGTCGCCCCTTGGCTCTTGACAACCTTCACGCAGAAAACCCCTGCGAAACCTTGGCCAGTATTCTTGAAAGAGAAGAGATGCGAACTAAATAGAGGTCAGGTTTTAGTTTATATTTTCTTCTCTTCATTGGTAGTTTTACGAATATATAAGCGATAACTAACTTTGTTATGTTTATTGTAAAGTTACTGCTTCTGATGTCTCTAACTTTGACGATTGGGTGCCTGCAACCTATGAACTTTTTCCATTGGACCCTTTACTAGCCGCTGGCTATGGGTCCAAGCAGTGTCTGCCTATTTTCCTGTAGCGCACCAAAAAACATAAATAAAAAAAAATAATTTTTGGACCCTCCCATAAACCAAAAGATCCGTCATCCTGACGAAAAGGCTTAAAAGCGCTCACTCGAACAACGCACGCGCCAAGCGCTGCCGTGCCGATGTCGTCGCTCGCGTGCGCGCGTCAGCCAAAGCCGGTTGGGGCATGCGCATGGCACCTGACGCGAGCATCGCAAACGCTGAGGCTCCAGTCTGTACTTGTTAGATATATCGAGATATTTGACGGGTGAGCGCACATGCTACACGCGTCGGAGACTAGCAACCGGTTCGCAACAATAGGAGGGGACAGCTCGACTGTCCCCTACTCCTTTCTTCTGCTTTTGATGCCTTTTCAAGTCTCCCCTGCTCTTTCTTCACAGTTTTTGATTTCCTCAATCGGCGCGAGAACGTGAGCGGGCCAGTGCCAGGAACATGGCATTCCCTTTTTCAACCCCTGCAATTGCACTGGCGTTGGCGTCGGCGGCGCGTGAAAAGTGCTTTGGAGTCTGGGCTTTAGGTAGTGTCCATGGCGCAGTGCCTTTAAAGCGAGACGAGAGTAGAAAGCCGAGTGGTCGAGACGTTCTATACTCTGTTTCATACATCAAGTGCAACATTGCCAAAGCTACAGCTCTTGTTGGCGCTCTCCGCATCCGCGATGAAAAATAGTGCCTGCTCTTGACGAGAGGAAATAATAGTTATTTTGTCTGCAAGCTTAATGCATCTTACATTTGCCGTCAACTTCATAAAGAGCACCTTTTTTAGGGAACAAGGTGAAATTGTATGTTTTTTTATGTCGTTTTCGTTCGTGTCGCGTTTTCGCTGCCCTGCAACCTTGCTAGCTGTGCCACTAGATGGCGCTGGCTGTGCCTTCCGCGTTGCGCATCTTTTTGAGAAAATGGTTCTTCGGAACGCATTTTTTCTTACAAGATCCGCACTGCGAAGATGTCTAGGCATGCGGAGGAAGTTATTGCAAACGTGTATGCTCGTTTCCGCAGGAACCACTCGGCCACAAAACGAGCGCGTAGTGATACGCCTCCTTTTTTTTTTCTTGCGGACTACTTGCGCAGCTTTCGCCGCGTTGCACCTGATGTATGAAACGGAGTATAGGGGTATGAGCTTCGGCAGAACCATTGTGCTGAATACAGATCCAAGCCTGCGTAGGAAGCTGCTGCTTGAGTCTTGGTACATATATCTAAAAGAGGCGGGGGAATGACAATTGTTTCTTGGGCACCTCTCTCTTCTTGCCCCCACAGTTTCGTCATCCGGCGATTAAATGTATGTGTGGTTATAAAAAGCTTCTCCAACTCTCCCGCAGACACACCGCGAAGAAGTATCTGTAGTAGTTTACTCGACAAAAACAAAGAGCGAAATAGCAAACTGGAAAAGGAAAGTAATGAAAAGGAGAAGTACTGATGGAGCGCAGGAAGACGGGGAGATCTGTGAACAAGTGTTTACAAAATACAAATTCTAATAAGTTTTCACTATTCGCGTGCGAGTGCCTGGAACCTGTTTCACATAGAACACATCTAAGTTCACTGTATTTTCGGGGCCATGCGCACATAGCGTATTTTCCGTCAATGAATTTCAATTACGACACACGCACAAGAAGCCAAGGTGGAGCGCCCAGCCTCAATCTTAGCGCGGTGCCACCCAACAAGAACTTATTTTTGGCGGTAATTTCTCTCTTATATTGAGATTATAACCGACGGCATTTAACTATGATTTCATTCTGTATACCTAATACAACTCTGGATAAAGAACTGGCTTCCGGCCGACCACATGGCGATATCGTTAGAACGGTTCACAACATGCCGTTCAGTGAAGTCTTATTTATCCCTTCATATTCTATACACCTTCGACATGATTGTAGAAATTACCTGTGATTGCGGCAAACGCAAAAACCCTTTTCGACGGCCCACTATTATTTCATCGGAGGCACTTTAACAGTTCAGAAGAAATACTGTAAATTGCGGATTTTTAATTGGAGAAATTACCTATAGCACCCAATCAACTAGTGCACCGAGCAAAAAAAAAAAAAAAGGCGGCACCATGCTTGAAGATACAACACTGCAACACTTACCGTATTCACGTCAACGTGTTGGCGCTGCATTTTCACAACATCGCCGAAATTTTTGCAGAACTAACTGATATTGAGGCTAACAACATCAGCTTTAAAATTCAGTTATTATATACGACATTATTATCTGCAATGCACTGTGCAAGAGTCATAGGCATCGTTGCGGGATGAGCATACCGAAAGCCAGTATTTTCCTACTTCCTACCCAAACATTGATTGCTTTGAATGGTTAATGCGCAGTGCCCGCTTTTCCACTATCATTCATGCCCATGCGCTCAGCATGTGTCAGCGCTTGCAGTATAATATGTGCCCTTGTTAAGAAAAACGCACTTTTATGTCGCGTTCCGTAGTTGTTTCCACGCTCTGATGAAGGAACGTTTGATAAAATTGCACATTCATACGGCAGACTCAATCTCTCGACATGAACAGGTCGACAGGTCGAGAAAGGGCGCCACACGTTTTTTGTAGATGCGGAGAATGCGTGTTGAACAGAAAAAACAGCGCAGAAAACTTTTTGCTTCACTCAAATTTAACATACTTTACATTTTCTTAAAGCTGCACCAAACGCTACCTAAAACTCTCAAAGCTTGCCGATATACTGTAAAATAGAGGAGCGGTGAGTGATAAAGCAAGGTTAAACGGGGTATTTCTTATTACTTACTCATAGGATCCATACTACCATATTTCATTGCCCAGGGTAAACGGAATATTTAAGCCACACTGATGAAACTTAAGGGGTTTTTAACCTGTGTACCGGAACGCTTGTTTGTAAACATTATGTGTGACGAGATACTAGTAGAGAGATTTAGCACACCGTGATCCGCCACCGCGCGTTCCACTGCGCATGCCCAGATCCCTTTGATGCCGATAGAAGGCGCCACATACTTGATGTCTGCACATAGACCTGCCGCATCGGAAACAATCAGCGTGAGCGCCCCGCCCACGAGCGGTAGAGGGTCACGGTGGCGGATCGCGGATAACGGTATGCTAAATCTCTCTATTGTTTGTTTTCTCATCGTCATTTAGTTACGCGCCGTCGCACCGCCGGCCTTCGCGGATGGCGCGACCGGTTTTCTGGGGCGCATGAACGGGAATCCTGAGGATGATTATCGAACATCGTTGAAGAAGCAGCGTTTGCATTCGTGCCAGCTCTCGCAGGTCTGACTAAATGCCCGGACAGAGGAGATGACTCATTCCTGCATTACATTTTTCCATCTGAACATACTCAATTCTATAATAATGACAAAATGAAGGGAACGTTTCCACCTGAACCTATATTTAATGCAAAATCTCTTCTGTTTATCTTCCTTATGGCTAAACTACTGTCTTGTCCTTCTTTTGTTGCAGATTTCCATCACAGGACGAGCCCTGCAACCAACAATTTACCACTTCCGGTTGCAAACAAATATTCCGTTAAGAAGAGTCTATCTACCCTGATTCCTTTGCTGATTGCTGATTGCTCGGCTGTTTTCGATTTTTGTCCTTTACATTGGACGCAGCCCGTTTACGGCGCCTGCTGCACCAGCTGCAGTCTGGGCGTATCATGATTTCAGACCTCGGCTTCACACTTGCCGTACTGGAGGCCTCGAATACCTGAGTGTTCCTGTTCATTTCTCTTGCAACCACCATGCGTGCGTCATGCTCACATGACAGTGAGCGAAGGTTACCGGTTAAGTCCGGGTCCCGACAAACCTACACCATTTGTTTACCTGGACAAATGTACACTCCGAAGACATTCGACCGTATACTTATCGGCAATAGACGTACTGCCACACAGGAGAAAAAAATCGGTACCTCATATAGTTTTATGAGTATCCTTAAATCCTCTGCATGCGCGCCGAGATTTTTTTTTACCCCGCTTTTATGACTGCTCGGAGAACAGGTGGAACCATTTCACCCGCACAAAATTGCTTGCTGTATCTTTAACCGATTATCCTTTTCTGATTATCTTCCTCCTTATATAGTTTCTGTTTTTCTAAGAAATTGAGATTGTGACATTTCGTTGCATGCTAGGCTGCAATGTTCCTGTTCGTTTTATTGACGCAGCCGTTTTGGCTTTTACGTAAGATTTTCTGTTTCTGTAATTAATTTAGTCAATGCAAGAAACATAAGTTGCTCCAAAACGATGTTCTCCACGGGCCACTGTATTGTGACAGCTTGTGACGATCTACTGTTATATCTGTTTAAATATAAATTTTCGTTAGGAGATTTATTATTTTTGTGAGCATAAATCTTAACTAGCCATTTCATATCCTTTCAGGTTCCTACGGAGGGCTGATTGCTGCCTTGCGGACATTCATACTGACGCCGAAATTTAACGTATAAAGTTGATTTTACGACGGCGGGCCGTTACTTAACATGAGGGTGCTGCCTGCCGTTGTGTTCTGTTGTGTGACATAGTTATTTTGAGAATTAGCAAAAGTACAGTGTCGAGCACTCTTAGTAAGAACGATCACGCTCTCTTCAGAGCGACATTGCCTGCGATCGGACAGCGCATGAAGCAGTCCCAGTCTAAGCGCAGCCCAGCCTTCAGGTCTTGTTGCGCATGCGCCGCTCTGCTTCGATGTAAGGCTGCTACGGACGCAATAGTGCTTTGGAGTATGCGAGCTCGTTCTCACTAAGAGTGGACGATACTGTGCGTGGATATTTTGTTGTGGAGGTATCCCATCTGCAACTTCTTTCAACGCACAAGCGCCTAGCCGCCCTCAAAGTAACACAAATCATTTATTTTTCTTTTACCCCTTTTCCTTAGTCCTCTCCATAGATGTCGGTTGAAATCAATTTTGAGGACGAGTTCCTTAATCAGAATGACGAGATTGTGCAGTAAGCTGAGCTACGAGTGCATCTATCGCACCACTCATTCTTCGAAAATCTCCTCTCTCTCATGTTACAGGCCTTTGGAATGATTTCCGAATTCACATCACCTCTCAACGCAAATGTGGCACGGCCTTCCATGAGGACCTGCGCGAGCATTTTGTCCAGGATATCACTCAACATTTTCACATCTGTTTTCATAAAGCAATTGTTTTTTTTGTTGCTTTCATTGCGGTGCAACTAATAGCTTGTTTATTGCGACATTTGGTTACCTATACATGTACGCGTTTGTGCCGGACTGTGTTTTTATGTTGCCTTTTATTTCATCTTTCTTTTATAATGCATTGGTCTTTCAAGAAACTAGTCACACCAAATATATGCCGCCCAGACTCGAATATCCCAATCTTGAGCATTTTCTTCGTTCGCCAGCGTTAGCCGATTACTTAAGGTTAATAAGTTGACTTCTGATATATTGGAATCGGTAAGAAATTTGCAAGGTAAACGTTTTAGATCGCCTAGAAAACGACTCGCTAAGCTGTTTTATCAAACTGCGATTTATCTTGTTTATTCGGTGACTTTCAACGAAAGCCGTCCCGTGACCAGCTGCAACTGTAATTTATTTGCCCAGCCCTCCCGCAAATCATCATTCTAGAAAGAGGCGTTGCAGATAAAAGAGTACTTTGTTGTCAGGGCCGCATTCCAGAACTACTGCCGATGTAATGAGGAATACTTTACGTAAACGTAGCTCTATAAAAACAATGCAGCTAGCTGTCTTTGGGAAGTCAACTTTTACATTGACACTTTGTTCGTTAAGCCAATAATTAAGAGGTCAGCTGAGGTATTTTTACTATTAACTTTCGCCGACGAAAAAAATACTGCAGAATTTGCAAGCGGACCCTCAATAGCTCAGTCTGCATGCCTGGGCTAGTACTCACCTGCAAGTTAGCTGCTGCACACTATGTACATCTTTAATGCACCCTCTTTCATAATGTCTCCTAGGTGGCCTTTTAGGCGTTGGAAATACGCATGTTTTCAGTATCAATGTTTTTTTTTTTTGCAGTCATCATTCACACTGTAATGTCTTCTATTCATGTTCTACTGAAGGAAATAATTCGCGCACTAAATTGATTGTCTATATTTGAACCGCCACATGCGAAGTCGATTTCAGGCTCGCGTTTTTGTCATATAATCACCCTTTGTAATTTTTGTCTGTCTGCAATGTTAGCGCGCTGAGTAAGTGTTTAACTCTCAGACTTTACTGGCAATACTAGATTGTTTGCAAGCTTTGATGTGTGTTCCATGTTTTAATACCCCGCGTTTTGCACAGTTAGATTAATGAACATTGTGACAACGTTTTAGTCATATACTCTAATTGAAGCGAAACAATGCTTTTTAGGTACGAAAGTGTGGTTTTGGTTCACTGGATTCATGTGATAAAAAGGCATCAATGCAAGACTTCAATACCAAGGAGTGCAGTGCAATTTCGTTTGTTTGGCTATGAACCTTCTGCTATGAACGTAATCGGTCAGTGCCCCAATACATGCAAAAGCGTGGAGTTGGCCGCAAAGCATGACATGCTGTATTTTACATGTGTCTATTAGCCATTATTGTGTATTACTATTTAATAATAGTTGAAAACATTATTGCATTCGGTAACACAGCGTCCCTTGAACAATTCGTAAGTAAACTTTGACGTACCCTATTTATGCCACAACAGGTCGTCCAAGTATGCAATTGTATTTCTCCTAAAATGTATCATTTTTTTTATGCTGTCATATATGTTGTTTATTTTTATGTTATTATAAACAATCTTGCCATGTACTGGGAAGAGAGCGATATATTTGCTGAATAACTTTCGCAAGCACTAGAATGCGGCCATTTTAAAAAACAACAACAACATGTATTCTTTTTTTCAGGATGGGTGCCCAGACCTCACATAAGTCATACGAGTTCCCTCTCGAGCACTGTGGTGGATTATGATAACCAGAGTAGTGCAGCCAGCACATCCAGCTATGGCCGCTGTTCATCATCACGGGAGTACCTGTGCGACCCTCAGGAGCCGAACTCTGTGTGGAA
The DNA here is from genome assembly GCF_055883805.1 of Amblyomma maculatum. Taxonomy (NCBI): domain Eukaryota; kingdom Metazoa; phylum Arthropoda; class Arachnida; order Ixodida; family Ixodidae; genus Amblyomma; species Amblyomma maculatum. The sequence continues at coordinate 29,011,744 of NC_139352.1, read as the reverse complement.
GCGGAAGATCTTCAGCTGTAATCTTTGCTCATACACTTCACATTTTCCATCTAATCTTGCAAAGCACAAAAGGAGTCACACGGGAGAAAAGCCATTCAAGTGCGCGCAGTGCCCAGCTACATTTTCTACATGGGACGGACGCGCAAAACATGTGGTCAGACACAGCGGAGAAAAACCTTACAAGTGCGATAGCTGTCCTTACGCAACGGCTTTCTCATGGGATCTAACGACGCACAAGCGCATACACACAGGCGAAAAACCCTTTCATTGCCACCTTTGTTCATTCACAACGGCCCACAAAAGGAGTTTGATGCTTCACATGAATGTGCACGAAAAAGCCGGCTGGTTTCGCTGTCCATTATGTAAGTTCGTGTTTCGTACCAAAGAAAGCCTCGAACAGCACGCTTATTCCTACCACAGTCAGTGAATATTTCACGCATGGAAAAACGAATGTGACGTCACTGCTGGTGCTCCTGAAGAACGCGCTTTGTCTCTTGACGTGTACAAACATGCACTACATGTTCATAGTTAAGGCGAGTAATTCAACAAATGTTTTGAATGGCCTGAATTTGTGTATCCTAATCATTCATGAAGTGAGGTCAGTGCGGCAACTTTTGTATCATTTAACCTTGCCATACATATTCCATATTTATGTGATATTTTACGGTGACAATAAAACTCATCACCACCGTTTTTGCTGTAATACTGCCATTGTGTGTATACCAAACGATGTTCAATGCATAAAAGTGACAATTACAACAATCGTCACCAACCAAGGCAGGCCTCCCATTTCTCGTGTTGTGACCTATGCTGGTTCACTGGTTTGGGCTCCCGCATGCTCAACCCAAGGACGCAGGATGGAATCCCGGCCGCAGCATGGGATTTTCGATGGGGGTGATAACAGGGCACCTGTGCACCATGTGATTAGACGTTAAGAACTCCACGTAGACGAAACTTCCAGAGACCGTCAACTGGCGTCATTGATAGCCTGAGCCGACATGGGTCGTTAAACACTAATCAGCCAAACCAACTTCCTCTATTGGTGAGCAACACATGACAAAAAAAATCCAAATCACAGAATAGGTAGAGAAAGGCTGTGACACCGCACGTCTTTGGATTCGCAGCATTGGGTAAAAATGGGAACTTAACTATAAACTGCGATGCCGAGGCTCTAGACTGGAATTTAAAAAATCAGTGTAAACCACGTTACGCCTAGGCTGCCAAAAAGGAGAAATACACGCGTTACTCGCACACGTCTGTTTTGTTTTGTAGGCGTAAAAGGAAGTTTTGTGTAAACTTACTTGTCTTCATGTGCATGTTTTCTGCTGACAGTGCGATGAATAATCCCTTATGGTCACGGCAGCGTATTTAGCACGGATATAGTTTTTGGGTGTTGCGATTCTAGGGGTCGTTTGGATAGGATTGTTTACCATTGGCACGGCGAGATGTTCTTGCACAAAATCTGGTCATCATTATCAACAACCATATTATGCTTACTGCCGAGAGAAGGCGTCTCCCATTTTTCCTTAATTAACCTGATCCTGTGCTAGGTGCATCCACTTGACCCCTGCGAATGTCTTGACCTAATCTGCCCACCTAACTTTCTACCAGCCCCTGGTGTCCTTTCCTTCCCTTGGAATCCAATTTGTTACCCTAAGCGAACATCGATTATCCTCTCTTCGTACTACATATCCTACCCATGACCATTTCTTCTTGATTTCCGCTAGAATGCCAGTAACTCAGAAATATTTTTCTGATCCAGTCTGCACGCGGAGTGGTCTTTGCCGTGCAACAGTTTACACCTACTGCAGGAGAAAGCACTCCCATGTGCCTCCAGTTAGGGCTGTCAAGCGCCATACATTTCATCTCCGCAGAACTCATGACCTCAACCGCGTATCTAATCTTCGAACATCCCTCGTACGTTCGCCTCCCAATTGAATTGAGTTAGTTACTCTTAGCACCCATCAGGTTTCTTGCCTTCGAATTAAAAGCTCTGTCGATGTCCACTTTTTTCTCCACGCCTATCATATTCCTTTCCGTAGCTCACTGCGTTGTCCTCAAGAGTATCGGCTTACCGCGCTCCAACCCAGTCTGATTCTTTTAATAATTTATTTTTCGTTGGGTCGGATCTTTGGTCACTACTGTCGTGGAAGCACAATGGCCCATATAGAGTTGGCCAGGGGTGACATATATGTCCTTCTGAGTGGTAGCTTCGGTAACATAAGGTGATCGCCACATACGGGAGAGCGACAGCCGTGGCAGCAGAGGACCATGTCTCTAATTTTTATTGCGATAGCAATACTGCGCCAGGTTTCGAGCCGTCGGGTATCCCCGGCCGACGCCGTGTTTGACCTTGAACAGCAACCGCTTCAGCTGCGTCCACACTTGAACCGCGCCTTAACGGAAAGGAGGAAGAGGGGAGTGTTCACGCACGTCCACACACACTTTTTAATTGTCCGCTCTCCGTGCTGACGTACCGCTCAGTCCTATCTTCACGCACTTCGCACTACTGGCGTTCCCCGGATTGCACTCTCTCACCCCATGTGATGCGAGCAAGGTCCGATGTTGCATGCGCGCGCCAAAATCCAGGCACGTGCGCCAAAGCGGTGGTCAGGACGCACTACTCAGGGTCCAAGCGTTTAAGGTCTCCGAGTGCTTCCACCTCGTCAGCTGCTGATGAACACCTGACTGCTCAGGAACGCCGCAGTGCCACCAAGTGAAGACAGCGCGCTTAAGAATCGCCGGAAGAACAGTCGTAACCATTGTGTGTCATGTGTTACTCTATAGCCAAATTATCGAACCACACAAGCTACGCCAAAAGCGAACACACAAGCGTAGCCATGCGGCCATTGCTGGCGCAATTTACGAAGCTTAAGCAGAACTAAGCCACTGTCATTTTTTCACTAGGGCATTGTAAAAGGCGCCCTTCATTGTTTTTCTATGACCCTCCTATATAATTACTATAAAAGCAGAAAAAAAGAAAAACTCTAAAAGACAAAAAGAAGGAAATTAGTAAAGGAATGTTCTATGACAAGTTATATGCCAGCGGCATTTTATTTGAAGCTATATTAGGCTGTCTTAAACGCAGAGCTGCAGACAAAGTGTAAGCTGTTGTATTATTTTGAGCCAGCAAGCCAGCACAGTGCGCACATATTTTTTTTTTTTTTTTTTTTACCGAGTTGCTATCGCGAACGCTCCCTCTCTCCTTCTAGAACCCTCTCAGTTCGCGAGGGTATATAATCGCGCTTCTCGAAAAAAAGAACAGTTCATTGCCCACCACCGTCTCTGCTGCCGTTCATTGCGCGTCGGCATTGCTACAGTGGCGACAAGCCTGGACACCTCCCACGCGGTAAAGTTGAACCCTACGGTTTGCTGCAGTGTGAAACACAGACCAGAGCCATGATCAGCCACCAGCTTCCGACCTTTGACGGCATAACAGATAAGTGGGGAACGTACCTTATTAGTGCAGAAGCCTACTTTGAAACCAATGCCACCACTGACCTAAATCCAACGAGCGCTGATAGTGGCAGCCCGCGGACGATACACGTGCTTGCGGCGCGAGTCGCACCTCGGACGCCGAATTTCCTCACTGATGACGAAGCAGTTACAGCATTAAATGACTACTGCGACCCTAAGCGTGACGAGATAGGAGACAGCTATAAATCCCCCCCCCCCCCCCCCCCTCGCTCACCCCTTGGAAAACAAGGAGAGTCAGTGCACCCATTCCTGGTCGAAATATGGCGCATAGGAGACAACTGATGCGCCGAGCCGAATGCTGAGGGACAGAATTGTTAGCGGCAACGTTGAACTAACCTACGGGAACAACTCTTGGCGAAAAATGATTTAACACAAGAGGATGCCGAATCAATGGCAATTGCAGCAGAGACTACTGACAAACTATGCGAAAGATATGAGTGCAGAACCGCCGACTGTGCTTAGAATGCAAGCTAGTCATCACTTATCGACGCGTGATAACCATGCCAGCGGTGCGGGGCTCGAATGCGGATGATGTAGAAGCACGAAATAGGATGATAATGCCTGCCGCTGGATTAATGCACGGTGTTTTCGCTGTAGGCGACGCGGTCACCTGGTGAAGGAATGCGGCAGAGTGTGAACTGATGTGAATGCTGCTAGGCGAACTGTGAGTGTGAAGGCACTAACAATTGAAATCGCTTCAGACAGCCAGAAAATGGACGGGGCGCATGTCTGGACGCTAATTTCCGGAAGGAAAAACTGCTTGGAACCGCCAGTACGCCGTACGTTTCAATGTAGATCCCATGGTAGCGAAACTTGCATAGACTTCATGGGGACCGACTGAGTGAGGCACGAGTTTCATTGCACCGCCACGCCCCCTGGCAATGTTTTTTATTAGAGTGAATGAATGCAAGCTTTGATTATCCACCGAAAAGGGCCCTCCGTTTTCGGCCCCCGCACGCAGGCCAGGGGGGGGGGGGGGGGGGGGGAGGAGCCCCACAGACTAAGGACTAGTGAAGGTATAGGAGTTCTTCGTGGCCTCAGGCGGTTGGCCTGCTGCTGAACGGCGGGGTCCCCGTTCCGTAGCCAAACCTCCCAGGCTTCTCTACTATATTTTCATGCCGACGCCTGTGGAGACGGCGCATTCCCAAATAACGTGATCTAGTGCGCCTTTTTGGCCGTAAGATCCAGACCGGGCAGGTGTAGTTTCCTGCTTGTAACAGCCTCCAAATGTGCGCCTCATTGTTAGAGAGAGAGAGAGAGAGACCGATCCGGCGGTGGGTAGCTGTTTCGAGTTATTTTAGAATTGTTTTGTAGAACAAAAGAAAAATGTGACGTCACAGTCTCACTTTCGGCGCGGATTTTGAATCTTTTTCTCGTAGGTACGAAGACAAAGCCAACCACGACGAGGACTGAACGATGCTCGGCCAAGTTGGCAAAAATTAACCTCTGAGCTGTTGTGGAAATTTAGTTTGGCGGAAAATTGCGCAGCCAATGTAAGACAACTCTTGGCGTTAAACAGGGTCTGTTCTTTGCCGACTTGATCAGGCATCGCTCAGTCTCCGTCTTCGTTGGCCGTGCCCATCTGTGCGATTGATGTAAATGCATGCAGATTTACACCGCTAGTGACATCTAAGTTCGTTATGCAGGCATTCATTGGCCTGATGAGTGGCACATGCGCCGTAGTGCTTGCACAAAACACGAAAAATACGAAGGCAGAATGGAGTATCAGGGAAGCTACAGCAGTTTCATATCAGCTTTCGGACTTGCTAAAGCAGCAATATGGTGCAGTAAATGAAACAGAAGGCTTTAAAAGAAGTTGGAATATACCGCTCCATTAATAACGCAAAGTAGTATGTCTCAGAAGAAGCACAACCAAGCTTGAAGATGAAAAATACACATAACAAATCGTGTACTATAAACATATCCTTTTTTCGTGTATATAGTTATTTACAAGATAAATTGTGTACGGCTATGTGCTCAAAGAATCATAGGATAATAGTAAAGGAGAGCCCGCATGAAGGCGAACGCGCGTTAGTCTTCACAAAAATTATTGATGGCACTCTGTACAAATACGCTATTACATGAAAGCATATTGTATTTGGTGGAATGATCTGTTTACAAATAGCAGTCAACTAGCACACATCATGCCAAGGCAGTGAGATTTCAATGAATCCAAATATCACGCAACTGAAATATATGCATGCCATAAAAACAACCCTTCACTAACAACCGCAAAAAATTAAAGAGAACTGCAGAATCTGCTTTAGAGAAATGCGAGAGCACGGAAGCTGCTAATGGTTGCTTCTAGTTGCTTAATTACCCCGTCGGGGTGGCGCAGTGGTTACGGTGCTCGACTACTGATCCCAAGGACGCGGGATCGAATCCCGGCCTCGGCGGCCGCCTTTCGATGGAGGCGAAAAGCATGTACGCGCTGTGCGATGTCAGTGCACGTTAAAGAACCCCAGGTGGTCGAAATTTCTGGAGTCCTCTACTATGGCGTCTTTCGTAGCCTGAGTCACTTTGGGACGTTAAACCCCACAATCCAAACCTAGTTGCTTAATTCACTTCTTCTTTACCCATTTTAGTCTTTGGTGATTTCAAATAATGCCTTCCTATGCATTTTTTGGCCCCTACTTCAGGTTATGTGACGTGACATCCTCTACGTCACACTAATTAATTTCTTGTTTACCCTCATATTTGGCGTTTCTCGTTTTCGTGACTATCGTACAGGTTTTGAATTTACCCTGTTGGCCAAACATCAACCACTGCTGGCACTGCTCAGGTCTGACCGTGAGACGCCTTCGATGGCCGCCGAACGAATTCAACGGCGGGCATTGTTCCGAGTGGCTACCACTACAAACTACGTTACGTACCAGGGCAACCGCTACTGACAGCAGAGGACCTTAGCAGGCTGCCAGTGCCGACCGGGGGTGAGCCTCTGGAGTACGTCCTTGCATTGGAAGCCCTGAATAAGGGTATAGTGATCATTCGCTAATTGCAGAAGCCTGACTGCGAAAGACTCGTTGTTGGCTAGTGTCACGTACTTCATCTTGCATGACTGTCCTCAAGCCACGAGAGGTATGACCGAGATTTACTGTCATTTTTTCGCTGCAAGCTAAAGCATTCATTAGCTCACTGACTAGTCTACTGGGGTAACAGAGTAGTGATACCACGGAAAGCGCAGGGAATGATGTCGCAGCTGCTGCTTGAAACGCACCGGTGTTCCTCGTCAATGAATTTGGTTGCTCGGGCATTCAATTTCACTGCCAAAATGTACCAGTATTCCTAGAAATTATGTACGTCAATTGTAATTCTCAGATACGCACTAGAAGCCATTTAAAGTGTGCCCTAAATTTGTCCCGGGTGTGGGTAAAAACGTCCCCGGAAGAAAAGGCCCCTGAGAAAGCGGAAAATAGAAAAGAACGTCCCAAGTGAAACGTTTGCTCTAGGAATGAGTTGTTTGGGGCACACGCACACACGAACACATGAACACACGCACGCACACGCGCGCGCGCAAAAAGAAAATGCCTGGCCCCTAGTTTCTCAGCTCTTCAAGCATTCAAAACACAGGCCTCATCAGTGGGGTAGTATTACGTATTAAGAAACGCACAATAGGCTGGTCACACTGGTAGTTCGAGAACTTCGAAGGTGTTCTGGTTATTAGCGTCAAACCTTTCGACAGTGACAGTGCAGATTTCTTGCCACAGTTCCTGCGGCGATTGCGATGCTGTACTAGGACGGCAGGCCCATCCTTACTCGGTCGTTCACAGCGGTCATCTGAACCACATTCTTTGCAGCGTTAGGCAACCGAAGGCGGTGGTTAGCGAGCACCTTAGCTCGCAAAAAATAAAAATAGCGAGAACAAGGTAGTTGTCGACGGGGCCGCTGTTGGAATACCAGATCCCACCGGAGCAGTGCAGCGCAGGTTATGTCATGAAACATTTCACTACAAAAACGCTTCGACCAGTAGTGTCGTATAAGTATAAAAAGATCCAGAAAGGCTCTTGCCCTCTGCTGACAATTTTCTGCTACCATAATTATTTGCATTAGAAATGCCCGATCAATAAGCTGTTTTTGACGTTTGGTCACTTTAAACCTGAAGGATGAATGCGCGATATCATCAAATATTGCAGCACGATACGGGGAAACGCAATCTGCTCTTTATTTACAACGCGGTTAAATCGAAAAGAAAAATAAGTGTGAAACAATACAAGCTATAGGTTCAGGCTAAAAACTTAGGAGGTGTAAGCTACATCAGAAAAAGCCGGTGGTGGTGAAATAAATTATTCACTGATAACCCTGGCATCAGGCGCGGCTAAGCTTGATGTCACAGTAAATGTGGTACCATCCGTTTGAGGACATTGTTTCCTACTTCGCAAATGGAGACTTTTGTTACAGGGACGTTTTTCCCGGGGCCCATTTTCCCGAGGCCATTTCTCGAGGGGAAGTTTTTACCGAACCCCACATGCGCCACACCCCTGGCCCCGCCTACTCAATGCATGTTTTGTGCCACGGGCAGTGGTGTCTCTGTTGTTATTCTTGCTTTAACAGTACACATAGAAGCGTCGACTTCAATAAATGTTTAGAAATAACATACAGAATAATAATACGGAACGCCTTCAGTATTTTTTGTAACAGCGCTACGTTAACACCATGAAACATGCTTTTGTCACGAAACGTTTCTTTACATCTGGTGCACGTGGGCGGCGTTTGATCATTGTGCTTTAGCGGGAACAATTTGTTACCCTTGAGCTGTGTCGCAGGTATTGCGTGATAACTGTACTGTACAAGCTGCCTAGTCTTGATTTAAGCGAATAAACGCAAAAAGCTTAAATTCTGCAGAAACGAGTGCACGACCCAAAACCCAACGTGTCAACCGATATAGTATAAAAAATAATAGTCGAACGTTGAGCTAGTTGGTTACACATCTCTTGGAAGAAGGCAGTAGAGCAGGTAACACCAACACAAAGCACAAGAGGCACACGCACGCACAAAAGGACAAGTATAAAAAAAGCAGTCTTTCAGCCTGAAAGCAAGAATAAAAGGAAGGTGTAGGCAAGCAAAAAAAAAAAAAAAAAAAAGGCTTAACCGCCAATACAAACCGAATAACGGTAGAGACTACGTATCATGGACATTTTTGGAAAGTTTGGCTGAATGTACACCTTTCAGTCGCGATTTGCCAATACACCTTTTGTGCTGATATAAGGAACAATTTCTCTGCATCAGTACAAGTTACTGCAACGTTTTGCGAGTTCTTTCTGACTGCTGAGAACATATTGAACAGAAAAATGTGGTGTTGGACATATTTGAACATATTTTCTCCTCAGAAAACGGTCAAAATCTGAGTGTCGTCATGTGCACATTTTTCAAAAGCAATGGTTAAAACGCCACTCTTATTGTTCTGGTCCAGAAACAATCTCAGTATATGCAGAACACTGAGAGAAAGTTTCAGAGATGCCTCTAAACAACTCTTATAAATTACCAGATTTTCTGACAAACAGGGCATTTGACATTGTCGTGTTAAAGATTGTCGGCGTACATATTTGCATGTAATATCAGTTGTCGAGCATAAACCGCATTAACCAGAAACGTGGACATAGAGGCTGGCCGCAAGAGATCTTTGACACTGATTTCTCCAATGTACTTCCGTTTTTGCGGAAATTGCTGCAAGGCTCAGTTGTGGGAAAAACAAGATCTGCGCGCGCGTTAATAGGTTGGTGCACTTCGTGAAGCGTGTCTTTTTACCGCGGTGGACCGTTAACATTAGTTCACCGGAAAAAGCGTCTGGATGGCAGAAACGACGAAACATTCATTGCACCCGTTTAGCAGTGCTGTTCGCAATATTTGCGGACAGTGTCTGAGCCTTTATTTTGGGAGAGGTGGTGAAGGGGGTGGCAGTTCCTGGCCCTACAAGGCTGGGACGGTAGGTCAACGCCGCTTGCGGCGGGGGCTAGCCAGCCACCGAATGTTTATCTGTTGTAGGCCATCATTGCACTCGCCACCGCTTCGGTTGTGGTGGACGACGGCCGTTGTTGCGGCGCGCGTCTTTCTCGCCCTCTTATTTTTTTCTTTATTTTCTCTTCTGTCCGCACGAGGCAGCGGACGTGGTTCAGCTACAGAGCCAGTAGCAGGCCCGTGCATTTTCGTTTCCTTCTTCCTACAGTCACAACAACAACAAACCTTTATTTTATAGTTGATGAAAATATGGAAAGCGGAATAATTATTACGTCAAATTTTCCTTTCGAGGACGTGTTACGTGAAAGCAATGATGTGCATCTTTGAATGGGTTAGATATCGAGCCAATAATGGAATGGAGCTCCGCCGGCGCGCGATGGCAGAAACAAATTTGGTCTGGAGCCAAGCGCGCGTACTAAATATACTCGCATCTTATCGGCAATCAAGATTGAAGGAATCTAAGGCGCCCCCTCAACGTCACTCGTTTGCGCCACGTGCCACACGGATCATGATGACGCGAGCGCACCATCTGCCATCTGGCGCTCGATTTTGAAAGGTGGAAGGCTACCACTACTGAATGTTTGCAGTACATCACGCACATTTCTGATGACAACATCGTTATAGTGAAAGTGTAAACCTCGGCGTATTTGTTTATGGGACAGCTTAAGTCGAAGTTATCAGGGATACATAAGAGGCAGGAAACCGGAATTACCGAACATCGTTGAAGAAGCAGCCTTTGCTATCACGCAAACTCGCGTATACATGTGCGGAAAGGGGAACACAGACCGGGCTAAATTACCGAACACAGAGTACACCTTCCTGAACTGCATTTTTCTATGTGAATACACTCATTCCTTTAAATATTGCAAGATGTTATATCTACAACTCAACATATTAAGAGTGATATCTCTCCTGTTTAGCATTCTTATAACTAAACTATTGTCTTATCTTCCTTTTGTTGCAGATTCGCATCACAGGACGAGAACTGTCACCAACAAACAACCACTTCCGGTTGCAAAAAAACACCCCGTTCAGAAGAGTCTATATGTGCTGCTTGCTTTGCAGCACCCGCGGCTGGTTTTGACTTTAGTCCTTTTCATTGGACTCAGCCGTTTACGGGGTCTGCGGCACCAGCTACACGGGCTGGGTCTATCATGATCTGAAATAACCGTTTCGCCGGTTGCCGCATTAAAGGCCTCGAATACCTGAGTGCTTCTGTTTGTTTAGCTGCTTTGGCTGCTTTGTGAAAATTGAGCGTCTACTTCCGCCATGCTCTATACATGTCCACAGGAAAGGGAGCGAAGGAAACAGAGTATGTTAGAATCGCGACAATCCTGCCCTATTTTTGTATCTGGAAAAATATACACTCTAGGAACATTTCATCGTACATTTATCGGCAATATACGTGCAGCAACACTGGACAAGAAATTTGTACCTCAGATAATATTGTCAGTATTCTTAAATCATCTGCATGCGTGCTGAGGAGATGGTTTCTTTTAGCCTGCTCCTATGACTGAGCGGAGAATAGGTGGAACCACTCCACCCGCACAAGCTGGCTTGGTGTAAATTTTAACGGATTAATTTTTCTGATTGCCCTGCTTCATATATGATTACTGTTTTTTTTTTTTTTTTGAGGGTACGATTCTTTGGGATATTAGGCTTATTGTTCGTGTTCCCTGATGTCACGTATACCCGTTGTGGCTTTATGTAGCTTTTTTGTTTTCTTCATTGATCCAGTCGGAGCAAGAAGCTCAAAATGCTGCAAAACAATGTTTTTCAAGTGCTGCCATATATTTATGACAGCTTCCGAAAGTATACTTTCAAGGCTTATTAAGTGGAAATCTTCGTTGTGAGATTTATCATTTATGTGGGCCCAATTACTAACCGCCTTTTTCTTATCTTTTCAGGTTTCAGCGGAGGGCTGAATGTTGTCTTGTGGACCATCGTATAGGAGAATGTCGATATTTAACGTGTAAATTAGATCCTATGACAGCACATGGTTACTTCACGGGAGGGTGCTTCCTAATGTTCCCAATTAGGCTGTTGTGTGACCCCGTTAAATTTTAGAGCACGCGTATGTGTATATTTGATCTGCGTATTTTGCATATGCATGTTTTCTAATCTGTTTTCCTTCAACAATCTTGTTACGAAGGTGTGCCATCTGGAACTTTTCTTGAACTCACGAGCGTGTAGTCGACAAAGTGACACAACTTATTTTTTGTTCCCTTACATATTTTCATAAGCTGTTCTAAGTTACTCCCCATAGATGTAGATTGAAATAAATTTTGCGAATGCGCGTCTCGGTCAGAATGTTGAGATTGTGCAGTAAGCTGAGCTACAGGTGCGTACATCACACCACTGATAATTCTTAAACCTTCTCCTCTCCCTTTTACAGACAATTGGAATGATCTCCGAATCCACATCGCCTCTCAACGTAAACGTGGAACCTTCCGTGACGACTCATAATTTTCGCATCTTGCTTTCACGAATCAACCGTGTTTTATTTTATTGTGGTGTAGTCAGTAGTGTATCAGCATGTATGGTTTTGTGTATACGTGTACGCGTTTATGCCGGACTGTGTTTTCATGTTGCCTTTTAATCTATCTTTGTTCTATAATGAATGGTTGTTTCTTGATAACTAAACACCGTCCAGATTGACTTATCCCAATCTGCAATATTTTCTAGGTTAGCCAGCATTAGTCAATTTGTGAAGACTAGTAATCTAATTTGGTATTTTGTGGAGGGGAAAGAATGTTCAAATGAACACAATTCTAGATCGCTTAGAAAAACGACTCGCTAAGGGGTTTCTTTCTAACTAAGATTTACGTTGCTCTGTTTGCTGACTGAAGGTAGTCGAATGAGAAGCTGCTACTCTAATTCGTTGCCCCTCTCCCCCAAAAATATACTGCCAAATCGGCTAGGGCATTGAAAAGATTAGTTTCCCTGGGCTAGTTCTCACCACAAAGGTATCTACGGCACCCTATATACATATGTATTACACCCCCTTTCATAATGTATCATAGGTAGCCTGTAATGTATTGTAAATAGATATGTTTTCAGTTGCAAATGTTTTTCGCAATCCTGTTTGTCACTTTGATGTCTTCTATTCATGTTCGACTGAGGGAAATAATTCACGGGCAAAATAGATGGCCTTTATTTTAACCACCATATGCAAGGTCGATGTTACGCTCTCTTCTCACCCTTTGCTATTTTTGTCTGTCTCTAATGTTGCCGTGCTGTCAGCGCTTTAAATCTCGTACTTAAGTGCCTGTACTAGATCCCAAGTTTTGATGTGTGCTGCATGTTTTAATAAGCCGCATTTTGATTAATTAGATTGATGAAGTTTGTGGCAACTTTTCTGAGCACACACACTTTATGACATTAAGCGGTACATAGCAATGCGTTTTTTTTTTGCTATAATCCTTCCCCAATCTGTTATGAATATATTCGATTCGTGCCTACATTAAAAAAAAAAAAAGTGTGGAATTGGCCGCAAAGCATAAAATTTTATATTTGGCATGCTTTAAATAGTAACTCATGTGTATTTCTAATTAAGTATAGTGGAAACAATATTGATTTCGATAACCTAGCATCTCGTGCACTCCGTAAGTGAACTTTGATGTACAGGTGCGGACATAAAGTGAACGGGGCATGGTTTTTCGTTAAAATTAAAATCACACCTCCTGCACAGGATATAAGAAAACCATGTTTGTCCAAGTGAAAGAGCACAGGTGTCTACTACCGGTTCGCACACACCACGACTGCAAGTCCCAATTGTGCAACGCGTAAAAAAGTTTACAAAAAAATTGCGTGCTCTGTTTACTTTTGTCCGCACCGGTGCCTAATTCAGGCCACAATAAGTTATCCAAGTACGCAACATTATCTTTTATTCTTAAACTTATCTGGGAAGTATGTTGTCTTCTGGGTGAAAAGAGCGATATAGATCTGAACGACCATTTTTGAAAGCACAAAAGTGCGGTCCAGTAAAAAAAAAAAAAAAAAAAAAAAATTCCTGTAATTTTTTTTTTTTTCAGGATGTGTGTCAAGTCCTCAACTCAGTTATGCGAGTTCCCTCTCGAGAACGGAAGTGGATCATGATAAGCTGAGGAATGCGGCCAACAAAACCAGCTCCGGCTGCTTTTCATCTTTGAGGGAGAATTACAGCGACATTCAAGAGCTGAACTCTGTCCGGAAGCTGGGGATCTTCAAATGTCACGTTTGCTCCTACACTTCAAATTTTTCTTCGAACCTTTCGAAGCACAAAAGAACTCACACAGGAGAAAAGCCATTCAAGTGTGCGCAGTGCCCAGCTACGTTTTCTTCGAGTGCGGGACGCGCAAAGCATGTGATCAGACACAGCGGAGAAAAACCTTACAAGTGCGATAGCTGCTCTTACGCAACTGCTTTCCCATGGGCACTGACTAAGCACAAGCGCACGCACACTGTCGAAATACCTTTACATTGTCACTTGTGTTCATACTCAACGGCCCAAAGAAAGAGTTTGACGCTTCACATGCGTGTGCATCAAAGAGCCGACAGGCTTCAGTGTCCTTTGTGCCCATTCGTATGTTGTAATAAGGAACGCCTCGAACATCACGCTTCTTCCCACCACGGTCGGTAAAAAATTCACGCATGGAAAATATGGGCATTTTCCGCGATATCAGCCTCCGCGATAATCAAAATCCTGACCTAAGTTTTTGCTGTAATCCAGGAAATGTGTATGTATTGCATGATGTTCAAAGCATTAAAGTGAATGTTGCACAAACTTTTGGCAACCAAAGCAAGTCTCCCCATTTCTCGCCTTGGGCCACATAGTTAGGTCACTGGTTTGGGCGGCCGCACTCTGTGCTCAAGGACGCGGGATCGAACCCGGGAAGCAGCAAACGCTTTTCGATGGGGGCGAAAACAATGCCCTTGTGTCGAGGACGATAAGACTTAAGGACTCCGCGCAAACGAAATTCGCAGAGACAGCCAACTGGCGTGTTTCATTGCCTGAGACGACATGGGAAAGAAACACCAATCGACTGAACTAACTTCCTACCTTGGGGAGCAAGACATGTCAGAAAATATAAAAAATCACAGCAGTGGCAAAGAAAGGCTGTGTTACCACCAATTGTTACATTTTTAGCATTCGGTAGAAAGGGGAAGGCAACTATAAACTGCGATGCTAAGGCTGTAAACTGGAAGACAAAAAAAAAAAAAAAAAACGGTGCAAACCACGTTACGCGTAGGCTGCCAAACTGCAGAAATGCACGCGTGGCTCACAAAGGTCCGTGCGTGTAATTTTTGCTGACACACACAACAGCCTAAAAAAGCGTGTGATGTCAACAAGGGCGACAAATAATCCGTTATCGTCACGGCAGCATATCGCGCACATATATAGTCTGCGGGCGTTGCGATTCTAGTGGTCGCTTGGGTAGGGTTGTTTACCATTGTTACAGCGAGATGCTCCTGAACACAGTCTGGTCCTCATCATCGTCATCACCGTCATCATCAGCCAAGTTACACTCCTGCAAGGCAAAGACTACTCCCATATCCCTCCGGTTAGCCGGTCTTGCGCCAGGCATATAATATCCGCAGACTCCATGACCTTATCCACGCACCTAATCTTCGGACGCCTCTGCTACGTTGCAATCCTCATGGAATTCAGTCAGTTACTCTTAGCGATCATCGGTTTTCTTGCATTCGAATGCAAAGCTCTGTCCATGCCGACTTCTACGCCTGTCGTCTTTCTTTCCATAGATCGCTGCGTTGTTATCAAGAGTACAGGTTTTTGCGCTCTTACCCAATCTGATTCCTCTAATAATTTTTTTTTGTAGGTTCGGACCTTCGGTCTCTAGCTGTCACGGAAGCGCAGTGGCCCACAAAAAGGATGGCCAGAGATGATATTTATGTCTTCCCGAGTAGTAGCTTCGGTAACATATCGTGATCGCCACACACGAAATAGCGATAGGCATAACGGCGGAGGAGAATACCCCGAAACCTTTCACTAGCGTATTTTCCGATGAAAAGTTGCTTAAGAGCGCGATTTTCTATAGCGAAACATTGTACTGTAAGTGTCAATTTACTTCAATATTACTCATCGGGTAGCTTTAATCACCCTAGTCATTGTAGAAAACGCACTTCATTCGCTTTCTATGATACTCCTATATATTTACTCAATACGTGCGCTTTACATACGCTAAAAGGAAATAAAAAAAAAAAAAAATTAGAAGGGAGCATTCTATGACAAGTCATGTGCCAGCGGCATTTTATTTGAAGCTATATTAGGTTGTCCTAAGCGCGGAGCTACAAAGTGTAAGTAAAAATAAAAAAAAAATACGGTGAATGCGGGGCGACAATGCGTACGCGTGGAATGCTACGATGAAGGGCGGGAGAGGGGGGGGGGGGGGGGTGTGGATGTGCAGCCATCACTCTAGGCCTGTTTACATGGACCCGACAGTGGGGATCGAGTTGAGGAGTTGAGTTGAGTGAACTCGACCCTACCGAGTTTACATGAACTCGATCTGACGAGCCGAGCGCAGAACCTGCTCTGGACGAGCGTAGGGTTCCTCGATGCTCGGGGTCAGTGCAGCCTTCCGACCGGTGGCCGCCATTGTGTTGCCCATGCTCCATCGCGGATCGTTGATAGAGACGCGGGCACGGGGGCGAAATTCTGAGGTGTTGCATGCCCCAATGCACGAACCAGTCACAATATGACTGAAAGAGGTTCCCATTTTCGAAGAAATCGCGATGACGACTTCTGAGGCTGGTAAAAATCAAGCGCGACGAAAAGCAACCCCGGAGCCGTTCGTGTGTGTGTGTACAGCGTATGCGATTTCTGCATTCGTAAAGTTAGTCATTCATTTGCGTGCTTTTTCCAGTAGTGCTCGTCCTTCTGGCATCCTTAATATCTGGCACGTTTGTTTGCGTGCATTATTCGTTTATTTCTGGATAACACAAAATGCTTAGTTCGTTAAAATGATGTGCCCGTATGTGGCGCGCTCGCTGCTACCGACACCTTGTGCAATTTGATTTTGTGCGCTGTGGAATGAGTACGTACAAGGCGCAGTAGAACGCAAGCTAAGCTCTAAGCATGTCTTAATGGAGCGCGTTGATTGAGCTTCTTGGTATTTTTTTTTTTGCCGATGTCCAGCTCTGAGGTGTGCGCGTGCGTGTTTGTGTACGTATGAGATGAGGCGTATGACCAAGCATGACGCATGTGTGGCTATGATAAGCATTTAGTGTCAGGACTCATCAAGACTGATTTAGAGATGGTAAATTGATATTTGCTGCTATGTATATGAGCCATATACCTGGGTATAAGGTATGAACCATGTGATCACGCATTGTTTATGAGTTTCGCTTTTTTTTTTTGCTCGCTCGATGACCAGAGAAGTATCTGAACATCTAGCACGAGATCATGCAATGGCGAGAATTTCATGGCTGCGTGGCCGTTCAACAACAGAAAATCTTAATGGTGACGACAGGATTAGATGAAAAAAAAAAAAAAAAGGCATTAAGAATACAATAATCTGACATGTATAAAAATTTGTTTACCCCAATCTGCATATTTACAGTAAGGTAAAAAACAAAACAAAATTCAAATTAGCAATACAATTCAGAAGTGCAAGATGCCGGGCTAGTTGGTACTGCATAATGAAATAAACCAGCGCAACGAACGGGACGAAACACGAAGAAAGGGAGACAAAGACACAGGCGCTGACTAACAATTGAAATTTTATTCCGAAGCAGGACACATATATAAAGCACAAAAAGGGGGGTGTGGCCCCCACATCACATTTCAATCGCTGCACAATTCTTGCTAGAGGACGGGATAGGATATCCAGGGAAATCGCAGAAGCGTTCGAAATCCACAGCGCAAATGAGCAATGTGTGAGTGCACCCTCCCTGTGCTTGTCGCAAAAAGAATTGGATTTTCTCAGAGGCAGGGTAAATGTTTAACTTTTTTCTCGAATGCCCCTCTCCGCTACTTTTGTTAATCACCTTGTGCCACGATTTTAGTCCCGTGTTTTTTTACCGTTATATTTTAATGCTTTTACTTGCCTTTTTGGCTATGTATATATCTGTTTTACCGGTTTTACTTTCCGTCCCGGCCTCCTACACCGTGGTTTTTATCGCTTTTAGTCTTTTCGGCTTTTCACCTTTTTATCGTATTTTACTCTTGGACGTGACCACACTGTTTCGGTGATTGTGCAGGATCGCATTTGGCCACACCCCCCTCTTTGTACCTTATATATGTGTCCTGCTTCGGAATAAAATTTCAGTTGTTAGTCAGCGCCTGTGTCTTTGTCTGCCTTTCTTCGTGTTTCGTCCCGTTCGTTGCGCTGGTTTATTTCATTAGCTATACAATGATTTTCCTGAGCAGGAAACGTCCATAAAATACAATAATGTGTGACGTGAAATGAAAATGCTTGTATAATCTATACAAAAATATGCCTGAAGAAGTTATTACCATAGTATTAGTACATAAAACACTGCAGAAAAAAGATAATTCCCTTTACAAGTACATTGCAACACAAAAAGTCGCCAGGGTGTATTGACTCGGTAATAATGGCGGTCCACCGCTGAGCTGAAAAACAAGGTGTTGTACATCAGTTCGATGTCGGTGCAGGTTGATAAAACCTAGAGTTGTTTAAATTCCTGATGCCCTAAAGCACGGCTTCATCACAGCTGATGTCACGAATTCGCAAAGTGACGTGAATGCGACATTGATTCAAGCCGTATCAAAGATTCACGCTAGATTTATTTAAAGGAAGCATCGTAAGCAGCTGTTTATCAAGCTTCTCTAGGTCTTTAAAATTTTGAATGTAATGCACTCAAGCAAAAAATCAAACTCTACCTCGTTTTCTTTTTATTGCTGGCAAATAATTCACATTTCCGTGCGTTACGTTTTATATCCAATTTGCTCTTAGCTGGGACACGTGAAACATGGTATTTATTTTACTCCGCAGTAAACACGACTATTTTAATTTTGATTTCTCCAACTGTGTTGTGAATACGGAAAACATTTCAGTCCGAATTTACGACCTCCCGTTATTTAACGTTGCAATAAACAACAGAGTTTTAACTTAAGATACTAATCGAAAACAAGCATCTATTGGATGTTTTTTAGCCAAGTGTTTATCGCTCCCTTTCTCAGGAGGAGAGGGTGTTGAAGTGAAATAAATTTCTGCTGAAACATGAGCCGGGAGCTTGAAATTGTTTATTACAGGGCCGGTGTTGTGTGCTCTCGGGAATCTGTACTACAATGTGGGCATTGCTTGCACGGTAATGTGGTAGAAAAAGAAGGCAAATAATAGTTCTAATCAACTCAATGAGCGTTTATTTAGGGTCGAACATTACCGCACTTTTGCAATCCTAAGCACCACTCCAATTTGACTAAAAGAATTGAAGAAAAATGTTTGCATGCGAATCTATGCACCCGTTTTTGTCAGAGCTAGGGTGTGTAGACAACGCTGCCAGTGCACTTGCTCACTCAGTCTTCGAGGCGGGGTCGTCAGAGTCCCAAAGTGAAGCGTCTTCCGCGTCGCATTTCCGGCTTCTTGCGTTGCTGCGTTCCGGCCCTGCACGACAGGAGGCGGCACACAACGCCTGCGCCACTGATACAACGAGTACAGCATGCTTTCAATGCGCTTTTATTCATTTTTACAACATTTCCGCTATCTGTCGCCAGGTGACGCTGCTCAGAGGACCCTACCGTTGAGAGAACGGAATCACGCCCGAAGGAAAGCTACCCCAATAACTATCAATGTGTTGCCACGGGGACTGGAATCGGCGGCCATTCGGCAGAGCTTGGCCGCTTTCGCAGGCATTGCGGACCAGCGTTGCTTTGGTGTCAACTGTTTGGCGACCGTAACGGAAGTCAGAATGAGCTTGAAGAGACCGGCCACAGCTTGAGGTCCAAGCGAAATGCAAACGCGTTTTTCAAAAATATTCGCCACGTTTGTTGGTTGGTTGGTTGGTTGGTTTGTGGGGTTTAACGTCCCAAAGCAACTCAGGATATGCGAGACGCCGTAGTGGAGGACTCCGGAAATTTCGACCACCTGGAGTTCTTTAACGTGCACTGACATCGCACAGCACACGGGCGCCTTGCTGTTCGCCTCCATCGAAAAGCGGCCGCCGAGGCCGGGATTCGATCCCACGTCCTTGGGAATAGTAGTCGAGCGCCGTAACCACTGCGCCACCCCGACGTTTGTTGTCGAAATGGAATGTTATTTCTCGCACACGTCGTTTCCTAGATATCGCCAAAATAAAAGGAAAGGGGGAGGGCGTATTCCAGACTTAGAATCTAAAATCTAAGCATTCTCCCCCCCCCCTCCCGCCCCCCTTCCTTGCCTCATCATTTTCGGCATTGCTATTTCGGTGGAACAATACAGACTTAGTTAATCACGGAATATCGTTCAGGCAGCAGGGCGTTTTGACAGGATTGTGTTTGCTGTGTCTCAATTATTAAACAATAAAAAACGTTATTATTAAAAGATAACTGCCTTATAGAACCTGCTGAATACCCGGAGTGCTTATTGAAAGGTTTTGCCTACACTGTTGCATTGGGGACACAATTTTGACAGAATTGGGGAGTCCGTTGACACTTGAGCCGCATAGTGTAACCCCAACCTAAGGCCGAATCTGGCCCGATGATGACTTTGGCTTGGGCTATGCCAGTAAAGATGTCGCTTTAAAAAGCCCAGGAGCACATAGTTTACAGGGTTCACTAACCGTGATGTGGGTTAGTTTCAGTGCAGGCTGCACTGTCACCTCCAGCGTCTCTTCCACCACCACTGACATAGTCGCTCTTTAGATGTCACTACCTTGCCCGGCGCAGCGCTGTTGTGTGTTGTGAACCCCAATGCCAGTGGGAGAGTGCCTTATTGTGCAAGCGTCTCTTGCGGAAATGCGCATCATCACGACGAATACATTTGCTTTAGATGCGTCACGAAAAGCAGCGCCAGCAACTCGTGGTTTTAGATAAAAGACTTTTAGTTTAGCGCTACCGCTTACTGCTACTGCCTACCGCTTCCGCGCGAGTGTCAGTACGCATGCGCAGATCATTCTGATGGCGACAGATGGCGCCACGTTCCTGTCGAATTTCGGTGGACCGCGCACGCGGGGACCAATGAGCGCGTGCTGTGCTGACGGTGCGCGGTAGCGGTAGACGCCGCGGTAAGCGGCAGCGCTAAACTAAAAGTCTCTAATCTTGAACGGGCGTGCCTGAGCGCTTTACCGGACATGGATAATAAGGAGACTATATTTTAACCTTCGATATTTATAACCGCAATGCCGAATAAGAAAGTGCAAAACTTAGTTTCACCTGCAATGCTGACTACCTAGAAAATCGCATTATATCATTGCTGCCTAAAATAAAACAAAATGTTAACTTTTTACAGTTGAATAATCGGCTATTCATCAAGCCCTGTTCACATGCGCGATATCTGCTTTGCTCTGAAAGCCACCTGCACAGAACGCACAGATATATCTCGTAGCTTTTAAAGTACAATTTTTTGCATGATAAAAATATCACCCCCTACAATGTTGCCTTATATAATTTCAGGCTTCACACCTCCCGACAGGCTAAGGTCCTCCTGGAAGCTTGACTGAAACATTGTAGTTGCTTCTCAATAAATCTCCTTATAGGGACGCATTTCACAAAGCTGATCAGCCTCCCGTCGTTGGGGGCGAGATGTAGTCCAGTTCGGTTAATTACTTTCTTTTGGTACTATGTAATAAAGCCGTCATAAGAGTATACTTTTTGCCTTCTGGAATGCTTCCAGGAAAGGTTCGCTTCAGAGCGAACTGTTGCAAAGTTTATATTGATGGAGGGTCTGCAATGTGGTCAAAATCAAACGAGAATTTCGATCACAGGGCAATGAACTGGCTGTTAATATAGGCCTCACTGTGCAAAACACTTCAAGCAACCCCAAAGAGCCATTAACGCAAAATGGCAAAATAGAAAGAATATATCTTATTTAATGTGCCGAGTTAAATTGTATTTGTCGCTTCCTCTTCCTTAAATAGCTTTGTCGCAATTGGCGCACATCAGTTTGTCAGAGTTTCAGTCTTTCAGGTGAGATGTAAAACGTATCTTCAAATATAAATCCATTCGGCAGCTTTTCACCGTCAGTACATAGCGCGGCTTGTGCTTCTTGGAACAGTCTAAACGCTTCCTTCATCGTTACATAATACTGTCGTAAAGGTTCCGCTGTTTTTCATTCTTCGCATTCCACGGCTTAAATCGGAGAAAACTGAAGATACGCTGTCGTGGTGGGCGTTTCTAGCGACGGTGCCAACAAAGGCAGACATTCCCTGGAGTTTTAGGTGCTGCCGGGGAACAGTATAGTTTCCAAAGTGATCGGATAGGACACCTGAACCGCAATGACATGGCAGACACTGGCGGCCGCTTGCCCTTTTGCTGGAGCAAGCGGGGCTAGGAAAAAAAAAAATATCCTATTTCCGAGCTGAAGAATTCGATGTTTGAACTCGTTGGAGCCTGTCACCTGTGGCGGGGTTCGTCGCATGGAATTAGAGAACCCTTTCGGTCGGCACGGCATTGCTACTAAAATCAATACAGCTCGCGACTGCCAGGCGCTAAGAATATTGCAGAATGAAAAGATTCACAATACAATGTTTTAATAAGATCCAATGTAATTATCAGAGTACAACTTGAACGTGTTAAAAGGTGTACTTTTTCGAATACTAAATGAGATAATAAAATGAAGCCATAAGAACTCAAAACCGCAGTAGCATGGCCTGTATATGAAAGAAACATAATGAAAAAACAGCGCTACAGAAGTGGACCTCCGTCCACGTCTGTAGCGCCATCGTACCCGTACCAACTCGCCCAGATGTCTCTTCTATATGAAAGAAGACTGAAAAGTGATTGTTCTAACTGCTGACCGACAGCTATCGTATCTGAACTCGCATACATTTCAGAAAATTACGCGCACCTCACCTGGAGTGATTTTGTGAATAAGATTCCCTAAATAACTCAACACATTGCGGCTGCACCAAGGAAAGAAGCAGGACTGAACGTTTATAATCCTGTTTTTAGGCCAGTTGCGAATCCGGAAATAATCACCTTATACTGGCACCGCTTTTGACTTCATATTCAGTTTTTCATATTCATGACCTAAAATTAGTTGGAAAATAGCAGCTTTTCCTGTTCTAACCGACGTTTTGTCAGTGTTTTCGGGAGTGTTTAAGAGATTGAGTACCTTGCGCTAGGATTAAGAAAAAATGTAGCAAAATTAAAATTGTAAGAAAATAGTCAGTTTCTCTAGAAGTGCACTAGTGCAATTGATGTTCAATATTTATTCACGGTCTGAGATTTTTGAAAATAGCATGATAATTCTCAATCTTGCATATCAAGCCTTGAAAATAAATATTTCGGGTTTCTACTCAGTACGTAAAATTTTCTGCAAGGCTAATCAGATGTGTTGGAATGGCTGGCACAAACTTCAGTACTTTCAGTACACCTAAAACAAACCATGCATGCTTCAGGAACTCTCACGCACACGCTAGCATAATTTGTAACTTTTTTAGCATAGCTCGTATACTAATCTAACTTATTGGCAGGCTAGTTGATGAAAAAGCTTCAGAAGAACAGCTCAAACACAAACACACCATAGAGCGCTGTTCGTGCCACTCTTCTTGTCCGGTGCGTTTGTCTGCGTTTGCGTTGTGCTTTAGAAGAAGTATTGTAATCTTTGTAATTGTCTTCTGTTAGCCAGTTTGTGTGGTCTGCAGCTGTTCGACTCGAAATCTCGGGCACGAGTTGGCTTCCATTCAAGGACGAGGCAAACATATAAGCGTCTCTGGCCCTGCATTACACCACAATGCCATCGGCACATCTCAAACAGCCTTCAACAAGCCCATTTCTCTATCCTATATATACGTTCATTACCGTGTCCCTTTCATTAAACAGGGAAGAGGCCAAAGTTTGCCTAGCATCATCTCACTCGCGAAGCTTTTTGTTCTTTTGATATATTAACTCATAATCCTGTTTTTTTTTTATTTTTTATTTATTTATTTTTATTTCAAGTACCCTCAGGGCCGTTGGCATTAGAGAGGGGAGTGGTTACAGGCATAAATAGAAATTAAACAAAATGGACCAATTGTCGAAAGGTTACAGATGTGGTTAATCATACAATGTTAGCTAAGGCGTCCTTGAAAAGCTGATGATCTTTGATGGTTGCTGTCGGTGCCGGAAGGTGATTTCACTCTGCTGCAGTGCGAGGTAAAAAGGACTGAAAGAAAGCGTTAGTTCTGAAATGGTACACCGACTTTGTAGGCGTGATCTAGTCTTGATGATACGTGATGCGGGTTGAAGTGAAGGGGTTGAAGTGAGAGTTATGATTATTGGCTGACACGTACTGTGAACGGTTAGTAAGATAATATTCAATCCAAGTAAGAAGCTTGCGATCCATGTTCATTAGTTGTAGTTTTTAAAGTAACAGTTTATGACACACTTTGTCAAAAGCCTTGGAAAAGTCGAAAAAAATACAGTCTGTCATTAAACGATTATCAAGAATAAGATTTAGTTTATGTGTGAAGGAAGCGAGCTGTGTTTCGCAGGAGCAAGATTTTCGAAAGCCATGCTGCGAGCTGGAGAAGAATGAGTTAGATTCGAGAAAATTTGCAAGACATGAATGTAGGATGTGTTCTAATATTTTGCACGGGATACTGTTGAGTGAGATAGGTCGGTAATTGAGAGGAGACTGCTGGTTACCCGATTTGTAGAGTGGAATCACCTTACCGACTTTCCAGTAAGTTAATCAGTGACAACAACAATTTCTCTCTCCAAGCTCTGTTGCGGTATGCGTTGCCCTTTACTGTTCGCGGTTACGACTATTATGATTCACCACTCTCTCAGTTTGCACCGTATTGCACAGCACTGATTGGTCGCCTTGCTGTTTTTGTTTCCTTGCTGCGCTGTTATGCCTGCGCGCTGTTTTGTATCTGTGGGTTTTCTGGCATGCTGTTAAAACGCGCGCTGTTATTTAGCTGTGCTATTTTTACACCACGGCTTTTTTTTTCCTTGAGTTGTTTTGTCACTCCGCTGTTTATTTGTGGCCTGTTTTGATGCATGCTGTGTTGTTGTGGGCTGTTCTTTCGTGTCCCCAGCTTATTTTCCTCTTTCCCTCTTAGCATGGGCCGCCAGATGCAGCGATATTCTTTAAAGGCACAGTTAATAGCTTGTGTACTCGCATGCTGCGACGTCATAGAAGAAAGAAACGACTTTTACGGTCGACTGAAAACAACACGTAATGATAACAAAAGCCCTCGTGACCCTAATGACAGTGGCAGCAGATGCAAGGGTAAATTGCGGTACTCACTCACCTTTGGCATACCTTAATAGATAGCTGCGCCCTAACCTCCTGCATATTCCGGCTGGCCGCTCGTGGATTGCATTGTTTAAGTGGCATAAAAGGAAGGGCGGGGCAGAGAGGAAAGAATGGCGCACATGCCATCGCTTTGTGGCGGCCATAATTGTCAGGGGAGAGTAAACCGGTAGGTACGGTCAAAGTATGTGCTTAAATCGGAACAGGTAGACACGACTGGTCTTTACCAATCCGACGAGAACTGCACTGCAGTTTTTACTCTGTAAATGCAATGTTTTTGAGCGTAATAAAAGAGTTCACCACCACCACATTTTCAAAATTCCTAAAAGCAGGTAGTTTGAAAAGAAAAATATACAGGAACTAGCTTAAAATTAAAAGTATTAGTCATTTATTTTTCAATTTGGTCTGTTTTGTGCTTAATGACAAAGCCTAGTTTAAGCAGTGGACAACACGCTTGCGTCTTTAGAATAGCAAACTCACTTTGTGAAACAGATTCGCCATTATTTTTTCAACCAAAACCGAAACTGAGCAATTATACGTGCAGGAAACTCGGTTAAAAATGCGACGTCCACTCCTGGCACGTAGCACACACTGCGGCGCCCAATTCACAGGCGTTAATGCGCAGCGTTGTATTTTACAGCCATGGAGTCACTGCAACCGTCCTATCGGTTTTTGATGTCTAATGCGTTTAGTTTAGGTTTTGCATGGAAAAACGTAGGGCTTCCTGATTGTTAAACTGGGTTGTCCTTTGTTCAAAAACTGGTACGGCATGTATGTGTCTTCGGCTTCGAACTGCCAATTAGGAATACGCACAAAACATTGCTAAATCAAAGAGTTTTTTAGTAAAAATTTTTAATTACGTGTCAAGAGAGAATAATTTTAGAGTAAATTGCACCTGCTACTGCTGTGATTTGTTATTGAAAATAATTCTTGTTTATATTGTAAAATTCCTGTTCTTTGAAATTTTTTAAATGCTCGCTGAAGACCCCGAAATAGAACTTGTTGCTGGGCTAGTTGGTTTGTCTCTTGTTTGCGCTTACTTACCCCGAAATATTTAAGATATGAGATTGCATCACATTCTTGAAATATAAACTTTCGTGAAATAATAAAAAAAAATGTTTCAAAGTAGTTATAACACGTATCATCTGGGAGAATATTTATTTAAAAAATGGCTGCAGTTTAACCCCGCTAATATTAGGAGAAGCGAAAGCGTCGTTTTCCTATGGTTAAGCTGCAGTTTAGACGTGGGAAGGCATGGTTATCCAGCGATGAAATTGCCGAGACAACGAGGTCGAGGACGCCGTCAACTATAAGAGGGAACAGGGCTAATGATGTATATCTGCCGCTTGAGGTCAAAGGTGTAGTGGTGTTATGCTGCTATGTAAGAGTTGTGGTGTAAATGCATTCAAGCCGACAATTTATTAACAATTATTAAAATGCCTAAATAAAGTACGCCCACTAAGGAAGACTTGCGCCGTGTTCGCTGCGGTTTTAAGAACTGTACACTAAGTTTCGCTTTACGAGACAGTAGGCATCCTTTTTTCACTGTCCTTATGATGAAAGCGAAATTGCCTATAGGTCGTTACAGTGGCGTTTTGCCGCGTTTGCGTCAGGCATGTTAGTTATCGAGTCGGCGGTGGTGGCTAAATAAATAAATTGTCTGGTGAATGCCGAGAACGCAACCTACCACTCGTGGCAGGAGCAGATCGTTGACGTGAACATTGCGGTTCCGGGTTTCCAGGAATGCCACCCACGACTTTCCTGAATGCTACCTGCAAGTGCAGTGTCCTTCTCAGCTCTGCAGCCACGCTCAGTCGGCGAGGGCAGTGCAGCAATATCGCAACCGATCCCTGCAGTTAGCGGCTGCATTAAAGCGGCGAGCTATAGGATAGATTCTTGTTGCTTTGCATCCGCTTGTTAGTGTTTCTGTTGCTTTAATAGCAAACCTGGCACGGGACGTCTTGGGCTGTAGCTCGTTAGGGTGTATGTGAGTGGCTCCGCCGCCAGCAGCTATCTTGTATGTATTGCGGCAATCCAAGAGAAGCCCAAGGTTGTGTTATTACCGTCGCAATACCTGCTTTTTTGCAGCCTTGATGAGATCGGACATTCAAAGAATATTGCACTGATGGATTACTGTATTTTTTGAGCGGTTCTGTCATTAAGTTTGCCAAGGCGGTAGTGGTGGCGAGTGCCACACCCAAAGCTGTTTAGCGCGACAGTAGTCTGGGGGCAAAACGTTCAGATAAAAAATGATTAGACTACGAACAGACTATTGTGCCCGAACTGAATAATATAAAATATAAAATACTTAATTTTGTGAATTATCGAAAGTAGTTTGCTAAAAGCATTGTGCTAAATTTGTAGTTTTATTACGAAAGGCTTATTGCACTCTCTGTTTAAAACGGCGCAGCGTGGTTTTGCAGGCCTTGCTTCAGTAATCTCCAAGCAGGCAAGGAACCAGTTTCTTATCGCTGTCATCTCGCTGCCGTATCGCCGTCTAATGTTACTTCGCTTGTCTCCAAATTTGCGGGTAGTGAAGTCTTCATCTTCAGCGCTAGTTGCTTCTCAGTCACTGCATTTTTGTTGGTGCGATACTTCCCCGTTTTTTTTTAGTCTGTTTCAGCAAGCGTGAAATCTTTTGGCGTCGTGTGGTAGGCTTCTTTCTTCTCTTGAAGCCCCAAGCGCTTCAAGAGAAGAAAGTTCTCTTTTTCGTAAAGAGCTATTTTTCGTAAGCGCTTGGCGCTTACGAAAAAGGGCTCGCGGCATGCGAAATACTGATGCATCGCAGCTCATAGTGACGACGCGAACTTTACCGTCGGTGTTCCACTACATTGCTTTCAGTCAGGCATTCAAACGTAAGTCCTTGTCTTCCTGTGTAGCCTGCTTTACTTACGAGCATTGGTCACTGCTATATACTGCTCAGCAGAGACATTAGTCTCCCAACCAAGATCCGTATAACTCGTGCTATGGTCTTTCCAGTTGTGATGTATGGATGCGAGAGTTGGATTGTGAAAAAGGCTGACCGCCGAAGAATTGACGCGTTTGAATTGTGGTGCTGGCGAAGACTCTTGAGAGTTCCTTGGACTGCCAGAAGATCAAATCAGTCGATATTGTCGACTATAAACCCTGACTGCTCATTGGAGGGTCAAATTCTAAAGTTAAAGCTCAGCTACTTTGGTCATCTGATGAGAAGAGAGGATTCGCTGGAGAAAGATTTGATGTTGGGAAAGGTTGAGGGTCGCCGGAGAAGAGATAGGCAGCTAACGCGATGGTTAGATGGCATCCTCGAGGCACTGCAGATGAAGTTATGTGATGTTAGGAAGATAGTGAGAGACCGGAAAGCGTGGCGTGACATGGTCCATAGGGTCACAAAGAGTCGGACACGACTGAACGACTGAACTGAACTGATATACTGCACGGTGCTGGTTTAGTGGTACATTTTGTTGGTGTGCTTTATCGTTCTATTTGTGCGGCTGGTATAATAAAGCAGAAATAGAACCGTGCTTGTCCGGCGCTGCAAATTGGACTGTTGTACCAGTACCTTACAAGATATGTCTTGCTTATTCATTTCTTTCATACTGCAGATCATTGTACAGATCCAAGCAGAACAAATACACAAGTAGTTATTACAAATACAAAAGCGCAAAGCAAAATGAACAAAATAAACAAAATGAAATATGCAGCGTGACTAGGAGCTGTCAGTCATTGCGCAGGAAAATTCTACTCTGCTATGGTACGTGGGAAAAAGGAAAATTTTAATGTGTCACTTCGAGCAAGGTATGGAGTAAGGGCGCTGGGATGATGGTGACGTTTAGGGTGTGTAGAGCGTGTAGTTAAAAAAGGATAATAGGGTGCACGATCAAGTACCAGCTTGTTATTTATGAGTAGGGAAAGGAATTCTTGACGGATATTTTTTCTTCGTGTGTCAAGGGGTTAGATATTGTTAATATTCATTAGCTCAGAGGGAGAATTAAACGGCGAAAACTTGGAATAAATAAATCTTACGGCTTTTCTTTGAATTCTTTCAAGATTTTAACATCGGTTTTAGTATAAGGGTCCCACATCACGCATGTATAGTCGAGCTTAGGCCTGAGTAATTAATTATAGGCGAGTAATTTAACTTCAGCGGGAGCTTTCGATGGTTTGTTTCGCAGAAAACATAGCTTGCGAAATGCGAACGAGCGGATATTCGCAACATGTGCATTCCAAGACAGGTTGTTAGTTAATGGTACACTTCATCATCATCAGCCTGATTATACCCACTGCAGGGCGAAGGCCTCTCCCATATTTCTCCACTTAACCCGGTTCTGTGCTAGCTGCATCCACTTGACCCCTGCGAACTTCTTAATCTCATCCGCCCACCTAACTTTCTGCCGCCCCCTGCTACGCTTTCCTTCCCTTGGAATCCAGTTTGTTACCCTCAGCGACCATCGGTTATCCTCTCTTCGCACTACATGTCCTGCCCATGTCCATTTCTTCTTCTTAATTTCCACTAGAATGTCGGTAACTTGAGTTATTTCTCTGGCCCAATCTGCACGCTTCCTATCTCTTAATGTTACCCCTACAATTTTTCATCATCGACGGTACCGGAACCATGGAAGAATGCAAACATTATCCTCATTCACAAGAAAGGGGACTCTAAGGACCTTAGAAATTACAGACCAATCAGCTTACTGTCTGTTACGTATAAGGTATTTACTAAGGTAATCGCTAATAGAATCAGTACAACCTTAGACTGCAATCAAGCAAAGGATCAAGCAGGGTTTCGGAAACGGTACTCTACTATCGATCATATCCGTACCATCAATCAGGTGATAGAAAAATACTCGGAATATAACCAGCCCTTATACATAGCATTCATTGATTACGAAAAAGCATTTGACTCAGTTGAAACCTCGGCGGTGATGCAGGCATTGCGAAATCAGGGGGTAGACGAGCCGTACGTGAAAGTGCTGGAAGATATATATAGTGGCTGCACAGCAACTATAGTTCTGCATAAAGAAAGTAACAAAATTCCCATAAAGAAAGGTGTTAGGCAAGGAGACACAATCTCCCCAGTACTATTCACAGCTTGTTTAGAGGAAGTATTCAGAGACTTGGAATGGGAGCAGTTAGGGATAAGGGTAGATGGAGAGTACCTCAGTATTCTGCGATTTGCTGATGACATTGCTTTGCTAAGCAACTCGGGGGATGAACTGGAAATAATGATTGATGACCTAGACAGAAAAAGTAGAAAGGTAGGCTTGAAAATGGTACACTTAGGTATTTAAAATTGGATACTTCATATAATGGTGGTTTCACAAGGTGATACCTGTGAAGAAACATATTTTTTTTACGTGTCACGCAAAGGAAATAGGTCTTTTCTTTATATATGACCATGTCTCATTTCCAGCACCAGGCAAGGTAGAGAAATCTCAAGATCAATTTGGTGAATAGAACATCTAATATCCCGGTACAGCACGAAGTCATTTGCAAACAAACGAATCTCCACGCCAGCAACAACTGTTTAAACATTATCATTAATATAAATAAGAAATAATAATGGCCCGAGTACACTCCCTTGTGGCATTTCAGAAGTGACTGCAACATCGTCCGATTCCTCTCCGTTAATTGATACATACTGTTTGCGGTTTGTTAAATAGTCTGAAATTCAACTAACCAACATGTCAGGAAGGCCAATTGTTTTAAGTTTCACAATTATTTTTCATGAGGGACTTTATTAAATGCTTTACTGAAATGTAGATAAATGAAGGGGAAATGAGGGTGCTTGTTATAATACATAAAGGAAAGAAGCCAACAGTCGGCGAGGCCAAGGAAAGCATTGGGGATTATGTTTTATGTCTTTATTTTTTTAATTTTTACTTGGATAATCACAGAAATGAGTAATGTAATCATCTTAGGGGAAATATAATTAAACACAAAGTAGAAGAAAAAACAACGTGCCGAGTGAGTGAGTGAAAAACTTAAGTATATTTAAGGAAGGGGGATGTGTAGGTGGGGTCCCTAGTCCGGTACTCCAGCGGCTGCCGCTGCTACCCGCGCACGTGTCACGAGGGCCCGTTGGGCCTCTAGTCCAGAGCTGGATAGGGCAGCCTCCCACCCCTCAATTGTTGGCACTGCGTTCGGATCATCTGGAGGATTGTGTGGGCAGGTCCACACCATGAATGAATACGTGCCGATGGTGGGGACCGAACCCGGTCGCCACCATCGGCACGTTGTTTTTTTCCATCGGCACGTTGTTTTTTCCATCCCACCATCGGCACGTTGTTTTTTGGCACAGTGGTAACGGCTAAAGCCGTGTGTTACTTGAGAGAATCAGACGCCGGAGACCAGAAAACCAGTTTGGGTGGGTCGTCAAAATTTTCAAATAATTAATAATTACTTAATAAACAAATAATTAATTATAATTATTTGGTTCATCAATTCATTCATTAATATACCGTATTTTCGAGAGAAAAAAAACTGAATGGCCTTATCATAAAGCCAAATCAGCAGCTTGACGGGGCTTAGGAGACCGTGTTTCAGTGTTTCGTTTTCTCCACGCGCCTAAAAGGAAGCTTTATGGCACATTGCTATGTCATGCGCACAACGCCCAAAGGAGTTAATATAGCGAGACAATAAAAAACTGTGACTAAAATTATGCTGCATTCATATTTCGTAATCAGGGAACTTGAAGAAAATCTTGGGATGCGATAAACTGTGGTGTCAATAGATCAATAGAGAGGGCTTCTGATACCGCTTCCTATGAATTAGGCTGTCAAAAAAAACGCACATGATATTTCACTTGCATCGGCTAGTGGAAACAAGAAAGTGTCAATAATTCAAACATGTAGTTTCGTTACACGATGTCACCGCAGAGAGCGCAAAGTGCTCGGCTTGGCTGGTTGGCTGTGGATATTTTCTATCGTTTTGCCTTGGATGTGATTCTTACTTATTATCTTCACTACACTTTCACGCTTTACATTATTTTGTCATGACTCTCTTCCCCCCTGTCTTTTTTTGTCTCTACTTTTCCTGATCAACCCTTATGCCATTCCTAACTCTCTTTCTGTTATTTATTCATCTGCTCTTTAATGATCTCCACAAACCTTTCTCTTCTAAATAATTATCAGTTCCCTGTTGTGGTTGAGCATTTATATCTCTTCGCCGCAACGCATGCGCCATAAATGTTTTCTTTATGATGTACATTATGGCTCTCGTAGATCAACTATTGCGCCACACACTTAGTATCGTTTTAATTTCTCACACACGTAATCACCTTAGGGAGCGTTGAATGTTTGATAAGACGAAGCTCTGCTGAAGTCTCACGGAGGCGCTAGGCTGTTAAGCTTAGCTCTGCAAGTATTTTATTCTCATTTCTTTCATATCTGCTCTAACTATTGCGCTATTATGCCTCAAATTGCTTCGACTATTGATATCTTTCCCTTTCCCTCTTTGCTACTAATTTTTCCTCTCGTTCTCCTGTTTTTCTTTTCAATTTCTTCTGAGATTCCCTGGCATGAAATAGATCTTCCTGTCCTCCCTCGCATTCTCCCTTGGTGTTGTTGTGCTCTTTATGTTTTATAAGTGGGAAAACATTGCTTTCCTCATGAGGGACGTTACCGAAGCGGGCCATCTGAGCTTTTCCTCAATAATAAAAAATGGCGTCCACGCCAGGATAAGAAACACTATCCATCCGTGTGCCAGCCGAGCTCAGACCTCCTGCGAACTTGTCCATATGCCTCCTTGTCTTGCGTAAGGATGCCGGAGGGCTGTAAGGCAAATAATGATAACTATATAATAAATGTAACACAAATCAGAATAAGTCATGAAAAAAGCCATATACATTATACAGTATAAGAATTGCGCAGCAGCAGCAGAAATAATCAGGCTTTCGCACTCCTCCACTGCAGGTTCTGCTGTGTTTAATATTCTTTTTTTCTTCTTTACACGTACTTTGTTATGTGGTGCTGCTCAGTTGTTTTATCGCATGTTTAGAGGTGAAATCAACTTATGTATACCAGGGCAAAAAAACTTCGAAATCACTTTTTCTATCGCATCACCCTAACCCCTCCTATCGCCCATCATCCCATCAACAGACTCGAAACGAACCATATAACTGCATGCGAAATATAGTACCCGTTCAAATTTCACTGTTCTGCTTGTGCACGGCATATAACTATGGACATGTTGTCGTTATTATTATTAAAAAGTTACAGTAAAATACTACTCAGTACGGAGTGAGTGCAAAACCAACGAAGCTTCATCCAGACGCCGCGTCTGCGTCTCCCCGCCGGTTGCTGTACGCTTTTTGTAATGCCCGTTACAGGATTCATAGTTCTTGTGTTTTAATAAGATTCTTGTGTTCTTGTGTTTTAACAACTCACAAAAACACGCTTCCACAGCATTTTCGTCACGTAAAAGAACATGCTGGAGCGCAGTTGGCGGTTCAGAAAGATAATAAATTTGATCAAGGGGGCGCCGCTACGATTACGCGCGCCTTCACTCATTAAGAGTGAACTGTGTGTGGAGAAAATGAGTACATCGGGACAAGGAGGCGTAGCAACGAACGCCGTCGTTCACCTAGTCGCTTCGTTGACAACCCCGACAACCTCCAGTCAAGCGAAGAAGCCAAACGACATGCAATAGCGACATTCACGCTGGCAACCGCGTGTGCGCGCTCTGGCGTGGCAAACACGCCCGTAACGCGTCTAAGCCATATTTTGCACCTAGTCTGCATAGTTTCTTACATATCGCAAATTGAGCCAAGGTTTTAAAAACGAAAGTCACTTCTGACGAGAATGAGTCCAGACGCATAATGATGGCATTGATATAAAATTAATGAGGCTGTGAAGAGGAAGAAGTGCACAATGAACATGCCAGTCAGTGTCATCGTGATCGCTCGAGATCGTGAACATCGTGAACAACGCGAGATTGTTCACGTCCAGCGTCTCAAACCCTATTACGACCCTGCCGTCTTGCTCACGCCGTAAGTCGCCAGGATGTCTCCTCTTCGTCCCGCGGGTAATTGTGAAGAGGAAGAAGTGCACAATGAACATGCCAGTCAGTGTCATCGTGATCGCTGCGCGTGCTGGATCTGACTGTGTTCGCTGCCGCTGTATTCGCCGCTGATCTGCTCAGTCCTGCTGATCAAGTCCTGTTGATCTGCTGAATAAACCCCCCATTCTTACAAGGCTAACTTTATCTTTCGTTTGCAATCTGGACTACTGAGTTTAATTACTCATATTTTATATTAAGTATTGGCTGCAGAAGCTAAGTACGATACACGAAGGTCCAGAGCACCTTCAGAAATCTTTGAATAAGTTGTGTTGTGGTACGATATATATCACGTGGTCTTTTCTTACGCGTCCCAGTGTACGCCAGAGAAAATATAAAAAAGCCAAGTGATGGGGCGCTCACGAACTGTTACTGTGCTTCTGAAACGAGTTGTAGACGAACAAGGTCAGTGCGAGCGGGGTTACCGGAAAGGAGCAGGGCTTTGCACAGGTACTAGCTATATGAGCCTCCGGCTTTCGTTACATAGTGGCGTAAATACATGCTATTTGCCGAACGTACACATTAAGGGCAGTTTTCTTATTTGCCTCCCAGTCTTGGACGTACTATCGTTTCCGCGATGCTCATTGAGCAGAACGCACTTTCGTCGTCATCTGACGGGAAAGGGAGGTCTGTCAGAAGCCCTTAGTTTCCAGGAAACGTGTACACAGCGACCTACTTGGTTCATGCATTGCACGTTCGAGGGAAGCATAACAGCGGTGTGTAAGCACTCCGTCACGTGGCTTCTTTCATTTCTTATTTCACGGTCTCTTAAACGCGTGAAAAAAAAAAAAGAAAGCTCAAATGAGAAATCCTTGTGTAGAAATTATTTGATTGATAGGTTTCTGAAGGTTCTCAACAATATCGTGTACCACACTTGAGGTCTGCAGCCGATACTTAGAGCTTAGTAGTTAAACATAACTAGTCAGTAATCGGGAAAAATGCAATTCTGTATGGCCTATTTTTAATTTTTCATCATTTGGCGCCGTACATTTTTTATGCGCAGTCTTTGGCTTGTCTCTGCTTTGTATTTTTCTGTGACAATTGTTATGTTGTTCTGCATCTTTCAGTGAGCATTCTAGATTATTGCATAACAATTGCAAGTTTTCTTTGAAAACGTATATAGATATCAAATATTAAGTGGGTGCATAATTATGTTCTTAGCAATGATGTGTCAGTATAATGTTAACACAGATAATCCCGTTACAGCCACGTAGCGCAAGTATATAGTTTAAAATAATTTTCAACATATCGCCTGGGTCAACCTACACTATTGCCAACTATACACAACCGGTGCTATGGGCCTCTAAAGCAACTTTTATTCTATTTTTATTGTTCTTCACGTCTACTTGGGCAAATTTTCCTTGCAGCCTTACTACTCATCAATGATGCTCCCAGATGAGGCAGCACGCACCAAACTTTGGTTTTTCATTAAAAAAAATCGAACAGCAAATTAATGGCCTCGGTTTAAAACACACACGGGGCAGCACTGTACTGAGCTACACTAACCCAGTAACGTTGTGCATGATATAGGGCCCTTCATGGCGTCCGGCTAGTATTGAAATTACAAAAATCGATGCGCTCGCCTGATAATAGGGGTCACGGGCGCGACGGATGCGGAGACACTATTTAAATTAACTTTCCTTTCGCGAGAACAAGTAGGGGACAGTAGCAAAGAAGGTGTCGTCGTCTTAATGTCGACGGTTAGATGAAACCAAAACCATAACTGAGGCCAGATATGCCGGAACCGCATCAGCTGCTTGGCGTAATAACACTGCGAGGACAGCTCCGTCCCAGGGAGAGCTGTCTCCGCGTGTAGTTCCGGTAACTCTTGATGTAATACACAGTATATGATTACCAGTAAGCCGGTCATTACCCGGGCTCTATGAACGCACGATTTATAGCCCTATATGTATAGAGAAGAAGGCCAGGCCTAAGGAAAACGCATGCTGTACACTAAGGCAGAAGTGTCTTGCAACATGCGACAGATTGTTTAGACTACTATTATGAAAGGAATTAGGTGAAAACCCTCTTGCAGACACACGCATAATATTTCCTAGCCACTTAATGCTCTCACTAAAATGCTTCTCTAATAACAAGAAATCAGGCAAACACGCGGCCTCTGCACGTGTGCGGACTGTTTTTCTCATACGCGGATATGGTAACTCAGAGTATTCATTATGGGGAAGCGGTGGGCGCATTGAGGGGGAGGGGCAGAGTAGAGGGGGACCTGTGAAGACAGTGCGTCATCAGCGAAGCTAGCGAAGGTACAAAGGAAATGAATGAAATACAGGTGCTTCAACGTCTGGATGTCACTAGGCTTTTCGTCAGAAACAAAGCCCCCAAGGAACATTTTGGCAGTGCGGTTGCGACTCGCCTAGGTCTAAACCAGACCTTGCCATTCTTCCTTCATTCAGCGGTCTGCGCACAGTCTGCGGCAGGGCGATCATACTTGACAGTGCAGAGACGGCGAAATCTTGATTATCAGCAAAAAGCTCCCTAGTTCTTGATTAATTGCAGCGTGGTGGTGTGTTCCTGAGAAAAGAAGATATTTTGCTGATTTTTCTTATCTATATGAACTTCTCTGCAATTTATAGTCCGAAGGCTGCTGTCCACAATGCATTCGCCGCCGGCGACAAGAAGATGTTGCCTCAGCTTCCATCCAAAGACGTTGTCCGTGCTCGTGTCAGTGTGCTTTCTGCTGCTGGTCGTCCCAGGTCAGCTGTGTGCAGCAAAAAATGCTACAACGACCGAGTTCAAACGCGGACAGTCATCGGCACTCCTGCGAGCTGTAAGGTCAGCGGCCTCGGAAGATGACTGGGACAGCTACTCGCAAGCACTGCGAGACGTCGCGGCCTGCGGCATGAGCGCCATACCGATGTCAATACGGATGAAACTGCTGGGCGCGGAGATCCGTCCGGAATGCAGCGTCGCCTTGCTTCGGATCATGCGCGCTTTCCAGAACCTGGAGCCGTGGGCGCTGAGACGTGAGTAACTAATTAATCCGGATGTTGAATTTTTTCTTTCCTTTATTGAAGGAATGAAGGCAGCCAGGGGAAAAAAAAAAAACTGAGGATCAAAGGCTTCTGCACAGATAGAATGGGGGTTTACCACAAAGACGGCCTCCGTTTGTCAAAGGTCTGTTTACAAGGAAAAGAGCCCTGAAGCTGATATTCATTTAGCTATAATGTAGCCATTATAGGAGGGTACGTGTGCATTCTTTGCAATTAAAATTTTTTTGTTTAACATTACAAGCACAACGCATTTGCTAAAACCAAAGAAATGTCGACCTCTTTTCTGGCCCCTTTATAATTCTTTTTTTCTTGAAATAGGCTTTAAGAATGCTCATTGTTGTATACGATTTGCCAGCCTCGTATTGAGGAACCAGTACAGATATAATTAAAAACAGCACTCTTGTCAGATCAAAATAAAATTATGCTTTCGCCAGGAACATTGCTTTCCTATGACAAAGCGCACTAGGTCTACTGGTAGCAAGTGCATACCACAGCTGCAAGTTTCAATTCAGGAACTCCTTATAGATGTAATGCAGTAGTATGCGACATTATGTTTTGTGAAGAGTTCTATACTGTGAAGCTATAGTTTTGTCACTGGATGTTAGCAAGATATAATGTTCTACCAGAATTTGTTTTTGACATTTTTTTTTTATTTTGATGGCCTGGCCTCAATGGCTCAAAGCACAGAGCAGCGGTAGATTGTGGGAGTCAAAAGTGTTGTTTGAATCAAGATTGCGGAAGCCGCTTTTTGATTTAGGCGAAAAATCAACGCACCAGTCTAATGCGCGATGTCGGTACGCGTTAAAAGAGCGCGGGTACTCGAAATTTCCACAGCCCTCCACTGCGGCTTCTTTCATGGTCGGAGTTGCTTCCACAAAGCATAAACTAAACCAGATTTTATACTGTGACTAAATGTTGAAAAATATCTGTTAACATCGCTATCCTCCTTAATTAATAAAGATGCGCGTGGGATACCCATGA
This sequence comes from Amblyomma maculatum, assembly GCF_055883805.1. Classification (NCBI taxonomy): domain Eukaryota; kingdom Metazoa; phylum Arthropoda; class Arachnida; order Ixodida; family Ixodidae; genus Amblyomma; species Amblyomma maculatum. The sequence goes on along the minus strand of NC_139352.1, from coordinate 28,973,946 downwards.
CTCATCGGAAGAGCCAGCAACAAAATAATTGGTTAACGACGATGGCAATCTAACGCTTCGAACAGTTGGAAACAGCCGCTGCCAGCCTATACGAGTACTACGCCTGATTCCATGCGGTGAATCCTGCAAAATAAACCGGTCCACCGGCGTCATATACCATTTCAAACCGGATGTCTCAATGGGGGCCTACGTTCCAGGCATGGACTTTGTTCGAGTGGAATTTGGGATTCCTCTGCTATTTACCGCGATTAAAGAATAAGACACGTTAAAAAGAAACCCTCAGGTCGTGCAAACAACGTAGCCATGAGGCGCCGAAACAAAAACAACCAAAAACTTAACTCGCCAGCTGCACCTATACTGAGGGGAGTTTTATCTGTTTTATATTGCTTATTTTGTTGGGGGAGGTAAAGCTTTGATCATTCAGGTTTTCTTCTTCCCGTCTTTTATGCATTCAATCTCAATTGAGATCCAATTTTGAAATGTCGAATGATGCACGAAAACAGGGTACTAGCAGTTGTGAAAGAAAACCTACTCTTCTTTTTTTCTTGTTTATTTTTTCTTTCTCTCTTTCTCTACATTACTAATTTCCATTACAAAAAATTAAGGAGGCACAGATAAAAACAGCCCGTATGCAGGTTGGAAGCCCCTTGGCATCTTTTAAATTTAGCAGCTAGAAAAAGGGCGATGCTCAAACTAGATCGTGACACTGAGAATTAAAGTCCACTTTTAAACTATGAAGGTAAGTTCAGCATTTCATAGTAAAATCAAGTATGCACGTTACCTTTCACGGGAGAAATAACGCAGACGCTGTTAAGAAGAAAGGAAAAAGAAATACGTTACATTTATTAAAAACATATGCTTACAGGCATATAGGATCGCAGAAAAGGCTTAAATGGGCAGTCTACTGCAGGAGACGAGTACAAAAATATTGCCATAGTCTGGTAGATCTTACCGTTTGGTGGCCGTATCGACGAAATAACTCGGGGTTCCATTAGAAATTTGTAATGAAAATAGTACATGAAAGTAACGTTTTAGCAAATAGTGCTGGCATATATATGGTGTCATTTCGTTGCTATTTCAGTGTAATCGATTTGTAATATTTGAGGTGAATGTACCACAATGTAGGACTATACCAAAGCATCATGCAGACAGGTCTTCATACCAATTTAAGCGAGGCTAATTTATTTTTTTTTCGATAATTGCAGCTACTTTGATTCTTTAATCCTATCTAATGCGCTCAAAACAAAACCTACACAACAAAAGACGCAGCCGTGCCTGCAAGCTGCAATGCAATCGGCGAAAAAGATTTCTACTGTCTGCTGAGACATCACGGGGGTTCATTCAGTTCATTCATTTCATTCTATTTTAAGTTAGTTTGGTAGACTCAATTACAATTTTAACCAAATTTGCGCCTGTTAGTTAATAAAATCCTACGCACGAGACTCGAGCGGCGCGACCGTGGCTGCGTTCGTAGAGCTGCATAGAGTTACAGTACTAACTGCATGTCGTGTCCACAACGTCAGTGTTCGAAGAACTCTAGTGAAAAACTGAGACTGCCATAATAAAAAAGTAAGTTTTAAATGCTTCTGCCATGTTTCTCAGATCCATAGCCAGGTATTCGTAAATTTAGGATGGAATTCACCAATAAAGCAAGAAAAAAAAAAGTTTTGAAAACGTCAGAAGACTGTCCCTTTAAATTACGACGTGTTGACATTTCAGATATCAATGATTGTTTAAGATAGCGTGAGAAATAAAGTGCGTAAATTATTCTCAGTCATTAGCTTTTTTTAAATTTTTTTCCTGTGATATACGGTCCCAGGCTTCTCTGCTGCGTTTACTTCAGGCAGATAAACTATGAGACGACTTGGCACTTTCGGCTGAAATAATATTGTTCGTTTGTCCTAAATTGAACCTCACCTACGTGCCTGTTCGTGAAAAAGCAATAAATATTTCTTAATTGGCATTTTCCTAGGACAGGGTCGGTGTTTTAAATGTGCGATGCAATCAAATATAAATCTTATCAGTTAATACCTAATAAATAAGTGCAAGGTAACTGAAGCCTATCGTGAAAGCAATGTTTACTTAGCCGTACGATCAACATCAACAAAATCTGCAATTATTAACATTTAACACCCGCTATTATTGAAATCTGGTTGCCTTTTTTTTTTTTCACCCCATAGGAAACCGTAATTATTGCGTAAGTAAACCATAACTGTATCATGCAGCATTTTATAAGAAGTAAGGAAGACGTGCTTGTTGCGATTTAACGCCCCCTTGTACTGGTTCAGTTATTAAGGACTCACCTGGCGTGGGTCCTAGCTAAGCAACTCGGGGGATGAACTGCAAGAATGATTGGTGATCAGACAGGCAAAGTGGAAAGGTAGGCTTGAAAATCAATATGCAGAAGACTAAGGTAATTTTCAACAGCCTCGGGAAGAAACAGCAGTTTACGTTAGGTAGCGAAGCACTGGAAGTAGTAGGCGAATATGTCTACTTAGGACAGGTAGCAACCGCTACCACTTCTCAATTATCCGCAACTGCTGAGGACACGATTTTGCGGGCGCGGTCTGCGGACAAGATCTGCGAACATAGCGAAGTAACGCTTTCGCGTTAAAATACATTCTGCATTAACGGGCACCTAAACTGGCTAGAAAAGCATCACACAGCAGCAGTTCAACGCGCGTTATCCCACTTTCTGCGTCACTGTCAAGAGGTGGCGCCACGATATGTCCTCGCGCCATCTAGATATCCACAATAAACTCAAAAACATCATTCTCCATAGAAGGGAAAACAATAGACGAAAAGAGGTGTGTAAAGAGAATTTATTGGGTACATACATACATACAAAAACGCACATTACTCGCAGACCAAAGCACTATACAAAGCACTATATGGTACATACACATATTAAACTGAAAAACATGATTCCCCAGAGGGGGGAAAACAATAGAAGGGGAGGGGGGTTCTAATAATGGACGACATGCATCTCAAGTCTGCTCCCCCGTACAACATAGAAGCGCGTGTGCCAGCGCTGTAGAACGCGTCTCGCCATCCGTTTCTAACTGTCCAGACAGATACTTCCAGATGACGACGCGTAGCCTCTGCAAGGCTGGGTACATTGCTCGGGCGGGAGTGCGGCGCGCCTCAGCGTGGCACCTGCGACGTGAAAACACAAATAGAACAACAGTGAACATAAGGCGTTCAAAAGGGTTGCACCGGCACCTGACGTCGGGGCTCATGCGGACGTTAAACATCCTATATGCGAGCCGCCCCATTGTCCTCGCAACTACACATAAAAAAAAAAAAAAAAAAACACATGTGAGAGGCTCTCAGGAGCACTGCAGTTGGCACACTGGTCATTGGGTACAATACCCCATCTGGCAAGGCGCTGTCTCGTGGGGAGGGCGCTTCAGCGCCTAAGCCAGTAGTAGAGGGAATTTATTGTCTTCCACACACATAGGTACTTGTATATACACACAAAAGCACTGTAGTACATACATGGGAGGACAACGAAAAGTGCAATCATCTCCCTAACTAGCAACAATCACATATTAATAGTCATTCTGTGTTCATCAATACCCACAGAACACAAGCTCGCAAGCATCAACAACACCAAAACAAAGCCCAGTACTGACCGAAACGCACATTCAATGTCAATTCTAACCCTATTGCCAACCTTCTCGTATTCTACTGTACCGTGCAAAACCCACCTATAATGACGGACTGATCCAATTAGAGCGCAATTCTGATTTCTAAAAGTTCCTCTAGAATCGCGGGTCGCATACTATAGGTGTTGCATTGCATTCGACACAACTCGAAACGCTATTAATGTTATCGAACTATGGTGAAAACATTTCACGAGATTACGACGAAGAAAAAAAAAAACTATTGCTTCGAGTGTTTACGTTGAGCACAGTAAAACCTACCAAATACGGATTTATCATTTCGACTTGTTCTCGTAACTACACATTTGAAAAAAATTAGCTGTGGCTAAGCTCTGGTTAAGCCTGAGTGATTGCGAAAGCAATCTGGCAAGGCACTGTCTCGTGGGGAGGATGCCCCAGCGCCTTAGCCACACAAAGAGAAATGATTGGTATACATACCTACATACAAAAACACACTTGCTCGGGCGGAAGTGCAGCGCGCCTCAGTGAGGCACCTGCGACGCCACAACACAAACAGAACCACAGTGAACACAAGGTGTTCAAAAGGGTTGAGCCGGCGCCTGACGCCGGGGTTCATGCGGACGTTAAACATCCTATATGCGAGCCGCCACATTGCTCAACTACACATCAATAGTAGAGGGAATTGTCTTCCACACACATAGGTACTTGTATATACACACAAAAGCACTGTAGTACATACATGGGAGGACAACGAAAGGTGCGATATTCTCCTTAACTGGCAACAATCACATATTAATAGTCATTCCGTGTTCATCAATACCCACAGAACGCAAGCTTCGAAGTATCAATAACACCAAAACAAAGCCGAAAACTCCGCGGGTGGTCACAGCAAGCCATGCAAAAAGACGCACCTAGACAAAATGGCGCTGCTTAAATTCTTTCTGTATTTCTTATTTAAAGAGCAGTTCTGTAAGGCAGACTCATACTGTCCCATGGTTTATCTTGCGACGAACATAGTTGTTATCTTAAACTTTAGTGAACACAATTGCAAGCATATTAAACGTTTTAAGAAGCGGGCTAGAAACATTTGCTGCTTTACACGAATTGGCTCTTGCAACCTGACAACCAACACACCAACCTGGGCCTCGTAACACTGGTAGAAGAGGCGGTCCGCCAGCGCCACACGGTTCATTAGGAGCGTGAACTCACCACATTTCTTGATTTATTGGCGTCGCTGCAACCTGCTAATGCCATAGTATATTTTCACTCCGAGAAATTCATGATGCTGGCCACCATAGTAAATCAAAGTAAATCAATATAGCAACATGATTAGTTATTGATTTGTGACGACTCTGATATATACCTAAGATGGCTGCTAGTTGATAATGTCACCATAAATCTATGATGATGTCCAAAAAAGTAAGTCAATAGCGATCAATTTGGTGATTGATTGGTGATATATATATATATATATATATATATATATATATATATATATATATATATATATATATATATATATATATATATATATATATATATATATATATATATATAAAAGTGAAAAATTGCTTCATACTGTTTCCAAGTTTATTTGTAGTCGACGTTTCGGCAGGAGCCCTAAAGGCAGGGCTCCTGCCGAAACGTCGACTACAAATAAACTTGGAAACAGTATGAAGCAATTTTTCACTTTTATGTAACCTCTAGCAACCAAGTACGTCTATTTACTTATGCTATATATATATATATATATAGAATTACGTCCCACCGACATCTATTCAACGTAGCAAGGATGGCGCGACGGACGCAACCGATGTATTAAGCTCTCTACTGTGAGTAATTTTAGTTAGCATGATCAGCTGATTACTGAAAGCAGTTTTATTCCAGCAAACAATTTTCTTGCGTATGCAATTTAGTTTATATACTGTATTGTATACTCAACAAACCATATGGCTTTATTGACTTCCATTTTGCTGTATTTTAATTTTACTGACGCACCCGGCACTTCTGTTACTGAAGTTTTCGGGAGTGGCAATACGCGTCGGGGTGTCATCGTGCCACGTGGCCGTTGCTTATCAACTGGTTGGTTTGTGGGGTTTAACGTCTCAAAGCGACTCAGGCTATGAGAGACGCCGTAGTGGAGGATTCCGAAAACTTCGACCACCTGGGGTTTTTTAGCGTGCACTGACATCGCACAGCACACGGGCACCTTGCTTTTAGCCTCCATCGAAAAGCGGCCGCCGAGCCGTGGATTCGATCCCGCGTCCTTGGGAACAGTAGTCGAGCACCATAACCACTGCGCCACCCCGGCGGTGTTGCTTATCAACTGTCACGCGGTACAGACTAACGTTCTTAGAAGAAGAAGCAAAAAGAAAAGATGAAGTAGAAGAAGTAAAAGACGAGAAGTCAAAGAAGACAAATTGGAGCGAAAAGAAAAAGGAGAAGAAGGAGAAAAAGAAGGCGACGAAGAAGAAGAAGGTAACTCGGTAGTTGGTAGAAGCCAACGACAACAGCGAGTTGCTAGAAGAGAAGGTTCGTTCGAACGTTGTGATGGCGGTAGAATAAATCCAGGTGTTCGCAGAAAAATCCGTTGCAACACTCAAAGCTTTCGCTCTATCACTAGGCTGAAGCTATGCTTAAACCCCCACAAATTTAAAGAGCATAAGCTCCTACTTCTCACATTTGGGGTGGAGAGGAGGAAACTGCTTTGGACTTGAAGTTTGGCGATTTCTGTCGGTTTCTCGAGGGCTTCCCAATTCGAAACACATCATCACCGACTCGCGAGGGGCAGTCGGAAATATAGGCTGGGATGGGCTCCCCCGCTTGCCCGGCGTATATTGCAATCTAGCTGCCGATACATAGACCCAACTCCGCATAATCTCATTTGGGCACCCGGTCACCAGGGACTCAGGGGAAACGAACAGGCCGATCAGGCCGCCCGCGCACTCTCTCCCCGGGCTATCTCCTTGTCCTTGGAAGCCTACTCCCAATCAGACAATCTGGCCCTTACATTCAAAGACATCACCGATTACTACAAGGAGGAGCACAGGCGCTACCCGGCCCCTTGTAAGGGACTGGATCGCGCTGACGAGCGCCTCCTCATCAAAATTTTTACCAATACAGTACTGTGCCCGGCGGTGCTTAAACACTTCAACCCGTCCTTTGATGGTGCGTGCCAGTACTGTGGGAAGGTGGCAGACACCTTTCACATGATCTGGGCGTGCCAGTCAAACCCATCCATTCCCCCCAACCCCAATCCAACTAGAGAGGACTGGGAGGCGGCCCTGCTCGGCTGTCAAGACCTCAAGGCTCAAAAGGCCTTGGTTCAACGGACGCGGGCGGCGTTGCTTGCCAATGGGGCCCCGGAATAGGGGTTCCACCTAGTATTGTGAGGAGGAGACCGATACGTCTCTAACCCAAACACCTCTGTAATCATTTAATTGTTATTTATAAATGTTTTAACCACCACCATCACCCTCCCCCCCTCCCCTCTCCTCTGTGGTGGAATGGTTAAGGTGCCACACAAGTGTACTGGAGGCCCCTTGTACAATCCCGACCGCTGGCGGGTGCGTTTTTGTGTAGGTGAGACGACCAGGCATCCGAGGACTGTTCGATATCAGTGCACGATAAATATCCCCAGGTGGTCGAAATTAATCAGACCCCTCCATTACGGCTCATCTTTCTCTTACTCCGCTTTCACTCCAACCTTCCTCCTTTCCCTTACGGTGCTGTAGAGGTGCCCATAGAAACAAGTTTGACAGATACTGTGCCCCGCCGGGGTGGTGCAGTGGTAAGACGCCCGACTACTGTGCCGGAGTTCCCGGGTTCGAACCCGACCGCGGCGGCTGCGTTTCGATGGAGGCGAAACGAAGTGGCGTCCGTGTGCTGTGCGATGTCAGCGCACGTTAAAGATCCCCAGGTGGTCGAAATTACTCCGTAGCCCTCCAATACGGCTCCTATTTCTCTCTATCCACTTTCACTCCCACCTTCCTCCCGTCCCTTACGGCGCGGTTCGGGTGTCCACAGAGCAAGTGTGACAGTTACTGCGCCTTTCCCTTCCCGTGAACCAATTATTATTATTATTATTATACTGTACCTTTTCTTTCCTGTGAACTTAATAATAATATTATTATTATTACTAAGCAGCAGTGCTGATTGTGGTGGTATGCCACTTTAGTAGTTAGGTTCGGATCTTTGCTGAACTGTTCATTGGGTTAATGCACACAAAATTTTTTTTGTTTTAATTATTTCTAAGCGAGTCAAACTTTAAAATTTGGAGGACGCTTAAGCTTCGCCTTCAAGAGTGGAACGCGATAGCGTTATTGCACCTCATCGAGAAAACTTACTAAACGCAAGAGTATTGGGGCATCCTCGCACCGGTACCCGCGCGGCCCGAAGGGGAGAAGCGGTGAGCGAAGATAGTGATCTAAAGAAAGGAAAGACGCTTGATTCTACAACCTGTGAGGGTGCACGGCGAAACGTCAGGGGCGAGTGGCGCGCCACGTGTCGGGGCAGCGCCGCACATTGCGAGGAGGGGTTATTCTGTGTTTGCCGCAAGATGGCTCTGCATGTGCGCAGAGCGCAGAAGAAATCTAGCGGAAACGTACTTCGCTACTCGTGTAACTGCGACTTCTGTAAGTAACATGCTCATAATTACCGATATACACTGCAGTATAACGTTCTACGGCATGTTTCTAAGGCAACACCGCATTCACTAGAAGCGCTTTTGTACCGCTTTCAAGCTTCGAACTCGTGGCTGAGTGAGGCAATAAAGAAAAAAAAAAAACTCGTGGCTGAGTGGTAGCGTCTCCGTCTCACACTCCGGACACCCTGCTTCGATTCCCATCCAGACCATCTTGGAACTTGCTTTTTATTTATGAAGTGCATGTTTATTTATGAAGTGCATGCCGGGATTTATCGCTGACTGGACGCCGATGACACCTGCTTTTCTGCGACACGAGCTCCTTAACGCTACCGCGTTAAAATGTGTGACGTATCCGCACCGATCACCTATGGTCATTGCACGTAGTTGTGTGTAACTTGCCGCAGCCATGGCGAAAATTGTTTAATCGGTTTAAACGAAAGGAAAAGCGCATGCGTCTGTCACACGTTTGAAGCGAAAAGCTTCACTACGTTAGTCAACACCGCGCTTCGCGTGAGCCGGCGTATGTCGGAGCACGAATGACATCAGGCAAGGCGCACAGGAAGAGAAAGGTGCAATATCTACCACACTTGTTTCTGTAGACACCTGAACCGCCCCATAAAGGAAGGGAGGAAGAGGGGAGTGAAAGTGAAAAGAGAGAAAGAGGAGCCGTAGTGGAGGGCTACAAAGTAATTTCGACCATCTGGGGATCTTTAACGTGCGCTGACAGGTGGCTGATTCTAACCCTGATGGGGCTGTGGGACAGATAGGTCACTGCCGCTTGCGGCGGGGGCTAGCCTGCCATCGAATTTTGTCTGTTGTAGGCCATCATTGCACACGTCACTGCTCCGGTGGTGAACGATGGCGGTTGCAGCGAGCGTCTTTCTCACTTCCTTTTCCTTTTTTTTTTGTTTTTGCTTCTGTCCGCACGGGAAGTGTTTAAATACATTGTTTGTTCTCTTTATTAAAATATTCTTGTGGGTGCTAGCGCAGACTGAGATGCCACTATATTCCGCCATCGCTAGCCTGCCGCATCTGACCAGTTTGTACTTACTGCCCTCGCAGTGATGGATGCGACAGGAAAATACCCGACAGGGTTACTCCAAGGGTCCCGCGCGGATCCAGGAGCCTTTGACGAGTGCATTGAAACAGTCGTCCGAGACAGCTTCGGCAATGACGTATCGCATGGCCAGTACTGCAGCCTGGTGATCTACATCAAGAACGCAACAGCCGTCGAAGGAATGATGGAGTCTGCCTTGGACATCATGCATCCAGCGGTGAGAACGCACCTTATGAGAAGCCGATGCGTTAAAGCAGACTAAGAACAGTGGATCCGGCTTGGAGCGATGCACTATGCCGAGCTACGAACTTAAGTCGTTGCGAAGGTTTTAAGAGGATCCATTTGTGCTAGAGATTGAAACCACTGATGATGTAGATGAGTTGTAACTGTGGTTGTAGAGGAATAAGGCAGAGCACCAAGACTGCAAACTAGTCTATAGAACATGGTTAGGCATATAAAACGTTTTGGCATAGGTTAGATGCCTTGAATAAGTACTTGACAGTGAATCAAAGGGTGGGAACAGACAACTACTCTTCAATATTCGCACTCTAATTCAGGCGTAGTTTCTGGGCTGGATTTATAAGAATACGCCTACATAACAGGAGCCATGATAGTATTGCCGGATAATATTTCGACGCGTTGCAAATGCAGTAATACTTGTAGCTGATGTAATAAGACACGATATCAGGTTAGAGTGCCAAGACCAGTGGATGCAATGACAAGCTTAGTAGGAAAGGAAATCACTACAGCCACAGTTGACAGCCGTTCAGCGTCTTCGATTCGGGTGCTCGACATAACAGTTTCGTATACCGCTACTCCGGACTCAGGTTAGCAGAAGTCATGTGGGTCAAGGACACTTCTCAATTTAAAGTGTGCGAGCTATCGAAGATCACAAATAATAAAGAAAGCTTTGTGTAAAAGGTAAAGACCAGCCTCCACTCACTCTTCATATATTCTTGGCGGAACTATAGAGTGATTCTATGTGTAAGGTGATATATTTAGATTGAACAGATGAAAATATATATAAGGGCAGAATAAATGAAGACATATTCTTCCTAAAGTGACGCATACATTTTTATGGGGATATACGTGTCACATAATATATCAGTTGGACAGATAGCTTTATTAACTGCATTAATATCTTGTGCGTAAACTTAAAGGCGAATGAATAAGCAATTTGAAATGGAACAGAGCCCAGTAAAATGTGGTAACAAAATTTGAATGAATACCTTTCACACACACACACATAGGCAAGCGATAGAGGAAGCTGCAATTAATAACATTTTGTTAAAATCCAATAAGAGCTTGATTTTCGAGGGATGGGTATTTTGGCGAACAGAAAACCAAGAGTATGTTAGGAAAACCGTTTCCAATGAAATCAAAATTTCACCATGAGGTGGCTTAACACCAAGGGCAGAAATGTTAATTATGAGCCCCGCTCAGCTTTGATGGGCATTCTTTGCGCAAGCCATAGGTCCTTTTAGAGCAGTGGAGCTCATCATAAGGTTGATGAGGCTGACGGTGACGATGCGACCATTGGCAGATATTTATTTTCCGCCTGCTGATGTATTAGTGTCTGCTCTACGGGGTTACAGTCTAGGCCACTCTTGCCCTAAAAACGTACAAACCCTAATGCCTTCTGGTCCACCGGTGGGAATCTTGGCCTTGGCACCTTCATTAAAGTTCTGGATGACCGTATGTGATTTCAAGCGAAGAGGAAGCCCCTGAAGTGCGTGTGGTTGCATTTCTCCGACGTACAAGTCCCGTCTTCTTTTGTCTAGAATTTTAGTGGCGGCAAATGAAACCCAATACCTTGCTGCTAGAGGTCTTAAATATGCACCAAGCTATTGGAAAAATATCTATAGATTACGCGGATAGCCTTGTCGATGATGTGGTTGAACGATGCGATGTCAGGTGTCATTTACGACTCCTGGCGCAATGACATCTAGCCTAACAGTGTGACTGGGATTTCTGTTTTCTCTTAAAGCGAATTTGCATTTTGCTGCTTCAGTGTGCATTTGTGTTTTATTTGTGTATAGAAGTGCATCAAGACATTAACCCCAATATCATCTGGGTCGAATAAGCAAGTTTACCACATTGAGATAGACAAGAGAGAGGCTTTCTATGCTGGCAAAATCAATCTGGAGCTTTCCGAAGAAGAAAGCTTGAACCATATTACCTTTGAAATGCACAGCACAAAGAGTGGAACTGCACATTCCGGACAACTTTAATCAGGATCATATTTTTCCAACCGTATGTTTCACAATTTTGTGACCGTCACTTGCAGCGAAAAGCGCATCTAAGGGATAGACAGCTGAACACTTTCAACAATCATTGCAGTTGGGGCTCTTCAACCTGTCGCATGATTAGCGTGGGCTTCTTTTTTTATCTAGATTCGCTACTACAAACGACACTTTACATACATGGAAATTCCAATTCTCCGGCTTGGCATCTGCTTTCTAGACGACTGCAACAAACAAGATCTACAAAACATGTTGGATTCAGGTATGTGTCTCTAGACCTTGTAAACCAATCTTGTAAACCAAGCATAATGTCAGAGGACTTGCGTGCATTGTACTGGACCTCCTCTTTGTAGTGATTTGCCGGAGACCGTGCGTTGCGCTTCTTAGGTGATTTTTCATGAGGTAGAAAGAGGCTATCGGGGCAGAAATGAAACCATTATGTGTGGAAATATTAGTCGTATGCAATCAGAATAAAACGACACAATAAGGTTAGCGTAAATCTACAAAATACGCATTTAAGCCTGGCTAGCATTACTTCTTGAATGCCCGAATAAATAATGCAAATGAAACAAAATATTGCTCGGACCTATGTAAACTCGGTTGAAATGTTTCAGTATTTTTAACCTGATAGTGGATGTGGCAATATCAGAGTGTAACTTTGCAATGCGATGACTTTTCTGAGAGCAGGGAAGGAGGTGGAAATAAAGTATGTTACTTTTTTTTCAAGATGATAGATACAGAAGAATATTTATTGCTGCTCCGATCTTTAAGTAATACCTAGTATAATACGAAAAAATTAACTAAGTTCTACTATACTACAGACGAGCGACTTTCAGCAGCAGTTAGTTACGTTGAATTGAATTTGGCCTCCCCCCCCCCCCCCCCCCCCCCTTTTCTTTTCCTTTAAGGCTTTGTTACTTTACCTGAGACTCGCACGTGCGTGTCAGGAATGAATTCAAAATTCATCTCGCTTGGTTAGACTTTGGTTGTAGAATAGGATGCACTAAAGTAGCAGTGTGGGATAAGCGCACTGATTTCTAGACCGTACCGAAAGCACACATCACGAATGCCCAAGGATTTTTTTTTAGCCTGGGAAACGCATTACGCATAGCTTGAGCTTATCCAACCAACTTCACAAAGTTCGACACTAAAAAGCCTATATATTTTTCTTTGCAGTGAAACCTTCGATAATAGACCTTGTTGTCACAAACTGCGCTACGGCGGAACCTGTACCATGGAGTACTACACAGAAAGCAATCGTGTAAGTGGTTCAACTCATTTCTTGAGAAGCGAAAGGCATTTTTTTCTTAGAATTGCTCTGTACAACTGCTAATTACTTCCGCCTTCATACTCTTGGGGCGCAAGGCAGTTTTTAATAACGTTTTTCTGGTCTAGTTTTCATTCATGTACAACTTTCTGTGGCGTTGCTGATTGGAAGATCAAACATTAGATTTGGAATTTTTTCCACATTTAAACCCTTAATGCGTGAAAACGTGTTAGACATACTCTATGTTTGGTATAAAAGATATGGCATCGCAAAATAAAGGCTCACAAAAGACAAATGTTGCTTCCGCGTCACCAGTAGCCGCTACATATCTTAAAATGGTTTATAATAAGCTCCGATACTAATTTACACCACTAACATTTGTGCTTCGCGCAAGACGAACATTACAAAATAATATAGGTAAGCAGCTAAAGACCGGCCCTAGTGAAACATCTAAATACTCACGCTGACCGCAGCTGCTTAGTGCAGCTGTGTTATTCCTCCAGTTAATGGAGGCACATATTTTCAAAGACGAATGACAGCACATTCATCTCAAACTGCTTCACCTCTTCAGTATTTTTGATACCGTTTGTTACTTAAACTCTTTCGTTTTTAAAGCAGAACGAGATGCTCTTGTTCAGCAGTATAAATTGAGCACATTTAATCTGAACTGTGCATTTCATGCATTATCATTTTCCTTAGCCAGTGTTAAGCCGACTTCATGCTAGAGTAGCTTTTTACCAACAAAAAGGCACCAGATGTTGATTTCACAGGTTTATTATTATATCAAAGCAGCGCCACTAAGTACCAAAGGCATGTAACGGGCTATCTAGATTTTGTACTGTTGTACAAAAGTACGGATAAAGAGGGCATTTTTATATTTCATGCTAAACGACATAAAATATGCAGGGTGTAAAGTGCACTTTTATCTTAGCGACCGCATAAATCAGAAATAGATTGATAGTCGATAGTATTTAAAGTCTTAAAAGAGAAACAAAACTATTCTTTCTCAAGAAACATTGCAGCTCTCTCCCTCTCTCAGTGATTCTGCGTTGTTCTACGTCCAGAATATTTTTAGGCCTCCTAGGTGTTGCCATCGCGACTGCCACCGGGATCGACCTCTTCATGCCTGTACAACCAAAGAGTGATCCAAAACAGAGTAAGCGGATCAACCTCTTATTTTTAAAACCGAAATTGTAAATAAATATGCGGCAGTATGTTTTTCCTCCTTGCCCTTTTTACCGTCTCTCCCAAATCTTGGCGTCCTTATTGCAGACTAAACATATCAGTGCGACCCAGAATTGCGGCAAAACAACAGAAGTTTAGGTGTATAAACTAAGGCGAGGAGCTTTTCTGCTAAAAAAATAAAGCGCGTCTTGAGGGGACAGCATAAAAATTGGTCTCAGACTTCAGCAAAGTAAATAAACTGAACCACTTAGCAGAATTGTAGCTCATAGAGCTTATACCACTGTAGGTTATAACAACAATGTATAATTTCTGCTTTCATGTCGCCATCAGTACGAGAGATGAATGTCTAATGCCTCGATTGCACCTTTACTTATTAATGGTCAGAGCTCCGATGAATTAACGATATTATTACAGGACGGCAAGCCAGTGGAGAGAGAACATGACAAATGGCGATGAAATGATTTTAATGCAGGAATGCATTTAACGGCTACATATTCAGCTCCCATTCTGTGTTGTTCTTGCGACTGAAGGAAGAAGGAAAAGAAAATGCACGGAGCTGCTACTGGCTCTGCAGCTGAGCCACCTTCGAAGCCTCGTGCGGACAGAAGAGAAAATAAAGAAGAAAGAAAAACAGAGACAGAAAGATGCGCGTCGCAACAGCCTTCTTCCACCACCGAAGCGGTAGCTGGTGCAACGACGGCCTACAACCGATCGAAATATAGTGGGAGGCTAGCCCCACCGCTAGCGTCGCTGATTTACCTGTCCCAGCCCCGTAAAGCCAGGAGCAGCCCATTCTCTGCCATGGTTCCGTCCCCCAGGGCAGATGGACATTCATATGTGGCACGGTTAATATCAGAAAATGTTCAGAAAATCTCGTGTGCTTTTGGAGTAAGTCTTAATTCGAAGTAATGTCAGGTGAAAAATTACTAACTGTAATAGTCTTTTTAATTTACTACCAGCAATAATGACGTTGCGCAGGTACAAGATTGTTAGTATAGTACGCTTCCAGTCTAGTGCCAAGAATTGCCGCTAGCGGCCACCTATTCGCCATGTGGCGCCACACTAGAGTGCCTAGAACACAATTTTGGTCGGATCGGGGAGACGACACTAGATGGCACAATTTGCCCAAAAGTTGCCATATCCTCTGCTAATCAGATCTTCGTGCTAGAACTGCAATTTTGTTTTTCTCTTTGACATCCCACTCGTCAACTGCCACCTATGTAGCTATACCGCTATGAGCAATGGTTACCGTCAATAACCCACTTCAAGTCTTTACCAGAAGTGGATCTTGTAGTGATTACAACTTTGCACGGCATGTCGATGTGCATGGGATCCTGTGCGGTTACAGAGGATCCCATGCGTGATTTAAACTAAGTTTCCTCGCTATCTTTACTCCGTTTATGCCGTCAGAACATGGCCTAGCACGCATGCATTCTTGCTGTGGAGTAATCTCGGAGTAGATCGAATTAGGTCGCCAATATATAGTACTGGGTCTAGAGCGACCGCTCCTGTTCATACCACTGCCCACTTTTAGCATTACTCGCTTCTTAGTATTAGAAGATGTCGGGTAACATGTCGCCAAGAGGTGATAGGCGGGGCTTAGGGGCGTATCGAACGACATGTGTAGGGGGATGCCTTCATATGTAGCGGCGTACAATCATCGGTGTGGTCTTCCGGTCGGGTCTCTCCTTCATCGCGCCTTGTATTCGGGTCACGGGAGGGGAAGGTAGGGTCTGGCAGGCTGAAAACAGCTGGGAGATGTGCACCAGGAACCAGCTGCGGCGTTTTAAGCGGACGCAGGATGGCGAAGCTCCAATGCCAGGTTAAGAAGGTATGCAGGTACCACACAATCTTCACCAAATGTTACGGAACAGCAAGATGCATAGTGAAAAGGGAACGTGACCGACGGCGATGAGTTAAGTTTTATTGCGAAAGCAAAAAACATCAGTGCTACGCCAGGTCTAACCGTTCGTCGCTGTGTGCCTTATCCGTGGCCCCAGAGCCGGCGCTGCGCCTAACAGATGAAGGAGGAAAAGAAGAAAAACGCTCGGTCACCCACCGCTCATGCTTTCACTCAATATTCGGTTCAGCAGCGGTGAACCCTTGTAATGTTTTCATAGCGGGACTGGTGCGAGCGCTCCTTCTTTTTTTTCTTGGCGCTCTGCTGCCCACGCTACTGCCCATTTCTTTGTCTTCCTCGTCCATATATTTCTTATGCCGGAGCCTCGGGAGGTGTCACGTATTGTTCGTTCACATGTTCACTAAGTACCTGAGACCGTGATATGCCCTCCATAACTACTAGAGGGAGAGAGGGAGAGAGAAAAACAACTTTATTTTAAAGATTGGAAGATCATGGACGACTATAATTTAGTACGACTGCCATACAGGCGTGACCTCCAGGCCCTAGTTAACCAGGCTGCCTGTGTTGTTTTTTCGAGCTTAAACAGCAGTTGCTTACTGCTATAGACTCCACGCTGTATTTAGTAAAGCTTTTTGCCAAACATCGACTAGACGGACGGCGTATGCGCGCCCGAAAATACGAGAATGTAGCTACAAGTACTGCACACCATTAGTTCCGATAATTTGCGTATACCAGGAAATTGTTGTATATAATGCTGATATTACCGTACGTTGGTTTTCGATTCACTGAGCACAATTTAGTTTTATAGTGGGAAAAAACGTAGTTTATTTCAGCTGGCCGCCATTATATACTGCTTTCAGATAAAATAATTAAGAAATAAGCGAGGTACTTTCTGCGTTTTTGCGCGAGAGCCAGCAGGCTGTGACATGGTGATCTCGTTCCCTGCAAAGCCCCAGGTCTTTCTTCACACCTTCGACACCGGTTGATCTTTGCTTCTTGGTGTAGTTTAAAAAAAAAAAAACGAAAAATGCAGTCATGCTATTGCGCAATTCAGCAAGCGTTTAAGAATAAGAGAAGTAAGAATTAGAAGGGTTCAAAGCTCCTGAACCGAATATAGAGCGAAAAAATCCCCTGCGGGTGACCCATGCGTTCTTTTTCTTCTTGCTTTATTTATTTTTTCTTTATTTAGAACATACTGCAGTCAATATAGACCAAGCAGGAGGGCAATACAGGACAAAAGAAAATGCATTTCAGCGCCACCATCGGCAAGAAAAATATAAAATGAACAGGGTACAATGCAAACATATGATGGGGGAAAAAAAATTGAATCAGCAAATAGGGAAGCAAAAAATCAAAGCAGGGCTTTTCGTACACCTTCTTCAAAAACTGTTACATTATTAGCGGAGAAAACATCTTTTGGAAGTGCATTCCACTGGGAGACAGTGCGCGGAGTCGTGTGACTTCATGCCGCCCTACTAGAGGAGTACTGCTACCCTGAAACACGGACACGGAAACGGACACGACACACAGCGACGAGCGGTTAGACCTGGAGTATTATAGCTTTCGCAATGAGAACGCATGGAGGTTAACAAGGCCAGGAGCATTTTTCTAGCTTATACGTGCTGAGAAGGTTGAAGGAAGCGAATGAAGGATAAAAAAATGAATGATCAGAACAGGGAGGAAAATAAGAACGTGTGTGGAAACATTTAGACTGCACACAGAGCGTCAGCAGTGTGCAGGCGAGGTCTGTGTTCTTGAAATTTTTCAAGAGAGCTTCGATGGCTCTCTTCAGAGACAAAACAAAAAGTAGAGCCAGACACGATGGTTGTGGCTTCCCTCAGCTTACGGGCGTATAAACGCTCAAGCTATTATCCAGAAATACTCGTTAACTCCCAAACCGAGCGCAGTCTCATCTGAGGTGCAGAATTCTCTCCTCGCACCAGCAGTACTCCCATGTTTTAGAGTATGCTATTCTGAAGTCGTCGGAGTAAGCATTCGTAAAAAAAACGTGCCAGCTACAACATTTGCTACAACAACCACGCATCGCAACGGGAGAGAAAGTGCCAGCTACAACAGTTGCTACAACAACCACGCATCGCAACGGGAGAGACCGGATGGTAGCTTTATTTGGAGAAAAAAGCTGTGATTGTGCAAACTGCGACCACGCATGCCGTAGATGTTACTTTGTGGAACGCAGTCGTACGTATTGCGCCATGTCGATGGTTTCAAGTGAACGCGGGGCGCAATTGTTCGGACGAGCAATACTGTCAGCTGAGTCGTGGCCGACAATAGCACTGCGCCTTGCTGCCACTGAAAACTCCTGTCATGGGCATGTCCCAATCAAACGTTTTTTTTTATCTCTCAATTAACAAAGTTGCTCTAGCTCTAAAGTATTGTTTTCAGTGTTCGTTTAGAGCAGTCCCTGGTAATTCTGAATATAACTCCGCGCCACTCCATTCGACACTATAGCCAAACGGGCAAGTTTGTGGAACATATTCAATGGAAAAACAGAGTGATAGACAAACACCGCTTTATTGTATATGAAAATTGCAAAATTTATTTGCTGCGCTTTTACGTTTAGTCGTAAACGAGTAACGGTCATAATAATTAGTTCAAAACGTAGCAAAGAACAGCACCTTTAAATTATAAGGCAATAACAGGAAAAAAATATCACACTACTATCTGAGCATGTACTGCAACGTTTTGCCATTATTTTCTCATAGAAACAAGCTAACAATAGAACCAATAGAAACATACTTACGCAGAGCTCGTGATTCACATTACCGGTACCATAAGCATGACAGAAAAGCAATTGTCAAAGGTCAAACCATGAATAATTGTCCATTTGTATTTGCTTCTCATGGCTGTCAATAGCGAAACTGAGACTCTGTGCTAACGTAATGGTGTGTTTGTTTTCCAGGCAGTTTGGTTAAGTTCATGAAGGCGTTCTCGGCGGCATCTAACACACGCCATCTGATGAGGGCAGCCAGCAGGGCTGATGCCGAACGCTACGCTCTGCAGTTTTTCCACGGCCTACGAATCTTCAGCTTAGGCCATGTAGTTCTTGGTCATTGCTTCATGACCGTATCGGACAGCGTGTGTAAGTATATACCACCTTCTTTTTGTATTCTTTTGATATCTCATTCGCACGCATTCAATTTGAAATCCCTTTAGTCATTGCCGCAGCGTTGTTTTGAAGGCTATGACATAAGGAAGTCCTGCGCTCAGCCTCATCCCATGGAATGGACAGAAGTTCAATGCCTAGGGCGTCGTAAAAGTGACATCAAGGATTTAGAAAATTCTCTTGAAAAGGCAAGCTTTAAGCCTGAATTCGGAGTGTGCAGTGTGCAAAGGAATAAAGGAAAGCGTGTCCAGAATGTACCTAGTGTAATGTTTTCAACACGAGTTGCTAGTGATCGCAATATTTTCCCATATCGCAAGAGTGTGCTAGAGGAATCAGTATAATAGCAGTTCCTCTCTGTGAATGTGAGTAGATTCTGCCATTTATTCCAAAAACACACCCTGCCCTGCTCGTTTTTTTAAGGGAGCCTTAACTAGTCGGTGCGAGCTCAGGACAATAATGAAAAGCAATATTTTATTCATGGAAATGTTAGAGCATGTAATTTTTGTTATAGTATTGCCAAGTTATGTCATATTTAAAACTAATATAAAACGTGGGACAGCCGAAAGATTGCAATGAGATCAAGGAAGTGGATATCACCTAAATAAAGGTTGTTTGGTTTACGGGGTTTAACGTCCTAAAAGTTCTCAGGCTATGCGAGGCGCCGTAGTAGAGGGCTTTGGTAATTTCAATAACCTGGGTTTCTTCAACGTGCCCTGACATCGCATACATGCAAAGGTCGCCTTCCTTACCGCCTCTTCGAAAAGTTTGCATCGCGGCCAAGATTTCATCCAGGGTTCTGGGGTTGAGAAGTCGAGCGGGGTAACCACTGAGGCACCGCGGCGGGCCTAGAAAAACAGACTATAGTAAAGGGTCATGGGCAGGATCTTTACTTCGAAGCTAAAAGATATGAGTAAAGATTAACAGACTAGTTTCCAAGACAGGGCAATCGTAGCAGAAGGAGGAGGGGGGTGTCACAAACATAGATAGGAATCAGAGTTAGGCATCGCGAGATAATAAAATGACGAATCTGCCATGACACAGATTCGGGAGAGGCCTTTCCAGTAGGGGGCTTGGTTACGCTGATGATGATCAGTCGTGCTCAACTAGGGTGGAGTAACAATCATTGAGCCGATTTTCCCAAAACGCGTGCCAACCAGGTCTCTTTCCCATTCGGTGTACATAAGGTTATACCCTAGCTAATTGTTACCCATGCTATACCCATGCGGTGCTTATTTGAATACAATCAAAACTCGATCTAACGAAACCCGATTTAACGAAAGTCCCGATTTAACGAAAGTCTCGATTTAATGAAGACATCCCAATTCCCTCTTAGACTCTCATATGCTCCAATGCTTTGAGTAACTCGATATAACGAAATTGATTTCGCTATCCATCCCGTTTTAACGAAGGTTCTGCTGAAAATTGAAGGCGTAAAAGTCAATTTTGGTCTATTTTGCATAAAAATCTCAAGAATGTATTGACTGCGAGCCAACGGTAACATTGTGTGGTAAATACATCCCGCTTTTACTAAACTTCGCGGAGCGAAACGCGAGTTATAGTGATTTTAATTCACGACATTTTGTCAGTGGTAGAAAGCCGGCCCGTCGACCGCGTAGTTGGCAGCGCTGCCGCATACGAAAACCGGTGCAAATCATGGTTGCCCTTAATCTGCTGCGACAGTTTTCCAGAACACATGAGGGAAGAACGCACGAAACCTCCGAGCAGATGTTGCTTACAAACCGCAAGCAAGCAAAGGTCAGTGACGTCTTTGCTGGGAAAAAAATTTGATCCCCTTGCCAATGTAAAAATTTCGTTCGTACTTTCCATGCGCGCTGTAGGTGTCGGTGGTTGCGCGGGTCGCATTTTCATTGCAGCAACATAGCATTGTGGACAAACTGCTATTGCACTTAAAGATTACGTAACAGTGCAGCTTCTTTGGGCCTTCTTTTAGGTTGGCTATTACATGCTTTCAAAATACGATTTCATTTTCAGCGCCTCAACTCTTTGCAAATATGAAGCCGCGATACTTCCTTGATGCCGTCACACCATATATTAATTGGTTGTATCCGATTAACTGACCGAGGAATCCCTCCCTCTACTTAACGGAGTTCCCAATTTAACAAAATATTTCGCGGCTCCCTTCAACTTCGTTAAATCGAGTTTGAACTGTATAATGATGCGGGTACTATAGGTAAGTAAAGTATTTGGAATTTGGATGGCAAAACGCTACAAATCGAAACACATATTTTATGATAATTCAAGCACTTTACATGTATACGCGATTGGATCACATTTAAGGGGAAATATTGGTTTGTTGGTTTGTGGTTTGTGGGTTTTAACGTCCAAAAGCGACTTATACTATTAGAGACGCCATAGTGAAGGACTGCGGTAATTTCGACCACCTGGGGTTCTTTAACGTCCACTGACATCACACAGCACACGGGCGCCTTGATTTTCGCCTCCACCGAAAAGCTGCAAGACGTTACAAACTTTGCCTACTTAATATCAAATGAATTCTGAATATCTCTTGTTTTTATGAAGAAATATGTCCTCGTTTATACATAGCCATCACGGCTGTTAAAAATAACTTAGATGTTGCGTAGGCGCTTAGCCGTCGCATATCTGTTAGGCATTTACCCGCGATGACGCTTGCACATCTAAGTCTAACGTTTCTTTGATGAATTATATTCAATGAACAAAATATTAGTAAAAGAAGGTGTGCTAGGATTTCTGCTCAGCTGGACTCCAAGACATCTCCAGGCACTGATGAAATACGCAACACGTTTCTTAGGTCGTATGCTCAATTGTGGGGCAAGTTTTTAAAGGGCACTGTCCAGGGAAGGCCCTTTTAAGCAAAGGAGTCCAGTGTTTCGATCAGGTACCGGAGATAGTCTGTGCAAAATGCTACAGTGACACGCGCGCCGCAAAGCATCGAAAATACAATTCAAAGCTCTCTCATGCTCTCCTCCGGGAAGCCAGCTTCCCCGTTTCCTGCGCTGGCCCGACGGGCCACAGCAATGACGTACGTACCGCGAACGATGTCCATTGGTCCGTCTCGCTGACTGACGGGAGAAGGATGGGTGTCTACCGCTCGCAGCGCGCTTTTCCCTTACCACGGCCAGACTGAATCCAGCGGCGCGCTCCCTCGACCGTTTTTTTTTTTTCCGCGCACGCGGAGAGCCACGCCCCACCTCCCGCCAAACGCGGAGGAGGAAGGGGAATTTGTATTGCGGAGGCTAGATGACCTCGGGCAGGAGAGTGAAAAACCTTTGCGAGGGAACGGAAGGAGAGAGGCATGACAGAATCGGGTGAATGCGGTGGCTGTAACTGCGTTATTAGTTACTCTTTTCAAAAACATTTTGCGACCTTGCGTTCTAGGGGCGAAGTCTCACAGTCACCGGGGAAGAAAATATTTTCGACCGGAGGGTGGACAGTGGACCTTTAAATCTAATAGTTTTGAGGTCACTAGCGTGCTGAGAGTTCCTGACTAACCGCAACTTATCAAAATCACGGAAGCTCTCAAAAAACAAACAGGAAGTACCTTCTTCCTACAGGCCAAGTTTTCTTCTGTGCACAGAAATATAATTGCCAGAATATATAATCCGTAAATTCATAATGTTCTAGCAAAGAAATAAGCAAGCTCTTAATAACCCTCATCGGGTTCGGTAAGCATTTGGACAGTGCAGCAGTTCATCATTTCAATTGCTCATAACTTAGGTTCGGTTGGTTTGGTTTGTGGGGTTCAATTTCCAAAAGCGACTCAAGCTATTAGAGACGCCGTGGCGGAGGACTGAGAAAGTCTCGACCACATAGGGTTCTTTAGCACACGGGTGTGTTACTTTTCGCCTCAATCCAAAAGCAGGAGCCGCGGCCAAGTTTCGATCCCGCATCCTTGGGCACAGTAGTCAAGCGCCCTAACCACTGCACCACCACGACGGGGCGGCTCATAACTTAGTGTCGACATCAGAGAGCAATAAGCATGTTATTAATAATTTCTTCTTTATATAGAACTCGTTCAGCGGCATCTGCCATCGGAGGTTATAGCAGGCGTGAGACACTGTAATGAAATATCGGTTTCTTGTACTGACGTATTTATTTTAGAAAGATATCAAGGTGCAGTTTTGATTGTGTTCTTTTGGTTTTGTCGCGGTGTAATCTTGTATTCTGCAGCCACCAGTGTAAGGTTCTCTTTTTTTATCGATATTTATTGCCCCAGGGCATCAGTAGGGTATGAGATTATAGATGAATAAATGATTAAATGAATATGTCACTTGGACGCAGGGATCAGCCAACCTTTTTCCTTTCGTTCTCTTTTGTTTCTCGTGTATATAATTACATTACTTACAATGCACCATTTAAAACCCGAAAATTCGAAGACGATTGCATAGTTTATCAAGGAATTCTTAGCTCAAACTGCGAGCTACCTCCAGCGATTCACTATGTACGAACGCTTGGCCTTGACGAGTTAAAGCACCGCTCAGCGCTTGCCGGAGGGCCCGGCAGCCTCCCAAGGCGGCTAAATGTCACCAATGATCTCATGTAGTCAGTAGCAACGTCATCCGCAGGATAAGCCTCAAAGATCTCGATTGGACCCGTGCATATCGTGCTGCTTGATTTCGGGGTGGGCTGCTCGCGCAGACTGATGAAAGAGTCCGTCCTGGAGGAGCGCTCGAGCATTCGTGCTAAGCGCGCTGACGGGTGTGAATATCAAATAGACCTTATCAATTGCTGAAACGCTAGAAAACATGTTTAGATTCCACTTGTGACCAAGACATTAAACAGGGGTTAGTGTAAATGTGGAGAAACGCCTGGGAATAGTTCAAGCCTTGGTTCCCCTTTGTAGCGGGTAATCCTCGTTCTCTTAAACACAAAACCGCAACGAAACTGCAATAATAATAAAGGACCGTAGTGCAATGTTGGTCAAGAAAGAGGCTTTTGGCTAGCGAAATATTAGTACGCCAGATACGAGAACTATTAGTAGGGACATATCAGCGCATTTTGTTTGATCAAACTATCTTCGGACTTCCAATGTATCTACCATGTAATCAAACCTTGATTTACCGCCGCTATAGCTGTACGCTGCAAACAAGCGCAAAGTATGATTTTGTTAAGCGGGGGGCACTTTACGGCGGACGTTTTGTAAGCAAGCAGAGCGTCCTTTATGTATCGCTTCGCCAGCGGAGTTCTCCATATTACGGCCCCAATGTTTACACGGGCCAGCTTGAGACCAGACCACATTGTCCGTTTTATGACGTTAGAGAGGACAGTGTGCACATGTTTGCACAGTGTCCTCTTCCTGAAGCCCTTTTCCGTCGTGTAACTGATCTCTTCCAGCTTCCGGGTATATCGTATCAGACTGTGCGATACCTTAATCCGTTGCCAGGCGAAGTCGTTAACCAGTTCGTCCTCCTGCGAGTGGGTTCGCATTGAAAGTATGCCTGGCACGCTTCGCGGCCGTATAGTGCAGCATGATTCTGGACCTCCATGAAGTACCTGCAGAGGTACGAAAAGAGGTCTGGTTCCATCTGCAGGGGGAACGTCGCATTCTCTGCAAGCGGAGGTTGTCGGAGATTTGGTGTCGGCCGTCTGTTTTGTTTCGGGTACTGCTGGAACAATGTTTCAATACGATCCCATCGCAGAAAGCTGTCGCCCTTGGTGATACCTGCTGCGTGGTCGTGAAGGTTCAACGCCTCGTTGGCAGAATGCCACGATGGTGCAGCAGGCCGTCTTCGCGTTCGATGCAACCCAGTCCTGCGGGGAATCGCGCGGCAGACTCCACCAGACCCACTTCGTCTTGGGGGAGGAGGGGGGCGGGGAGCTGCTGGCGGTGTTGAACGAATGATGATCGGCTGATGAGTAATGTGAGACTATGGGGTCTTTTAGGGTGTCAAGTCCCCCTCCCCATCTGACAACGGTAGCGAGCTCACCAGAGTACTGCAGAATGAATTGCTCATATCGCCTATATGCATGTAGGTTCCACCTCGATCACTTGCACAACGTTGGCCAAATATCATGTAACACCAAAGTACTTCCCAATCTATTTATACCTCGTACGTCTGCGGACAGGAACAACCTTCCCTCTTCAGTGTTAACAATTTAAACTTTACCATTTTCGGATCCCCACTGTGCACTGGTTTGTCGACGCTTTTGAAAACGTGTCTCCTGCTCTATTACGTCGAGTTCATGTCAGTTGAACCATGTTCTCCTTGTTTTGTTTCTTGTTTCATAGCATGCGGTGCTCCTTTATCTTTCCTTTTTTATCTTTAAAGCTTTATTGCAGTAAACACCATCACCTCTCTAATGTTTTACCCTCACGGTACGAACTCTTGATCCGTCGTACTTACCTGATGTGTGGCATTTTGGTTTCAGAGAGTGGTAAGATAACTTCTGGTTTGGAATCAATGCCATTATCATGTCCTGTAAATGAACGTAATTATGATTTTTCTTTTTAAACACAATCAGCACTCCTCCATGGGCACAGACGAGCCTGCTATATGCTTAAAATAAATAAATGAATCAAGGAAGAATATATAATCTTACTGTATGGGATCTGTAGGCCAAGTGACGATATAGAAATATGAAATGTTCTCAGAGTTATCTCAATGTAACGCAAAAATGCTTAGCTAAGATCACGATTTTGTTGAGTTTGTGCTCGGTTTTCTACTTAATAAGAACCTTGCCTCTCAACTCGCTTTTTTACTTCTGCTTGCCGTATTTTTTGCGATCTTTTAGGACCTATGTATGCCGGCACTGCTTTTGGTGAACAAATAATTATATTAACAGCATTCTTTCGTTCTCACAGCGCGGTTCCTGAATTTCCTCATTGACTCCACCCATTGGTCATCCTTGGTTATAACAGCAGCGTTCAACAGCGTTGACACATTCTTTTTCCTCAGGCAAGTATGGTAAGGTAAAATTTAATGGGAGCAGCGTAATTAAGACATGAAATAAAGGAGTAAGAGCACCTTTTGCTACGAAAAATAATAGTAAAAATGTAACAAGCGCACGAGTGAACAGGAACGGTGCAATATTCGTATCTGAAATAAATGGATTCGTTTGAACTTCATATTTCCTTTTTGAAAATATTATGGCGCCAACTTAGGCTCCGCCTATATAGATGTGACGCAATAGCGTACGATACAAGCCCCGAAATAAACACCCACTTTAACCTAGCCGTATCTAACGCCAGTTGTTTCGACAGTGCAACCTCCTGACGCCCCTATCCGGCTTGCTGTCGCTTCCTTGCTCTTCGGGCTGCTGCGTCGACTCGGAGGCCTCTTTTTGAGGAAAGGAAACCGGTGTCTTAATCTTGGCCCTAGAACGGACGGCATATGTCGTGTCAATTTGAGAGGAGACGGGAGTGGGAGAGGTTGACGTACAGTTTCAGCGCCTTAAGGAGAAGAGCGAGAGCAGCAAGCTTGCCACCCGTACTGTTGGTTAGGCCGGGTTCGAAAATAGGCGCAAATTCAAGAGATGCAGACGTCGAAGAAGGAAAAAACATTAAGAGGGGCCATTATGCGGCATTTCTGAAGCCAACTTAAGGGCTCTGCTTGGACAGTTGGACAGGTATCTACTGTGTCTTCGCACGTTTGCGCATTCGTCTCTAGCGCCACGAAGATCGAAGTGTGCAGACGAACTCGCATTGTGCCGAGCTGCCGCCTGATGTCATGGGCTTCCGAAACCTCTTACGAGGGCATAATGAAAAAAGTAATGTGCGTAACAGAGAATACCCAATGTTCTCGGCAGTTCTCTAAAACCATGCATCATCCGCGCAACGTAAATACTGCATAAAATGAGGATTCTCAAGTCTGCCTGGCCACCTCTTTCAACAGTCTAGTCATTATGGGTTACACAGACGATGCGCGAGGTGAAGTGTTAACGAGGAATCCCAAGTCCTTATGAGAGTATGTTACTTCGGCCCCATTTTATTGCAAAAGCAATACTACTCTAGGTTTCGAGCCTTCAGCGTAGCGCAGCCGGTAGCCACGTCTTACCCACCTGACACTGTGATGTCACACCCCACGTGACACTAGGGTGAGAGCTGGGCTACCAACTCAAGCAGTCGACAGAAGCTGCCAACTTGGGTGTCTCGTTTCACATGAGACGGTTATGTCAGAATCGGCCTGCTAGGACACTGGCATTCACGTTACCCCTATAAGCCACTAAGGCACGTTCATACGGCTTGGTTAAAGCAGGGACTTATATGTGGGCTGAGGAAGATAAAAAGAGAACAAGAACGCTCGGTCGCCAGCAGCTAATGCTTTTGCTCAATATTTGGTTCACCAGCGTTGAACCCTTGTGAAGTTTTTGCTGTTCAGCTTAGTTAGCGAGGGCCTCTCTATGCTTTCCTTTTTCCGTGGATGCAGGCCACCTAGTAATAGTGAAAACAGGTGCACGCCTAATTTTACAAAGTTTAAAGCATGGGACAAATGTTCAACTATGCGACTGAGAAGTCGAATCTACCCTATGGTTACTTCAGGCAAAGACAGTACGTGTATTGACTTGATGGACCTTCGTTGTGTCTACTGTATGCATTCAAAAGGTCAGCATGTCCAGGTTTTATATAAAATATATAGTCCGCTGTGTGCGCTTCCAATTCGTGCAGCCTGTTTCACTTTCGGAACGTAGAAATTTTCAGTTGATAAATGCGGCTAATTCTTCCTTTCATAGATTGCGAAATTTGGAAATTCACAATAGGCCACAGTCCATAACCAAAACGAAATGGTGGTGGGATGCATATAGTTAAGAATAGAGCGTTAATTTGGTGCTTGATTATTTTACACTTATCCTCTTGCCATTTTGCAGCGGATTCTTCCTTTGCTTCATCCTGCTGAAGCAGAAGAGAAATAGCCCCATCATCTTCGTTATCGGTGTGGTACGCAGGTTGATCAGGTAAGAATAACTAACGTGTAGTTGAACTCGCCATTCGCGCAACGAGAAAAACGATAGAAAGAAAGCGGCTGGGTATTGAGACAAGTCAGAAATGAGGGAAGGAGGGGGTGGTGGAAGGACATCATGTATTTATTTTGAGCCGCCACTAAGGCGCAACAGAGGATTCCAGCGCCAGAAATAAACATTGGTCCACATCCTTGAGGGAGGCGTTCCGAAATACAGAAGATGCTTCCGTGCTATGCAGATTTTCCAGTGAGGCATTTTAAGAGAACACACACACACACACACACACACACACGCACACACACACACACACACACACACACACACACACACACACACACACACACACACACACACACACACACACACACAGACACACACACACACACACACACACACACACACACACACACACACACACGCACGCACGCACGCACGCACGCACGCACGCACGCGCACGCACGCACGCGCACACACACACACACACACACACACACACACACACACACACACACACACACACACACACACACACACACACACACACACACACACACACACACACACACACACACACACACACACACACACACACACACACACACACACACACACACACACACACACACACACACACACACACACACACACACACACACACACACACACACACACACACACACACACACACACACACACACACACACATGCCTGGAGAAAGAACTGGGAAATCATTAAGGACGAACACTATCAAACTGAAACAAAATATTACAGTTTTCCTAACCGACAGAGTATCCGTATAGAAAAGATACAACAACAAATCGTGGAACCTGTAACGGATATAGATGTTAACGGTGCAGGTGTTGTTGAGAAAAAAACGTTTTTATTTCAGTTAATCAAAGGTCGTTATGAAGCAGACGCTATAGTCATATATTTTCTTTTCTGCATGATATGTCACAAGACAAACACACGCCCGAACACTAGCTCCGTATTCCAATCGCCATAACTGCTTTAAATCTTCTTTCTTTCCCCGAACTATTACTGAATAGAATTAACTAGAGAATGACACTTTTTTCTACCTTCACTGGCCCTGTTTTACTGATGTCTCAATTTTTGACCGGTTCTATAAGCAATACAATGATTCTCTTTGGCATAATTGCTTTTATTTCAGTTGTTCCTTTGTATTAAGCTTTCTGTGCGTATTATATTGTGTCTTTTTACCTCTAATGCTATGTAGCATATTATATCGCACGCTGCAAAAATCCTGTGTGCGATTGGTTTCTTTATAAATATATACATGATTTATTAAATAAAAAGATGTCATGGTCATAGTCATCTGGAATATCATTCTTCATGCGCACAATTCCATGCAGAAGGAAAAATGTCTCCCCTGTCCTCGCCTACAAGCGTGCGGACTTCCAAATAATCTCTCTGGCTGCGAGTTTCAAACCTCTGTTCTAAAGGCAGTAGCGTCAGTTGGTTTAGAAATAAAACTAAGCTTTTACGCTAATTACACAAGGTTAACTATTTTCTCTAGATGAAAGAATACTCAAGCCGCCTGGCCACTAGCAGCAGTTCCACGCATGCTATAATAACGTATTGCAAAATCTCGTTCAAAAGTTCATATATCTACAGAGAGCGTTATTAGAGAGATTTAGCATACCGTGATCCGCAATCCGCCACCGTGACCCTCTACCGCTCGTGGGCGGGGCGCATAAGCTGATTGGTTCCGATGCGGCAGGTCAATGTGCCGACATCAAGTATGTGGCGCCATCTATCGGTATCAAAGTGATCTGGGCATGCGCAATAGAACGCGCGGTGGCGGATCACGGTAGCGGATCGCGGATCACGGTGTGCTAAATCTCTCTATTTTCTTTGTTTGCGCATAATTTATTTGGATAGCAATATTGTTTTATCGAGATGGCCTTTAAGATCAGATTCACCGCACCCAAACTACTACTCGTACTGCGGCTTTGCTTTTCTTTGTCAAATTATTACCGGTTGGTTAGTAACCATCAGGTGAAATAGTGGGTGCATGGCACAAATATAGACCATAAATGAAAGTATTTCTAACACAGCAATGTTCGCCGGCAACTGAAACGCAAATCTTGCATTCTTTTCTGAACTCTCTGCATTGCCTTTCCGCAGGACATGCGTTCCCTTATTCTTCATCCTCATGTGCTTCTACATCGTACCTCTCTTCGTAACCGGGCCAGAAGCAAAGACGTTCTTCCTTACCTTCCGCGAGGAGGTGGCCTATCATTGGTGGCACTTCCTGCTTCACATCCAAAACTACTACAAGAAAGATCCGCGGGTAAGCTTCCCATTCATTTTTGACCTTAAGGAGATATGATGTGATAAACGGCCAAAACGTTAATTTTTTGAACCGTGCGCAGAACGTCCACGTTTAGAGCATCGTTCATGGGAAAACCAGGGAGGCAGGAGGAATGAAGGAACAATGGCATGAACCTACACATAAGTAAGAGCGAGAGCACTCCAGCACGCGAAGTACAGGCAGATACCTTTTTACAACGCCTAGCGCGCGGAAGAGGTGAGAAAAATAAAGGCGAAAGAAAAAAAAAAAACCCTTGTCGGATGAATCAGTTGGGCGGGTGAGAAATGCGGAACAGCTTAAAAAAAAACAACAGAATAAAACGCCTGTCCAATTGAAACAGAGCTGCGCGCAGAATGTTTATTGCTTTCTCTCTGCCTGAAATCTGCCTCTAATGTGTTCGCGTCTTTGGCTCTCTCAAAGCGAGTTGTTTTCTCCTACTTAACGAGCTTGCCTGTACTTTTACTTCCAAACTTGCAGAAGCAAAGAGGTGGGGGGAGGGCAGGGGCATGGCTTCGTCGATGCTATAACTACTGCGAATTAAAAATTTTACTGCTAATTTATGACACAAATTGGAGGTTCATCGCGTATTCTTGATCGCCGTCTACGGCGTGGGGTAAAAGCTGGAATGCGTGAACGCGACGCCTGAACTGCAGGCCTCAGATGGGAGGCAATCGGTCGCACCATGCATCGTTGCTTTGAGAAGAGCACAACACAGACTGCAAAGAAGCTTTGGGCGTCCCTTGCCTAGATGCGGACAACCATAGGTTTAGCCGACTCGCAACCTTCTGACGATCCTGACCTAATCTTCCACCGTGCTCGCACGCACACGCACACGCACACGCACACGCACACACACACACACACACACACACACACACACACACACACACACACACACACACACACACACACACACACACACACACACACACACACACACACACACACACACACACACACACACACACACACACACACACACACACACACACACACACACACACACACACACACACACACACACACGCACTAAAGCGGATAGGTCACGTGCTAGGCGCTATTCTAATTCCGTTCACAACAGAGTGCGGGGAGTTAGATGTGAATTAAACATTACCTTTCCATTTACTCCAAAACGCAAAGCTTCCAAATAAAAAGGAGTAACATTTTCTGCATCATAATGACAAGATCTTTTTTCGCGGTTTTAGTTGCGTATATTCCGTGTTTTCATAGGACTTTGTGATGCAAAGTAGTATTTATATGCGGAGCGCAACTTCTGCTCAGTATTCTATCACATAACGATAACATACCGGTTAAATCAATGTTAGCAATTAACTACATTCATTAAAATTATGCAAAGAAATATTGTTGAATAAATATAGGCTGTCGTTGCTGTTTGCATACCTGCGATTTGTTTTAGTGCAAAAGAACAGTTGGCAGTGCTCGCAAGGACACTTGAACTTCTTCGTTCAGCTTTTCGAGGACAGAATTTCAACTCTACCCGTACTGGAAAGGTGTCAAGTGAGCATTCTTTTTTTGTTCAATACAGATCCTCCTTGGCCATATATGGTTCCTCTCTGCGGACTTCCAGCTCTTCATCGTCGCCCTTCCCATTTTACTGTTGCTGAAAAGGTAGATTTTTATTTTACTTCATTTATAACGGAACATTCCTCCAGAATCGCCGATTTCGCAATCGGATTGCATAAACTCTTACTTCAAGCTATATACATGCCTAAACCTGAAACTCAGTGCTATGAGTGCCCATTGTGATGTATGTATGCGGCTGCGGCATTTAGATAGACTGCGGAAGCTGTGGGTTCGAATCCGTGCTGCTGCAAAATTATTCCGATAGATTCAAAATGTAAAAATAACATTATCTCAACTGGAGTATAATCATTGCACCGTTACCAGCTGTATGGGATAAACATTCCCGAGACCTCCATTACAAAACTCCCAGGACAGCAACTACAATTTCAGGAATCTCATTTCTGAGTATTCTTCGGTATTAGTGCTGCTATATATGCAAAGGATTTGACGGACCTTTTGTACTCGCCACCAGTTTATGGTTGATCTACCTGGGACTGCACAGGATGACAGGTTTGTTTTTATATTTGTTAATTTTTAGCCTGTGCATTCTGCACAAGTAGCGCCATTTGCTCAGGAAATGAACAAATTCAGCTTTAACTTTGTTACGATTTCGCTATTTTAAGCTTGCTTTCAAGTCTCGCCATAATATCCAAAGTTAACTTGCCTGGAGCTCGAAACGAAGCTCAGACGTTATCGAATGCTGATTAATTGGGCAGAAGACGCATTTTAAGTTCCACAAATGCTTCCTGATATACGGCCCGACTCTACTTTCAGCATGAAGCCGTGTTTATGGAGCGCCAATAGTAATGATGTGAAGGCATCGCAATTTATTTTTGCTGTGTAATGGCTTCGATCCGCCTCATCCAGAAAGCGTGTGGGAGGAATGGTCAACTAAAAGATTGTCCCACTCGCCTCCAGTGGCAATTTATTAGAAAAGTAAGAAAAAACCCTGACATGCCTACCGCGGGTCATTGTTCAAGCGACGGTGTTAAAACCAATTTTCTCGGGAATATCTGGTGTTCATTTTGTCGGATTTGCCAGCGAAAAATAAAGACCATGCCTTTCCTGCGTGGCCTTTGGTAGTTAATATAATAATTGTACGGCGAGTTTTGTGACGTCATAGGCCCATATCACATTGCCGAGTTGCCAACTCCGGTAGGTTCTTTGAGTTGCGAGGAGGATTTGGAAATCGAACCTTGTGGTACCCTTGGGCCCCGAGTCAAACATGCTACCCCTGAGAAACGCGGGCGCCTTCACCTTGCTTAGTTTTGTTTGCACGGCGTAGTAAAAAAGTGAGAAAGAAATGTAGATTAAGGTTAGAAAAGAAGTCAAAACTAGTTGCAATCAAATGTTACGTAGATGCCTGTTTAGTTAGAAATGGAAACAAAGTTCCTGTTAACTAATCGTAACGCGTCTGGAAGAGCATTATGAGTACAATTAAAATGTTCGTTTTACAAAGACACGATTTATGTTCGTCATTGACCAACTGCGTCCCAGTGATGTAAACACTTCTGTGCCACGCGCTGCTTCTGCTCAGCCGGAGGACATTGGCATTGGGAGTGTGCATCCTACTGGCCTTGCTCAGCTACGCCGTCGCTGCGTGGACGTTGGCCAGTCATCCTGACATCCAACCATTCGTCATCATTCCTGGCACTACACCTCAGTGAGTGAAATTTGTTCATCGCTTACCCACATCTCTCTCTCTCTCTCTCCCTCCTTCTCCCTCTCTCTCTCTTTCTCTGTATATTGTCACGTGGTGTTGACATGGCCGGTGACACCCCGCACCTCCAATCTTTTGCCCCGCCGGGTTGGCGCAGTGGTTACGGCGCTCGACTACTGTTCCCAAGGATGCGGGATCGAATCCCGGCCTCGGCGGCCGCTTTTCGATGGAGGCGAAAAGCAAGGCGCCCGTGTGCTGTGCGATGTCAGTGCACGTTAAAGAACCCCAGGT
Source organism: Amblyomma maculatum (assembly GCF_055883805.1). Lineage (NCBI taxonomy): Eukaryota > Metazoa > Arthropoda > Arachnida > Ixodida > Ixodidae > Amblyomma > Amblyomma maculatum. The sequence continues at coordinate 28,940,173 of NC_139352.1, read as the reverse complement.
GGTCGAATTTTCCGGAGTTCTCCACTACGGCGTCTCTCATAGCCTGAGTCGCTTTGGGACGTTAAACCCCACAAACCAACCAACCAACAAAGAGTCTGGGAGTACATTGAAAAAATTCTTTATTCGGCTGAGTTGCGCCCGCTTAATAAGTAAGTTATTCGGCGGTAACAAAACTCGTGCTCAGCGGTCGTCGAACAAAGAATGCTCGTCGCGCTCGTCAACGCTCGAAATAAAGACTGCGAAGAAACATCGAGATAAAGCCGCAAACAGTGACTAGCACAACCTGGAACATTACAAAAAAGCACGCTAGTGGTCGGAATCTTTGAGAAACATCTCGGCGCATCTTGCGTGACAAAGAAACTGATAAAACTGCGCCTAGTGACAACAATCATGAACAGACAAAGAATGCAGAAGTGATTAGCGTGCCAAAACCAGAGTGGTAAGGCTCTATGCCGCCGGCTGCTAAAAACAACATAAATAGCTTTGCATGTTTCGCGGCACCCTCGCCTCCCTCCCTGCCTCGACTACCTCCCTGCCTATGAGTCTGCTTGCCTACATGCCTGCCTCCAACCTACCTGCGTGCCCTCGCCTACCTTTTCACCCTCTGGCCACCTTCTGGCCTTCGTGCCGTTTCCTGTATCGACGATAATAACACATTATCATCATCAGCCTGTCTATGCCCACTGAAGGCAAATGCCCCTCCCATATCCTTTAATTAGCCCATTTTGTGCTAGCTGCATCACCTTGACTCCTGCAAACTTAACTTCGTTCGCCGAACTTAATTTCCTCTGTTCCTTGGCACGCTTTCCTTCCCTTGGAATCATATTTGTTACCCTTAGCGACCATCGTGCGTATCCTCTCTACGCAATGTATGTCCTGCCAATGCCCATGTCTTCTTGATTTTCACTAGAATGTCATCTCCAGCTATTTCTCTGACCAACTCTGCACGCTTCGTATCTCTTAACGTTACATCTACCATTTTGCGTTCTATAGGCCACTGCTTTACTTTCAACTTAAGATGAGCTCTTCATCAGCCTCCACACTCAGTCCGTAGCTAAGCACTGGTAAGATCCAACTCTTATATACTTTACTCTTGATCTATTCCGATAAGGTGCTAGTCATAATCTCCAAGTACTAGCTAAATGCACTCCATTCCAATCTGATTCTCCTAGTTATTCCCTTTCGTGGTCCGGATCAGTGCTTACTATACCTTTGATAAGTAGAGGTATTCGCGTACCACTTCCAGTGTTTCGCTACTCAATGTAAACTGCTGTTCGTTTCTGAGGATGTTGAACATCAAATAAGCCTTCTGCATATTGCTTTTGGGCCCATCTTTCCGGTTGTCCTGTGCAGGCCTTCAATAATGCTTTGCAGGTCGTCTCTCCTGAGGTTCTTGGCAAGACAATGGGATCAACGAATCGCACATTACTGAGTCCATCAATCATTATCCCTCGCTGCTCTCATTCCACTACTGTGATTATATGAATAGGGCCTCTAAACAAAGCGGTTGGTAGCCCTCGGAGATCATATCTCCTTGCCTAATAACATTCTTTATTCGAATTTCATTACTTCCTTTATGTAAAACTACGGTTGTTGAGCGGCCACTAATCTTTCAGTACTTTCATACATGGGTCGTCTACATCCTGATTTCGCAATGGCATCATCACTGATGAGGTTTCGACGAAGTCAAATGCTTTTTCATGTCATTGAATGCTATACGTAGGAGCTGTCTACTTAACTAGCACACCTCTATCATCTGGTTGATAGTATGATATGATCGATGGTAGATAGACTTACCTTTCCGAAAATTGGCCTTATCCTTTGGTTAATGATATCTAAGGTTCTCTTAATTTCATTATTATCTTATTGAATACTCTGCACGTAACGGATAGTAAGCGGACTGACCTCTGATGTTTTAAGTCCTGAGCGTTTCTTTTTTATTAATTAAGGTAATGGTAACGTTCTTCCAAGCATCCGGTACCGTCCATGCAATCAGGCATTGCTCATACGGAATGGCCGTTTTTCTAAAACAGTCACTCAACAAGTCACTCCAGCTGCTTTCCCCTCTTCCGTAGTTTCTAAATGCTTTTTAAAATCGTCCTTTTTTAGTGGCGGAACATCTGATTCAACTTCCGTAGTGGCAACCTTTTAACTCTGACTACTTCGGCTTCTGTATATAGGTCAGTACAGAACTCCTAGGATACTTTACTTTGCTAGTTAAATATTACGAATGACACTGACCACCTTCTTCCTTAGAGCACGCATCTAATTTTTGTCTATGCCTAATTTCCGCTTCACCGTTTTAGGGCTACCACTATTATTTAAAGCATGCTCAAGTTTTTCAATGGTGTACTTTCTTGTGCTGGACAATTCGCCCCTATTTATTATCCTTCATTGCTCCGCCAGTCCTGCCCTTTCTTTTTTGTTTGCATGCTTTTGTAAATTCGCGTTTTTTAATGAAATCTTATATCTACCTAAATAATTTAGTGGTGTCATATCCAACTATCCTCCAGCCTACTTCTGCCGCGCATTCAATAATAATATATCTGAAGTTATCGTTCATTGCTTCTATACTAGCGTCGTCTTCCTCTGTTAGAACTGAATACCTATTCTGTAGCGAGATCCTGACTTTTGTACCTACACTCTTACTGCTAATTAGATGATAAACTTCTTTCTTGCTAACCTGTTTTTTTTTTTTTAAATCTAGAATATTTCGAGAAATTACAATCATTTGGTTATTGCATTGCACCTTTCTAATTACCTCTACATCTTTTGAAATCCATGGGTTAGAGCGTGCTATGAAGTTAATTTCATTTTTAGCCTCCCCATTAGAGGTTTTTCATGTCCATGTAAACTTCCGGTTCTTTGGTTTCCTGAAGAACAGTATAATATTTGTAAGTTATTGCGTTCTGCGAACTCAACTAACACCTCACCCTGTTATTCCAGAAGTCAATGCAATATACCCCACTCGGCTGGTATCCAGCATACGTCTTGGCAACTTTGTTATTGAAGTCATCCATCACTACCATAGGCTTTCACCCGGCACCGAGTACTATAGTAGTAGTAGAAGACTTTACTGAGGCGCAACACCTAGGCGCCTAATACATCGATGGCCTGCTGGACGAGCAGGCGCTGTTCTTCTTCACCCTCAGCACCAAGCCAGTCCACCCAGGTCCAGATAGTATGGGAGGAGGTGGGAAAGAATCCCGATTGCAATGCAACCGGACATGAAAATAGGCAGTGTGAAAGGTTGGAATAAGGGAAAGGGCAGTTGAGGCATGATGGATCACGACGGAATTTGTAGAGATATAGCCGTGCAGGAGTTATGAGTGTGTTCAACTGTATTTGCCGAAGGATATGAGCAACGGAAAGATTAGGATGAGGGTTGGGGTAGAGCTTGCGGTCTAAGCGAGCAGTATTGTAATAATCGCTGATGGTGGCTCGAAGAGACAGTTTTGACCCTCCCTCTAAGGATCTTGGCTAGGGGATGAACGGTGCCCGGTTACGAGTTTCACGGGCGAGCTGGTGCTCCAGCTCATTGCCGTCAATCCCCAAGTGTCCAGGGATCCACCGGAGGAAGACGGGGCAGGGCGGCAGCGGAACAAGTGCAGCCTCGAGCTCCGTGGAGAGATGATGTGTTAGACTTTTAGATTGAATGGCACGGATAGCAGCCTGAGAGTCAGTGTATATAATATACTGAGGCACTCAAAGTGTCCTCACTCATACTGTATTCCTTACACAGTCTACAGCAAGAGGTGTTGCAGAGCCGGTGTTGTTCTTCGTAGGTGTCGGAAAACGAAGGTGGTGCAGTGGCACGAAAGGAAGCTGGAATGCCATTGCGAAATTATTTTTCTTTTCGCTCATTTCGAGCTTAAACTAATCCTCGGAAGGCTATTGCTTGTGGCGTCATTATCACTGCTATGATGCGCGCAGTTGTATCCTGGCATTAGAAGGAATAATTGTATTGTGACTATTTGCTGCCGGGCTGAAATATTCCAAACTCAAAACGCTTTGTATACATATGGAATGTATATCATATCTGTGCGGTGGACTAAGTAACGGCGGCCCCAGCTTTCTGTATTCATGACAGTATAATTCGTGCTGAATGACACTTTATGCGATTGTTTTCTGGAAAACTGAATTCCATCTCCAATTTGCGCTTCATAAATGTTAGTGTTCATACGGGTGGGTAGAGTTCATGGGTCTGCACAGCGCTTTCAGTTCCGAAATCCTGAGTTAGAGCATCAGGAGAGCTGATATTGAACGTTTGAGAGATATATATGAACTGCATTTTTGCTAAGTGATTTTCTTATTACTTTTATTTTACTTCTCTCTATATTCATTGAGGGGTCCGCTCAATAGGAATCTTTAGGCAACACACTTCTGTTGCTTCTCTTCAATGCTTATAGCTCTTCAAGAAATGCTTAGGCGCCGCACACAAGGACAAAACGTAGAAAACACACCACAGGCGCTCTGTGGTTTTGTTTTCTACGTCTTGTCCTTGTTTGCGGCGCCGAAGCATTTCTTGAAGTATGGATCACCAACTGACCTACAAAACAACCATTCTAAGCTTACAGCTGGTGATCCTCATGCCAAAGCCCGTGATTGACATTGATACCCGGCGGCTAGTACTGGTGTCATTTGTGCTAGGCCCCCAAAAAGGAAAGAAAACGGTGCAATAAATGATTTTTACCAAGTAAATACGGTTAATGCATTTGTAGGTATACGTATAACAAATAAGTATGATTACTTAAGAATTGAGTAAAACAGCGCTAGGGGAGACGAGTGGTCGGCGCCCCCAGTCCACGGCACTACTGGCTTTCGCCAGTTTGCGAGCTCTTGTGACCAGTTAGAACTGAGCCTCCGGGTCAGAGCTGGCCAGCAAAGCCTCCCACTGTCTTTCATTTGGGTTTTCAATTTTTTTTTGTAGTTGATGTGAGCTGCATTCCCATGTTATGTGGTACAGGGTAGGGGTCTTCCCGCACCACGGGCACTCGTCTCTGAATGTCGTGGGATGCATCATGTGTAATATGTGTAAATAAATGAAGGTGCCCGTCTGTAGCCGCCTCAGATCTATGGCCTCCTCGTTGCTGAGCTTTTTATGCGGCTTTTCGTATTGAAGCACGTACGTGGTTTGCGGAATAATCTGTTTTGTGAACAAATGACGCCTTTACTTTAAAAAAATGATTGGACTATAATATGAAACATTTGCTATTGTAAGAGAAAAACGGATGTCATTGAATCTTGTCATTGAAGGGCATCCCGCATAAGATGGTTGAGGTGCAGTGAAACTGTACCGAGAAATAACATCTGCAGTAAAAGTACCGGTTTCTGTTTCATCATCGTATATATGCGTTTTGCCTTTCTTTTGCAGAGGAACTTTGAATACCATTAATCAATACTACCAATGGCCTTTCTGCCATGGTTTGACGTACTTCAGCGGATGCGTCACCTGCCTCATCATGGAAAACTTCAGGGAGCGCAAGTTGACCAAGGTGGGCTATAGGCTGATTTACCGTAAACCCGACGTACAATATTTTATACCGCTTTTGCTGCATTACACACCCATCTCGCTTCGTTCTGACTTATGCAGATTGGCGCGTACTGTTTCGTACAGAGCACGTAACGGGGCCTTTATTCACAGGGTTTCTGAGGTCTACATAGCTTCTGCTTCTTCTCCTTGTTTATTGTTTGTTCGGCTTCTCGAAGACGGCCTACAGCACACGACGTACTACTGACACGTCATGGATTTCTCAAGCTAATAACTTATTATTTTACAACATAAACGTGTGGTACAATTCACCAGAAAAGCATAACTAACTAGTTTGCACTTGATATTCGCTATCAGTAGAACAGAGCAGGAATTTGAAGCATTTCTTTTCAGCTCACTGTAACCAATAATTATCGGACTTCAAGCTGTTCTACATTGATTCTTGCTATGACTTTTAATTTGCATCTCCCTATAGGAATCCAGGAGCTTTTTTTTTCCAACAAAAGGAAGCATGATGAAATGATATTGTACTTTTCTAATGATGTAGATAAAGTTGTTGCAGCATTTCCTACAGCACCTACAAAATGTATCCAGCTGCATACGCCTTCGGTCAGAAATAAGGTGTCATCCCTGGGAGAGCTATTTACTGGATTCTTTTTTCAATTTTCGGTTAGCATTCTAACCGAGACGTGGAGCACTAATGAATGTGATGTTGTTAGGTTGCCTGATTATAATACTTGCTATTTAAATAAGTCGCACTCTCGAGGGGGCGGAGTATCGTTGCTTATTACAAACGATGTATAATGTCAAATCATAGATTCCTAAACATTTCTGTCAACAGACTATGAAATATTAACCCTGTGCACTGCTAGAATGGTATTTTCCGTGTGATATCGACCACCAATAGTTATTTGCCTGCGTTTCTGAAGTTCTATGATCCGTTTATGGCATATGTTGTTCAAAATTATAACTATAAACTTCTAATAGCTGGCGGAGATTTCAACGTTGACATGAGCGTCAACAGTCCGTCATCAAGTGCTTTCATTATGGTCCTATTATAGAATGGTTTTGCGAATTTAATTGATACATCAACCAGGATTATACCTGAAGGCCAGTCCACCATGGATTAATTATTACTAATTCATTTTTGTCGAACGTTAAATCTGGAGATTTATCGTGTTCTATCAGCGATAATTTACCGTGGTTCCTGTGTTTGGAAACAAGCAAGTCAACAAGAGAAAAGTTCCAATCATTAATGTACCAACTAATAAGACAACAATGAATTCCTTTCGTGACGTTCTATTGTCAGTAGAGGGGCGCATGATCACTAATCTCCCAGATGCCAGTGAAGCAGATAAGTTTCTGGATATACCGACGCAGCTATACTGAAATAGTTTTGGTCAAGAACACGCAAAAATGTGAGAGAGCACTTAAACCATGGCTTACACACGAATTACTAAATGAAATGAAAACGAGGGACAAGCTATATCACATTTTCTTCATACATGTGAAATTTAAAAAGCTTCGTGATAAGCTAACAAAAAAGTTGTGAAATGTACGCTTAGCATGTTACTCATCTTTGCTGTATATTGTGGGCCTTTAAGACTGTTATGGTTGAGGATGAACACTCCTTAATCCTGGTCGCTCGAATTAGTCTTTACTGAATTTACAAAATTAACGGGAAAAAAAGTTTTCGGTGCTGAACTAGCTGATACTTTTAACAATGTTTTTTCACAAGTATCGCTACTGCTCGTACTACATCCTCTCATCCTAGCAACTATGTTTTTACTTATATTAACAACACCAAACCTTCTGTCCATAACATTGGACGAAATAGTGTCATTTATACAAGCCTTAAGCAACAGTAGCAGTTGTGACATCGATGGTGACATTGAGCACGCACAATCAAACATGTAGTTGACATTAATGCCCCAATACTCACCTATATTTTTCACGTGTGATTGCAATCAGCAATTTGTCCAGCTAAAATGCAGTGTGCAAAAGTTACTGTTCTTTACAAAAAAGGAGCTCGTAAAGAGCTGAGAAATACTGACCGGTGTCTATTTTACCAATATTTTCAAACCTCTTTGAAAACTTTTTGCATTCGAGGATGGCAAGTTTCACCAAAAATCATATTCTGTTAACACCACACCAGCTCGCTTTTCGTGAAAACAAATGAGCCGAGTTAGCGTTGCTATAGCAGAAAGAATATATATATTAATGGCGTTTCAAAACAAGCAATAGCTGTTGTCATTTTTGCGGACTTTTCTAAAGCCTTCAATTTAGTGGACAATAACATTTTGCTGGAACAATTAAATTATTACGGCATACGAGGCCATTCACTACCTATTAATAAATCCTAGCTATTCAATAGAACTGAAGTTGTGAAAATAGATAACTTTACATCGAAGGCTAAAACTGTTCATTGCGGATGGCCAAAGGGAAGTATTTTAGGGCCTCTACTTTTAATCTCTATCTGATTGATATCGTCACTATTAACTTCTAAGCAAAATTTATCATCTATGCAGATGACGCTAGTTGTTTGTCACCGGCAATGTATTATTCTCCTTGTTGAACAATGTAACAACGCAAACAAATCCTTAGAAGAATGTTCGTTAGTAAATACAATGAAGATAAATGAAAGCAAAACAAAGCGATTATATTTAGGCCGCAAAAGAAGCAAATACCTCTGCATCAAGATAAATTAAACTCACGATCCATCGTTTTAGCTGAGAGTTCCAAATGCCTTGGTGTAACTGTTTCCGCTCACCTGCCCTGGGATAATCACATCAAGTATTTTCTCAGCAAAAGAAAGTCAATCAACTGGTGCAATAGGTCCTATAAAATATATCCTTCCCTCACGCATCAAACGTTTGCTTTATAATTCACTATTTAAATCAAACATCAACTATTGTTCATTAGTATGGGGAAACACAACATCCACTAATATAGAACATATCCACCTGTTGCAGAAAAAGTATTTCCGACACACATATAATGCTCCTTATACTGCTTCGAGATCAACTTTCTTTCAGAACTCTCGAGTAATTCCATCTTACAATCTATATATATATTGCTGAAGGCGTGTATATAAACAGGATCTATATATATATATATATATATATATATATATATATATATATATATATATATATATATATATATATATATATATATATATTTATATATATTGCTTAAGGCGTGTATATAAGTAGGAAATCCACAGAAATGTTACAATCTACGTAACCTACCCCGTCTACAGGAGAGAACTAAAAGTTGCATTAAAGTCACTGCGAGGATTGGTCAGTACCGACGTTACGTTCACATTACGGGAAACAGTGCCTTAAGTACATAATACCAACACATTTAGGTTAGTATAATTTGGTCCGTTTTGATCTCTTCACGGCATCCTACAGAGACCTCCAGCAGATGTATTTGGCTTCTAGGTAATGTTGTCTAGCCATGCTGGCTTTCCTTTTGCATTTGTAGCAATCAAACACGCTGTTGTTTTCCTTTACATTTATACTAATGAGAGCTATGTTTGCATAATATTAACTAGGTATGTGTGTCTTATGAAGAATATGTATGCATATGTGACACTGCCACTCTGCCTAAATAAGCGATTGTCGACCCGCCAAGCTGTCCAAGGGCAGCATATTTTCTACAATCTCCCCATCTGTATTTGATGGGAAATAAAAACTTTCGTTCCTTTCATTCATTCAATTACGCATCCTTCATAGCAGGAGGCGTTTTGTGGCAAATAAAAGGCTCTTGACGCCCAGGGCTTCCTCGCCAAAGATGGTTTATGACGGCGGCTTACAGCAAAAGAAAGGGAAGCGAGAGTAAACGAGATTTTGTGCACACGACGCGCCGTGCTCATCCAGTACAGGATGAGTGAGCGACCAGGGTAAGACTCGTCAGCCAATAGCCTCTCCACTAGCCTTAACACGAGTACTCGAGCCACCCTCGGGATGCACGGCAGGCCAAGGCCTATCCTGCTCCTCGGAAGGTGTAGGATGTGACGGGCGATTAGTGCTCTCCTGCCATCGCAAACAAAAGTCCCTATAAGGGACGGGAGCCTGCTCGTGCACGGTGCGGGATTGTCGCGATACGCACCACATAAAAGGTGAAAGCGCACGGTGTCTTCACGACACTGACTTCAGCATTGAGCATTAGATTGAAACGCACCGAGTCAGAAAGGGCGTGCATTGCTCGCGAGAAACTACTTCCCATGTACGTGGAGAACCTCGCGTGGCTCAGACAGCACGCCAAGTACACGCACTGCGTCTACAAATGGTACGGCGGCGGGTAAAGTGCCCTGAAACTGATCGCTCAGTTACGTCTGTGCACTAACAACCGCTCACTACTAACAACCGTTCACTGGAAAAACACGGTCCGCCAAGGAACCAGATGAAGTGTGCATAGCAAACGCTCAGAACAGGACAGGTAAGTCTCAGTTCAAAACATACTGCGAGGACGACGACAACATAGGCGCGAAAACCGTCACCTATGTCGCTTACTACTTCATGCGCACACTGTTGCTTAATAATCTAACCTCCTTATTGGTGAGTAATAGTCACGGTGCGCTAATGCACTTGTCACTGCCTTGCTACCTTATGTGATAGGCCTTCTTTCCTGTCTGCTTTTTCCTTTTCCGATTGCTGAAATACTGTCAAAGTCAGGAACACAGTTTTTGCATTCTCTGCAGGAACGAGGAAGCTTATTTTGGTCTTACTCGCTTTTCAGTGGGTTCAGGTGTTCCCCTGAACGGTCATTCGCCCATCTGCCAGTTTGACACGTATAGGCCCTACTACAAGAGAGGCGAATCTTATATATGACCGGATGACACAACTAACGAACTTGTTGTCGTACTTGACAGAACAGCCATTGGCTGCTTGCATTCGTTTTTTTTTTTTTTTTTTTTTTGCCGGTGAACAATTCTTGAAAATCTGAAAGCTTATAGGGTTCCGAAAAGACCACTTTCGCATCAGGCCGTTGTGCTACCCTTCTAACCTTACGGGAAATGCCGTAAAGATAGGGCACCACTTAGACGTTTTCCTTTTCCAGCTTAGTAACTTTTCAGCACCTCCTGTTCTCGGGTTTCAGTTTCTGCCGCAGCGACTCGACGACTTTTCCCAGAAATGATCCGCATAGTCTTCTTCACTAAAGGTTCTTGAATTCAGGTAATTGTCCCTCTAGAAGTATTTGTTACTTAGAAATGGCAGCGTAGTTTTTACTTTGAACAAGTCGTGGTCTAATCAACTGATTAAAAAGGGGTAACGCGACCCGAGAGCACTGAAGAATCTGAACTGTTGGTTGGTTGGTTTGTGGGGTTTAACGTCCCAAAGCGACTCAGGCTATGAGAGACGCCGTAGTGGAGGACTCCGGAAATTTCGACCACCTGGGGTTCTTTAACGTGCACTGACATCGCACAGCACACGGGCGCCTTGCTTTTCGCCTCCACCGAAAAGCTGCCGCCGAGGCCGGGATTCGATCCCGCGTCCTTGGGAACAGTAGTCGAGCGCCGTAACCACTGCGCCACCCCGGCGGGGAATCTGAACTGTAAAAATGCGTGTCTGATTTTGTTCTACAAGGGGCACGCAAAGTACCGTGTGCAGCAGCAACGTTCAGACACGCATTCAGACACGAATCTGAACTGTAAAAATGCGTGTCTGAACGTTGCTGCTGCACACGGTACTTTGCGTGCCCCTTGTAGAACAAAATCAGTGTTCCATTGAATGCAATAATGTTTACCGGCGCTCTATAATTAGTTTGTAATAAAGGAAAGGCGCAGTGTCCGTCATGCGGAATCTAGCTAGCTATCTCGCGAATAAATCTCGCCGACGCGAGATTTACACTATGAGCGAAAGTCTTTCGTCTTAATAATTCACAGGAAAAAATTGATTTATTTGTAGGAAGGGAAAGGCGCGGTAACTGTCTCGCTTGATTTCTATGGACACCTCAACCGCGCCGTAGGGGAAGCGAGGAAGGTGGGAGTGAAAGTCGAAAGAGAGAAAGACGAGCCGTAGTGGAGGGCTACGGAGTAATTTCGACCACCTGGGGATCTTTAACGTGCGCTGACATCGCACAACACACGGACGCCACTTCGTTTCGCCTCCATCGAAACGCTGCCGCCGAGGTCTGGTTTGAACCCGGGTACTCCGGCACAGTAGATTGGGCGTCTTACCACTGCACCGGTTCACAGGAAGTGTATGCCGTAGTCTGTTACACTTGTGTCGACACTTAACCCACGGGGAGGAAGAAAAGTAGGATTTAGAGCGAAAGTAGAGTAAGAGGACCGTAGTGGAGGGCTTCGGAGTAATTTTGACCACCTGGGCACCTTTAACGTGCACTGATATCGCATAGCACACGAGCGCCACTTCGTTTGGTCTCCATCAAAAGCCTTACGAATTTATTGAAAGGAAGAGAAAGGTGCTGTATTTGTGACACTTCCCTTCTGTAGAATAATAATAATAATAATTGGTTCACGGGAAGGGAAAGGCGCTGTATCTGTCACAATTATTTCTGTGGACACATGGACCGCGCCGTAAGAGAAGGGATGAAGGCGGGAGTTAAAGTGGATAGAGAGAAAGAGGAGCCGTAGTGGAGGGCTACGAATTTCGGCCACCTGGGGCCCCCTTTAACATGCGCTGAAATCGCACAGCACACGAACGCCTCATTTCGCCTCTGTCGAAACGCAGGTTTCTCCTCCTGTGGAAAGCTTAATCGGTTTGGTGTGCCATCAAATCCAAATGCCAGCGACCGGATTTCACGTGTTAGGACTATGGTGGTAGTGTAAAACGTTAAATGTTTCAAAAGGGGATAGAGGTATGTATTAGCCGGATCTAGCATTAGCCCACATCGTGTGGGCAAGCCCACACGATGGGGTGCAGACAACTGCCGGTGAAGGAAGATTTAAAATATTTGAGTGCTGCCAAGCACAGCAGAGGGTTGTATAAAGACGGAGTAGAATCCGCTTTTCCATCTCGGATATACCTTTACACGGGCGAGGGTAAATGCTATGGCAAGATTGATAGTGAAGAACAATCCTTAAAAAGAATAAGCGGGTTTCAATTCGAGATAGTTATTTAGGTGGTCTAGAGAGGAAGCCCGAAAAGAAAGCATGCGGGTGGCGACGTTGGCTACTACATTCCCCTCAAGGCCTATATTAGCAGGACTCCATGCAATGTTCCAGTGAGCGGGGTCCTCGGTATAGGTGCAATTTTGTAATAGTCGGTAGGCTACGTGTGGAGCCCAACCTTGCTTGACTTTTCGACAGGCCCCACGCGAGTCGGAGATAATAGCTTTGGAATCATTGTGAGTAGCCTTCGCGTAAGTTACCTCGTGGGCGCAAAATGTACGCCTGTTAACTGTTTTGGACTGGTGGACTACTGCGTATACCATCACCCATGGTGGGGGGGGGGGGGGGGGAGGCGTCCACGCAATAAGTACTGGGTTTGACACAATGGCGGCGCAGGGCTTTCGCCTGCCCAGGCGCCGGCCATTGTTGTCTTTATGTGTCATTTTGTTAGGAAGAGGGCGCACGTTGAGGGCGCGTTCGCTCCTCAAAAGAGAGACTTGCGCGCTTTTCCATAAGGGTGGTATGTTGGATGTCTAGCCGGGCAAACAGGCTGCGACCCGACAGTGTCTTGCCAAGTAAGCTTCTCGATCTCCCGGAACGTGTTGACCATTCCCAGGCACAGAAGTTGGTTGGAGGTGTACAAGGGGAGGTCGAGGGCTCACGTAAACATTTTGAGCAGGATTACTTTGAGTGCATCCTCGTCTTGTTTCTGAAGGTAAAGGCAAGGAGTCTAATAAAGGACTCGACTGGATACAAATGCATGCACCAGCCGCTAGGCGTCTTTGCACCACAACCCCACAAGTTTGTTAGAAACCCAGTGAACCGGGCGGCACACCTGGTCCCCCACCTTGCGGAGTATGGACCGGGTAGTGTCCAACCGTCTATGGTAATGAATGAAGAGCCCCAGTACCCGGACTTATTTGTGTTCAGGAATTGGTCCTGTCTTCAAAGAGTCCAGTTTTGGCCATGCCCTTTTTTGAGGGGCGTATGTGTTCAAATTCATATTTTTAAACGCAGCATTGAAGGCCCTAGCGGCAAGCGCAACGGTTCACTATGGTTGCCGCGTGCTGCAGATTGGGCTCAATATCTCCCAGGGAGCCTTGCCTGGCCCACAGGGTGATGTCATCAGCATACAGCGCATGCTGCACTCTAGCGACGGCACCCAATTAAGCCGGCAGGTGCATCATAGCCAGATTGAATAAGAGAGGAGACAGCACTGCATCCTGTGGTGTTCCTCTGGTTTCAAGTTGGAACAGGCCATGTTCAGAGTCTTGGATTTTAATTTAGGTTTGGCGATCTGTTAAAAATTGTCGAATGTATCTAAACTTGTGGCGTCTGCAGCCGATGTCTGAAAGATGAATGAGTATTACCTCATGAGTAACGTTGTCGAAGGCTTCCTTGAAGTCTAAGGCGAGTACGATGCTCTATGGGGGCATTCGACCAGGTAAAGACCTTCCCGTATACGTTGTAGCAGAACATCCTGTGCCGACTTGTGCGGGCGAAATCCGAACATAGAGTCTGCGATGATGTGTTGACTTGCCGTGAACTCGGACAACCTTTCACACACCATCGTCCCCTCACAGTTTGACCGCACAGGACGTGAGAGAGATGAGGCAAAGGTTGTCCGCGTTGATGGTCTTGCCAGCTTGGGAATGAAAGGGATCCGAGTGGTCTTCCAATCAATGGGGAGTGGCGTGTTCCCGAACCAAATTGATTTGATGTTCTCCTTGCAAACGTTTTGCGTTAGAATCCTGCCTACTTGTTTCGTAAGGTAAGGCTACAGCTGAAACTTTTTTTTATTCCGACACTTTCGTGCTGTTTTTTATTCTCTGAGGGGATTCTCACCAATTATTTTTTAGTCTAGACCGGAGAGCTAGTTAGTAGCTGACTTAATCTTGGCCAGTTTCGCATGCCTGCTGGCTAGTCGACCGCAACTTCGGCAGACGGTCATACGAAGTACTGAGTAACACTAAGTAATTCACCTCTTTACATGTCATAGGTGCACATTTCAGAATATCGTACTTCTTCTGTGGGCCTCTCACTAATGTTCGTTATTCCCTGCGGTGTTCATTTATTCTGGTCAGGCGGTACAGATAGGTGGTTGGTGCATGACCGTTGGAAGCATGCTGTGCTGCATCTTCATGAAATTTGCCTGGTACACCAGTCCGCAACCAACCACCGTGGCCGGAAATGTGCTCGCTGCGTTTTTTGGACAGTTCCTGTGGTCGGTGTCCCTGGCATGGATCACGCTTACCTGTTCCACGGGCCGAGGCGGTGAGACTGCTTGAATGTTGCAGTATATAAACGGATGGTTAAGCAATATAAATTCAACTTGACGAAGCGTGTGGGCTACTACCCATATTTCGCTGCCCATGTTATTCGTATTAGTACAACGTTATACGACATCTTGAAAATCAATGTGATTGCGTTTCTTTTTCTTTTCAGGTATTGTTGCCAGATTCCTGTCCTACGATGTTTTCGTGCCGTTGAGCAAGCTATCGTTTGGCATCTACATTATCCATCTACCACTAATTGAGCTCATACTGTTCGCATCCAGGGAGCGAATATACTGGTCGCACTTCAATCAGGTAAAAATTAGATTTTCGTTCCGATAGCTCTAGCGGGACCAACTGTTCACTGAAGGACAGAAGTATTATTCAAAGGTGCACAGGTCGGATTAGTCACACTTGACAGGGCCCAACACGTTGTAGCCTTGCTGCAAATTTGAGTCTGGGCATTACATGTCTGTGCAACACACTATATAACAGAGTAGATGAAAAGTGTGATGGTAGCCACCAATTGGCTAATGAGCTTGCATTTACTGTATGAAGGGGAGATCGATTATGACGATGGATTGTCATGCGGCAATCCTAGAATGTGCAAAATAATCTTGGACCAGCCAGTTCTATGCGTTAACAATCCTGAATTCATATTGCATGCTACAGGAGACAACGCAGTTCAGCGTTATTTTTTAAAAGGATGTTTCATGGCGCTGAAATGAATACTTCCCCATATTGCGGCTAACATTTCTTTATCAAGTTAAAACAATCTTCTACAATATATTAGTATTCAGATAGCTCGCTTGTCACTACAATTTAGAGCATGGGATCTCCTTACATCGCTAAAGTGAGATATCAAGTGGCTAATATCAATCCTGTCGTAGGTTCTAACTTCCTTTGCGCTGGGATTTAACGTTGATGCGTTCTCTTTCTTATTAACGTTTTGCGTATGCTGGGTAACATGCGCGCTTCCTCCTGAATCATGATTGCCTGAATAATGCCACCACACTCGAGCAGTAGGAGCAGTCTAGGCGTATAAACACCGCGTTACCATTTACTGTGCCGAGCGTTGCCATTGAGCATGCGCAGATTGCTCTGACGCCTCCAGATGGCACAAGATTCCAGTCAGTCGCACTGGCGCCCGTCCAGTCTTGACCAGCGGCGGAAAAGGGTAGAAATGTAGGCGCGCAGAGCTTAAGATGTCTATTTATTGGAAGAGCTACAACGGGATGCACTTAGTAGTATAAAAAGAGAACTTATGCAAGTCTCGGCAGGTTTACCAAAGATAAATACCACACATTCTGCTGAGAAAGCGTTTAATTTGCACGTCAGCATATAATGCCGTTGCTAATTATTATTTAAGCAGTCAAGGCCCAGTACACACTTATTAGTGGCTGTGGGGCCTTTGACGAAGTCGGTGGCTCACCTGTGATGCCACGAAGACGCTGAGAACGTTTGATTCCAGGCCGGCCAGAATAAAAACTGAACGTGGCGGTAAATATACCGCTCAGTGACGGTACGCCCACCGCCACAATGCCTCGACGTTTGAAACTGAATAAAGGCGCTTCCAGTAAATTGACAGTTGCCTTAAAAAACGCCGTTAGTGTAGGTTAAACTTGCATTATGCAGGCGAACCAAAGCTGACGCGAAACCCCGTGCACAAGCGTAGGCATAATAGCGATGATAGCGGTAATACCATAATGCAAAAATTCCACAGCGACGGGATCCGCGAGTATCAGAGTCAAATATAAAGTCTTTGCTTGGAACCTATAATTTACAAATAGTTTTAAAAAAGTTGTGGGCAGGCCAGCAGCAATACCGGCAACAAGTTCACTGCGTATATCTGCCTTGTTTTACAGGTTAGTACGAACATGCCCACTTACTGCTACCGTAGAGATGGCCGGTTTTTGTTGCTGCTGCTGTGCTCACTGTGTGCTAGGAGCATTTTGTCGCATGTAGTTTCTTTGCCTACGAATATATTGCTTTCAAGTGACATAAGGAAAAACCCGGAGACCGATACAGAAAAGCCGGAGACCAATAAAAAAGTGTTACTATCAAAATTTTGAGAATATTCTTAAAGAGAAGTTCACAAAACTGCTCAAGGAATCTTCACAAAGTGACCTCATATCAAATAGCAGCCCTCATTGAGAGAATAGATGCGGTTGAGGCACAGTTAGCAAGACGCTATAAAAATTAGTAAGCACAATCGGAAGAATAATATCAAATTTCGATACTCGGATACCCTTCATTTTAATAAAGTGGGTGATTTAGAAAACCGACACCGTAGCAGAAACGCTGAAACAAAAAGCAGTAGCTGCAAGAGCATAGGCCATGCGGTGCAATGTAGTGCGACCAAACTAACAGTTCTTACGTGTGATTGCAGATATTACGTTATATAACAACCCGTTTCCGCAAATTATTCTCTAAACCTTAGCTCAAAAACCGCCTCACACTGCGCTCTAAGCAGCAGCTATCTAAAGGTAACATTATCTAAAACGTATTCACCAAACTGTAGGGGATGACTGTTGATCTGAACTATACCACGGGACGGAAAATTCCCGCACGGTTGCAAGGCACGAAGCTCATTCCCTTGCTGCAACAGCTGTAAGCATTAAAATGATACGTCGGCGCTCGTCCGCTAGTCATCACAAAAATGGCACCTACCTCTTCGTGCTGAATCCCCCGCGCGTGAAAAACGTCGGCCCATTTTCCCCAAAAACACGAATACCCTCTTTGGAGGTCTCCCCAAAATCTTCAGAAAGAAAATTAGGCATTCTTTTGTTGCGAACTGTGTAGGCATGATTGAGGTAGAACCCACGACATTTCTACTTGGCGACAGAATGGTGCAATGCTTCGATTAGGTATCATCGCTTGTCGTGCTCACAGCACTCAAACACGATGCTATATCGTTCACCCGCGCGCATGATGTTGGAAGGGAAGTCAAGGGTGTAGGGAGCCCTAACCGATACAGTAGATAGAACTCGCAGCTTAATAACTGAAGGGCGGTGTCGTCGTTATAACAGATGCGCACAGCTGCCGCCATGCCAGTTGGCTGAGAAGGCGGTGAAGAAAGGTGTTTAGGGCGAAAGCATTATATGGCCCACAAGGCGTCAAATTTGTGGCCGGACGTTGTCCGCAAAATATGGTAACCAGAAATGATTCTATAATCACAAAAGGCGAGACAAAAATTTATAAAACTCAGTTCTTAGTTCCTAACATGTCGAAAATGTAATAACAAGTTAACACTATAAAGTGAACTATTTACAGAGACCAAAAAAGCAAATGAAAAAACACTAGGCATAAAATGAGAAATATAACTTGAGCACATCGGAAAAGCAACGAGATTCACAAGGAGATCGTAACCGAGCTAGTCACAGAACTCGGAACGCTTTCGCATTTCAGCAGCAAATGATATTTAAGGACACCTCTGAAAGCTTAACTGCACGAATAAACTACACTTTGGAAGTGTGACGTAGACGTCGGACGTAATTGGTCGGCTAGCCACTTAAGATGACAATTCTATTAGCTACACCATCCAAACCTCCCCCTGCCCCGAAGCTTCTCTAAGCCACGCATACAACTGCTCATTAGACGGCACCCAATTAACCCCAGTAAAATTGAGACCGCTTCCAGCGTGCATGCCATCCAAGTTTTCACACAAAAAAGGTCATATTCAAGACTCTCAAACAGCCATACCTAAAATGGCGAAACGTGTCACCCCGATTGACTTCTAGCCAAACCGCGGCAACGTTCTAGTTATGTTAGGGCGTGACTGGGGTTTATGTGGCTTCCTGGAAGTGTTCTTGTTGCCGATCATGGGGGGGGGACCCTCCTCATTGACTTGCGGGGCAAACGTCAGGACGGATCTCTTGGAACCGGCTGGGCAAAATGGGCGTAAGCGTCGAGGCACAAATGTGATGTTAAGACACTACCACTCATCAATGCTTTCAGCCCCGGCATCAATTGATTTAGTTACGAACCCTCTGCCACGCACCTAAATTCACCTACAACGTTCACAAAATATTTCACTGAACGATATATATCGAGTCTTATGAATTTATACATCTTCAAAATTTGCTTGGACACCTGCTTCTTCAAATACCTGCCTCAGGAAGCAAGGCTGTAGAATTGCCGATGCGTGCATTCCATCCAGTCACTATTTCCCTCTACGCCGGTGCTCCTAGTCATTGTTTGTATGGCTACCCATGTATGCCTAACATGCGTAGAAATTAGGATGCTTTCGATTTTTTCTTCTGTGGCGTTTTCGCCATCTGGTGGGCAACAAACTTAATGCGCAATGCGATTGTAAGTTCTTGGCCAACAGCCTGTATATGTCTGGGTATTCTGTGCAGTAACATCTCACTTGGAAAAATTAACTCCTTAAGAGACCGCCTAAATGCTGTTGTTAAATATTAACAGATTTTATGAAACTCTTTTCAGGTGTCCCTGTTTTTCTCGGTCTTTGTCTGGAGCACACTGCTTTCGTACATCTCCTACGTGGCCTGCGAAGGGCCTACCAGTGCTCTTGACAGTCTCGCTTTTAGCAGGCTTAGAGGGACTGGAGATGAGCCGAAGAAGGACCACAATATCCCGCAGAAGGGTGAATACAAGAAGAATAGTGAAGATGCACTTTCTCACTGCTGAACACACACACACACACACACAAAAGACAGTACCCCCAACCACCTATTCAGTGATCACCGTTGTTGCAGATATTGCTGTGGAACTCCCCCTGGTTGCTGTTCCGTGCGATAGAGTTCTGCTGCTTTGTGTTGGCAATTTTTCTGAACCCACACTGAAGGAATTTATTGTGTTCTGTGTGATGAATCGGGGCTAGATGATCACAATCTTAAGAGTGCAGCCATTATCACTGTCATGAGAAAGCTATGTGAAAGCAATTTGAGCTTTATTTTTTGGTAAAGTGAACAGCAATGCCTAGGCCATGTCCAATGTCATTCTTTCTTAAATTTTACTTCTTCTTTCATTGCTGTTACTAGGAAAGTCCGGCATTTGTAGTTTAAATTTTGCCATTTCAATGCAATACATGAGCTGTGAAATCTATGCAATCAGTGTTTGTTCTCTATGATGAGCTCTGTTTAAGAAATATTCTCTGATTGAGGTAATAATTTTGATTTCTTGCTTTTGCATGCATAGGACTGTGCCTTTTCATTTAAAGCTGAAACACGAAGCATGCTCCACATAAGAAAGGAATTTACAGTTTTGAGCGCAGGAATTAATGAACGGCTGTGCAACGCCAGATAATTCTTCTGCTCATCCATCGACATTATCTACATGGCTGAAAATAAAACAAGAGATATTATTGCACTGACGCTAAACTGACTGCTAGAAGTGAAGCAGTAATAAAGGTGTGTGAAACAAACGGCTTTCCATTGTGCGTTCTAGTTAATTTGTTTTATTGCGAGAGCAATACTACTCGCACTTCCAAGCCTTCGCGTGACCCGGCCGAAATTACGTGTTACCCACGTGACGTTGTGACGTCACACCCCAAGTGACACACGGGCTGGCAGGAGCTGCCAACTTAGGTCTCTCGTTTCACATCGGACGGTTATGTCAGAATCAGCCTGCTAGGACCCTGGCATTCACATTACCCCTCTAGGCCACTAAGGCACGTTCATATAGGTTGGTTAAAGCGGGGCTTTATATGTGGGCTGAGGAAGAAGAAAAAGAGAAGAAGAGGAACGCTCGGTCACCCGCAGCTAATGCTTTCGCTCAATATTTGGTTAAGCAGCGTTGAACCCTTGTAATTTTATTAACTACACGTAAGGTGACTGGAATATGTTCTAATACACGAATGTGTTACGTACGCCGACTGCTGTTGCTTACTTAAAAAAGAAGCAGCTTGAATATTCCTGTCACAAATTGAGATAACACAATACAACTGAGAAACCTGATCCTCCTACAATCATACGGGGAAAAGTCTCTTGTAAACTGCACCGTTTAGTACACTGGTTAGGCTGTGCGTTATCTTCGCTGTAATTTTATGTGTGACAAAGTAAAATGCACATGATAAATAGCACGAAACAGCCGTGTAGATGATGAAGGACTTGTTTCTGAGCTAGTTGGTGGAACATGAATGTAAGAAACCAGAGCCAATAAAAGACACTACACACAAAGGAACGCACGTGCACAAGACTAACAACTGAGCTTTATCGATGGAAAAGAGATACATATATAGTGAAATGAGGTAGAGGAGGGAAGCAAGCGGGAAGGGGTTGCATGCTCTGTAATGCAGGCAAACAAGTAGTCTCGTCTCAGCATAAAAAGTACAACAGTGATAAAATGACTGAAATACGGGATGTGTAAAGGGCCACTCTTAAAAGCTAGGAAGACATAAGTTAAATACACGTGAAAGTAAACAACAAGCGAAGGTAACAAAAGATGCTGAGAGGAAACGCGAAGGTGGCCACAGGCCAGCTAAAGAAAGGCCTAAGCCAAGAAATTATAAAATTGCCGGAGATAAAAAGGCGCGCTTTCTGTGTTTTTCACAGCCAAAACAAACAAGAATCCAGTAACGTTTCGTGCCATAGTTTCGGTGAGGGGCACTGGGCAAGGTCATGTTCGAACCTTCCTCACAAAACACCTTTCACAGTTAAGGCCGAAAGATCCGTTCAAGATCAGCGACTCATTCCCTGTCGCCAGCTTCCTACGGGAGCATGGTGAGGGTCTTGTATCTGGATTTTCCATCAATATAGAAGGCATGCTTTATTCTATACCCATGAAAGCTGTCTTCTAGAAGTCCGGGCAGCGGTGGAAGAGCAAGGTGTTATTGCTTTCCAGAACACAGCCGGCATGACACTGGATTCCTTCTTGAATTGCTCTGCACCAACTTGACGACAACGGTAATCTGTTGCAAGCGTAGGTGTTTCATCCAGAAAAGTGGTGTCTGCAACAGTTCTTGGGTGGCCTCGCTCTTGTGTAAAGTATATTTAGCTGCCTTTGGGAGGAGGGTGCAGGATGCAGATTGCAACAGTCGAGTGGTGGCGATTTTCCACTACATCAGTGATTCTCTTGTTCTGTGAGCTGAGGAAGGCAGTGTCTGCAAAGACAACATTTTGGGGACCTTCCATGCATGTTGTCCTGATCTGGCCTTCACATCTGAGCTTCCTTACTAACCGTGGATCCGGTTCTTGGACCTAGTTTTGAGTTTCGGCCCTAGCCACCTTTGTTGTAAGTATGATCGCCGCGCCAAGAAACAGTTCTTTCCTTACGAATCCTGCCAATCAAATATTGTCAAGTGAGCTGTGACGTCTTCGGCACTTTATTGCGCTGGAGCGGTCTAGCGAACATTAGGTTGCCTCTAGCTTCGCCACACAGACAGCCAGACTGATACAAGGTCATTATCTCGCAAATATTTTATCTGCTCGGTGTGAAAAGTTGCTGCGGCGGAGCAAAGGCAAAAACATAAACCGAACGTCTGGCTAATTAACGGAAGGATGTGCCCGAAAACTAAAAGTCATTATTTCATACTCGCGTGGGCTCGCGCACAATCTCAAGAAGATTGCTGCCAAGTATGATGTGTCTGTTCTCTTTTCCGCACCTTAGAAAGCCATTCCTATGCGCGCGGAGGTGCACAATGGAGTAGCGGAGCCCAAATGTGGTAAGCGACGTCAAAAGCCATATACGCCATATGAGATAGGCGTAGTATACAAGTTTCTTGTGTCGTGTGGTATACTATATATTAACCCGACCGGTATATGCTTCAATGAGCGCGCGATGAAATGCGCGAGGTCGGTTAAGACCGTTCACAGAAGCACCCTGGGTCTGCATTGCAAGCATTTTCTGCTAAGCGGATGCAGTCTCCTTTTGCAGAATTCTGCTTTCATATCTAAAAGGAACGATGCGCTAACAAGCGAAGTTTTGGAAACAGTGGCGATTGCTGATCACAAGGAGACGTGCATCAGCACCCAGTCTGTAGCACTGACAGATATATAGTTTAAATATCTCGGTCAATTTTATAATTTTTGGCGAACGCCATTTTCTGCCTGGCTTGTGGCCACCTTCGCGCTTGCTCTCAACATCTTTTGTTACCTTCGCCTGTTGTTTGCTTTGACATGTATTTAACTGTATTTGACATGTATTTAACAGGTATTGAGGGGAATGAGGTAGCCAACGCCGCCACCCGCATGCTTTCTTGCCGGGCTTCCTCTCTAGACTACCTAAATAAGGATCTCGAATTGAAACCTGCTTATTCTTTTTAAGGATTGTTCTTCACTATCAATCTTGCCATAGCATTTACCCTCGCCCGTGTAAAGGTCTATCCGAGATGGAAAAGCGGTTTCTACTCCGTTTTTATACAACCCTCTGCTGTGCTTGGCAGCACTAAAATATTTTAAATCCTCCTTCACCGGCAGTTGTCCGCACTGTGCGGTGAAGTGTTCGGACATATACCACATCGTGTGGGCTTGCCCACACGATGTGGGCTAATGCTAGATCCGGCTAATACATACCTCTATCCCCTTTTGAAACAAACGTTTTACACTACCACCATAGTCTCAACACGTGAAAATCCGGTCGCTGGTGTTTGGATTTGATGGCACACCAAAACGATTAAGGTTTCCACAGAAGGAGAAACCTGCGTTTCGATAGAGGCGAAACGAAGTGGCGTCCGTGTGCTGTGCGATGTCAGCGCACGTTAAAGATCCCCAGGTGGTCGAAATTACTCCGTAGCCCTCCACTACGGCTCCCCTTTCTCTCTTTCCACTTTCACTCCTACCTTCCTCCCTTCCCTTACGGCGCGGTTCAGGTGTCCACAGAGCAAGTGTGACAGATACTGCGCCTTTCCCTTCCTGTGAACCAACCAATCAATCAGAGTGGCCCTCTACTCCTCAGTATTTTCGCGGTTTTATCTCTTTGTTGCACTTTTTTATTCTGTGGCGACGCTGCTTTTTTTGCTGCCTTACACATAACACAACCCCTCCCTGTTTGTGTCCGTCCTGTCTCTCATTTCACTATATATGTAGCTGTTTTCCGAAGGCTCGTTTGTTAGTCAGCCTGGCGTACGTGCGTTCCTTTCTGTGTGGCATTTTTCGTTGCCTGTGGTTCCTTACAATCGTGTAGGTGATGTTTGAGTTGGACAGAATTAGCTTTAGCAGCGCAATAAGAGTGATTTTGTTTCTTTTGTACAAATTCGAAATGTTCCAGAGATAAAATACATCTCTTTTCTGTGGTTGTAGTTAAACGCAGTAATGCCCACTTGAATAAGCTGTCCTGAATGGGCAAACGTCTTTCAGTTTTAAACACCCATCACCTCCTAGACATAATTTGCGGCTGCTTCCAGAAATTCCTGGGAACGCAACTTTTCCCTTCGACACAATTTACATTTTCGTTATTTCATAGTGTAGTTCATTGCTTTTATGTTGGAACGTTTTATACAAATGCTAGCTTGCCATGACTTCAAATTTATGTATTAAAATTTCCTTCTGGACTTTCAGCCCTTTCCAAGAATTCGCCATCTGCCCTTTCGTAAGGCCTGTTTAGTTAAAGGTTGAGGAAAGGCTTGGTTTTCGGCTTTGACCAGGACACAGAAAGTTGAAAGAAATACATGACAGTCATCCTTTGAGCAAAAGAAAATATTTCCCCACTGCTTTTGTTTAGTATATCCAAATATTAAACTGTAGTGAGAGGCTATCTAATTGCTGCGTCAAGTGTGAAACGTTAGGTGTTATAGTCTGAACAAAAGTCCGGGATTTCAGTTCAACACTGGCTCATCAGTAGAAATAATTGTGTTGTAGTTTGGAGTTTGGAGCAAAATATAGAAGTTGTAGATAGTTTTAAAATACTTGGAGTTATTTTCACTCATAATATGGCTTGGGACATGAATACAGAATAAATTTTGGGCAAGCTATCTCGCGTAGTTGGTATATTGGTTCAGCTGAGACTTCTATTATCCTACAGAACAAATGTTCTGGTTTATAACATCCTCTTTTTTTAGTACGCTATATTATTGTATGTTTGTTTGGGGTACCACCTCGCGTACGAATTTATAGAAGATACATATATTGCAGAAAACATTTGTTCGAGATATATTTAACTTATCTTACAATGTCCACACAATAGACTTATTTCCGAAAGCACATATCATACCCGTGTTTAACCTTTATAACTAGAAATTAAGTCAAGCTTTTAAACAGAAGGTAAAAGAAATATTAAAGTTTCTTCATAAGTTATCTAATCTTACGAGGAACACACTTTCTTATTCGCAAGATGCACAGAACAGTGGAAGGAGGTCACTTCGCGAGCAAATTATTCTACACAAAACATATCACGCACATTGCCTTGCCAACACTTTTGAATTCTTTTCAAAAATTAGGTCTTGTTTTTCATACATGTCAAGCACGAGTATTACGTGAACATTTTATTCATTATACCTTTTTAAATAGCTAAGCAGCAATTTTCAGGTGATTTGTCTCTATTTATGATTCTAGTTTTTCATATATTTTCGCATTAGGGTAAAGTGCTAAGTATGTCTGCTTCCTTTTCTATCAATGCTTGCCTTTTAAATGAGGCTGCGGGCTCTGTCAAGTCGCTTGCTTCTAAAGCGACTTATACCCGCAGTCCACTCCATCATTGATGGAAATAAACAGATTATTATTATTATTATTATTTTTATAATTATCATTAATATTATTATTATCATCTTTATTATTATTCTCTTTTCTGTGAGGCGCGCATGAATCTGGTCAAACCAGCATTACCGATTTCATTTCTTAACGCACAAAGAGAATTTATTGTGTACATACATAAAAAACGTACATTACTCACAGATCAAAGCATTATACAAAACACTATAGGGTACTTATACATAATAAACTCGAAAACATGATTCCACAAAGAAGGGAAAAGAATAGAAAGGGTGGGTTTTTTTAATAAAGTATGACAGGCATCTCAAGTCTGCTCCCCATAAAACATAGATGCTTGTGTGCCAGCGCCGCAGAAACTGCGGCTAGCTTCCGTTTCCAACTGTCCAGACAGAACCACAGTGAACGCAAGATGTTCGAAAGGGTGGCACCGGCGCTTGACACCGGGGTTCATCCGGACGTCAAACATCCTATATGTGAGCTGCCACATTGTTCTCTCAACTACACATTCGAAAAAGACATGCGAGAGGCTTTCGGGAGCTCCGCAGTTGGCACACTGGTCATTGGGTACAATACCCCATCTGGCAAGGCTCTGTCTCGTGGGGAGGACGCGCCAGTTTCTAAGCAAGTCAAAATCTTGCACTTCATTTTGCAGCCGACAAGCTGCCCACGCTCGCCATTTGGGGACAGCGGTCTCTCGTCACTCATCAGCTGAAAGCCTGCGAACGGCAACTAGTTCGCTGATGCGTATGGCTGGTAAGTCGCCTACATTAACATCTTACAGGTAAGTATCGAGAATCGACTTTGTCTCGGCAACATAGCGGTAAAAAGGCTGAGGTCTGTCCGCTTGTGGACCGAGGTAACGTTCAAGCGTAAACAAACGCCGCGCCGGGTTTATACAGTACAGGATGTGCGGACGACCAGTTTGACTCATCAGTTATTAGCCCCTCCACCAGCCTTAACGCGAGTACTCGATCCACTCTCGAGATGCACGGCTGGCCATGGCCTCCCCTGCTCTACGGATGGTGTAGGATGTGACGGGCGACTAGCGCTGTCCTGCCATCCTAAACAAATGTCCCTATAAGAGATGCAAATCGGTTCCCCACACGGAACGGGATTGTGGCGATACGCGCCACATTAAGGGCGAAAACGTACGCTCGTGTCTTGGCGACACTGACTTTAGCATTGAGCGTGAGGTAGAAACGTGCTGTGTTTGAAAGGGCGTGCGTTGCTCGCGAGAGAACTACGTCCCAGATTCTGGGAGAGACCCCGATTGGCTCAAACAGCACGCCAAGTGCGCGCACTGCGTCCGCAAACGGTATGGCGGTGGCTAAAGGGCCCCTGAACTGACCGAAGCGGAGCACGTGCGTTAATTTCTCCGTGTTGAGCTGCGCTCTATATGCAGCAGCGTACTCTGAATAGATGTTAGTAAAATAATGTAACTGCAGTGTCACGCACAAAGAGTGAAATGTCGTCCGCGTATGGAGATACAACGACAGTCTCCTGTCCTACTAATGGAAACCCTCGAATACGCCTGTCCGCGGTGACCCGGCGGAGCAGCGGGTAGAGCGAAAGTATGGAGTACCGGCGAGAGTGGGCACCCCTTGCGAACTCCCCGCGCAATCAGAAAGGAACCGACAATTTGGCCATTCAGTACTAGTTAGCTGCTAAGGTCTGTGTAAAGGCCGCGTAGGAGCTGAACGAATTCGTCAGGAAAACCGAATGAGCGGAACACAGCGAACAAATAACCATGTTCAACGCAGTACAAAGCTTTCACCTGGTCCAAGGCAACGAAAGCTCCAGTGATTCGTTTGGCACAGGCGTATTCGAAACCTTCTCTCGTCAGTGTCGGCGAAGCGAACACCGATCGTCCAAGTACGGCACAGGACTGGTATGGGCTAACCAAATCCTGCAGGTAGATGCGCACCCTACGGACCAGCAATGTGGCTAGGAGTTTATAGCCGGTGTTAAGGAGAGTAATCGGTCGCCACGATGATGGACACCACGAAGTCATGCCCTTCTTCGGAATTATAACAATACGGACGTCACTGAAAGAGGGTGGCTTGGCACCGCTTTCGAGGAAATAATTTACGAGCCTAAGTAAAGAATGAGCGAGGATGTCAAAGAGTAGAATAAAAACCGGCTACAAGTCCGTCAGGACCGGAAGCGGTCGACTGGTTCATGGCGCCTAAGGCAAAATGCACATCCTCAAAAGCTGCCTGCTCCTCAAGTGCCGAACATGCGTCTTCTCGAAGTTGAGGAAGAGGCTAGCAGAAGGAGCCGACAGCTTCTTGGAAATCCTCCTCCTGGTCGAGGCCTTGCGACGTAAATAGGGCTGCGAAATGCTCGCTAAACAAGTTGTAGCTGTCCGCGGGTTTTGAAGACGCAGTACAGTCCGCAAGCATGACGCGCTACACACGAGTTCGCTTCTTAGTGAGCTGACCAACGGCTCCAGCGTGTCCGAGGTCCACAGCATCCTCAAGCGTGGCTGTTAAGCGTAAAGCGTAAAGGGTGGCTGTTCCTGGTCTTGCGGGGCTGGTACTGGTGGGTCAACGCCGCATGCGGCGGGGGCTAGCCTGCCCCGGAATGTTTATTTGTTGTAGGCCGTCATTGCACCCGCCACCGCTTGGGTGGTGGACGATGGTTGTTGCGACGCGCTTTTTTCTCTGCCTATTCTTTTTCTTCCTTCTCTACTTTCTCTCTTCTGTCCGTGTGAGACCGCGGGGGTGGCTGAGCTGCGGAGCCGGTGGTGGGCCCGAGCATTTATTTTTCTTCTTCCTACAGCCGCGGCAACAACAACGTTGGATAGACCCGCGGAGAGTGAGGCGCGTAAACTGTCCTCGAGGATGCGGTGATAACTTTCGCGTTCGCGCAGCGTTTAGAGATATTCGCGCTTCGCGAACGTAAGCGTTTCGCCTCCACGTACAATACGCATACGGCGCAGAACGTCATTGAGCACGGTCGTAGTGCAGACACGCCGCGCCTTCCCCGGGCCAGCGTGTTTTCAGTGCGCCCCAGGTAGCAGGAGTTATGTCACTAAACTGCAGCCACAGAAAAGCACAACTCTGGGCGTATATCAGCAATGCACCGTTTGTCGTGGAGTACTGCTGCATCCATGAGCCACATTTGGGGGCTGTTCGCACGGCTCGTGGCTGCCCGCAGAATAACCATAACCGAGAGGTGATCGCTAAGTTTAAAGCCTGATGGGAAAGGCAATAAACCACACTATCAAGTCAGGTGCCGTTGCGGAGAGATATAAACTCGATCCATTCGGCTCGCGCTCTGGCCCAGACTCGTGTTGCCTCAACATGGCCTCTGTGAAGAGTGACCTACGCGTCTAAGCGTAATGATGGCACTAGCTTTCCAGGTTCTTTCGGGTGGTAATTGGGGGTGCCCAGACCAGGGCTCCTGATTTCCGCATTGTGTCTAGAACATAACTGAAATCCCTGAGCAGAAAGTGGGGTATACGTCATCGAGAATGTATGCCGTGCTGGACAGAAAGAAATGTGAGTAGATGGCTTTCGCGGTTTCAACAGCTATTTAGATTTTGATTTCATGTCACATAACAGAACGAGCTTAAAAGAACGAGGGAGGTGCGCATTCAATATGACTATATTTTTTAAGCGTTGTAGGGGAAGCAAAGATTCTGCTCTTAAGGCATATCAAAGTGTACGGCTTACATTGCTGTTTTTCTTAATAACCAATAAAGTATGACTCCGAAACAGCAAGCCCAGAATCGTTCATTGGAAGAATAAGGTTGGCTCAACCTTAGCCAGAACTGACGGCTGAAAAGCTGATTTGCGCCGCCTGCGGCGGCTACGTTACGATGGAGGCGGAACGGAGAAGCGTTTGCTATGCTATGCCAGTGCACGTTAAGATCCCAGGTTGTTGAAATTACCCGGATACCTGCACTACTGCCCAACTATTTCACTTTAATTCCCACCTTCCTCCCTTCCCTCGCTATGCCATTATGGCGGAGCCATTGTCTTATTTTATTCTTTACTTTTTAATGCTGAGATCCCATTAAAAACCCCGCCGGGGTGGCGCAGTGGTTACGGCGCTTGACTACTGTTCCCAAGGACGTGGGATCGAATCCCGGCCTCGGCGGCAGCTTTTTCGTTGGAGGCGAAAAGCAAGGCTCCCGTGTGCTGTGCGATGTCACTGCATAAAGAACCCCAGGTGGTCGAAATTTCCGGAGTCCTCCACTACGGCGTCTCTCATAGCCTGAGTTGCTTTGGGACGTTAAACTCCACAAACCAACCAACCATTTTAATTTTTCATATTTCGGTGCAAATGAAATAGCACAAATTTTGTAACCTGGGCCGTGGTGTCCGTAACTGTACACGCCCTAGCTCTCTCTCTAGCAGCACTGTGGTGGCGCTGCCTTGGCCTTAACTAAAACGTGTGAAGCGCGCGTAAACTTCTAAATTAACTCATAGAAAAGGAAAGGTCTGTCATACTTTGTCGCTATCTTAGCCATAGAGAAACGCTTAGGTAGGTAGTACGTATGATTATGCCTTAACCGCGCTGCAAGGGAATGCAAGGAGGTGGGAGGTAAAGCGGAAGGACATCAAAAGGTGCTTACTTGAGGGCTATGGAGTAATTTCGACCATCCGGGGATCTTTAACTTCCCCTGATTTTGCACACACCGTAGACGCTTCATTTCTTTTCTATAGATCAACGCAGACGCCGGCCGTAGGATTCGGTAAACCGCACGACGTGTGTGGCCTCCTTTTCGTTCTCTACTTCAAGCCAACGCATAGAGAGAGTGAGAAGCTTCGGACAGTCATCGGCGAAATCTGTGATTGTAGCTACACACTGAAAACATTTTCCGATATCACGGCACAATCTACATTGGAGAAATGTGTAGGCCTAAGCTTTACCGTGTTGTAGCGAGATTTGTCACCGGCATTCCGCGACTGACAGATACAGCGCCTTTCATTTCCTGTAAACCAATTATAGAACGCCGGTGAACATGATGCGTTCAAAGGAACAAGGGACACATCACCTCACCTCACCTCTGAGACACATCACCGGAAGCCGAGACTTGACACCTAAAGTCGGCTGGAATTTCTCTTGGCTCCCAATTATTTACCTAATTCACCCACATCGAATATTTCGTCACACACCTTTCCCTGACGTTCTATCTGATGGTACCAGTCCTCTTCCGATATCTAGTTCCGCGTTTACAGCTCCGACAAGATCACGTCCATGCTAAGCTGCCTACATAGCCATAAATAGGGAGACAGAGAGAGAGACTTTGGACTGACATATATATATATAATTGGTTCACAGGAAGGGAAAGGCGCAGTAACTGTCACACTTGCTCTGTGGACACCCGAACCGCGCCGTAAGGGAAGGGAGGAAGGTGGGAATGAAAGTGGAAAGAGAGAAAGAGGAGCCGTAGTGGAGGGCTACGGAGTAATTTCGACCACCTGGGGATCTTTAACGTGCGCTGACATCGCACAGCACACGACGCCTCTCCGTTTCGCCTCCATCGAAACGCAGCCGCCGCGGTCGGGTTCGAACCCGGGAACTCCGGCACAGTAGTCGGGCGTCTTACCACTGCACCACCCCGGCGGGGGACTGACATCGGTGAAATCGGTTTTCGTGCTATGTGCACTAAAACATTATCGGCGCTTAGCGGATGGTGGGCATGTAGACACTGCTAGTTGGCCCTCAGTGAAACCACGGCCTCTCCTGTAGTCGACAGTAGAATGCCTAAATGCCTAAATGTTTACAGGCATGGCACATTGGTTGCAGATGTAGATGGTACTAGCCACAATATAGAAAGGGGTTTAGTACACAGTACACAACGCAGCTTTTCTTCGCCCAACAAGGCAGCACGCTCACCGTCTATCGCTGGTCTCCCTTGTCACGCCGAAGCGATCATCTGCAATTGCGATGCCTTAAGTAGGCCTTTACGGTAAGTGGTGGCCTTGGACCTTTGTGAGTGGCCACATAATCAAGGCGTTGTTGGAACGGGCGAGCGGTCTACTCCTGCGCGCGTAACTCGCAAAGCGATCGCTTTACGCAATACGCCTCCTACCACTCCATTCATCAGGCTTCATTGTTCGTCGTAAGCAGCTCTGGTAGTGGCGATATTGAAATGAAGAACGATCCATCTAGATGCATGCGTGGCCATGAAGGTACGTTAGCCTGACAAGAGCGTAGAGAAGCAGCGCTTTCGAATGCTTCCAGAGCGTATATGCAACTGTCTGCTAAACACAAAAACGCTATCCGCTGATGACGACCGCTATGCCAGACACGGTTCCAAATGCCCCAACGATGTTCCAGCGGCTACAGCCTCGATTGCTGGTGTCGGGCGATGTCCTACGCGCGAGCGTGGAAACGTGGGGAGGCGGAACAAAATCGTCTCATGAAACCTTGCCTGTGCGCTGAAGTTCACGATTTAATGCCCGGATGAAAGAGAATTATTGTTGGGATGTTGGATATTATTTTTTCATTCCAGGTTGCTGTTAACGTGAGCTAAAGCATTTCAGGCTTGATAAAGGTCTGTTCGTGAACTTGGAGGCGTGTTTCATTGCTGTAAATAGCTCTCCTCCCTGAGAAGGTTGCGCGTGCTCAGCAGAGTCTCAGTAAGCGTGCGGTGACAGCTATTTAGGCTACTGACCGAGGTTCAGCAGTCTCGAACAAGCGTACCTTGCGTTCGTCGCGTACTCTATCTGAAAGTGACCCTGCGCTCACCATGAACCAGATCACAGGACGCTATTGCATGCTAGCGGCAAGCATTCCTCTTCGTCACTTCGAGCGGCCGTGGCAGAGCCTTGCTCCTCATGCGCCTCGCGCCTTCCTTACGGGGTGAAAGGGTGTGTGTGTGTGTGTGTGTGTGTGTGTGTGTGTGTGTGTGTGTGTGTGTGTGTGTGTGTGTGTGTGTGTGTGTGTGTGTGTGTGTGTGTGTGTGTGTGTGTGTGTGTGTGTGTGTGTGTGTGTGTGTGTGTGTGTGTGTGTGTGTGTGTGTGTGTGTGTGTGTGTGTGTACCGCTGAACGACGGAGTTAAATATTCATCTCCTTTATGCAATTGGAGGCTTGTGTGATCGCAGCGAAGCGCTGCCGTCTCTCCGGAGTTTGATTGCGCGCTGCATTGTCGCTTGTGGTGACAGCTAATACGGGGTAGCGGCTCGCGGTGGCTGGTGGCCTCTACCGCTGTGAAAACCACAAGTTGAATGAAAACTATTGCAAAAATCGTAGCCCATTAATTTTCTGTGGTAGGTTTACCGCTGTGGTGGAGAGCAGAAAATTCTTGCACACAAAATTCTGATATGCACATCAACATATGTATAACAGTATCTCACAATACCCTAACATTACCCCAGCAAATAAGGTGTCCTAGAATCCTTGACTTGTGTCAGGCAAACACTTACAGGCTGAATTAAGGTTTCTTCACGAAAAATAGTTCAGTAGGACATTTGTGAATGTTGAGCTTCTGTGAAATATTTTGAGCGCACTTCAAAAGAACTCTTGTTGTGGACTGTTACACTTGTGCTACAAGGTTTGCATATCCGGGATGCCTTTGTGTCAGCTAGGATATCGTTCGCTTGCTGTACTAAGTAATGCGATATAAAACGGTCGAGAATAAATTAATAATAAAGATGTGGTGTGCAGAGAGATGTCCACGTTTAATTATTTTATTTATTTATTTATTTATTACACCATGAAGCTACATGGCACAGTTAGAGTGAGGTGCCAAGAAAAAACAAGAAGTTACAGAAAAACTATGTATATATATATATATATATATATATATATATATATATATATATTCTAGTTTTTCTGTAGTTTCTTAGGTTCGAACCCGACCTCGGCGGCTGCGTTTCGTTGGAGGCGAAACGAAGAGGAGTCCGTGTGCCGTGCGATGTCAGCGCACGTTAAAGATCCCCAGGTGGTATATATATATATATATATATATATATATATATATATAGCACGCGCACGCCTCTTCGTTTCACCCCGCCGGGGTGGCGCAGTGGTTACGGCGCTCGACTACTGTTCCCAAGAACGCGGGATCGAATCCCGGCCTTGGCGGCCGCTTTTCGATGGAGGCGAAAAGCAAGGCGCCCGTGTGCTGTGCGATGTCAGTGCACGTTAAAGAACCCCAGGTAGTCGAAATTTCCGGAGTCCTCCACTACGGCGTCTCTCATAGCCTGAGTTGCTTTGGGACGTTAAACCTCACAAACCAACCAACCAACCAACCAGCCTCTTCGTTTCGCCTCCAACGAAACGCAGCCGCCGAGGTCGGATTCGAACCCGGGTACTCCAGCCCAGTAGTCGGGCGTCTTACCACTGCACCACCGCGGCGGGGCTCTACTGATAGAGCGCAATTCCATTTCTCTGACCCAATTATTAACACGTTTCAAATTTTGCCAAACTGAGTGCTACTGTCTCAGTGCTGTACGTTTTCTAAAAACCAAGCCTGACCACGCCAAAAAGTGTTTTCGGACATCTAATTTGTTGAAGCAGCACCAAATAGCGAGTAAATTTTGTTTTGCAATATCAAAAGATGAAATCTGGATGTAATTATTGATACGACCTCTTTAGGCCATGGACTATAAGCTAGGTTTGGTCAAGCTACAACAGTCCTGTTGTAATGTTACGATCTTGATGCGAAAACAGTTTAAACTACTGTTTATAAGCGCCGTTTTATTTTTGGTGGGGGGGGGGGGGGGGGGGTGGAAGCCTTGGCAATACGTGTGAGCATTCTAAGAAGGCATATTCGAGATGGTGCACTTGATAGATAACAATCGGTATAACAATGGAAGCCAGTCATTTCGTAATACGTTTCTCAACATCAGTTGTTTCATTGATACGAAAATCACTTTATTACCGTCAAAATCAATACCGGGCTAGAACAAAAAGTGAAACTAGTTCGCTGATAGCTTTCCAGCCTTATTCTCCCATGTCATGCACGCTGTTTTTAGCAAACATCGGTTCATGCATTTCGCAGAAAAAAAAAAACGCACATTGTAAGAGCAGAATATTTTGGCATCAGGTGACTTCAAACCCAATCGGATGTCCACATGTGCATTGCTCTCTAAAAACATATTCCACTGTAAAATGAGTGGCCATCGTGGCATTCACTGTGCTGACAGTCAGTTGCGTCTTTCTTTTCGTCAGCAGCGGGAAATGGTTACGTTCTCTTTCTTCTTATGTGGTCCAGAGCTGACGCCGTTCTCCAGGGTGTACTGGTTCTTGTGCTCACTCCCGCTCTTTCTGAATCTGCTAAAGGCGAGCCTGTCGAGCGCTGCGGTCGGTGCCTCGCACGCCACGTAGGAGATATACGAAAGCAGCAGGCTCCATACAGACACCGAGAAAAACAGGGAAACCTGCAAAGGGACCGCAGAGCGCAGTTTTGTGAAAAACAGGATGCCCAATGGCATTCTCTAGTCGAAGGTCGACCACGCCGCATTCGCAAAGCGAGGGTAAAACTAAACTAACGAAAAGAACCTCAGAAAATTACAATCATCATCATCACCATCATCACCACCACCACCATCATCATCACCATCATCATCATCAGCAGCAGCAGCAGCAGCCTGATTATACCCACTGCAGGGCGAAGGCCTCTCTCATATTTCTCCACTTAAGCCGGTTCTGTGCAAGCTGCATCCACTTGACCCCTGCGAACTTCTTAATCTCATCCGCCCACCTAACTTTCTGATCTAACTTTCTGGGGGGGGGGGGGGCGGCAGAAAAATATACTGCTACTCAAATTCCACTTTTGATGACTTCAGAAGTGAAATCTGCTTATATATGGTTCAGCTAAAACGGACACGGGACTAAAGTACCATACGATAATGACGGGCGTCCTCCAAGGATTATCAGAAAGCAAACGTTCAACAAGGACGGAGCACCCATCGTGTTCTTGTAACATTAAGCTACAAACCCTCAGAAATGCCATGATTAACGCGCACAGAATGATATCTTTTGGACTGATTGCAATCAAGTATTGTTCTATTTGTCCTATACCACAATCTCAACCTTTCCGTCCACAGTTTTCAAACGGTACACCCGCCTAACTTCCGCCGTTCCGATTATCTGCTAAATGTTTCTTATTACCCTGCCTCATAGCAAGCTGTGGAAGCCATCTGAAGACTTGTTTTCTCACATACATTATCACAATGTGCAACCGCTCACTAGCTGTGTGTATGCTGAGATTGTTGTCTACAGATATAATATCGAAAACGTATGAAATCCAACAATTCTCATTGTTGAGATCAAGAAAACCGCGACCCATCCAAAAATATCTATTTTAAAACACACCAATACGTCAGCAAGACCGGTATTTATTATTTTTGCAACAAGCAAAGCTCGTCTATTAAGGTAAAGACAAGAAGAAGCTACGCAAACCGTAATAATTGTTATTGGGGATTAGCAGTAAGGAAGAAATAGCTGCGGAGTTTACCTGTATTGTTCTATTCCGTACTGTTTCCTGCCTATGTTTCCAAAAGAAATGAGCTCAATCGCTTAAGACGGCAGCAAACATGCAACCTGTATATACACTCGTTTTGTTTTTTCACAACAACATATATCTTGCGCTAACACTATAGCCCCGAATGGTCACTAACTGCAATACAGCCGCCTCTTGTAGCCGCGTGAAAATCATATGACTCAGGGCAGAGGTTGTGGCGTAACACCCATCGTCGGGATGACAATTATGCATTTCGCCTAGGCTTTATCTTATTACATGAACGGCGATAAATGGCAAGAACTGTGCTCCTATTGCTGCTGCTTTGATATGTACAAGGGGCGTAAGAAAATAAGAAAAAATGGCAATTTCTAATTCAGCAATATATTACGACAGCTTTGCGTGGAAGTAACGGTGCCGTTTCAGAAGCAGAACAAGTGCTATAATTTATTGGGACGGAACATAGTACCTGGTTTAAAATTTTATAAACCAACGTGTATAGTGTATGTGAAAGGGGACAATTCCCTCGTTGGGTTCGATAATACCGCTCCGCCACTGAGAATTCTGAAACACGCGTAACAGTTGAACATTATTAGATATCATCATGATTATATATAAATACCAATGGCCCTGACATCCGACGTGTAGTAAAAGTTGTCTTTCTAGAATTTGTTCTGGCTTGTGGCGAATAGCTGAAGCGATATAGCAAACTGACAGGGCGCGCGTTTGAAAATAGGGGGAAAATGAAAGGTTGTCCAATATGATTTCCGCTTGTGTTTAATGGTATAGTGCATTTTTCTGAACTGTGAAAGGATCCCGTTCATCAAAAACATTCCCGATTGTGCAAAGGATCTAGGGATATGGAACAAGTGCATTTTCAGACAAGATATGTATTAACGATATTGTTTCGCACTTTACAAGATACCCCTATAGCAAAGAATATATTCCCATATTCCCAGAAATCTTCGCGAAACTGTTTGCGTCAACAACTAACATTATTAAAAGATTTTCTACGCAGATGATAACTTCGACATTGTGAACTAATTTGATAAAAGCATTTTACAACAAGCCTTAACGCGAGTACTCGAGCCGCTCTCGGGATGCATGGCAGGCCAAGGCCTCCTCTGCTCATCGGAAGGTGTAGGATGTGACAGGCGACTAGCGCTGTCCTGCCATCCCAAACAAAAGTCCCTATAAGGGACGCGAATCTATTCGTACACACGTCGTGGGATTGTCGCGATACGCGCCACATAAAGGGTGAAAGCGCACGCTCGTGTCTTGGCGACACTGACTTTGGCATTGTGCTTGAGGTTGAAACGCGTTGCGTCGTCAGAAAGGGCGTGCATAGCTCGCGAGAGAACTACGTTGCAGGTACAAGGAGAAACCCCGCTTGGCTCAAACAGCGAGCCAACAACACGCATTTCGTCCACAAGTGGTACGGTGGCGGATAAAGGGCCCGAGAACTGACCGCAGCGGAGTGTGTTACTTTTCTTCGTGTTGAGCTACGCTCCAGATACAGCTGCGTATTCCGAAAAGATGTTCAAAAAAACTATGAAACTGTCAGTGTCACTCCCGATGAGTGAAATTCGTCCGTGTATGCAGATACAACAACCGTTTCCTGTCCTACTGATGGGAAACCTCGAATACGCTTGTCCGCGGCGACCCTACGCAGCACCGGGTCGAACGAAAGTATGAAGAGTACCGGCGAGATCGGGCACCCCTGACGCAGTCCCCGCGTAATGGGAAGGCTGCCGGCAATTTGGCCATTCAGTACTAGTTCACTGCTAAGATCTGTGTAAAGGCCGCGTAGGAGCTGAACGAATTCGTCAGGAGAACGAAATGAGCGGAGCACGATAACAAGTAACCATGTTCAACGCAGTCCAAAGCCTTCGCCTGGTCCAAGGCAACGAGTTTCAGCGATCCGTTTGGCGCAGGCATATTCAAAGACATCTCTCGTCAGTGTCAGCGAAGCGAACACCGATCGTCCAGGTACCGTGCAGGACTGGTATGGGCTGACGAAATCATGCAGGTAGATTCGCACCCTACAGACGAGCAATGTGGTAACGGGTTTATAGTCGGTGTTAAGGTGGGTAATCGATCGCCACGATGAGGGACTCGACGGTGTCATGCTCTCCTTCGGATTTAGAACAATAAGGCCTACGCTGAACGAGGGTGACTTGGCTCCGCTCTCGAGGAAGCAATTTACGAGCCTAAGTAAAGAAGGACCGAGAATGCCAAAGAAAGTGGAATAAAAACCTGCTAGCAGCCTGTCAAGACCGGGAGCGGTCGACTGGTTCATGGCGCCTAAGGCAAAACGCACCTCTTCAAAAGTTGCTGGCTCATTAAGTGCCGAACATGCGTCGACTGAAAGTTGAAAAAGAGGCCCACAGAAGGAACTGAGAGGTTCTTGAAAATTTTCCTCCTAGTCAAGGCCTTTCTACGAAAAACGCGCCGCAAAATGCTCGCTAAACAAGTTGCGGATGTCTGTGGGTTCCGAAGACGTAATACCGACCGCAAGCATGACGCTCTCCACGCGAGTTCGCCTGTTAGTGCGCTGGCCAGCGGCTCCAGCGTGTCCGAGGTCCGCGCCATCCTCAAGTGGCACGTTGGATGGATCCGCGGAGAGTGATGCGCGTGAACTGTCCTCGAGGATGCACTGATAACGCTCACGCAGTCTCGAGATATTCTCGCATCGCGAACGTAAGTGTTTCACCGCCACGTACGATGCGCATATGGCGCAGAACGTCATTCAGCATGGTCGTAATGCGGACACGCCGCACGTTCCCGCACACACAAGAACATCGCAGCAGCGTGTTTTCAGCGCGTCCCAAGTAGCAGGAGTGCTATTCAAAAGGACTCTTGTCGACTGTTGCACTTGTGCCACAAGGTGTGCCGTGGATGCCTTTGAGTCATGTAGGACATCGTTCGCTTACTGATTAACTGTTGCGATGTAGAAAATAGTCAGGGATTAAGTGATGATAAAGCTAGGGTGTGCAAAAAGGTGTCTGTGTGTAATTATTTATTTATTTATTAAATATTCATGCCACATAGCATCAGTAAAATGCGTTGCGGGGCAAGTTTGTTCATGCTCGTAAACTTGTGTAAAGCGCAATATATACACCTCAACAGACAAGAAAGACAGGACAGGGCGCTACTTGCAAGTAGTGCCGTGTCCTGTCTCCCTTGTCTGTTGTGGTGTCTCTGTTGCGCTTTACATAAGTTTACGTACATAGCGCATTAAGGAGGGAGGGACAAACAACGAAGGGGAATTGCACAACACGACTAAAAATATAAAAGTACCAATAAAAAATTCAAAACAACAAAAAGATAAACACAACAAGGATGGTAATGTAAAGGAGAGAAAAATTTCCCGAGTGTTACATGGTAGCCCCAGCGGAACTATGCGTACAAAATACAATGTAAACACATGCTGTTACTATCCACAATTAGTTATTTGTTATAACAGCTTACAAGCTAAAAGGCTTCAATGGCCTACACAAAATTGTCAGTGCTGGTTATTTGGGTGAATGACGGAGGTAAGATATTCCGAACCTTGCTTGCCCGGGGAAGAAATGAATACGGATAGCTTGCAATGCTACAATGCGGAATATTCACTTTTTGCGGTGATCTTGGTGAGATGAAATATTGGGCGTTAGGACATACCAAAGCACCTCCTCTCGAAAGCGCCCGCGTGACGAATAAAGTGGGATAACGCACGTTTAACGGCTGCTGTAGGGTGCTTCCCTAGGCAGTTTAGTTATGCGTTAGTATTATCTGAGTCTCTGAATAGGGACTATGCTATTATGTTCATTTATTTATTATACACCTTGATGTTCGCCTGTATAAGATTATTTGGATGTATTAGACCCACTCATTCGGTAAGAAAGCCCTTCACCGAATTAGAGTTATCAGAGTTGGCGAGTTTTAATTACTGAGATGACACGCAACGGCTGCAGCATTGCTGTTGCTGTTATGAAAAAAAATCTGAAGATGCCACACAACCAGTCAGAATTAAGCGGTCACTGAATCCGGGTTATAAGGCTCCTCTGCAGCGCCTTCGAATAGCGCCGGCAGGAGGGATTCCGTCCGTGCACTCATTTTAACGTAGTACATCAGACAGATTGGACAGTGGACAAGATGTGCATTAATTTTTAGAACAAGTGTGAAGAAGCGTTCCTGGCCGTGAAATCTTGAGCGCTGATTATACCGTCATTGGCACTCTTGGTTAGGGCGGATATGTTTTCCCGGCAAAAGTAGTTTTTTGACGAATACCCGAGCACATCACAGCATGTATGCAATGCTCTAACTCTTATCCACGTACTATACATTTGAAATGACAGAGTACGTAAAGAAGATTATGTCGCGAAGGAGAGTACCACACTACCCGTGGCAAGCAGAATCGTATGGTTCATTGCAGTGAAACTTCCGTGTCAATGCCTTCATGCGGAAGAATTTAGGACCTGGCTTTCGCACAAT
The DNA here is from genome assembly GCF_055883805.1 of Amblyomma maculatum. Classification (NCBI taxonomy): domain Eukaryota; kingdom Metazoa; phylum Arthropoda; class Arachnida; order Ixodida; family Ixodidae; genus Amblyomma; species Amblyomma maculatum. Next base: position 28,899,822 of record NC_139352.1, on the reverse strand, counting down.
CTTTTCTTGTTCTAGCGGGGGCAGTACTTCTCCGTGAACAGTCTGCATCTTTTTCATCCTGCCAGCAATAGGTCATCGTTAGCTTCACAAGTGATAAGTGCAAATTAAAACGCGCACACCGTTCCTTCTGCCACTCATCGAACTGCTTGGCGCCAACCTCATGGAGGAAATCTTGCTCGCTGAAATGCGCGCTGAAACCGTGAGAATGACCACTTGCTTCTTTGCCAATGAAAATATTGATTAAGGAAGATTCCGTGCGCTTATTTTTCCGGTAGCAATGGGAGTTCGTGCCAGGTTGCGTCACTTACGTCCGGGTGCAGAGCAGTAACGCACCGTGGCAACAGCTTCAAAACACTTCAGCCACCTCAGCAATAATGCAAGATCAAGAGGTGCAATGGTGGCACTCGTTATAATGCAAAACAACAGAAATAAACGGTACTATTAGCTTTTAAAACACACATATTCAATCGAACGTCTGCTCCAGCAGCGGAAAGAGGAGTCACGTGATCCCACTTGCTCCCCAAGGTCGACGCTAACGCCATCCGCTCCAATTGTGGCGCTCGCGCAAAATATAGTGGTTCAACCCACATGTAATAAGTATGAAATGTTATAACATATTATATGAAAAAGACCTAGGCAAAATATTTTTGTATACAAGATGCAGCTTCGTGTACTCACCTATGGAGTTGAAATACGGAAGCCAACTGACAGGGTTCTACTTAAAGAGCAGCTGCATCACTTTTCGTATCTACATTGGTTGTAGGTAATGCATGCAAAATGTTTTTGCGCTAGCATTGAAATTGATGGAGATATCGACGATTAAACCTCGAACTTCTCTTCACAACACTGAAGTTTTGCGGAGAGGCTCAGTGATGACGTCATGGACGGCACTAATTCTGATGTTCGTTGCCTTCGCCCAGGTCCTGCTGCGTCTTTTCTGGCAGTGCTAATCAACATTTCTAGGGCTTTGTTTTCAGTAGCCTTGTTTTTATTTCTTCAAACCAAGTGTGACTATGCAGAACACGTACCGGTACCGTCAATGACGTCATCATGCGACCCCCACCCGTCGCTGTGCAGTGAGGTGAAGCCTGATAGCCGTCGCGGTTTCAATCGCTAATTGTGCCATTGTTTCAAATGCTAGCCAAGATATTTCGCATACTTTAGGTGGAAGCTATAATCATTCAACCGCTCGACACTCAAATAAATCTAAAACCGGTGCAGCTTCCCTTTACGTTAAGGACACTACAAAGGCCTATGGAATGCACAAAATGGTAGAGGTCGCGTTAAGAGGTAAAATGCATGCACAGTGGTTCAGACAAACAACTTAAGCTACTGACATTCTAGTGGAAATCAAGAAAAAAAATTGGTATAGGCAGGACATGTAGTGCGAACAGAGGATAACCGATGGGGGCTTAGGGTAATAAACTGGATTCCAAGGGAAGGAAAGCGTAGCAGGGGGAGGCCGAAAGTTAGGTGGGCGGATGAGATTAAGAAGTTCGCAGGGGTCAAGTGGATGCAGCTAGCACAGAACCGGGTTAAGTGGAGAAATATGGGAGAGGCCTTCGCCCTGCAGTGGGTATAATCAGGCTGATGATGATGATGATGATAAAGCGTAATGAAAAATCATGCTTTTTCCATCGTTTCACGGGCGGTTCCATCGTTTTACAGCACGTGCGGAGAAAACGATTTCACTTACCTGATTGAAGTGAGACCAGAACATTCGCTCCCTGGATGCGAACAGCAATAGTTCAATGAAGGGCAAATGGATGATGTAGACTCCGAAAGAGAGCTTGCTCAGCGGCACAAAAACATCTCTGGAGAGAAACCTGCCGAAAATGCCTGGAAAGAATAAATATGCGGAAGTTGTGCTTCAGGCCTTGAAGCACAAGAAGCAAGTCGAATAGCGAACGGAACATTCGTCATTTAAGCTGATCTGCTCTCTCCATGCTTGGTACACTTCGCCTTTCAATATTATTGCATTCAATATCGACAAAGGGCGAAAATTTCGCATGCTCACCGCCTCTTCCCGTCGAACAAGCGAGCGTTATCCAGGCTAGAGAGGCCGTCCAGAGGATGCGGTCAGAAAACGCAGCCAGCTGAGTTCCGAAGTGTGAGGTTGGGTTTGAACTCGTGTACCAGGGAAACTTCATGAAGAAGCAGCATAACATGCTGCATCCGGCCGCACACCACCCCGCAAGCTCCACAGCCTGATGAAAAGAAAAGAAAACTTAGTGGGGTTTGAATCTAATCTAGGCGGTGAAATGCATTAGGACACATTTTGTAGCTTGAACGTTCTTGGTGCAATCGGACTCTGTTCATCTTATTTATTTATTTACAGATAGCCTCAGGGCCGAAGCATTATAGAGGGCAGTGGAATAATACAATAGATTAATTCAGCACATATGAATAAATAAACTCTTAAACAATAATAGCATCATAAGATTCGTTGAATAAAACGGAAGCTATTTATGTTAGCAATGTTTACTGTGGATCCAGGAAGGTGGTTCCAGTGTTATTTATTTACATACCATAGCTGAACAAAGGCTCTAGTTTCTCATGCCATATTGTCCAGAGTCAAGTTTCCAGCTAATAAAAAATCTAACTAATACGCGCACTTAGCTCTGTGTAAGCGGCCTCTCTTACTGCTAATACAAAAAAAAAAGTAATACGGTGCTCAAGCCGTGACCAGCGCGTCTTCATTTAGCATGTAGGCGGCGAAGTGGCCGTGCCGCCCACACAAGCGAAGATAGAGCTTCACGCAATCTCGCGCCGTTCCTGCTCGTTCTCATGGCAACCTGCATGCGCTCCAAAAAGCGATATTTGTTTTCTGCGCCCACGGATGTTGTGAAGTGGGTTGCGAAACACCACAATAAACACGGACGATTTTCACGAGTCCTTGAACCTGTTCACTACTCCTGCTTTCCAAGTGTCACAGGGAAATACGACCCACGACACTGCATAAACCCTGTCCGAATGCTGACACGTTCTATCGAGAAACCTGGTCATTTGCCGCAAAGTTTAATCCTTGGTTTCTATATACACGATGGTTTACGCTACGTATTATAAAAGGCTACACGTGCTTCTGTGCATTAGGGTTTGGCTCACGTTCACGAGAAGCTGGAAACAAAATATTCGGTAAGAATGAGCAGTATCGCTAGTTCACCACTCAATGAGTGACGTAGGCTTAGATCGCTACAAGCAGTTAGCCCGCATTTTTGTCACACTTGCTGCTAATGAAAGCAGGGCTGACACACTGACAAAGTTGAGAGGTTTTACAAATATTCTTCTGCACTTACAATATTTGCGCTTACGCTATTGTGTCAAACATCTGAATGCCTCCTTCACCCCTGACATCTAGCACTCAGAGCAGGGCATACTCGAGAGCGCCATAGAGATATAAAGAAAGGATATTCTCACAAAATATTACTTTCATAAATGTCGAACGAAGGCGGAATTATTGATTCTGAGTAATTAGAATTTGAACAATATCAACAAAGGTTCCAATTATTTCAGATTTACGTTAAAAGGGGTGATTCTGACAAAGAAAGAAAGTCACGCAAATCTAAACAAAGCAAAAAATTCAATCATCGCTGGAGATATGCAAACAAAATCATTTGCGAAAAGGACAACGAAGGTCACCCCCCATGGTGTCACCAGCGCTTCTGCCCTACATGAAACGGTTATAGCGTGCGTAGAGGGCGGCCGCCGTTCATTCGTCACTCACCTTTGAAATATTACGCTGCCTGAAGCTGTCCATCAGAAGGCATGTGATGCATCCGCTGAAGTAGCAAATTCCATGGAAGAAGGGCATTTGGTAATACTTATTGAGAGTCTCTATTGTTCCTCTGCAAAAGAAGAAACCGACAGATAGATATATGCGTGTTAACCAGGCAGTGCTAGCAATATTATTTTAGGGGCTACGGAATCTATTTAGCTTCAGTTTGTTGCAACTCTTAGTCCTCTCTAGGGCCCCATTGGCTAGAGTTTAAATCTACGAAAAGACATCATAGTTTACTAGCGACAGCATGCAGAAATCTCTTCGGATAATCATCTTCCGGCTGGGCAGGGTTAATGCATGCACATTTATTATATACGCAGGTTGAGCCAGGCCCTATTTAGAGCATTAAAACAAAACATATTTATTAGAATGGATCTTCGCTTTTGAGTATTTCAGCTACTGACTACACTACCTCGCTAGTTGGAAACGGCGTCGCGAACGAGTCCTTCATGCTGATTTTCAATTAGAGTATCAAGAAAGGTGTAATTTCTGTCACTTCGTAAAGATACTGGACAGTCATGCGCGCGTGTTTCAAGCCAGTCATAAACATTCAGCAAGGAAATTGACTGTATCTCGGGTTACGAAAAAGCCCCCAAACCATGTACAGAAATTGTGGGCAATTCTCGATAAATAGGTTTTTCTACATTTTTCACATATTTTTTAATTCGGTGATTGTACGCAATATATCCGACGTTTTTCTCTTGCCAGACTTCTAGCTTTGTGCTATCATTAAAAAAAAAAATGAACCATTTGTTTACTTATGATAGCCTGACTTATATGTTGTGAGTTTCAGACAAGCTTGGAAAGTAAACTTCTAGTAAGCATTGGAAGTTCGGGCCATATCAACCCATTTTTTTTTCATAAGCATATCTTACAACATTCCGCAGTTGCGTAACACTTATGCCCAGAAATGCAGACAATTCGTTTTCAATCGCAGCATTAATTACCGGCTGCAAGCGCAGGTAAAACTTTGTAAGCAAATTTTTCGGTGCGTTGGACGTTTATACTATTATAACCAATATGTGCATATTGTCTTATATCCTGCAATGCTTCGCAATTAAGATATATAAAAATCCTTGACGTGAAATACTGAAAGTTTCAACTGTCCTCATGGTCCGCTGCCATGTACTGTCGAACTTAAAAAATATGTAATGCCCAACAACTCCTGCAGCGTGACCTGCCTAAACTCACACGCAAGCGGAATTACTCAATAAGCCAAAAGAAGGCTTACTTGTGCACATTCTGGTGCCACGAACTCTAAAATACACTACGATATAAATATTAGGCACCCACACTCACGGTTCCGTGCAATTTATACCCTACGCCCAACACAATAACTTTGGCCGCGGGCACAATTAGCACTTCTGAAAAGTGGAACTGCGATATCATTCAAATCCACATCTGTTACTGCTTTGCTGTTTCTGTGACAGGGGTGTGTGTGGTGTGTGCGCGCGTGCGTGCGTGCGTGCGCGAGAGTGTGTGTGTGTCTGCGTATGTTCATGCGTGTGTGTGTGTGTGTGTGTGTGTGTGTGTGTGTGTGTGTGTGTGTGTGTGTGTGTGTGTGTGTGTGTGTTTGTGTGTGGCGAGAGTGTATCTGCGTGTGTGTGTGTGCGGGTGTGTGTGTGTGTCTGCATGGGCGAGCATGTGTTTTTTGTGTGTGTGTCTTCAGAGTCACTTTATAATGCACTTTGTTGTGGATTCCGCGCCGGCCAGGGACCACACACCCCTACAGAGACATCCAAGTCCCTTGCCAACTCGGCTAGGAAGCTCCATGCTGTAGAGAAATTCATGACTTTAGAACATCACGCCACTAGGTCAAGACCTGACTGGTCGGCGGGGCGTACATCACGAGACAACGTGACCTTTTTTGACCAAGTAGGGAAAGTTCGAAGCACTTTGGCATCGTCTTTTCTCAGACCAACACTTCCAGAGCCCCTGCCAACAAACCTGAGCGATCTAATTGAAATATTTAGTGTTTAAAGACGGCACAATGTTCAATGACCTGGCAGTGCGCTGACTGGTGGGAGCGAATGTGATGTCTAGAATTACCGGCACCTCTCTCAACGAATCAGGGAAATTGGTTACAAATGGCTGCGCAGTCGCTTATAGGAATGTGCGATATGATGAAGTCGCAGTTAAAATTCTAGCTTCTATGTCTGAACACGCAAAGTAGCGACTATATGACCGGGATGACAGCCCAGAAAATGTTAATGCCACGGGGCAGACTAAGATGGGCAAAAAGTGGGCGAAGCCGTGCCCTCGAACAAATACAAATCGCAGCTGGATGATAAGTGTGCCAGAGGGCCGTCGAAGTAACAGCGCCCCCAATGTCCCCTATGGTCAATTTATGGGAATAAGGGTTCTCGAGGTAGACTAGTGTCGTAGAATGTGTTGGAACCGTTTCAGTCGCTGGCCATCGATCTTTCCTCTTCTACCATGTCGAAATAGTTATAGGGCAACTCAACGCGGTAATAATCGCTAAAACGAGGAAACCAAAGCTCCGCATCAATATCAACATGCTAGATTACTGCGCACTGCATCCGCCTTCTTTGCCATTTGTCCGATTGTTGCTCATGAAACTCTTCACTGCCCCGTCTGTCCTCAAAGCTTTTACGAAGCTGCCTCATAGGAGTATTAGGAAAACTACGGGCTCAGTCAAAAATAAGTTAGGTATCTGATATAGGAAATCACTGCCGTTTAGGTAGGCAGACGTGCAGAGCGGCTTAAATACGGAAGACAAGCATACATATGGATATAGAGACAGTCACTCACTCTGATGTAGTACCAGGGATGACCAGAAACGGTTGAATGTGAGGATTCCTGGCCAGTGTCCACGCAGCGGCAGCATAGCTCATCAACGACAGCAGCAGGAACGCTCCTAGGGCCAGCATTTTCCGGCTGGGAAAAGGTAATGCGAGGTGGTTTCATGTATTTAAAGCTCACTCTTATATAAAATCAAGCGTGCCTCAGGATTGTTGACGCTCACTTCTGCCTATTTAATTTCCGGACTGCAGTTTATAGTTAGCTTATAACAAGGCACGTAACGACTTCTAGAAGTCTTGAAGTTAAATACTGCTAAATGTAGAGCAGGTATGGGTCACAAGCGTCGCAGGGATGTTGAGCTTCCTTCCACGGGTTAAAAATATCGCGCTTGAAGTTAGGCTGTATTATATAACATCAGAACTTTACTTCTTTGAATATACCTCGAGGCAAAGAGACAGTGGACGACTGTTCGGTGAATTATTTAGGACCATTCGTCTTGGGCGCCACTACATTTTTGTTTTCTGCACAGCCGTTAACAAAAATGTTTTGCAAATTATTTTTTTTTGCTTAATAACTACGCTATTCTTGTGTGCAGAGCGACGAACACAAGGATACCCCCACTGTAGGTATGTGCCATATACACCGGAGGAGAGGAAGAAGAAGAAATGAACCATGCGAATAACCACGAAGTGCAATATGGACATTATATTTTGTGAGCTAGATGTACTGCAGCAAATGAACCATAAGAAAGGCAAAGAAGCGTCATATTGACATAATATGGCCAATTAGAAATTAAACTGATGTATCCTTCGCCATTAGTGAATTCGTTGATTAGGACTGTGTAAGTGTTTGCGGTGTGGCGTAAAAACGCGGGAAAGCTTGATAAATTAGATGGGTTAAGAAAACCGTAACTTCATAACGCAAGTAACGCCCTGAATCCAAAAGAGTTGTTATAAGACGTGAAAATTGCAGAAAATAACGGCCGTCACGTACTTGCGTCGCCAGCATAAATCATCTTATGTGTGGTTACGTCGATATGCCTGAATGTCTCTTCCACATTTACGTCGTTTACTGGTTTATATTTCATTTTTTTTAAATTCTTGCACGCCTCAGTTTTCAATCGTTACTTTCCTGTATGTGTTCTTTTCCCTCTAAATATTTGTAAAAATGCTTTATATCATGTTCGCTGATTGTTTTCCTCGCATATTCCTTGCCTTTCATTGTTATTTTCATGTCAGTACGCTCTGTCATTTTCTACTAAATTTTTTACTGTGTTTCCCTTCATATATGTGCCTTACTGTGCATTGTGGCATCGCGCCCTCACTGATACAAATATACGCGGATTGACCCATGTTAATCCTATTTTGGGTTCTGTGCCTCTGAAATAATTTGATAGTAAGCGGCGATCCTATATTAAAGAGGAACGAAATATTTGCTCCAGTTCCTAATACTTGCTATTAGTGTTTGTAATATCCTTTATTGGTGGTTTGGAAAAAGGAGCGCGTTAAAGTGCTGCATTTGCGACTGAGCTCCCATTGCATTCATAAGAGCATTCTTCTTCTCCCTCCTTCTATCTCCGGTCCACATGTACCATTCTCCTAGTTCAGAGTGGCAAACCTGCTTCGCCGTATTTCCCCTTGGACGACCTGAGCAAGAGATTTCGGAAAAAAAATCAAAACGACTCCACTACGTTTTACGTATCACGTTCGCTCATTTGAAGGTGGAAATCTTGATAGTGCAGGGGGGGGGGGGGGGGCATTGTTGTGGAGGTGCAGCGGAGACACGGTATCTCGTTTAATTCGTGCATTTCACTAGTCTCCTCCGTGGAGTTGAGCTTGGAAAAAGAAAGGAAGAGAGTGCTTAGCTCCGAAGCCTATCTCATAATTTTCTGGCTATAGCTGTTTTAAGACATGCTTTACTGTGCAGCTACAGGCAGTGTTATTTTGGCGCCATTGTTCGACCTGGTTCGGGGACCGACTCAACGACAGCGAGCGATCACGTTTCCGCCAAAGATGACAGCAGCAGTGCAGATGGCGCCTACTCCATGCAGGTTTATCACGACAGGCGTACAAAAACATTACAAAGCCCAGGGGGCTGTGATATTTACACACCAGGGTGCTTCCTTCGAAATCATAAGCTCCTTTAGCATTCGCGTAAGCCCTACTCATCTTAAAAGGCAGATCTAAATAACTCATCACATTCATTCGATTTGGAACCTTAGGAATTGATTCCGAAAATCAAGGTATATCTCAGAAGCAACCCCTTGTGCTCTAAACATATGATAAAGACTGTACTTCGCTGTTCAAGTATAAAAAAAAAAAGATTATTCTATAAACTCCTTGTATGTTGGTGCTTATCCCGCATGCTGGTATTATGGCATGTCATCTGGGCAGTTTTGAGTTTTACAATAATGTCGCATTAACTAACCCAGAGTGCACAATCACTGAGAAAGAATAAACTCTTAGTCAATTCACCGATTTCCCCCTGCCCCTCCTACCTAGTTTATACTATCAAAGTTGGGCAGGCTTCTACCCCTTACTCTACTACATCTCCACCTGTGCCTTCTTAAAAACTGCAAGTCCCCCTTCCCCGCTCCTTATCCCTGGTAGACTGCTTTATTCTGCGGGTCTTCGAAAAACTTATGTTGATCTTCTGAGCCACACGTAAGGAGCCGCCAAAGATGTTAAAGCGTAAGGATTACTCTAGAAGGACAGACAAAAGTCAATATTTTCTGCAAATATTTTTGTATCCTTTTCGTTGTTCTGTCCTTGCAACAGCGAGTCTTTGATATATGACATAGTGTATTCTGATGCTTCCAAAAGCAGTCTCCTCGCATTTCCAGAAATGGAGTAGCGCTACGCTGACGTCCTCTTAAGGAATTGGGCCGTAAGTGTTTCACCGTTTTCGCGGCATAATATAATAATCGGGCAGTTTTTCGCGCTCTTCATTTTTAATGAGCTGCGCGTGGGCTTCGACTGCCGTTTTCTGTTTGCAAACATTTAGCCTGGCTTGCTAGTGAACTGTGCGGAGGGGTGAGAGTAAACAGTATGCCGTACAATCAGTCAGCTATTTGAGCAAATAATCAGTAGAATAGTATTAATGTGATGACATACTAATATAGATACGCTGTTTATGCATGACAAGCACATTAAGCTAGCTGTCAGGACTTAAAACATGGCTGTCTTTTTCGCTTTAAGCGTGTTAAATATTATATACAACCCATGAGCACTGTAATTAAAATGAAATATAACAGATTAGGAACATGAGCAGAAAATATAAAAAGAAGTGGCAAAATTCTAATGCGGTAATTTTTGCCTATTACGAATTGCTGCCGTCAAAGTAGCTGAACCGAAAATATGTGAAAAGACAGTGTAAAAAATTTGTGAGTGTAAGTACCATGTCTTGACCATAAAGGCACAGGGAAATATGTGCAGCAATTATCGTGTGTCACCGAACAGACACTGAATATTTACGACGCTTTGTAAGGACTCTATGAATTGTAACTCTGAAGCAAACTATACACATTGTGCCTGAGATAGTCGGCTAAAATTCTTTCTTTTACTGCCTAAATACTGCATTTTTTAAATAAAAACTTACTTTTTCAGTAGCAGTAGAGTGGGAAGTGCGACAATGAAAAGCTGGAAATCCGCAGACAGGAACCATAGGTGAGCAAGGAGGATCTATTTATTCAAAAGAAAGAAGGAAAAAAAAAAACGAAACTTACTTCTCCGGTTTACTTTTATTTTGCCCGGTTATATATTTCAACCTGAAAGAAGCCAGTTTTGTTTGCTATAAAAATATTACAACATAAGCTGGAGCTGTACAATCTGATGCAAAGCTTCCATTAGAGAAGCGTTTCACATGCTACATGATTAAAAATTGCTCATTACAAAAATATTTTTGCTGGAAGTAATTTATTTATTTATTTGAAATACTCTAAAGGCCCAATAATAAGTTCATAGCGCTCATGCACACGAGTGGCGGTCGGCCACGGCAGAGTTCGGGAGGGTGTCTCACAACGTTCACAGTTTCAGAAATAAATTGCGAACTAAAAATATGTAGACTGCAGTGGAAGCCAGATTCCACCATGTTTTGGTTGGCGCTAAGAATGAGAAATTTCGCCTGTAGTTCTCAAAGTTTCATACCATCCTGTGACTTCATATGGTTGTAAAAACCCTTCGATATGAGTGCAGGAAAAATCATATAAGTCAGATTCTGTCAAGCGCGAGAAGACATAGCCGTCGATATCAATGTATTTGTCGAGTATTTCACGAGAGGCCCAGAGTTACTTCGAAAGGATATATATGGCCGTATTACGTAATATTATAATGCAACGCATCAGGAGCGGTGGAAGTGTGAGCATTAGAATGTAATATACACTTTCTGTGTTCACGTTATAATTTCTAAATTAATTACAGATATTGATCCTCCCAACCCTCCTCAACTAATTTGCCCAGCGCTACATGTCATCGTTCGTTCTTAGCCGTTCTCTTCCGGCTGACGTAACAGGGTAACCGGGTCATCTAGGTGCGCCCTCTCATTGAGCATTAGCGTCACAGTGTAACGACAGTGCGACGGCTTGATGGGACGGATTGGTGTTCTGGTTTCATTTTCAGTGCTAAAGCCTTTAATGCCTTATTATTGTCACAGGAAGCTGTCGGCAGAGGCTGTCACACTTTGGAAAGCGCGCCGTATAAAAATGAATCAATAAACTTTTTCTCCACCGAGAATCGAACCTCCATCCCTTGGATCCTCAGCCGAGCACTTTACAGATGCGATACGCCCAGGATCATGAAACGTTCATCATGATTCCCATTGTCTACCGTGAAAATGATAGCGGGATTCCGGGACTGATTGATACTGTGTGGGGGAAGGTAATGAAGGGTGGCTGTTCCTGGTCCTACGGGGCTGGGACTGATAGGTCAACACCGCTTGCGGCGGGGGCTAGCCTGCCAACCGAAGTTTTATCTGTTGTAGGCCGTCATTGCACCCGCAACCGCTTAGGTAGTGGACGATGCCTGTTGCGGCGCGCGTCTTTCTCTCCCGCTTTTTCTTTCTTCTCTACTTTCTCTCTCCTGTCTGCACGAGGCATTGGAGGTGGCTCAGCTACAGAGCCAGTAGCAGGCCCGTGCATTTTCTTTTCCTTCTTCCTACAGCCACAACAACAACAGATACTGTGCCTTTAATTTCCTGTAAGCGAATTATAGAACGCCAGTGAACATTGACGCGTTCAATGGAATGCTGGTTGTGTTCGACAAGGGGTGTATACTGTACCGTCCCTGTGTTATATATGCACAAGAATGGTTAGGAATGAGGTAATGTATATATATTTAGTTCTGCCAAGAATACCCGTCAAATTTGCTCATTTGTGCTGCTGTCACTATAGTTCCACCAAACCTATCATGTTGCAAACCGTTTTTCTTATAATTGTCGTGTTAGAAAATCGGCGCAATAGAAAACTCGCCTTCAAACATATATAGTATTGTTCACATTTGCAATCGCCGAGAAATGAAGTAGTATAACTCAGACGTAATTGAATTCCCCTGCACATCGCTACAAAGAAAAAGTTCGACTGTCGTGTGCATTGCGTTCCGCCATGAGATTGCACGAAATAGTGAATTTATCCTATATTTAGCTAATATTGACCCTGTCAACAAGCTGAGGACAACTATATCACCAATGAGATAATATCTGCATATAATATATAGATATTACATACGATTATATGCAACTGAATTCATCAAAAACTCACTCGAAATTTTGAAGCCTACTCTTGAGGGGAAGCCCTAAGCACTTCCACAGAATAAAAACATGCCTTCAGCTTTGCAGTTCACTTCATATTTCTAGTTCACATAATAAATATTATATGGTGCGTGATATTTATAATGTTCTTAGGATTGATTTAGGAGGTATCAATGAACGAAGATGTGATAGCTACGTAAAGTGAAATCAAATTTCTCCACTTTTTTGTATTTTTGAATTTTGTCCAACTTCGAAATAATATTCAGCAAGAACGGCCTACTCTAGCTAGAGCTACAAATAATTCCTACAATAAAGAACAAAGGCTGGATAATGTAGCGAGACAGTTTATATGGCAACACCTTATTGAATCGTGCCAGAATTAAAGGCTGAATATTGACAATTTTCAGGAGAAGCGCTCCGCCTAAAATGTTCTTTATAAACAATATAGTGAAACTCGTTTTAGGTTTTTATTAATTTAGGGGAACTGAGGAATTTTTGAAAGATTTTATTAAAAATCGAAGTTTTTTTAAATTGTAATCAAGGTTGTCGATTTTTCGTTGGTTGGGTGGTTGGTTGGTTCACAGGAAGGGAAAGGCGCAGTATCTGTCACACTTGCTCTGTGGACACCTGAACCGCGCCGTAAGGGAAGGGATTTTGATGCATTCTGGAGAACACGCCTGGCATTGTAGAGATCACAATGTTGTCTGAAATTTAGAACATCCCCTGAATAATAAAGAGAAAAGGTTGTATTCGAAATAACGCAATGCATCAAGGCAAAATGTGAGGTTAAAAATTGACATTTTTTACAGCGCGTCCGTCACTCCAGTAGTATTGTGTACGATATTTTAGTTAATCAACTGCTGCACGAAAAAAAAATACCTGTAATACCTCTTTTAAGATTAAATGTTGCATAGATTTAATCACCAAGAGATACATGAAAAAAAAAATCTAGCCCGCAAGTAGTAGGTCTCAACACTTGGAAATTTTTTAAATTAAAAAATAGCCCTTTCCACCTGTAGTGATAGACGATCTTTGTCGCGCAAAACCTGTGCAATATCTTACAAAAGTAATCCTCATTCCTTTGTGTCAGGACATTTTTCATTGCCGTATAAAAATTTTCACCGTAAAGCTAAAAATTGTCATGAGGTCGCGACTACTGTTGTATATATGCACACCCATATATATCTTCCTCCGCCTTCCTCTCTTCCCTTACGGCGTGGCTTAGGTGTCCCCAGAAACAGTGTGACAGATGCGACGCCATTCCATTCCGGTGAATCAATTATTCTCATTTAATATAATAAAAAATGTTAGGCCCAATAACAAAATACTGGGGCCTCCCGAAGGGAGATCTGCAGATATGTTAATTATTGTTGTAGAATTTCACGGCCTGCGAAGAAATTGCACTCATCAAAACTTGAGGGCGAAATGTGTTTGTTCAGAATTTTTAGGTGTGTATACGGTTCGGGTAGTTTCCCTCCCCTTTTCCCGCCATGCTTTAAAGACTAATCGTCTGTGAAACCTTCGATATTTTCCTGCTTTTCTCCCGCTTTTACGCCATGGTATATTCTTCCGGCACATTTCTCGATATTTGTTGTATTTTCGACGTATATGCCCTGCATTCAACAGGTCTAGGAGGAGGAAGAGCAGGAATAACTTTATTTGATGTTCGGCAGGGTTTACCGCGACTTGGCCTAGGTCTGCCACATGGGAACGTCTGGATCATGTTTCTCCGCCGTCACGAGGGCCTGCTGGACAGCTAGAGTTAGTCGTTGAGGCTGGAGCTGCGCAGAACGGCGGACCACCTTGACGTGAGGGTTTTGGATTAACGCCTTTACATTGTGCCTTGCACTCGCAGAGTATGTTCTGAAGTGTTGCTATGTTTGTCTTGCAGACCTTGCATATGTTGGTCTAATGGTTTAACGATTAGATCTTTATGTAACGTTGATTCCATTAATGAAATGTGTGATTGAGAATACTCTTCGCCTCCTCTGAGCAGAAAGTGTAAAAAGTGGACGCCAAAATTTGGTAGACAGAACTTAAACTGCTTACACGGTGAGTGGCTACAGTGTAGCTGAAGACGTATCTACGTACGTTTACGAACTATACCACGGTTGTTAGTGAGTTCCCGCTGCAAAGCGACGAGTGGTACCGAGTTTGTACGACCTAATAGTATGTAGTAGTTTGATTTGACGACTTCATGGTCGTTTGTTTCACGCGATGTGTTCTTCAGTATCTGGGGGAAGATAATCTCGAACGCTATCTCTGTTTGTATATTCCACAAAGTCCTGGACGTCACTGGGAGAACAGTCGCGGGCGCAGCCATCTTGACAGAGCGGTCAAGCTGGAGGCGAAGAAGCAGTAATGGGGTCGAGGGAGGTCCTCATGGTGTGGTCAGTGAAGTGTGTCACACCGCTTCCTCCTGTGGCGCAAGCCACCAGTGACCGGTAGCGGGGTGCCCTCTATACCTGTTCTGCTTCTATAAAGGTACCCTCTCCACACCCCTTTCTCCTGCGACAGCTTCCTCTCCAGTCCTTCTCTGACGGCCCCCACTGCACTTGATGGAGCACCTCACTTTGTCCGTATTCGTCTCCGTGCTGATAATAGCATACAATTGGAGGTACATATGCCGTTGTTCCAACGGCCTTTCGTAAACTAACCCCCCCCCCCCCCCCACACACACACACATATATACACACACACTTGTTTAGCAGATGTACGCTCAATCTAAATCGAAAATGTATGAAACCGCCCGGTACGCAGTCCGGAAATGGTTGCGTCAAACTTTTGGTACGAAGAACTGAAAATGCGGTGCCGAATGAAGTTTGTCAGTGATGCCTTTACGCGCGACTATACTTGCGAACATTTTTGGGTGTATAAGAGGTATGCTCATGATGTCATGGGAGCCATATTGTGGTGAAAAACACTGTTTTTGCTGTGAAGGCCGAAACAGATAACGATAAGTCGGTTAGATATACCTTCAGCCTCTCTCCTTGCTTCATACCGCACGAAATAACTGGTACTGTGATTTGGGTGCATACTTCCTTTGGACTTAGAAAATACAAAGGGAGTCCACTTCTTTCGCACTTTCGCAAATATAAGGTTCTGTGTTCAAGCCCATGACAGCAAAGTGTTTTGCTCTCTCGCCGGGGCGTTTTCTTGTATGACTCCCAGTCGAAAAAACTACAGAACTGTGTCAAAAATGCGACAAAATATCCTGTAGTTCTGTCGTAACCATCAATTATTTCTGTAGTATTGTTTACATTTCTGTAGTTCTGTAGTTTTTCTGTAGTATATTTCTGTTGTCTGTAGTTCTGTACCACTTTTCTGTTGTAACTGCAGAAATTTATGATGTTACTGCAGAATGTTCTGTTGTCACAACAGGTTTCCCGTCAAAAACCGCACAGCAATTTTGTCGTAACATCAGAAAATTTTCTGTAGTTTTTTCTGACTGGGGTTCATCATTATATAGCAAACTTACATTTGGATCCATGTCGTATAAATTCTTGGTCTGAATCAGCAAATGCCACCAGTGCTCGACGACCTCCTTGTGAAATCTGGTGAAGAATGTCTTCGTTTCGGGCCCGATGACGAACAGCGGGAGGATGTAGAAGCACATGATAATGAAAAACAAAGGAATGCACGTCCTGAAAAAAATTAATTCACAACGATTACAAATAATACGGAGCTCAAAGTTCAATTATTTGCGCGCCGTTTCGCTTTTGACAGCTTTCTTTCATTTGCTCATTCAGTTTATTGTATCTTGGGAGCCTACATTTGCACGCTAAAACGTGCGCCTGGGACACAAACACCCCAGATAAATTCGTACTATTAGATGCCAGAAACAGCATGACAAAATATGGTGACAATTGTCCACAGAGAAGGAACGATAAGGTTCATAACTAATTATCGCGGCAAATACATTTCTACCTCAAATACCTCCCTTCTATACGCAGCAATATGCGGCCACAAAATGAAAGCAGTGTAGCAACAGTGTTACTCGATACGGGTGTTATCCTTCTACCCCGCACACTGTTTTGCTACAACAGAACAATCACCGTTTATTTAAACACCGTACATCACGAACAAAAGGAACTGACAAACGTAGTCCCCCAGCAATTGTCGCACGCCTTCCTTCTGTCCATCTTTAAGAGGAACAAATACTCATCTTTACTACGGAGGTAGAATACGATACCCAATCCTCCCGAGGCTTGTTCTGGAGGTTCAGCGCACCTGGCGTCTGCTTGGCGCCGGGCAAGCAATACCAACTGCGCTTTTTCTCGAGGCTGCTTGACGCGGCTGTCGCCTCATGGTATAAGGATGATGACACTGAATAGACGGTAACTGTGCTTGACGTTTAGCACTGCTTTTTTTTCCCGCAACGTACCAAATACGTTATTGTTAAGTTCCTATTGAAGGCTGGCGCCTTGTTCGTGTCTTTTCCTCCATTTAAGGCAGAATGCTAAGACGGTTGGTGTGTCATAATTATTTAAAAACATTAGTGTACAGAACGAAGACAAGGACGCACAAAAAGAGCAGGAGCAGCACTAAACATCAACTGTGGGTTTTACTGCGACAGAACGAACATACAGTTCGGAGGCGCAAGCTCACGTTGGTTTACAATAAGGCCAACAAAAAAGTAATCTAAATGTACAAACCGTTTCTGAGGTATATGTTTTCTTCTTGCGAGCACGCAAGTGAAAGCATGCTGTCGCAGTTATTGCCTTCGCGGTTAATGTGGCAGACATCACATATTTTCCGCCCTAACCTTTTAACTCTCTTAGGATCGTCAGTAATGTGTACACCCGAATCCAAATATATCGGACTCGAAGGGGATCGCGAAGTGTACACCTGATCCCAAATATATCGGATTTGAAGGGGATCGCGAAATAGTTCTTTATATTGATAATTACACAAAAAAAGATTTTAAACGGTCAGCTCCTGTGTACACCAGAAGTGTGCATACGGCATATCTATCACTATCACCGTAGGATTAACTTCTACTTGAACAGCAAAGCAGGCCATGCAAGAGCCGCAGCAGGTCTTCAGTGAGAAGAACTAACAACCAGTGTACCGAACCCCAGCTTTCCCGCATAGAAGCAGTGTCGCTTAAAAACTGTCATGCCAGACCAATCTCCACTTTCAACTGGACTTGATGTTTACCTCGTCCAGCGGTTATACGGCGTTCAAGCTGCCAGCAGAGCAGCCGACCAAGGCTGCGCGGGCTAACAGTAACCGTGTGGCACCAATAAAGAAACGTCGTTCGCTAACGCAAGGCGCGCAGTTCGATGTATCGAATGTTCCCCTGAACGGGAGTTCGATTTGGGGGGATTCGAGCTTTCCTTTGTTGCCTTTTGTGCGGCCGCTACCCGCGCACCTATTTTTTTCCGCCTCCGGAGTTGTGGTTGAACTACAGTGACAGGTCGTCCGCCTCAGGCGGCGGAGATATGTCCGGACGATTTGTCACTGTAGTTCGACCACAGCTCCACCCCGGAGTCTCAGTGGCTTTTGCAATTGGGGGCTTTTGTGGGCAGGAACACGGCATCGCTTCGACCACTGCACTCGCGTGACAGTCCGCGCGGGTCAGCGGGGGTGCGCCCTCCGAGATATCGCAAGGTACATCGCTCATGTTCTTGTCTGCTCGCCTTTGCCCGCACAATCCAGTGCGCACTCGAGCTTGCCCGCTCAGGGTCGTACTTGAGAGCGCCGCTCGAGCTTGTCAGTCGGGATGTAAACGATCCCCGAGAGGCGTATCTTGTGTTGGTTGCCCACTCTCTTGCCCTTGGTCACCCCGAGAGAGAGAGACCGATCACAGCCCGCCACTGCGTGTTTGCAGCGCGCATTCATCGTCACTTGAGCGCGCCGCAGAGCCTTGCTGCTCGCGCGCTCCGGGGTAGCGGTGACGGATTGTTTTTCACTTAAAAATGGTGTTAAATAAACGGCTTATTTGGGAGCTTTAAGGCTTATGTCATTGCAGCCGAGCGATCTCCTCCCTGCAAAGCTGGAGTGCGGTCTGCGCTGTTTCAGTGTGCGCGTGGTGACAGCTGATCGGGGCTGCGGCTCGAGAGAAGCTCGAACTTGCTGTGTTTGGGGGCCTATGCCTACTTAGAAATTACCGATATAGGCGAATATCACTCCTATACACATGCATATGATTTTCAAGGGCATATTCGGGAAGTTGAAGGCTGGGTCAGATGGCACATTGTCATGAAAAAAAAAAAAAGCAGTCAAAAGTCGAAACACAGAGAAGAGACGAGGCGCACACAACAACTTGTGTGTGCCTCGTGTCTTCTCTGTGTTTCATCTTTTGACTATTTTTGTTCAGCAATATAATCAGTAATTTGATATACCAGGGTTCGATATATCCAGGACAAACTATATTCGTTCAGCACGCATTGTAGACGCAAAGCACTTGAAACACTAAGAAATAAATTTTATTATTATTTTCTTGTCAAGTAGGGGGCTAGGGGAAGTTTCTTAATAGAGGGTAATTATTTGTTAAATTTTAAGCAGGAGAAAAAATTATTTGAGGGTTCTAACACTTGTCTTTATCTTTCCAAGGTGTGTGTGTAATGCCTCCGCAACTGCGGTTGTTTTCATTGTAGCTCTAGTCGAATGTTGGTTACCGCATATGATGAAAAATGTCTGATCTTACCTAATCAGCCTTCGAAACACAGCGATCACAAAAACAGTCATGCCATTTCTCTTCTGGCTCGTGATAATAAGGCACAGGAAGAATCCACTGTAATAGGAAAATAGGAGCAGTGTGAATTCATCAGGTCATAGCTTAGTATAAATTATCTATTGCCACTTAAAGCAGTATTCACAAACAAATAAATCTCATACAGCAGTGCTCTTGTTATAAGTTCATTTGTTTATCGGCCTGCGCTAGGCGTGTGCAACGATCCTTGTGACCTGCATAAATGCGTTGTATCAGGAACGTTTCTGCGGTGGCGGCTACCAGTTTCCCTGCATCTTTAAGGTAAGCAATTTCATCTGGTTCTCTATAAATAGGTTACGGTAAGCCATAATTTTACACCTGGAAAAAAAAATAAAAATTTGGTCTAGCTGCGCCAATGTTAAAGTTTCATTATTGAGTAAAGCCAAAGGGTTTGTACAGAACATGATTCCGCTACAATGTGCTCTAGTCCTTCTCCAAGATTGCGATTTTGATACTTTATTTCAGTGTCTGTATCTTTTATTAACCTTTCTCTCTCCTACATCTCTCTCTCTCTCTTTACCAGTACTACTTGCCTGAGGAAAAAGAAGGTGTCGACGCTGTTGAAGGCTCCTACTACAAGCATGGAAGGCCAGTACTGGGAGTTGATGAGGAAATTCAGGTAGCGTGCTGTGAGGAGAGTAGGGCATATTTTTTGCATTCTTTCTGCATCTCTAAGAGGAAGAGTCTACCTCCTTGGGCCAAAAGATACTAGGACATGTGCGCTTCCGCTACACATGTGAATACGCGGATGGCCTAAATGTTAAGTTGTTCAGTGCATCATGGCTGCTTTCGAGTTAGGCGGTGAAAATTGTAACTATTACTTTATGAAGGAGAAAAGAAGAGGCGCTGAGACCACGTAGAACGTGCTTAGGAAGCATGACTCAGCTAATAAGGTGGAAGAGGTTTATGCTTTGTGAAATTACTATTAATTTATTAACCCATGTCTTGTACAGTTTTGTGCTAGTCAGAACACAGACGACTGGCGCTGAATGAGTTTGCGGAATAAATATAGTCTGCCTGCATTTAGCGCTTTGACCGCAGTGAACGCGTCCGTAAGGCAGTAAACTAACAAACAAGGAACTACGATGGCAGGTGCCCTTACACGTGGATGTAAAAACTGGGAGACAGACTGAGTGAGGGACAGAGAGACAGATATCTGGACGAAGGGACAGATAGGCGGGTATAGCCTGCTTGGGCAATTGTCACTTAGCTAATAATTTTAACTTTGCAACTCTCAAATTTATCATGCCTGTATTCTCCACTAAGATAGTTGTCATCTCACTCGCCTCGAATTGGCTAAAATCATTATAATTGATCCTCAAGAAAAGGGACAGCGCCTTCTCTGCTTTCAACCGGAAACCATCTCGGGAGTTTCCGATGGTTTAGTATATTGGAGTTTTAAGGCGAAAGTCTTTATTGTCTCATTGTTGTCAGCAAAAGTGTCATGCTTTTGCGGTAGCTCTGATTGGCTGAGGTGAGGATGACGTCATAGAGGTCTTGACCAATCACAGAGCACCACCACAGTATGCGTGAATGTGTGCCTTATATGACCATCTGTCAATCAATGAATAATTACTAAATAATAATGGCTAATTATTGACTAATTATCATGTAGCAATGACTGATGATCAATCATCAATGGGTAAATAATGATGCAATTAAAAATGACCATGGCTAATTATAAAGTACTAATTAATGACTAATTAGTTCGATTATTGACAAGTCAAGAATATACTAACTAAAATGACTAATTACCAGTTACCAGTACCTAAAATAATTACTAAATAATGAACATATAATTACTGACTAATGAATAAATAAATATTTAGAGAAACTTAGATGTTTCTAGACATTGTGTAGACAATGCTTGGAACATTCTCGAACCTCGTCACCACTTGACAGCTCAATGCACTAGCAGAATGTGAAACAGTATTCGCTCCCTTTACTCGTAGCAGCATTCATCGCTACATGCAAAACAGTTGCGTAGCAGAATGCGGCACTCAAACGCCTTTCACCACTTTAGTCGCCAAAGTGTCTCGTAATTGTTTTAGTGTTTAGTATGATATGATTAAAAAATTAACGACTCCTATATTGGACAATTAGTAATAGTTGTCTCGTTTCTTTGTAACAAGCGTTATTTTCCCACTTGAAGGTGTTTATTTGTGACTGTATACTTTGCTCTACTCGGAACGTGAAATGAAGCATTGAAACAGCACGGGCTTGTAAACAATTATCAGGCAGTCGGTATGGCGGTAAGCAGAATTGATTTTTCAGTTTTGGCATCATTTTTACGGTATTATTGACTTCTTGCAAAACACACACTATTTAAATTTTAATTTATGCAAAAATAAACTGAACCCTCTAGATAATTTCCACTATGCGCTTAGCGCTGTCAGTTGCTGGTTCAAGGTGGGAGTAATAGATGTGGGACTTGCTTATATTTTTCTTCCTAGACAACAGTTCAGAATAAAAACAAATTATGGGGGACACTTAAGCTCCCCCTTGTAAGGGATACCCTTTCCAGCCCATATATGAAGCCCCGCTTACCGACCTGTATGAACATGCCTGCGTGGCCTGGGGTAACGTGAATGCAAAGGTCGTCATATATCCCTGCTTCTCATATAACCCTCTCATGTGAACGGAGTTTCTCGAGTATGGAGCTCCTGCCAAACGTAACACCAGGCAACCCTACATCCAGCGAGCGTTCGGTCAAGTCAGCTACAAGGTACCGCCTGGAAGCGCTATGCTAGGGGTTTTTCGCTCACAACGCTTACTACGATGGATGGCCGCCGACGCCTGATTATCGGTGATTGGGGCCTATAAGGCTAACTTTTCAAAAAATGAGCCAGAGCATAGAAAGCATTCACTGCAACTGACGCGTATGCAAAGGAAGTGAAAGATGCACCACAAGCTTACACACGTTGTCCGAGACTGTCAAGACGCAGTGGCCGAAGACGATATGGCTTAAGCTGAAGAGACGGAAGCCGTGCAGAAACTGCAGTGCGTAGCGGTCAGCGTCGGCCCGGTCGGCAACCCTGAGCAGGAGGCGTGTGTTCGAGGTCGCCGCAAAGGCCATCACGAACGGCAAAAACGCACCTGGGGGAAAATACAAGGTCGTCTTTGCACACGGGTGGGGACTATGAGTCGAGGCGCGACACGAAGTCAATGGCATGTGTGCCACGTAATGGTGCGTTTTGATGGACGTCGCCAAGCGTGATCTGCCAGGTGCGCTCGTTGTGGATCTTTTCTGTGAAATCATGTGCAAAACGAGGGGGGGGGGGGGGGTGTCAAGCTAACAAGAGGAAAAGTGACGAACGGGTTGGGTGTGTGGGACGTGGCTACAATAATATTTTTTTATTGGACCTTTATCAGTAATCATCCGGTCCTCTTAGAGACATGGTGATTACTCGTTGCTAAAGCATTCTTCAT
The DNA here is from genome assembly GCF_055883805.1 of Amblyomma maculatum. NCBI lineage: Eukaryota > Metazoa > Arthropoda > Arachnida > Ixodida > Ixodidae > Amblyomma > Amblyomma maculatum. The sequence goes on along the minus strand of NC_139352.1, from coordinate 28,877,392 downwards.
TTCGACCAACGTTAATGACATCGACTAATTTTTTCCCATTGTGCCTATACCATCAAGACCATGTTCATTTTCTTCTGAAGCCTATTCCGATCCCAGAGGAACCATTACCCACTTGGATGCAATGCTATACATGACAGACCTCCAATTTAGCACACAAGGTCAGCATAACCACATAAATTCTTTTAGGAGCAGAGGTAAAGGGATTTCTACTCACTTCGTTCTGTCCCACTTTTGAGCTTTATCGGCATGAAGAGGTCCACACAGGTGGCAGCTGCGATGACTACGCCAAGGAAACCTAAAAATATTCTGCACACATAGCAAAATGCACTAGTTCAATGAAACACAATATGCTTTTCATCAATAATTGTTGCCTCTTCCTTTCGCTTAGGATTACCCATATATTACAATATTCTCCAACTCTGCTTTAAGCGATCGTCACATCAAAGCTTAATCTTTCGCGCTGTGCTGTAAGTGCTTTATGCGCCGAAATATTTTAAGTGTTTTCTCAGCATGAATGGAAGTAAAGGGAATCGGTTTGGTATGTAGTTTTTACCTGCAAACTGAAGTGAAAATGCACTGAAGCTTCGTAGCTTTAATCCAGTGCCTCCAAAATCCGAAGGCCGCTTAAGCGACACCGTATTGCGGGGTTAAAGATAAGACTATCGTGGCAGCGATAAATTGGTCTTCTCAGTGGCCTAGGCCTCAATTTGCATGTCACTTCACGGATACTCATGCTGCTTTTTATTTTTACTTTTGACCTCTAATAGTAAGCCCCTTTCACTGATTTTGGTCATGTTTATCGGTTGGTCGGCTGGTTTGTCCAAAACATCTTACAGGAGCTGCCAACATGGGCAGCACTTTTCGGATAGAAATAAAACCCAGTGGCATCCTTGAATTTTAGTATCCGGCCTCAAGGACCCTCGTATTACGAGCCAGACACGGCTAATCCGGCTGCTCATTTGCCCCACGAAGGCACTTTCGAACACCTTTGTTAGGCGGGGCGTTATATCTATAATGACGGGTAGCCTCTGAAATACGACATTGCTTAAGATTATGTGTTAGATACTAGAGGAACAAATTAAGAAATTATTAATTAGACCGGTAGCAGAGTTAACAAGGATCACTAAGGAGAGTTGGAAAATGGCAGCCACAAACTGAGTTTCGTCATAAGGGGGAGTTTATCTGTGCTCACAGTTTTTCTTAGTTAAGTGGACCATGGAACTACTTAGTTGGCAAAACAATTTATAATGGCGTCAAGTCCAACTACCCATTTTGCTTACCCCGTGGTTCACTGAAAGATACAGTGACAACTCTAAACAGACTGTTTCGAATTTCCAGCGATATCTTATGCGCTAAATGCCAGGCTAGGGGATGGATGAAGGATCATACACGACACAAGCTTATGTCGAGCATTGACCTTCATCCGTCCCCTAATCTAGTACGTAGCGCGTACCTCTCCAATATGATCAACCAACTGGCCCCGGTGTTAGGATAGTTATAGATTAGGCCGTTAATGTAAAATTAGAAGAGGCGCTGGCTATGACTTATCTCCCTCTTGACGAAAATACAGTGGACTTTACACAGTACAGGAGGCCATTTCTGAACAATGAATTGTAAGAGCAAGCTTGAAGTCTCTTTACTGTAATGCAATATAATGTATGATTTATTAAATTATTCGCATAACTCCGCATTTATGTCCTCCAAATTTATATTCGTTCAACAACCGATTACGTTAATTTATGACACACTCAATGCGCAAATAGAGAAAAAAAAAGATTGAAATAAAATGTTTCGGTCTTCACGCAAACATTCATGGCATCTTACCAGCGCTAAATATTGGGAAACAGCTTGCAGATCTTTTTATAGAGTTAATGAGTGTTGTTCTTGTTTTTTATATCTATTGTTGCAGGGCGGCAAGCCAGTGAAGAAAGATCAGCACGGATGACGATGAGATAAGTTTAATGCCATGTCGATGGGCCTAGCCTGAGCGCTCCAGCTCTCACTACTGCCCGCTTCTCCTTCCTCGTCGCCCTTGCTTTCTGACAATCGCTTTTCTATTTCTTTTCTTTCCTAAATATTTCTACAGCTCCTTCGTTTAATAATTTTTGTGAGTGCATCTCTTCAGCTGACATTACTTACGAAGTGGTTGAGCACTTCTCAACAATTCGAGTGTTTATAACTTATACGCAGTTTCCTTTAATGCCGGCGGTGTGCGACGCCACTATCCGTTAATGGGTAATGGCTTGCCGCTGCTATGATCACCGAATGAGATCTGGCCCAGGAAGCTTGTGCACCACGGATCGTACACATCTGACAGCCGAGCCCCAGGAGCGCATCGAGCGGCGTGGGCAGGATGATGTCCTCATGAATAGGGGCGTCTACAGGCCGCTGGAGTCCTTTAGTCGGGTCTATTCGTCGTGCTTTGTGGTCGTGTTTTCAGATGTGGATGACGTTTCGAATCCGTGGCGTCCTCTGACGCGTGTCACCTGTCTGTCATCGTATCCGGTGAACAAAGTGGGGAGACATCGTCCCTGCCCACACCGTTCGATGTGTTCTTTGGGCTCGACCGTCGGAAATTCAAGGTCAGGATAGGAAGAACCTACCCCGAAGGTTCCACCTAAATGTTACGGGCCGACAAGAAAGTAAAGAAAGATCATGATGGCTTGCGATAAGATGATTTTAATGAAATTTCGTTTGGTGTGACGCAAGCGCTTCTGCCCCCGTCACTGATCGGCCCTATATTTAATGCTCCGGGTGTTCTTGTCCGGATACGTTCTAAATACTGCTTCGTTCTAATATGTGAACACTTGACTAAAGCAAATATTTGGAGTTGGTTCTGATATTTTAAATTGTTAATGACAGTGCGATAGCTAATAAATACCAAGGTTGTATATGTCCTACTCTAAAATATAAAATAAACCACTTACACAATTGCTTTTTCTGTTGTGCTCCACTGATGCGGTTTCCCCGTGACACAGTCTGACACTTGAATTTTTACCATTGATGGTGTTACTGCCAGAACAAAAGAGCAATTAGTCTGGGGAACTTTGGAGTTATTAGGCTCACGTAGAGTCACAATTCAGTTACGTTGCATATATATGACCAAGTTTACAGTCGCGCTTGGTTTCCATAGGTTTGTACTCTATGAAGGTTGGTGTTCATTACAGAGGAGAATGACATTGCTCCTGAAAATGGTACTCCTGTTCCAAGCGCGATCACTTCATTGGTTGCAAAGTAATAATCTTATGCTTGCATCTAACGTTATTCTAAACCAGACGCAACTAAGGCTGCCTAAAAGCAAGTGTGTTCTAAGAGTAGTATTTACGATGCTTGGCGTAGTTTACATAACTCCTCTTATTGTGCCTAGGTAAGCTATTAACAAATATACAGCATGGTTTTAACACTCGGTTTTGCATTCTGGATAATTGTGTCAATTTCAATTGCACACACCAGTAAAGAGTGTCGGCTTGCGTCTGTAAAAAAAGGAACCTTACGCAAAGCTTTCTTTATTTTTTTTCTGACCTGGAAATATAGCCGACCAATTGGAACAGTTACCATGCGAAACTGTCACCCTTTCACCGCTACAAGAACTAATGTCAAAATACACGATGAACTCTACTCCGAGGTCCTGTGCTCACCAACGTTTAATGTTCCTGCTTGCCTTCATAGAGGCGTAAACTGCTGGCTTTTGTTTGATTGTTCTTAAAGCCTCTCCTTTTAAATTACAGAGTCGCAAACATGTGCTGTTTTAAATATTTTTTAAGCCTCACAAGCTCTAATTTTGATCTTACACGTATGTCAAGTGTAAATCCTACTCATGAAAAATACGAATGTACCTCCCAATATCGTCCCGATTTACTGCTGCATTTATACTTTCCCCTTGAGCCCTTAACGCTAATCTTGCCTCAGCTTGCGCTGAGGATTACATTCAGAGATTTTAGATTGCATTAGCTTAAGGGGAACGGTTTTCAGTGCTATGATTTTTGTATTAAGCTGTTGTCATCCAAGGTCAACTAATAAAGCCTCTTTACAACAAGTTTTTCGTAGGCACTAAAGATTCAAATTCGCACCGAATCTGTTTTAGTAACCGCAGTCAATGTTTGGTCGCTACGTGAAAACCACTGGCTAAACTAGCACCGTCCTAGGTCTCTTCGTAGGAAGACCAAGAAATAGTGTTTAAGTGAAGTAAGCGCTCATCTGTTAAGCAAGGAACAGAAAACGTATTCACTGCGCCTAGTTCACCGTCACGTTCACTGTGCCCTGAGTGGGGCAGCTATGCATTTCGGCCTCTCTTTTTTTGCCAGAACTACTACCAGCCCTTATACTGCGCGCGTAGACTGTATGTCTGTGTTGTCCAGCACGAAACGAAACAACCCGCTATCAACCAAACAATTCTTTCTGCTCCATGTTTTATAGCGAATACATCCTATCTGATAAAAAATTTACAGCGACAATAGAGACGTGTAGTTTAGTGCTACTGCACGAGCGTTAGTAAGTATGCACAGATCACCACGCTGGCGACAGATTTCACCACATTCCGGTCATATTCCAGCTGACTCCGCGCGCAGGGCCCAATCAGTGCGTGCTGTGCTGACGGTGCGAGGTAGTGGTAGACGGCCGCGATAAGTGACAGCGCTAAGCTAAGTCTCTAATAAACGGTACAGCTCAGTCGTCTCTTTGCCTGATAAATCACCGTGACTTCATTTTCTTCAGAACATTCTGCATTTCTATGAGCACGCTTGCAGCACCCCTAAAGCTATGGTTTGCCTTCGTGTAACTATTGTGACAAGATGCTGCATGCAATTTTAACTATATCTTATACTAGGTCTACACTGATGATGTTCAGAACATACCTGTATTGACCATGTTTTGCAGATCTTCTTGAGTACAATCATCTAAAAAACAGATTCCCAGCCGAAGCAGGCGAAGCTCTGGTTGTACCAAGTGTGCTTTGTAGTAACTCATCTAGAAAACAGCAGAAATTCATGTCAAAGGAGGTGGGGGTTGGAAAGCGTCGAGAATATGTACAATCGTGAGGAGACTATCTAAGCGCGCTGGAACGGTGTGCTGCGAAAGTAATCCTAGCGCTCATCTGCTGTGTTAGGCCAATATGCTCGTTTGTTGCTTTTCTATGTATAACATCGCTTACGAGCGAGTAAACTGCCTGACAAAACACCTGCCCAAACATTTCGTCTCCTTCGCTCTTCACAATGAAGGCTCGAACGCTTCGAGGACAAACTTGCTCATGTCTCAAAGCTGCGACGCGAAATCTGGACGCGCCCTCTGGGGGCTGATGGCGCAAGTATGTGTGACGATGGCTGGTAATGCTGCTTTCACTTGCTGGCAATTCATTTGCTGGGCGCAAAACGTGTGAAGTGCAGCATCGAGACTATGTCTACTGCTTAAACTTACCTAAGGTCTATAAGTTAACTCAATCTGCCTTACCACTTGTATTTATTTTTTCATTCTCGAGCTGGCCTCTACTTTCTACAACCCGCTGGCTAATGTGGTTCTGTTTGGTTTGGTTTATAGGGTTTAATCCCCCAAAACAAATCTAGATATGAGGAAGTCGGTAAAGAGGGGCACTAGAAATATTGACCCCTTGCTGTTTAACGTGCACTGACATCGCGCAGTAACCGGGCTTTTTGCTTACCGCCTTCATCGGGAAGCGGCAGGTGCTACCAAAATCGCACCCGCGTTTTTGCTGGTGGCGTCACCTGAGTGGGATTGAAGCTTCGGTAGAATTGTCGATGACCCAGATTCGTCAGAAGCTACATTCAGTCCTCAGCTGTAGTGTGTCAAAGCTGGATATCTTTAGTTCCTCCGTTGCCTGGTAAGTATCTCAGACATCACCAACAGCTGCTTAGCAGCTGATGGAAGTAGAATGCTGGATATCAAGAACGATACGATGGAAGGTCCTCAGAAATCATTGTATAACTTGTCAAGTTGCCAAGGTACCGGCAGTCAGTCACTATCCTACACATAGGATTAGTACTTGAACTCTATATTGGCTCATCTGGCCAGAGGTAGAGTTCTTTGACAGTAGATGCAGGGATCGTCGGCTATCAGTGGTCGAACAGCGTTTCTCTTCTTTTAGAGCATTGTGATACGTGTTAAGCAAAGATGGTGCCTGGCACTAATCGCCTGCATATTTCCCGCACCTAACCCCAACGAAGGGATGTAAACCGGTTCATTTCCTAGTTATCTTCCTTGACATTTAATGTTATCAAGTTAAGGGACCCATTCATTGATGATGTGGCATCGGCGTCAGCGCAGGCGTTGACGTTGAGGTCAAACAATCGCTAGCATGGCGCTGGCTGGCGGTATGAGGTAGCTGACATGACACACACAGACTTGGCGTAGAGTTTCTTGGAGTTATGTTTATGCAGGAGCTGACAACTCGCCCTCTGCATTCATATGGGAGAGTGACATTAGAATCGCCCTGCCAGCAACTTTGCATTCATGTTATCGGCAGACCATGCAGGCATGTCCATGTTATACGGCGTGCCTAAAGCGGGTCTTTATATTTGGCCGGGGAGCCTACGTTACCCTTAAAGACAGAATTCAAGTGTCACCAATAAATGTTTCACGTCCCTATTTCAATCCCTGCGAAAGTTTGTCTATGATAGATGCACTTTGTCGTATGCCCTGACACGATGTGCACCTCCTCTGATAGAAAGAAATGGCGTATATCTCAGACCTTCAATGCCGCAAATTTGCGTTCAATCGCGTTAGTACAAATAGTATCGCTGCAAGCTGTCTACATTCTTAATTTCCATACAACCCATAGACGTATGGTCGCATGCGGTCTCACTATGGGGTGCATGATGTCCAAGGTGGTATCCATCATTTCTCCAATGGCTGTGGCGTTCTTGGGGTAGACGACTACATTACAATACTGGCCATGCGAGACGTCATTGCCGTAGCTGTCCCGAACGACGGTGGCGATGCATTCGTCGAAGGCCCCCGGATCGGATCGTGATCCTTGAAGTAGTCCTGTCGGGTATTTTCCCGTCGCATCAAACACTGCAAGCACAAACAAGCACAAATTTCAGTTGCAAAAAAGGCACGCTGTTACGATATACAAGAGTGTTGGCATTCGCTCTATGAGCTTGACCTGAAGTAGTTGTCTTACTCAATTAATAAAGAAAAATACAACTGGGGTCTCTGCACGCTTGAACGTTTGCGCATGCATCAAACGGGTCAGAAGGATAGGCGTCGAACAGAAGATGGCGATATAGTAAGATGTTAACACGAATGTGTGCGAACTTTTCAACAGTAGTTCCCAATGTTCAATACATTGATCAATAGTAAGGTGGCAGTGGAGGTCTGTTGTGAAACATTACCTTTCAGTATGGGACACAAAATAGAACCACTGAAGGTACCAGATCAATTATTACCATGTTTTTGTTTTGTTTAGCAAGATGCTTTATTTAAGCGAACTCTGCTAGCAAAACCTCTTTTTTATACCTAATGTGGCCTTCTACAAGGTTGGTCGTAATCAGAATATAGACCGCTAACAGTGCGCCAGGGACTAGAGTATTAACACAGGTGGCTGATACTGACGCCAAATCATACGACGCCATATAAACCTGTCCTTATGACGGCTTTACAAAGAGACAAAGAACAAGAGCTGTAATCTCCTATTCCATTGAACTCCTGTGCCCACTGATGCCACGACGCTTAAGTTTGGTTTCAAACAGTCGTAAGCTTCTGGTTCACACTTACGCAATCTTTGAGCAGAAGCCAGCGGTATTTTCAGGCATGATGTTTTGCTTCCTGCACCTAAGCGTTAATTCTGCTATTGTAAAGCCGACAGAAAGCAAAACTTGACGTCATTGTTATAAAATTCATGCAGTCAATACTCTGAAGGAGGCTAAAGGCCACCTTTGGGCACAATTGGATGAAATAAAAACACAAATATGCTTGAAAGGCAAATGTTGCCTGAAATGAAACCCCCAAGCGAACGATCCGCAGTGAAATCCTGGATTGTTAAAACCAAAATATTTCAATACTGTTGAAATATTTCGATTATACTTGCTAAAACCTAAAGATTTAGTTTTCAGTTGCTCACGTACTTGAAGGATTCCTGATATATTCACTGAAATTTATAGTAATGGAATTTCAATTTGACGTAGTGCCGCATGCAGAAATATCAGATATTGTGGAGTTGCGAGAGGGCACTCCAACTGCGCCTGGTATTTCTGCAAAAACTCTGCTCCTGAATAGTAATATGTTCTGCTCCTAAAACCTGCTGCTTACAACAGGCATCGCCATGCTTCTATATTCAATTTACACTATCGAGTCATACCCTTAAAATCAGACCTTAAGCTTTCGAGTCACACCTTTAAAAGCACACCTTAAGCGGATACCCAATTTTGAAACGTAGGACACCATGCGTTAAACCTAAACGCTACAGAGAAGCGAAAGACATCAAGCGGGCAAAAAGCTTAATACATTGGGCGCGGCGACTACAAACTGTTCATTATCAAGGATCGCAACGCAGTAAATTATTACATTAGACTACGTGATAAAAAGAAAGCCAGTGAGGCCAAAGCACTACAACTGCAGCGCGTGTGCAGTACCACCCACGTGCCATTTTAGAGCAGACAGAGATTGCGATTATTTCTAGAAAGCAAGAGCCCTCGACATCAGAATACCATTGTAGCAAAATGAATTTTAAGGCATCGTGATAGACGCAAGACGAAAAGGGGAATAAGTACATTTTTTTTAGTCGATATTTATTGCCTCAGGGCATCAGTAGGTTATGAGATGAAGGATGACTAAATGATTAAATGAATGGAAAAAGGCTGGCTGATTTTATGAAGTCCAGAAGTGAACGATGATGAGGTCCCTGCGTCCAAGTGACGTATGAGGCAGGATTGGTTGCTGAAAGGCCAGCTATTCTCAGGTGCCGGATTCTTGTTGGCTTGAGTGCTGGGCAGTCCCACAGCAAGTGGTGGATGTCGGCCTCGACATCTTCGTTGTTACAGATCGGGCATCCTGGGCGAGGATATAAGTGTTGGAAGTATGACCACGTCCTAGTTACAGCTGGTGTAAGGGCAACACCGACCCGGATCCTCCTAAGCGCAGCCTCCTCTGCACGGGTGAGACCGCGGGGAAGGGATATCGCACACGGAGGGATAAGTGCACGTGTGTGGCGCCGGAGGTGCTCCTTTCTTGACAAAAGAAGGGTAGCGTCGTCGACTTCGAGAAGCCGTGGGATTGATGCGTCTTGGTTCACAAGGCGGGTTGCAAAATCAGCTTGACTTTGGGAAGGCAGCAGATCCCGTGGGGCCCACTCAATGCGTATTGATTGTGGGATGCGCGCCGCAAGCTGGTGGATGTCCTGGCAAATTTTAGGGCAGCGGCTGACACGTCGGAGCAGACGTACTGCTTGAAGTGCGTCAGTGCGGATGACAACGTGGGCTGTAGGGAGCATGGTTATAGAAGTCACAGAGCAGAGTGCCTCCTGAACTGCCACAAGCTCAGCGCAGAAAGATGTAAGTGGTTCCGAAAGCTGAAACGTAGTTGTCTGATTCAGGCTAGGTCTCCGTGGACAGTAGATTGCCGTTTTGGCTTCACAGCCTTGCAGGCTTCCATCTAAGTACACTACTATGGAATCTTGAGGCAGGTTAGTATCTTGCTCTTCAAATCTTAATTACACGTTCATACACGTTAATACGTTAATCTATTACACGTTAATAGCAGCTAAATCAAATGCGGCTTTGGGAAAATAATATAACTGAGCAAATTGTAAAACAATACTTTTACTTCTGTGCCGATTTGCTAGAATTAGCTGAACTTGTCGGTTCATTTGGCCTATTTTGCAAATAGGTTCAATCGTTAGGAAAGCCAAGAAAATAAATTTCAAGTCGTTCGACACCGCCAAACATTGATATTCATGGAATGGCACCATTCAGGGCACACCTGCGTAAATTTAGCTACTTAATTTTTTTTATTGTAGGTGTTTATTTGATTTTTTATTTACTTATGATATAATTACGTGGTGTACACCGGGTCACGTGGCAGGCAACCTCTCTCGGCGCTGAGGCGAACACCTGTTGTAACGGTAATGTCAGGGGACGATTGTCACATGACCCGAATCTTACTAAACATGCGCTGTGGGTCTGACGTTTTAAAGCGTTGTAATACCGTTAAAAAATCAGGAGAGATAGATATGAAGGGACAAAAAACATAAAATTTCGTTTAACACGACAGGAAAAAATGAACTTATTGGCCGAGTCATGGAAATTTGGCATTTACTTTGATCCTGTCAATTTCTCGCCCGTTTTCTTTGCTACATTTTTCGAGCTCTAGCTCATTTGATTCTTAATAACCAATCGTTTTTGTTGGCATTCCTAAAAATGAATAAAAAGCTTTTGTGATATTTTAAAATATAGGGGCTAAGCTTTTACTTCGACTTTCTGGCGTTTTTTTACAACCCATGCATTATTTCTTTTTATTCTTTGATTCAATATCACCTTTTGGCTTCGAGTTGTCAATCGTTTTTATAAAAATGTACATTTTTCTAGCCTTACCCTGCTTCTGTGACGATACTTTTTGATTCCTTTCGTTTTCTTGGTGTTCTGGTGTATTTTGCTCTTCGTTTCTGGATATTACTGTCCTCTTTCTTTGCACAGGGTACGGCACACGCGCTGTTGTTCTGTTTTGGCCTCACCAGCTCCACTAACACCCCTTGCTCAATTGTTGCCGCATCTTATTGTGCTGTTGTTGTTGTTTTTTTGTCAATTAGCATTTCGCACCCATCCTGTCTACAGTCATTCGGTTACTGAGTCATTGTAAAGCTGGCTTTGCTATAGCGCTGGTTAGCTCTTTTTAGAAATAGCTTTCTCTTAGTAAAGAGCAAGAGGATGTGGGAGTCGTGCTTGCAACCAAAACAAAAGGCGAAGTATCTCCCGCACCTTTCCCCCTTGTCGGTAAACATGTCATCCTTCTCACACAGAAACGCTTCCTCAATTTCATCATCGTGGTCGTCACAGTCGCATATCCTTAGCAAAACAAAAGGCGAATAACTTGTCACGAACATCAAATCCGAGTGTCTCATTCCAGGAATGAAACAAAAGGAAACAACAACGTGCAGAGAAACTTGTAACGTCTTCGCCTTCAATTTCCATTCAAGGCCACCCCTGACATAACCGCCCACTTTCTCGATCAAAGAACTGACATCCCTGTGCAAGCCTAAGGGAAAAAAGGCAACAAACAAATAATGCAACCATTGCCCAGGTGTCACCGCGCACTGTGCTTAGCCTCATGAGTGGAAGGCAATTGCGGATATATGTCAGACTCCATATTTCTTCGCACGCACGTGCACAAACAAGATATCTGCGTCACACACATATTTTTCAAGTATCTTGGTGAGCTGTTCTGCACATAGAATAGTCTATGGTTCGGCTATCTGGTAATTTATTTAAACTGGCATTTGTAGTGCGAACAGATACAGACAGAGATTGTATTTTTCTTTCTGTCTGTGGCTGTACGCTACTAGTATACCTGTTTGCGGCGCACAACTTGAGAGCTACTCACCAACTGGGCGTTATGCCGTTCTTATTACTATGATTACTTCTTGTTTTAGATTTCCTCTGGGATAACTTTGATTGTCTTGGAAGGTACGTATTATAAATAAATCTGATAGAACTACGTTTAAAATATGAAGCCAACTTTCTGCGCACGCAAGATAATGAAAGTTTTATTTCGATAGAAATACTGCGCCAGGTTTCGGCCAGTCGCGTCGTCCCGGGAAGGCCCACGTTTGAACTCGAAGAGCCGCGAAGAAGCAGAAGAAGAGAAGAAGAAAAAGAAGGAAAAGAAGAAAGAGAACTAAAAGAAAAAGAAGAAGAATAACGGTCGTTCACCCGCATCTAATGCTTTCGCTCCACATTCTGTTCAGCTGCATTGAACGCTTCTCATTTATATGTGGACTAGTATCTCACGCTTTCGCGTCATACTCTTAAAGGATGAGACTAAGTGTCCCCAATAATGTAGCACCTTACACTAATACGGCGTGATAGGGGAATATAATGTCGCAGGGAAAACAGCTTCCCCTGTTGCTATCGCAATTCAATGAGGAGTTAAACCACAACACTTATTTTTTTATGTATGCACATAAGATGATATATGAGATGCGTAGTAATCTCAAGTATTGTTATCTATGTTTTATGTTGTGTACTCTCGAATACTGTTTCGAAAAATCTGGTAGTTCAACCTAGTTTGGCACCAAAAAGGCGAAACATTGACATTTTTTAATATTTCCCTTATAGCAGTTACTTGTATGCGACAAACAATGAGCTAAAGTACCATGTACTAGGTGCAGATATGCAGAAAGTTGGTGTCTGGATTTTGTGTGTGTGGTTCCCATGGCATTGGATGAAAAAAAAAAGTAGTACATAGATACAAGCCTTTCTGGATATCTGTCGCCGTTTATATTCATAAAGTATACGTAAAGTGTATTTATTCTCAGTCGTTTTCTTTTCAGTTCTTCTGTTTCCAGGCTTCCTATTAATCTTCGTTCAATGCGCTTTGATTTATTAGGCTTAATGTCCCAAATACATATAGGTAATAAAAGAAGCCGTTCCCTCAAGGGTTTCATATTGTTACGCATATTTACAACAATATGGGTTTCTTCACACACGGACCTCACAGAGTACAGTCTCATGGCGTTCCGCCTTCCCCAAATTATGGCCGTCGCAGTCGGAAGAGAACCCGGTTGCCCTGGTTCAGTTGTCGAGCGCCCTAACTACTCGGCTGCAGGGGCAGAACGCGTTCAAAAGGGCCGTTTTCTTAAGTACAAGGCTGTATTCCAAAACCGTAGATTTTGGTGATATGACTATTTTAAAACTTATAAGACAATTTTTCTGCTGCACTATATACTTTGTATCTAATCATACTTGTTTATTCATACATCAAATTTTTTGCAAGCGTTCTTCTTGCTACCTTATTGTCTGCATGCTCTGCTCGTCAATTTACCTTTTATCTCCTCCATGTTCCCCTTACTTTCGCTTAGTGGCTAAATCTGGAATCTCCATGTGATCTTTTTGAAATAAACGACCAGCACGAAGCAGAATGCCATTTCAATGCCAGTCGCGCCATTTGGCTTATTCTTGACACTTAAATAATGTGAGAGGTCCCTCTTTCTCCTTTTATAATAAGCTATATTAACTCTAATGTGTGTCGTCAACCCACCCGCCTGTCATCATCATCATCATCATCATAATCAGCCTGACTATACCCACTGCAGTGCTAAGGCCTCTCCTATATTTCTACAATTAACCCGGTTCTGTGCAAGCTGCATCCACTTGACCCCTGCGAACTTCTTAACCTCATCCGCCTACCTAACTTTCTGCCGTCCCCTGCTACGCTTTCCTTCCCTTCAAATCCAGTTTGTTACCCTAAGCGACCATCGGTTATCCTCTCTTCGAACTACTACAAGGAAGACCTTCGTATACGTGTGCTCCGCCGTGGTGAGTAAATGGTTAAATGTCTCGACTGCTGACCCAGGGAGGCGTAACCGAACCCTGGCCGCGGCGGCCGCTTTTCGATGGAGGCGTAACGCAAGGCGCCCGTATCCTGTGCGATGTCAGAGCGCGGAAAATTACCCCCAGTGGTCAAAACTTCCAGAGCCCTCCACTGCCGCGTTTCTCATAGCCTGAGTTGTTTCGAAACTTTAAACCACATAAACCAAAGCAAGCCTTTTCAGGTGGAAACAATAGAACAAATGGGCTGTTTAAATGCTTTTTTTCCTCATCTACATAAAATCCGGACGTCCTTCGTTTAGGACATGTAAACATAGCACGCTATATTTTTGTCCTTGCCTTTAGTTCATGGTTTATGAGGTTTAACCTCCCAAAGTGGCTTAGGCTGTGACACATAACGCGTGGAGAGGTGCGAAAATTTGTACCGCCTGGTGTTATCAACCTTCACTGACAGCACAGCACATGGGTGCCACGCTTTTCATCTCCATCACGAAGAGGCCACTGCAGCCGGGATTTAATACCGCATCCTTAGGCACAGCAGTCGGGCGTCCTGGCCACTGCACCACCGTGGCGGGGTTGTGCTTTTTGCACATATGTTATCTCACCAGTGATTTTGAAGGGAGGCACAAACCTTCGAGCACTCAGACAATTCGCAAGGACCTATCTGTGTTATTTCGTACACCGAGCCAACGGCCTTCACAAACCTTTTTTTTTTTTTTTTCAATTATTTTCCACTCGCTGATAGTCAACGCACTGCATCTGCAAAAAAAAATGTTCCTTTAGTATGCAAAATGTATTGCCAGCCTGATTAAGGCAATTTTATAAGGTATTTCGCAAACTGTTGCTGTTAATGACATCGAATCGGGGAGTACTGAATCATTGTGCACAGTACTATAAAGAATTGGGGGCAGGCCCCTGATATCTTTATTATTAGTGATGATACGGAAGACATTAGGCGCTCGAATTTTATTTTCTGCACAAGAAGTTGCTTTTTCACATGAGGTGAAAAATGAACAGATGGGTATGCGTCGCAGGCTACGCTAGATAAGTCCCGCTCTTACTGCGATGTATGGACGAAAGTGTCAAATCGCAAGTACTCTTATTTCTCCGTAAAGCGCTGCCAATATGGCTCGAAATATTAGCCAAAGAGGACCGTCGTCTAGGTTGGCAACAAGATCCTAAGCAAACCACTAAGAACTTAGTTTAAGTTAATCACATTAATTTTTCCCTTAAGGGTGGACGAAGATTGACTATTTAATCCCTTCATCTGCGTTTGTGTTATTTAAATGAGACAGAAATGAACTTCGAAGTGTCATATTGACTACTACGTTAAATTTACAGCTTCCTCCCGTTTGCGGTACTCTCGAACGCACATACAGAAGCATATCACAAATATGGTAAAAGTGCTTAATAACAGTAGAAATCGATGTTTTAGACGCAAATACTCATTCACCAAGCAGAATGTCAGAAGATCAAGAGGAGGTTATAATTGGTCCCACATTTTGGACTTGAAATTAAATTTTCATAATTTTCCGCAAGGCGTTCGCTTCGTTTCAGTCCAGCTCAGAAAACGACGCCTTTTAGTGTCAGTACACATCTCCCGAAAATACTAGTCATTAATTGAAACTAAAATAGTTATCGAGAACTAATTTTTTACACGTAAATATTGTACTATGGAATATTATACATTGCACCTCCAATAACTGGACATATTAAAAGGCCTGCCTTCAAACACGTGAGTATTTGCTGTGCGTTATTATTCCTAATCGTAGAGCAGGAGAAAAGCTTGTTTTTAAACTATCTACAGCCTTGGTCAACAGTCCTGAAGCGAAAGAATATTTTTTCTCGGCCGCAAAATGAAGCCGTTAACGGCGCCATTAAACACTATAGGGCCGTGAAACGTTTTGAGAGAGTTTCTTGTTGTTATAAGACATTTCGTAGCCACTAAAATGCCCTTTGAACTTTAATGATGCCATGACGGCTCCATGTTGCGGCTTAGACAAAAATCCTTTGGCCTTAAAACTTTTGACCAAGACTGTACTTGCTCTTTTAATGTTACTTAACGCGAATTCAAGAGTGAATTTCTGTGGGCACTACTGTAACCTACACCGATTACATGTGGCTGTAAATTTAAACACGAATATTAAGAAAACCAAGTTAATTCTAATTGCCACATATCATACAATAACGGCACTCTCAAGCTCAAGACACAACAATGCTGAAAAGGAACGCTAAAAGTTCAGTAAATGTTTGCTTCTGGCCAACGTCCAGCCATCAGAAATAATGCGTCTTTCATGCGTAGTTAAATTTGAAAATATCGACTTTTACAAACAAAAAAGCAACTCAAAGATAGTGCTGGTCACATTGGAACATACATGTCCACCCTGTGGGCTCGAAACACGCGACTACAAGCACTAAAACAGTTATATTTGAACTTGTATTTGCTTAAGAACGTATTAAAATCTGTATAGCTGAATACCTTGAAGGCTAAGGGGTGTATGTGACCACAAGTACGTATGCTGCTACTAGTGAAATGTATTTAACTAGAAGCGATAAGACGTTATTGTTTTTTTCGAACTTTTGAGATATTTGACAAGAAAGAGTATTAGATAGCGAATAAAAGTATGACCGGTTTTCATGAAAACAATTTCTAGCTCCTAATTCCTTCAGATCCGATATCTAGGAATAAAATAAAAGTCAGAAATAATCTGCCACTCACGCCTTAACGCCCACAGCTCGAAGTTCTGAAAAGCGCGCACAGTCCGAAGCAGGGCGACACTGCACTCGGGGCTGATCTCCGCTCCGAGCAGCTTCTTCTGTATCGGCGCCGGTATGCTTGCCATGGCGCAGGACGCAGCGTCTCGGAAAGCTTTCGTGTAGTCCACGCTGTCCCACTCCGACGATGGTGCTGATGTCGTTCCCGCCGACATTATTGCAAGTGCTTTCTCGACTTTGAAGCTGGCTGCGGTAACATTCTCTGCGACGACTACCGGTAACACGAGTAGTACTGCCGTAACCACAGGCATCATTACTGAAGGGAAGACGCGACAACAAATTTTCGTCGTCAGCAATTAATGCATTGCAGGCAATCAATTTCAACGAAATATAAAAAAGCACTCCTGGACAAGCAACGACAAAAACTGACGTCTTCTTACTACTAGCTATAGTAAGGATTTTCTTGGTAGCTCAGAGGAGCTTGTCGTCTTTGCGCTTTCAAATACGCATCCGCACTGAGCCACCGAATTAACAGCGAAGGAGACTATAGCTGGACACTGTCCTTGGCGAATCACAAGCTCACTGTCGTTACTCGCCTGAAGCGCCTTTCGCCGGCGGGGAGCCAAGTGACAAGCGCCCGTCTAATGACGCTCGCGACGAAGTAAGCGTCAGTGGATAGTGGAAGCTTACCCTCCCCTTCAATAAACCCTCATACGTGTAAGTCTAATGCCCACTCTTGACAGGTAACCTTCGACTTTCGTTCTCTTCCTGGTCTCGCAAAGTATTGGCGTGGGAAGTGCTATTGTTGTTTCTCCGAAAACTGCGTATAAAGCACAATAAGTCCTCTCAATCTCAATTACCATCTCACAACTAAAAACTCCGCCGACAGGCGGCAGTCAAGGAATTTGAATCAGTATTGCTCTTGTTGACAAAATACACTTTATACCGGAGCATTTATTGTAGGAATAGGCTAGCGGAAACGAAAATTTGGTTTATTTGTTGCGGTCCGAAAATAAAAACATGCAGGGCAGGCTTTTCAGTTGATATCTTCTGCAGCCTACAATAACGGGCTTTTCAGCGAAGGTAAAATATTTTTATAAGCCTTTTTAGTTATAATGTTTCCTTCTGTGGCTCTCTCTCTCTCTCTCTCTATCTATCTATCTATATATATATATATATATATATATATATATATATATATATATATATATATATATATATATATATATATATATATATATATATATATATATATATATATATATATATATATATTACCAGCTCCAAGGTCCAGTTGAAGGGGTTTTACGCGAGCGATTGGTCAAATTTTCATTTTGATTGATAATAAAGGCGAGTGCGCACGGAGCACGGCTTTGCCTTTAGTCCACTTCAGTCTTTCGCAATTCGCACAAAAAATGAAGCCATTATCGCAGATATCCGGCCAGACGGAGAACAAGCGGTTTTTATTTTTTTAATCGTTTGTGCGGCAGGACCTTTGAAAATCAGGGGTGATGACAACTCGCGCGGAAAATGAGAGTGATATTGATAATATTTGTGATATTTGCATAGTCTCCCGTCATGACTACGGTGAGTTCAATTTATGAGATGAGCATTATATTTTAGTTTGGTTATACTTACATGAAATGAATAAGCTGAGTAGGCGAACGCAGCGGCATTTTTTTTTTGTATTACTTCTGGTCTATCCTTAATACTGCTTTGATTTGCGTCTCAACAGCTCAAGCATACTCTAGTTTCGGTCGTATAAGTGTTAGGTAGGTGAAGGATTTTACCGAGGGTCGTGCAAGGAGTAGCGCTCACCGATAATACTTAAAATTCGTGACAACGCGATAAGCTTCCTTAGCATCGTTTGAGATTCGCCCTGCAACTTCCCAACATCCACCGCCAGTGAAGAGTGGCATACCTGGGCTCTTCGTACATGGTGGAGCTACCCTGCGCGTTCACTGGGCAAGCGGCTGGAGGCTGCCTTTGCTCTACGTAAGCTGGTGCATGCGTGACATCAACGCTTTGTGCCTGCTACCGTAGATGCATTTTTTTTAGCATCCAAACTCGGCAGCTTTTGCCGTGTGTCGAACACGCAATCAGACTGCGAAAGAAGCTTGTGTGCGCACGACTAAGTAAATACGGCATATTTTCCTTACATTCTGTAAATAATTACCTTTTGTATTTAGCAAATAATGTACACAGCTTCTGCTGTACTTTCCTGCTTTCGCTCCCATGTACTCCACCTTGTTATCCTCTCCTTGTCTTTCTTTCTTCCGGCCGCACCTCGGGAGCTTCAAATATTAAATAGTAATTACCGCAGCCAGGATCATTATGCTCCTTCTCTTTTTTTTTAATTTTTAGTGAACCACTACAACCACCGCCACCACCTAAAGGGTGTGTCTACTTTATGTGATGCGTTAAAGGAAGGCCTAGGGGTTAATGCTTTCTTACAGCGGCAATTTGTTAAATAAGTAATAAATATTTTTAAGTTGATTCTGAGTGACGCCCATGGAAGGAATTTAGAGAGGCTGTTTTTCATATTAAGAGACATTAGCCATTTCTCGCTTTAAGAGTATATGCAATCCTTATCGGAATGAAGAAGGTGGTGATCATTGTTAGTCATTATGGAGTATTAAAAAGCACAATCTTCAGAATATTAACTTATGCCAGAAAGTACGTAAAATGGTGCGTCATTTATACATATTCCAAAAAGAAAGCGCCCCAGGACTCTGCCCTGTAGAGCACAGGAAGAGACCGGAAGTGGGAGATAATTTATTAACGAGGACGAACTGTTACCGCGTACTGACAGTTCAAAAAAAAAGAAAGCCCTTTTGCGAAACTTTGACTCGGGCCTTTTGGAAACCTATAAAGTTGGAATCAACGTTGGAGATTAGATCAGTTATATATACTGTGAACTAACTAAACAAAATCCTTTTATTAAATCGTGTTGGCTTGAGTGAAATATGTACCGTCGGTACCGGTAATTGTATAATATGACACGATTGCCTGCTCTAGTAAATTTATTGAAACGCTAATAATCAATACCAGAAGACAATTATAACGAGAAGTTTAAGGTTTGGAAAATGTGAGATAATATTGTAAAGAAGATAAGCGAGAATTGAGTAACGTGTGCAGGAATTTCAGGCATTGACGATGACGACGTGCAGCAAGTTTACTGAGGCCTAGTTATGAAAGAAAAGCAGACGGTGAAAAATCTATGTCGAATCTCCTGCAAACAAATCGCACAGCCTTCTTCTATAAGCATTCCAGTTTATGTCACACTATAAATGATTCCTAATAACACAAGCGCATTCGAAGATTGGATGAATGAATGATCTATATATCGGAATATTAGTTTCTTGAGGAGCAGCGTTGAAGGTGCAATGTAAGCCCTACATCCCCTAGGTGATGTATGGTTAGCCCTATAATGTCTGAAATATATATTTCTAGTCCAGAACAGTGGGAGGACTTTCCATTCAACCCGGATGCGTAGCCGGATGCTCATGCTAGCACAGCAAGCCAGAGCCGCAGCTCAGGCCAACGAACTCCTGGACCAGTCTACACCCATTGCTCTATCACAAACTCGTTCCTAACCCACAATCCCTAACCCCCAATTTTCAGTTAATAAAGATTGTCAATCAATCAATCAATCAATCAATCAATCAATCAATCAATCAATAAAAATCAAAGTGCATATATATATTTTGTTTTTTGTGCTGACGGATGTGAAAGAACAGTTAATCGTGGAGTTAAGTGGTGAGATAGAAGAATAAAAACAACCACATTCGGCCAGTGGCTGAGTGGTTAGGGAGACAAAATGATGAACTTAAGGACGAGGAATAAAATCCCGGCCGCAGCGGCCGCTTTTCGGAAACAGTGTACGTTAAGCAAATCTAACATATTGAAGCAGCGAACGACATCGAAACACAAGAAAAGAAGTACACGGGAGAGCGCTGGACTAAGAACTAGGGTTTGCTCGAAGAAACGGCCTGCCAAGGAAACAATTCGACATAGCCGCAGCGAAAAAAACACAATCACAGAAGGAAGACACGTACACAAGGACCAACGCTGCTTTTGTTTGACACAGAAAGAGGGGCCCACTGTAGAAGAAATATGCTTCATTCGACATAGCCGCAGCGAAAAAAACACAATCACAGAAGGAAGACACGTACACAAGGACCAACGCTGCTTGTTTCGCAAGGACCAACGAATTTGTTTCAAGGAAACAAATTCGTTTTTTGCGCATTCTATGTATTTCGCTGGTTCAATATGTTACTTTCGCATCAACGTGCCCTAATGGTCACCATGTTACTTTAAATGACGTCAGGTAGTCTCCAAGTAGTGGTTAACGTGCCAGGCTGTAATTTCTGGGAGAGCCTTACTTGCGGGAGTCTCCACTGTTATTGATGGGTTGCGTTAGACGTGTATTGAACGATCACAGGTACCTCATTCTACCTTTACATGGACACGCTTCCTTCAATTATGGCTAATGATACGGAAGTTAGGAGCGACAAGAACAACCACTAGCGAAGCCTCGGTCAACCACCGCTCTAAGTAACCGTTCGTACTACGCCTCACCTTCTTTGCGATATGCAAGCAACACAGTATGTGAACTTGACGTACTTCCCTGTGCATACTTCTATGGCGTGCCGTAGCAGCTCACCTTGGCGAACGCCAGCCCGCAAGGCGTTTATAGTCACGAGAACTTCCTTCATGGCACATAGTTTTCCGCCCACAATTGAGTTTGAGTTTGCGTGCGTGCATGCGCGCGCGCGCGCGCGTGTGTGTGTGTGTGTGTGTGTGTGTGTGTGTGTGTGTGTGTGTGTGTGTGTGTGTGTGTGTGTGTGTGTGTGTGTGTGTGTGTGTGCGTGTGTGTGTGTGTGCGTGTGTGTGTGTGTGTGTTTGACTGCTCGTGAGTTTGTAAGATGTCAACTCATAAGCTGTTTCCTCCCAGGAAAACAAGCATCGCGCAACCCCTCTTGACACCATGTAAACAGAAGGAAAACAAACGCTGACCGGCGGGCGTTTGGATTTATTCCAAGTGACAGGTTCCGCTCGCCTGCTCTTGCTTACTTGTTTGCTGCAAAAGAACAATTAAAATGTTGACCGAATTAACTCGCGATCTCGTCTCCTTTTCTTTATAGAAAAAACTGCCCACCATTGCTTTAGATTTGCTTAAATAACTAACTTTTGACATGCTCCTACTATGTTGTAACAAAATATTTGTGGTGCACCAAGTAGTCCAGCAGGGCAATGAGGTACCACGTGACCAAGAGTTAGCCTGAGGATGGCAAGTATTTCGGGTAGCAGCACGTGATATAGGGTGGACCTTTAGGGGGCATGCCATCTTGGATTGCTAGGGCGACAAACTAGGGGGTGAATATTGATTTAGACTTAAGGGAAATTTCTAACTCAAGCCCTTGATAGTCACATGATACATCCGCCATCTTGAATTTGGACGCACCGACAGACCGAGAGAAATCGCCAAACGTGCGAGTAAGAGCTTACGATCTCAAACTAATCCACCAAAGTACGGATGAAGCATTGATTGTACGCGCCCCGCATGCCACTTATCGCTCTCACCAGGCAGCGTGGAGCTTTAAGTGCAAAACAAAAACTGTAAATTAGTATGAAAATTTGTTTTGGTAAGGAACTTCATACCGCGGGTTATTTACCGGGTTATTTCATGCGGTCGCGTGGAGGCGAACATCGCTAGTTGTTCTCTTCACCCCTTTACAACATGGCTACTTGGTAACGTGGAGAAGTGAAACAGGGTAAAAGAAATAAACAGAAATTGCACAGTGGAAAACGGAGCACAAAACTAGGGCAGTTCTTCAGGGAACGGCATGCTCTCTTTAGAGATATTAAGGTTTCTGGCTCTGAAGAGCCCGGAAGTAAATTCGCTGCATAGATTAGGCGTTACAACACGTCACTCATAACTGCTATGCAGCGTAGCCTAGAAAGGTACATCCAATGAGAAAGTTGATCTGAAATCTCCAGTCTGTGGTCATGATGCGCTTCAAGGAAAGCTGAATATCATGTGAGTGTAAAGGTGCTCTGCAATGGCAGACGAAGATCACCTCTTTGCAGATCCTGGCGGATGGGTGCAAAGACGCTGGTAACGAGACGATCGCCACTACAAACTCAGGCTCAGTGAGCTCCCGGTTGCTGGTACATATCAGATGAGGTCAGTTTGCAGCACCATAGTGTAGAGGCTGTGTTATGATCAGCCTGTAGAAATTGCTCTTATCCAGAACAGCGGGACAACGAAGACAACAAGAAGAGAGAAACACAACACCGGCGCACACTATCAAGTGTAATACAAAATGGAACCTAACTTCCTCCTTCACACCCAAGCAGAACATCCTCTCACAACTCGTCCTACAAGCTATTATTCTGAAATGGCTCTTAGCAAATATTTGTGATAACAAATTTACATGCAGCTTAATGGTACGTCTTTTAATTGTTAGGCGACTGTGGTATAATTTTAGATATTTTTATGCACATATTGATGGGAACCGCCTGAGGTGCGAACATGGGCAAAATTTTGCTTTTAATGTGTTTGCTGTGCTCCCGTGGAGCAATCAGAATTACATACAACACCTTTGGTGCGAGAGTTTGAAAACATCTGTGAAGAATCTGTAGAAAAGACTAAAATACATTTATGATCTTATTGATAGAGATGGTGTAAGCAAGCGATACGTGCGAAACTTTGCTTTGAAGTAGCCCTGCGTTCCGAACGACTAGCTTAGGCTTCGGCGAGATAAGCCAGTTGAAATTTAGCACATCTATTGAAAGTCAGAAGTTCGCAATTGGACCCAAACTAAGTCACCACGTTGTGCAGATATATTTATGGTTATGAGCAACTTATAGAAATGTAAACTACAATCAAAAACTGCTTTCTAAAATTTCTTCTAAATTTCTTGATTTGTTAAAACCGTAGCAAGACTGAAAAGGTTGTTGCGAAAACCTGAACTGAAACAGGCACATAATGTTAATAAAATTGAAAAAAAAAAGGTAGCGGGAAAAATTCCAAGGCATATACTGGAAAGCCGTTGGCTAATTAAAGAAAACATAAAAAAAGTTAGGTCTATCTAGAAAGCAGTGAACACGGTTACAAAAAATAAAAATTGAGATAGCACATACTGAGACAAAAGGATTAATGTTAAATCGTGGAAAGAACACGTATAAGAAGTAGTAAAACTTTCAGGAAATAATTATTTCAAATAAAACATTTGGTGAATGAATTTAGGAATTGCGCTGTTAGTGCTTTGCGCCGTTGAGAATTAAACAACGCAAGCTGCAGTATTTTTCAGATGATATTTATGCAGGGAACCTAATATATTCATCATTTCTTTATTTATTTACAGGTAACTATAGCCAGTCTCTTTGAGGGGGCGGTGGCAGGAATGGAGAATAATGTTAGACAAAACTCATAATTTCCAAGAATCGGAAAACAACAGTGCACTCTGACACAACTGAGACGAAAATGAGCGGCATAAAATGTTCACACGAATAAAAAAAAAAAACCGTACTGCACTTTGGCACTATCGATAATAGATGATATTCTGTTGTGTAAGTACAGTTCATATAAGCCTTTCTTGGGATAGTTGAAACTCCTTGAAATATAAACAGAAAGATTGATGAAGAACGCTGGTAAAGATAAAAGAATTTTCAAGGCATAGCGGAAAAGAGTTTGATTCTGGATTTGCATATGGGAAAAGTGATAATTAGTGGAACGTCCAAGCTTAGCCTTAAGAGCAGACGCGATATCGCCTTTGACGAGGCATTTTCATTTGTGAACATTTCTTGCTTTATGATGTATTGGGTGGAGGAAAAGCGCAGATCTCTTTTCACGGTGGACACATCAAAATTAACTACAAATGAATTAAAATACTTATGTCGTGCGTTCCAATATCGGTCGCAAACTTTCATCGAGTGCAAAAAACAGAATGATGTCAAATTGGACTCGAAATTATATATCACACCTCGAAGGAAGCCTCCCACTCGCTTTATTTTATTTTTTTTTCCCCCAGGCGATAGTTTCATTCTAGGATATGGTGACAGCGACAAAAGTTTCGCCCGAACGAGTCACATACTTTATTGCGTGATAACGAACAGCATCTGTGTAGAACCTCCGTTCTTCGGTGTTCCTTCTGTTTGTACCGCGTAGCTGTCGCGCCTGAAACAAAATGATACTTCTTACTTTGTACTGAGTAAATTTTCGTGTGTTTAGAAAAAGTTTTATTAGACATAAGACATTCACATTATACATTCAGATGAGCGGCGACAAATCACCAAAACAGGAATTGCACATGATTAACAACAAAGGAAAGTGTACATAAAATATATCCTACCGAACAAATACATCACATATCAGTATTTACACACAGAATAAAATTTAGGCAGTTCGTGATGATGATATATACAATTTCGAATGACAATGTACATGAAGGTAAAGACAGTGTAGAAAATTTGCCAAATAGAATAAATATAAACATGTACAACAATCATATGCACCAGTATGTATTAAAAATTGTCGTAGATCTGATAAAGAAGTTCTGAACTTAGAAACTTAGACCACGCGGATAAACCAGCCATTGCCAGGAGTTTCGAAATGTAGCGATCGCACTGATTCGAGTTAACTGTGATCACTTTCCTATGAACGCTTTCCAACTCCGTTATACTTGTCTTTTCATATGCGAACCAACACGCTGCCCTACTCCAGGCATATGCATGAAATGCGTATTCAACGAAAAAGTCCTAACGGAAAATGTAAATACGGGAACGCCAGAAACTGAAGCTGGAATGAAGACCACAATTGCCAAAGTCAGCGGACCTTCCCCGTCCTGCAACCTCCTCGCCGCACACTGCCTGTTCACTGCGTACTTGTATTGGCTATCTTACAGTGGCGACTAGGCGCTCTTTCATTGTTTAGTAGTGTGATACGCTTGGCAGCTCTGACGCACGGTAGGTTCCTGAAGGTCAAGTTGAGTGGCAGCGCCGGAAAACGAAATCAAATCATTATTTCCGCTGAGAAAAGGGCTGTCATGATCTGTCCGGCACGTATATCTATCACAATAAAATATTGTCATGCGGTGAAACCGTATAATGCTGTTGTTATGAACAGCTTGCTCCCATGTGTTATGCGAAACCACATGAATTGAAGAGAAAACAATCGGAAAAACAAGTTCTGCGAAAAGGAAAGTCCGCATTAATGGTCGACACTTCAGCGACGCTGAGCGCAGAGACTGAAGAAGTGTGAAACAAGGAAGAAAGGGGTGCCATAATAAGGGCCTATAAACAAATTTGGAACTCCATATATCTTCATTAAGGCGAAACCTTACTTGCGTTTGTGGGCGAAAAAGAAAAAAAAAAACAAGTGGGCGCACAACCTCTACATTTAAGAGCGGTTGTTGTGCGCTTTTTCTTTATTAAGGCGAAAGTCGTATATGGCTCATCTTTTGAAAACGGGCCCGCAGAACGGGAAGCAAAAGTTAAAAGCAAAATATTGAAGCAAAATGTAACGTGTGATATGACGCCGCTCTGAGATGAGACTGGTAGTCGGGAATGTGTATGTAATGACGAATGATATATGATTGTAATCTCATGCTTAGTTATGTCATGTGAGTCATTACAGTTTAGTCATGAGTCAGTCAGATTGGAGAACCAGTGCGAATGTCTATGGAGTCCGTCATGACTATTGTATAGTGTCTAGTCATGACTGTCAAAATTGCAGAGTCATGACAGTCTAGGACCTACTGAAGTGCAGCCGATGCACATGATTTCGCGTTTCTCCAATGCAGATCTCTGCAGACCTCTCAAAGTTTGTTTCCTGTCATGTTAAACGCAAAGGCGCGATTTAACTTGCGATTTGGTTTAGCGACAATATTTACCGTGTAAACTGAGGCTTATTCTTGTATCAGTTCCCAGAAAAACGCCATTGAACAGTACCAATGGTTTTCACCCTCTAAAATTTCTTGGTGCCGGTTGTTGGTGGTATCATAGTTGAAAAACTTTCCACTCTGCATACGCAGTTCCTCACCACGCCATGAGTGACCGGAAAACATTATTATATCAATACATCAGAAGAGGACAACAATGACTTGATAAATTAGACCAAAAAAGCCCAGTGTATGTATTCTAAAATAGTTTAGAAATGTTACGAAAGGAAATTAGACTGACCTTATACTTGAGGCACCCAATGAACCAGATTGGCTTTTCGGGAAAGCTAGTTGACTAAAAACTAGTATTACGCCAAGAATATAGTGAAACAGAAATGCGTACGACCTGACCAACCACTATAGCGATTACGGGTGAGCATTATGTACCCAGGCGCAACCTCAACAGTCGCGTATGCATCGCGTAAACAGAGTGCCAGAAAATGTCTGTAGCGAAACTGACAAAACGTCAATTACGAAGACACCACTCCTCGAATAGTTTAGGCAGGGTCCTAAAGGAGACATTCAAAGAACTGGGTTGGGAAGAGTTCATGAGAATATTGAATACAGGATAATTCAGCCGTGTGATAGTTTCTGATGACATCCTTCACCCTAAGCAACTCCAGGACTGAACTGCAGACAATAATCGGCTGAGTTGAACGATGTTTCAAATGAAATAAAAGCGAGAAATATAGAGCAGCCTTGAACTTCTAAAGAGAAATATTCTTTCTTTATTGGAGCAGATTTATAGCTTTAGCCTACACACGGGATCTCTGCTACTGTCGAGCAGGGTTCCTCTCTCGACCTGGAAGATAAGCAAGAGTATTTAACCATGGAAAGATGGAGCAAGGAGCGCTAAACATTTACACAAATATGTTCTTCATGTGTTAAAAAGTCTTGGCAATGACGACGTCGTCTATAGTCACTGTGCACAAATCAGACCTGTCGGTAGCACAGAGATCTGTACAGAGACGCTCTCGTCGGACGCCGTGTCATCACTATTTACATTGGAAGAAGAATGTCTCCTCGTAAAGATGAGACGGATGAAATGAAACAATATATGGAGCTGCACTGTGGACGATGTTCGAAATCGTGGACACATCGACCGCGAGGAAGCTAACATCGTTATAACAAAACTAAGTCTGCTGGTTTTCACTGTTGATCATGAGGCGCCATCCTGAAAGGTATTAGGCGCCCGCTGAATAGCCGCGGTCAAACCGATCCCTCTCGCTCTCTCTCTCTTTGTGCTGTTTATTCCGCTTTCGCGCTCAGCAAACGTGGCGTCGGCACGGCGGTCCAGCACGCCAGTAAGAGCGAGGGATATGGCGCTGTGTTTTTTTCTCTCTTTTCTCGCCTCCGCCGGACCTGACCGCGCCCAGCAGGGTGCCCGAGAATGTGGTATTTCTATTCGCCTTTTTCCTTTACTTCTCAGGCGTCGCGAAGGCACGACAGCCGACGCGCTCCCCTCGGCCTGGCTAAACAGGATGTGTTCTCCAAATCACTTCGAGGGGATGGCGAATGTCTTTATGCATGGCGAGTGTCTTTATGTAATCACATGTTTGCTTTGAAAAAGAAAAAAAAAGATAGAAAGAAAGAAGGAAAGGAAGAAAGAAAAGAAGAAAGAAAGGAAAAGATAGAAAGAAATAAGAAACGAAAGAAAGAAGGAAAGGAAGAAAGCAAAGAAAGGAAAAGAAAAAAGAAAGAGAAAGAAAGAAAAAAAAAAGCGGCATCAAGCTTAGCTGGTTGCATACCAGCTGAGATGCGTAACTGCTATAATGAAGCTATTTACTCCATCACCAGGCTAGATAATGGTCCCGGCCTGCAACGAAAGTTAGACACATGATGCTCTCGGCGCCGTCTCGTCTGGTTCAAGTGGTAGTGGCGGTGGTGTTCAGGTTACACCTTCATAAAGCACAAAAAAATCCCGGGTCGCAGCAGCGCTCCAGAAGAAATGCCCCATGTTAGCGGCTCGTTTCGTGCTTATTAACCTTCGCTGCCGCGATCCGTCACATACCACCGTCAGATACCTGTTCACGCAATGACCGGACATGCGCGTCGTGCGTGTTCTAGTGCACTTGCACTCGCACAAAGAAGAGGAAGCGAGTGTGAGGGCGCGGGGCGCACAGGCATGTGGGCCGAGGAGTCAGTGGGCGGAGGGCTCGGATTGTATTAGCACTACGTGAACAGTATAAAACCAAAGACACATCCATCGCTCAATACTACTCTCGCAAACCGTGTTGCTGGAAACAAACTGATCGATTTCGTTTCCTTAAGCTCACGCTAGGCAGTCGCAAAACATTTATATGATGCTGATATCCCGCACTGAAGAGAACTTGATATATTATTATCTGAAATCAAAACAAACTGTAATTTCATGCCTTCCACGAACATGGGAGGTGGGGAAAAAACTGCTACTTTAGACAGCTTGACGAGTACGTATTGCCCATCATTTACAGAGAAAAGAACGGCATACACAATGCACAGAAATATATACAATAAGAGCCTATGAATTATACAATATGCATACTCGTGCTGTCTTGAACACGCATAAATCAATTTATAAAAACTACATATCAACGCTTGTGGGTCACGAATATTTTACATGAATACACTGTCAGAGCAAAGAAACATACAACGAACACAAAACAACAACAATCAACAATTATATTCACGTTATGTTTTTAACCATACAAAAATATCCGATATAACTCACAAGTAGGGAAGGCTATTACATCAGTGCCCATTTGAAGCAAATATTTAGTGTTTTGGGGTAAATAAGGCGAGACGACATCGCCGTAAAAGGTTCAATTGAAATAACCTTGCAATATTTTGAATATTGTGCCGTATATGTGTATGAAGTCAGGTTGATGTCTGTTAATCGTGCTGTAAAAGTATAAATTTTGGTCCATTTCTCAGTGCATTGAACAAACGGAAACTGGAAAAACTGCTTATTTTAGCCAAGAAAAGCTTCTACGCTAAAGGAGCTGCATGGTGATATATCGCAGAATTTAAAATTGCTCTTACCCTTTTATTTTGGAGTCGCACTAGCTTCTAAATAATAATGGATGTAGTCGTACCCGATATCATAAAACATTATGAAATATGGAATGTGGAATGAAAAAAATGTGAATGCTAAATAAAAAGGCGTGAACGGACAGGAAGAATATCCCTGTGTCGTTACAACATACGATTTTTCTTGATAATTTTACTATTGCCATATCTATTTGTGCATCTCAAAGTATATGTTCTTGAATAATGCACCTAAAGTTTTGAAGTATTACCTAATTGATGCTATCTCCATTAAAATAGAGAGAGAAATACTGTTTCAATTGTCGACCTTTCGATCGTAAAATGACAGCTTTGGTCTTGTCATATTTAATAAGCAGCCCTTTACAGGTGCACCAATTCTAAAGCTCTATCAAAATTTAATGTCTCGGTTAAATAATTTGTTAATTCTAACCTTCTCACAAGAATGCTGCTTCGGCCACAGACATGAGGGTCATTATTTATTATAATATTAATATAGATGTTTGACAAGTATGGGCATAATATAACCTCCTGGGGAACACCTCACAAAATGGGTTTAATAGAGAATGTATAATTATTTATGGCCAAATACTTCTTGCGATGACTGCGATATTTTTTCAGAATATTAAGAGCTATGGCACGAAAGCCACAGTGCTGCAATTTTTCTGAATGCCACGGTTGAGCGAATCAAACACCATGGGAATATCTACAAAAATCTCTAATACAAAGTTTCTGCTATATATATTTATATATACAAATGTCATATATATATAGATATATATATATACGACATTTGTCAACGAGAGCTAATTCATTGGGGCGCATTTCAAGGAAGCTGTATTTGTGGTTCTGCTATGCTCCACCCGGAGGAAGCACTAGTCATGTGCCTCCGTTACCGGTGCCGGTAATGTTGGGTACTGGTACAGTCATAACGGTACCGTTCACAAGCAAACGCCAAATACTTCTTGCGATGACTGCGATATTTTTTCAGAATACTAAGAGCTATGGCACGAAAGCCACAGTGCTGCAATTTTTCTGAATGCCACGGTTGAGCGAATCAAACACCATGGGAATATCTACAAAAATCTCTAATACAAAGTTTCTGCTATATATATTTATATATACAAATGTCATATATATATAGATATATATATATATACGACATTTGTCAACGAGAGCTAATTCATTGGGGCGCATTTCAAGGAAGCTGTATTTGTGGTTCTGCTATGCTCCACCCGGAGGAAGCACTAGTCATGTGCCTCCGTTACCGGTGCCGGTAATGTTGGGTACTGGTACAGTCATACCGGTACCGTTCACAAGCAAACGCTAAAAGTCGAGAGTGGCTGGCGACTCGCAACAAGTAGTAAGAAGCGGCGAGGTGTTTGTCAGTACGCTTTCCATTGTCTGGGGAAGTCACGATTAACTCAGCAGCCTAGGCAGTAACGTAAGAAGCAACGCTCTGGATGACAAACGTGTGCACAGCAAAACAAAGGTTTCAACGCGCGTGAAAACAGGGTTATGAATCTTGGCGTGCATTTAGCGTCCGCGCCTTTTGTTCATCCTTGCCGCGCTAGACATGCCCGCCGTACGACACCTCGCATAGGGCGCTTAAAAAGGGCATGCAGGGGGCTCAGAAAACGGCAGCGCTCTCGCTGGTTCTGAGCCGGCGATTACAGAAGTGGTAACAAACTGCTGAAGATGAAGCTCCTCTACACTGTGGCTGTTCTGGCAGCCTTGGTGGCGCTGACTGTGGCACACAAGGGCGGCAGTGAGTATCACTGACACAAAATTTGTAGTTGATATGTATACATTCTGTCGTTACAACCAGCGGTGAATTCGCATGTAGGTCCGCTGCGAATTCAGGACGTGCATTTAGTTGTCATGTCAAGAACAGGTTTTGAGGATGGAATTTTTTGGGGGGATGTGCAAGCCGCTATGGTCTGTAACTTTCGAAACGGAACAGGGTCTTTAGCAAAGGTAATTGCAGATTTCCCAACTCTGAGCCAATATGAGTCGCATTTGGTCACGGTTACCAGAGGCTTGTGGCTCAGGACCAATAACTTTAGCTGGCGTTTTAGCTGGCTGTAGTGGTTGCTTCAAGCTGACCAAACGGTAGGATATCAACACGTAGCAGAAAAGGAACATTTATTTACGAAAATGGTTAAAGCGTAAGGGGCGGGGTTTGCCGGTTCCTCATTCCGAGACTCCGTAGGCTGAAGTCGGCGCCCGAGCTCTCGTAACCACGAAGCTTTGCTTGTCGCGAGGTAGGAACAGCAAGGTGCAGCCTCCCAATCCTCCGACTTCGGAGTCTCGAGACCGCCCTTTCCATCGGGTCCACAGACATCAGATGTTAGGAGAGTCTGCCTCGGTGAATGGACGTGTATTATATCGTGGTATGTTGTGAGTGGTGGGGAGTGGTCATACGATGGGGGCGATGAGGGAAGGACAGCATAAACATAAAAACCTTCGCATTTACTTCTAGAATTTAGGAATGGCAAATTATTTAGGCTTCATGGGACGCCTAGGGCTCACTGACATTACATAGCTCGTATCGATTTCGTCGTTTCGCCAACATTGAATCAGGTAGACACAGCGAGGGGACTTTGTTCCCGCCAGCTTAGGCTCAGTAGCTTAACCTTACTGGTACGGGGCTACATTGGAGTGATGGCCGATTTTCAAGCCCATTCCTAGTCATCAAAATTTCGGTGAAGCCTTCGGCTGGGCCCGCCCTTGTTTCATGTTGACAAATAACACCTCGGACCGCAGCACATTGGTACTATTAGTCGACAGCAGCTTGTGGCTCAATAATAGAGGTGAAACCACCTTGTCTGCAGCTTGTTGAGATACTAAAAAAGCAAAGCTTCGAGGAATATTGTTTTCAAACCCTGAAATTACATAAGAGGTTGTTACTTTACGAAGATAGTGGACAGAAAATGAATCATAGGGTAGGAGAGACAAAGGTCTGTCTAATGAAAACACGCGTTTTTGGGCGCATTTACGCTTTTGTTGAAGCAAAGGCACTACTCTTGCGAGATAATTAACTTTAAATGGTTTGGCTTCTAATTTGTGCGTTAGATTATGTGTAGTTATGGCACGCATCACCACTTGCTATCAGCTAGTGCTGATACTAACAAGAAAAAAGCACAACAGAGACACCGGCTTAGATTTGCGCACTGCGGTGAAGCCAACTTTCCGGTTGAGAATACAGCAAAGCACAGGATCCGGGAAGCTACGGAGGCATGAGCTAGGTTTATTTTACAGCTGGCGAGGTGTGACAGTACCTACGGAGGGATGATGGTAAGACCACACCAGTTTAACGAGAATACTCGCGGAAAAGGAGGAAAACTGGCAATGGCAAGGAGGTGATATCAGGGCACTCAGTCGAGGTCTAGTGTGATAGTTGCCCTACCCATCAGTATTATAAAAATATGCTCTTCTGACGCCATAGCTCAGCATTACTAAAGTTACCCTTTCCATCTGGCATAAGCCGCCAGAGGAACCCCAAACAATTTAACAGACCACCGTAATGTTGCATTTTTCTGTGATGCTAGTTTCTGTGTTTAAACCCACAGGATACATATAATGGGGGGGGGGGGGGGGGATAATACTTGTCATACGTAATTGTACCCACCTCTCACTAGACAAAGCGCAAAGGTAGCGATTAATGAAAAAAAAATTACGAGATTTCAACGCTGCTGAACTAAATATTGAGCGAAAGCATTAGCAGCGGGTGACCGAGCGTTCTTCTTCTTCAGCGCACATATAGAGCCCCGTTTTAACCAACCCATATGAACGTGCCTTAGTGGCCTATAAGGGTAACGTGAATGCCAGGGTCCTGGCAGGCTGATTCTGACATAACTGTCCTATGTGAAACGAGAGACCCAAAGGTCCCGCTAACTGCCTGTGGCAACCTTAATGTGAATCGCTTAATGAGGTACCATTTTGCTCGTGTGCGGGTATGAGAAGCAAGCACAGTGTGAAATTTAAACACATGGAAAGTCGTAAATAAGCAACGTCGTCAGCTTCATATCAGCTGCCAGATGCTTGTAATATACAATATCCTGTTCTCTCATTTCATATTTCAGAGAGCAAAGGTTCCAAGAAAGGGCAAGGTAATGCTTATAACATACGATTTATTCTGTAAACTGTGCACTGCATCTGTCCGTGTATGCTAATCGTGCTATTGTTCTGTCTAAGCTGGGCTTCTCACTATTATAGGCTGCCATCTGCGTTTTGGTAGTAATAAGATAATAGCAAAAACATAGTGAAAGTACTAAAAGGACATACTCAGGATACAAATCAACTAATCACTGCGCCAATATTTATGGCATCAACTTAGAGACTAGTAACTAGTAAGGTAACTAAACTAGTAAGGTAAATAAAACAACATGATCAATTTAAAAGTCAGCTTCTAACTACTGCGCCGATTTTTATCACATCAGCTGACACAAAATTATGTTGTGCAATTGGCATAGAAATGAAATTTCAATTCTCTTTCTACAGTTGATATTAGGACAGTGGCAAGTAAGTATGCCAGATAGACGAGACTGCATTTTTGAGTAAGCTTGTAATTTAGTCACTCTTTTGGCTAAGTCCCTCGTACAGTAAAAAGAAAAAAAGCATTTTCCTCTGACAAAAACTTGTCCTGAAACACGACCGTGTAAAACTACCTTTGATGCGTTTTTCCTGTAACTTCTACTTAACATTTTTCTGCCATGAAAATCTAGGGCGTTTTTAATTAGAGCTCATTTCTGCACAAGGGCGATCTACTTTTTTTAAAAATGCCTGCTGATCAGCACCAGCAACAAACACAAGGATATTTTATCCTTTATATCGCTAATTACGAACTGAGGGACTTTGATCTCGGAAGCTGGAGAATATAAACGGCGTAACGAAATTTTGAACAGCATTTGAAAGGAACAAAGATAAGATTTTATTCTCAAATGATTATATAGTGCTTTTCCGTTTATTATCGCCTTAGTTGAGTTTTGCCTACCAATCAATGCTCGCAAGGCTTATATTATGGTTAGTTTTGTTAGCTTATTAAGGTTAGTAGTTAGGTTTGGTGTGCTTTTCCTGGGATGTTCCCAGAACGATTCAGCGAAGTAGGAAATATAAAATATCTATGATAAGCTTCCCCGACATTGCTTTGCGCTTTGTAAAACAATTGGGGGGGGGGGGGGGGGGGTGTTACCGTAGCTCGAGCTTGAGCTACGGTGAAAAAGCTTGATTTTCTACTTTTCTAGTACTGCGCACAGCGTAAAAAAGCCTATAGTATACCGTTGTGATTTGTGTTTGAATGTGTCAGCACCAAAATCACAAATGTTTGTTAATCAAAACTTTGCCGCCTTTCGGCCTAAAGCGCCTACTATTGCAGGGGAAAAGTGCACCACTGCTACGGATAACGCAACGTTCCATAGCGCTGGCCACCAGTAGATCGAGAAAGAGGGCCAGCCTTCCTACTGCGACAGATTTAAACATTTGTGACAAATATTTCATGACATCTAGATTGTAAGCAAATTCACTGCAAGACTGTAATAATGGCCGCTTTTAACAACGTCATTTTCCTTCAAAATAAAGTAAATAACTACGTGTCTGAAGCAATATTTTTATACAATAAATATTTTACGAGAGCCCCTTATTTGTTCGAAAGCACAATGAACACGCTAGCGTGTTTATAGAGAGGTAACGGTAACTAAGAGACTGCTCCGGTGATCGTTTGAGTTGCCTATGTACAAAAGCGAACTGCTCCTTTTGCAAACATGGATCAAACTCTTTAGGAAACGCAGTGATTGTGTTGGACTCGTATCCCGAGAGGCGGCCCGTCTACGACTACCCTCGTCCCAGGCCCTCGTATGACTATGAGCCGAGCTATGGTGAGTTTTCTTTCAAGGTTCCTTTCCTTTCTATAACGATGCTCATGCGTTTTGGCTTTTAAGTCTCTCTTCCTGCCGGCAATAAAAAGGCGCTCTCCTCTTCACTGATAATAAAGCATGTTTTTTAGCGGCGAATTCCATCAAGCTGGTCAATCAGTGGCTATTGTCTGCAATAGATCAGTAAGCTTCTAGTAGCTAACATTGTAACCCAAGTGAATTGATTTTAGGAACTATTAACTGAGGGCCTTTTGTGTTGAAAAATATGAGCAATGAATGCTTGCGCGATGCAGTTTTCTTCGTACGTAAAGTAGCCCGTAACCTTTCTAAAATAGATTCCATAAATTTAGCTCAGTATTCTAGAGAAGGAAAGAGGGGGAGGGGAGGGGAATTGAAGGATGCGACTGTTCAACTAAGGAAGTGAACACCTAAGGTCAGATTCGAGTTGTTTGCTTTGATGAAGAAGGAAGTAAATGCCATCATTTCGGATACATAAAAAATTGAGTCTTATTGTTTCCATGAAGAAATAAAATTAGAGTTTCTCATAAATGTTCCAAACATTTGTAATCATGAGCACTATAGCATGTTTCATGCAGCAGCTCTTATGCCTGATGTGGTCGTCTTTATATGCTGATCTCTGATGCAATTATACAGTTGCGTAATTACAGGTGTTGACCCGAGATTTGTAATCACTACCACATATATCATTAGCAAACATTCATTTTTCCTCGCCCTCACTGCGTGTCTGAAGCACTCAGTTTTGTTCAGTGTGACAATCAAATGTGCCGTATACGCCCAACTACAGTGGTTGAAAGGAATTAATTTTTTATTCGCCACAAAAAAATATTCCAATGCATCATTTTTTCCACAACATCATACTCTCTACTGGCACTTGACATACCATAAAAATACAGTCGGTGCGCTCTAATTATATGCTTATATTGTTGCAAAATTGTTTACATTAGCCACAGTTAAGAGTTCCTCCTTACAAACACCTTTGTTATATTTTGATTGGTTGGTTGGTTTGTGGGGTTTAACGTCCCAAAGTGACTCAGGCTATGAGAGACGCCGTAGTGGAGGAGTCCGGAAATTTTGACCACCTGGGGTTCTTTAACGTGCACTGACATCGCACAGCACACGGGCGCCTTGCTTTTTGCCTCCATCGAAAAGCGGCCGCCGAGGCCGGGATTCGATCCCACGTCCTTGGGAACAGTAGTTGAGCGCCGTAACCACTGCGCCACCCCGGCGGGGCGCAGTGTTGATTTTGATGTTGATTTTTTTTTTATTTTGATGTTGATTATATTTTGATGTTGATGTTTTAAGGGAGCTTTAAAGTGTTCACGAAACACTCGTATAATTGTCGGCAAACAATTTGGTTCTTGATAGAATCCTACAGCTGAAGTTCATAGGTCACTCCTTTATGCTTCGAGAAAGGCTACCATCACTGAAAGCGCCACGCAGCTTTTACAGCCCATAAAATGCCAGTGAATGAAATATAAGCTGCAGGCGATTACCAGAAGAAACTGCTCAAGTGCGACTTGAAATTTCAACATGAACATATTAAAGCAGTGCACCCAGCCAAACCCCTTGCACGCGATGATCGCAGAGGCTGACACACTTGTGTTATTGAAAGCATTCACGGTCGCTTAGCTGTAGTTAAGCCTAGGAGATTGCGAAAGCAACTGCTTCGGTGGCTTGAGAAGCAGCACGCATTTACCGAGCCGCATCTTGAGCACGACATCTGGCTCGACACTCTGCACGTTGTTCCTCTGTCTCCGTAGCTCTCTGTCGCTTCCTGGCTTTACACTGGCGAGCCGCCTACTCCCTCTGCTTCTCAGACAGCATGAAGAGCTGTCTTACAAGTGCTGAAATGGCATGCTTTATGCCGCGCAACCTCCCCTCCTGTACTTACCAAAGAGAGAAGAGAAGCGAAGTGTCTCCAAAGGAAGACTACACCACCTGTTAGACCACAGTGCACCTAGTTGGAGGAGCGCAAAACGCCCGGCGTGGCTACGAGCCACGCTACGCTGAAGAACCGGCTCGGTAGCCCAGCTCTTGCGCTGGTATGACGTCAGTAGTCAAGTGGTGTAAAGCGTAACTACCGGGCCACGCTGCGCTGAAGGCTCGAAACCTGGCTTAATATTGGTTTGGTTTGTGGGGTTTAACGTCCCAAAGCAACTGAGGCTATGAGAGACGCCGTAGTGGAGGACTCGGGAAATTTCGACCACCTGGGGTTCTTTAACGTGCACTGACATCGCACAGCACACAGGCGCCTTGCTTTTCGCCTCCATCGAAAAGCGGACGCCGAGGCAGGGATTCGATCCCGCGTTCTTGGGAACAGTAGTCGAGCACCGTAACCACTGCGCCACCCCGGCGGGGTATGGCGTAGTATTGCTTTTGCAATAAAACTAATTTGATCTAACAAAGTACCACCAAGGAGAATTTCGACATGAACTGTAGTCCTTTCACTGACGACCGTTTCATTTTTTTGGTGCAGAGAGACAATGGCCGAGCAAACAAAATCAGTGTCGAATTTAGCTTCGAACGTAAGCAGCAATAATGCTGTTCTCAGATGATCTTCAAATGGTGCACAGTGCGCCGCATGCTTCAAATGGAAATCCCTTAGTTATATTCAGTTTTCCAAATGGCGTTCTGTTCTTCTTCTTCTTCTTCTTCTTCTTCTTCTTTGTATATGGCCCATACCCACGGCGGGGGATCGGGCGTTCAGTAACGCATAAATATTACTGCACATCAAACTCTTTTTCATCCCACAGAGTACGTGGAGGTTCCTGTGAGGATGAAGAAGCAGAAGAGTGAGTGAATATTCAAAATACTCGGCTAATCATTGCCTTTGCACGTGTTTGAGCAACAACGAAATGATCGAAAACAAGAGTGAAAAACTGATCGACCTTCCGACACCTCAGATATGTCAAAAGACAAGCCTTTATTTCCTCGTTTCTCACGATGTCTCGCGAGCTTGCTTTTCTTAATGATCAAAACGATGGGATTCTACAATTTCAAGAAACAGCTTTCGACATTTTGCATGCACGAATTGATGACACTCCTCTCTCGGCTCCCTAGCTGCGCTGTAAGTCAGGACAAGGCAAAAAAGCACATTTTATTTTATGTGAGAGCCCTCTAGACGTGCCTGCTCGGTGCATTATGATAATGAAACTGCTACTGAGTGTCATTGTCTCTGTAATCACTAAGCACTTAAAATGAGTGTAAATGTTCTGTGCCTACTGATAGGTTTGGTAAAAAAAAAAGCGACTCTGAGGGAGCATTGAATAGAAACGTTCATCCTTTAGCGAAATAAATATTCTGATATGCATCGTCCAGTTGTAATAATTTCATTTCTAACAGCCCCTTTTTGATTTCAGAACCCAAAACGAAGAAGCAGAGAGGTTCGTAAACAAAACTTGGTCTTCGTTTTTCATCCCTTTCCTTTTTGGTGCAGTTGCAGAGATTGTTTGTCGCTGTAGTAGAAATTTAGCTACCTGTTTTTGTCCCCCATACAGTGCGCTACGTGGAGAGACCGAGACCATATTACGATGACTATGACTACGGAAATTCTTACGACAACTACGGTAAGAAATGAGACTCTGTGGAAGAACGACGTTGGGCTGATGGTGTAAATGGAATTTCAGAATAATTGTGCTACTCAAGCATTCTCTTCGCAGCAGAGTATCTCCTTGGCACCCTGAGGGAAAATTACATTTTTCAACGTTAATAAAAACTTATTTCCCAGCTCTGGGTGTTCCCATTCACGTTCTAAATCTGTCTGCAGCCGCAGGTACTGCATTTTCTGATAGCATCCTCCATGTTCACTTTTGCGAAACTCTGCCCTCATAAAAGTGTAATAGCGTCTTCTGATGCGTGCTTACTTCGAGACATACTTGCAATATGCGTATATATAATTGACAAATAACCTTTTGGAGAAGAACGGGAGTTATTTGGCCGCCATGAGCAGGTAACTTATTTAGAAAAATGAGCCACCTTGAAAGGCTCCTAAAGGCGCCCGTACTTCTAAGAAATTGTTTAAGTAGCGAAAGAAAGCAAAATGCGTCTTGCTACATTATGTCCACTGATGACGTAAAATATCAGCTTGCAGAACATTTCCAGTTTACGCGGTAGCGTGCAGAGCTCGTTAGGTCAAAAAGTGGTCGCAGCACACCCCAAAATGGCAATTAGTATAGTGATAGAAGTGTGCAATACCTGTCAGGCTTCTCGATAGGCCCATAAACCACGACGTAAGGGAGTTCAAGAAAATAGCATTAAAAAAGAGATAACCCAATATGTCTAAAGATAATCCAAAATAATCAGCCTGTTTGCCGCTTGATGACATCACTTAGTAATGTAGGTATATAATGAAAGGTTACGTATGTACATTCCAAATTTGCATTATATATGGACCAAAGTGGTCTAAGTTGGCAAGCTGTTAGCGCGCGAAGTTGAAGCCTAGAAACTTGCAGTCATGATGTCGCTGTTAATAGCGCTAAATGAGGGTGCCTTACATTGAGAGAGGCTGCAGTCCAATGATGCTAGTGGCTGGAAACCATTTAATTTGAGCAGTTTTGGCCATATTCTTGAGATGTACCAGCTTGTAGCTGGTGCAAACGCTGGAGCCACTCTACAAGTCGCACACTGCTGCACTTAGAAAACTAAGCTGTCACTATCAGCATGTCAATGATGCATATCAGCGCACTCAGTAGTTTTCTTTCAATTTCAAGTAAAGTATAGTATAGAATTACGCGGTGGTTACCCTCAGCAGCCGAGAGAGGGTGATAGTCGAAAATACTTAGGAGAGCTGTCTTGTTAAAGAATAGTGGGAGATAAATTTTGACGTTGCTGCGGGAGATCGGAGATGGGAAAGCAGAAGGAAGTGCCGAGTCAGGAGTTTTGCTAAACAGGAAGATGGCTGCGTGCGTTTTCTACATGAGAAAGGAAAAGTTACGAGGACAATTCAACATCGCTTCAAGTGTAGCCGCGATACTGCCTTTAACTATTAGATTTCATACCGCGATTTTTTTAACATGCTTTTTTTTTGTTTTGTTTTGCGTGTGGAGTTCAACGTCTCTAATCAACTCAGGCTATGAGAGACATCGCAGTGGAGGAATCTAGAAATTTCGATCACCTGGGATTCCTTAACACGCACTGACATCGTGCAGCACACGGACACCTTTGCTTTTTGCCTCTGTCGTCATATCCGTCCATCTCAAAAGCGGTCGCCGCGGCCGGGATTCAATCCCGTATCCTTGGGTACAGCAACAGCGAGACCACATGAGCATGCCTTTAGAAACTGATGGTTATCAGGTGCCATGGTCGTGCACTGATTGATTGTCGGGTGGCGTTACGTCACGAAACCACGTGGTCCGGTCGAATGGGCATGCGCTGCCTACTCGGTTCCGTCTTTCATATGGTAGCGGAAATCGGAATCCAGCTCTCTTGCACTCTTGTAAGCCTACTCAAGCAATCTGAACCTAGGCGATGTAAGCACGTTTACATGGTATATTAAAGGAGGTTTTATATCTATTTCTGGTGGGCTCAGCCTCTCAGGTAATGGGATAGCACTGGAATGTATTCTGAAGAGTATGTTTTGGATAAGTGAGGCACAAATTAAAATATTATTATTTAAAGAGTAAGAAAGCGCATGTACGAGAACGAAGTTTCTCAGAGAACCGGCAAATGGTAGCAGACATGGCAGTAATTGAATTACAGTAATGAAATTACTGTAATTTAATTACTTTTCCTGGTAATTTGCAATGTAATGAATTACTTTTTGGTTTGGTAATTTAGTAATGTAATGAATTACGTTTTGACAGTAATTTCGCATCAAAAGTAATTAATTCCTTTCAAAATTACTTTTACTAAAGTGCGCTACTGCTCCTTCAATAGACAACAAAGTAGAGTGCCGCGAAAGCAGGAATGACGTTCGGCAAACCGAAACCAGCGTGACGGATCAGCAAAAGGAGACAAAATTGAGCAGAATAGTGCGTCTTAGTTTTAGTTTACTAGCTTTAGTTAGTTTTTGCATGGATGAAAACTAGAAAGTAATTTGAAAGTAATTGAATTACTCAGTCGAAGTAATTGTAATGTAATTTCATTACTTTTTCGGAACAGTAATCAGTAATGTAATTTAATGACTTTTCTGCGATTTTCAGGAAAGTAATTAGTAATGTAATTTAATTCCTTTTCAAAAGTAATTTTGCTATGTATGAATGGTAGCCATCATAACGCTGATGACAGTACGCTGATGAAGCGATTTGCTGATGACATTGTCTTGCTAAGGAACTCAGAGGTTGAACTGCAAAGAATGATTGATGACCTAGACAGGAAAAGTAGAAAGGTAGGCTTGAAAATCAATACGCAGAAAACTAAGCTAATGTTCAATAGCCTCGGAAGCAACAGCAGTTTACGTTAGGTAGCGAAGCACTGAAAGTAGTCGGCGAATATGTCTACTTAGGACAGGTAGTAACCGTAGATCCGGACCATGAAAGGGAGATAACAAGGAGAATAAGATTAAGATGGAGCGCATTTGGGAAGCACTCGCAGATTGCGACTAGCAGCTTACCACTGTCGCTCAAGAGGAATGTGTACAACAGTTGCATTTTGCCTGTACTCACCTATGAACTGAAACGTGGAGGCTAACGAAGAGGATTCTACTTAAGTTGAGGACAATGCAGAGGGCTATGGAACTAAAATTGGTAGGGGTAACATTAAGATATAGGAAGCGTGCCGAGTGGGTTAGAGAAATAACACAAGCTACTGACATTCTAGTGAAAATCAAAAAGATACGGGCTTGGGCAGGACATGTAGTGCGAAGAGAGGATAACCGATAGTCGCTTAGGGTAACAAACTCTATACCACAGGAAGGAAAGTGTAGCAGGGAGCAGCAGTAAGTTATAAGTGGGTGGATGAGATTAAGAAGTTCGTAGGTGTGAAGTGGGCGTTGCTAGCAGAGGAGCGGATTTTTTGGAGGAATATGGGAGAGACCTTAACCCTGCAGTGGGTATAGTCTGGCTGATGATGATGATGATAATGATGATGATGATGACGATGACGCTTCCGCGTCATAACCTTGAAGGTGGAGGCCAAGACTACCTCAATTTCTTCGTTCGGTTTTTTTCAGTAGATAGCTAGGAGTAAGGAAAGATTTTCGAAAGGTCGTTTTAGTGCCCTAAATGGGCGGTAACATTTTTCTTAGCAGTAGTTTTACGTGCTCATTCAGCGTTTTAGTGTTTGTAATAAAATATCGCATTCTTCGCAGATGACTACTACGTTGAGCCCAAGGTCAAGAAAAGTGAGTAAAAATATCTTCCACAGAAATCGTTAGGCGATTTATGAGAATATCATGAACAGCATTTGAAGAACCGTTCATCACCCCTAGCAATAGTTTTTTTTTTCTGCGATGGATTTCGTGTCTTTCGTTTTGCGCAACTAAACGGCAGTCTATAAACTTCCAAAGATTTCCCCAATGTATACTAATTTGTTTAATTCTTCAACTGACGTGTCACCTTTGATGTGTCTTTTATATGCAAAATGTGCTAGAAACCTATGAACACGCTTCTGATGGGCACCGGTACTTTCACTCTGCCGCATTATTTTAGGCATCACTTGCAATGTTCTTAATATCATTGTCTCCTCCCTCGCTCACGTTTTCTGTGATATTCCTCAGGAAGTGATATTGCAGAGTGAAGGCCAGCTTTGTACCAACATTGCTCTACTTCTAAAGTATGCTAATGAGAATAATATAGCTGCATGAATAGTGTATGGTGGTTGCATCGGAGTGCGTGAAATCTTCCTTGCACGTGGAGAGAACAAGCCATCTCTCAGAGCAATATCGCATGATTGAAAATCTAGTTATAGACGCAGCTGGTTCAACAGACAACTTTTGTTACGTCGGTGGGGAAAATATTTCAGTCCCTATTTACGTTTCATCTGCATACTGCGCAGTATCCTTCACTTGGTGAAAATACCAAGGGTGAGGACAACCCTTTACATCCTGTAAATCCGTAAATGCAGCGTTATCCTCGAAAGTGAACTAGGTGGTTTGAATATTCCCTACTTATATGCCTCCCGTGTAAAATTCGCCTTCTTCTCCTTGTTGACATAATAGAAAACAATTTGCAGCGCTACCTGTGCTTTAGCCGTTCATCAATGGTGCTGTAATTGGAGACGAGGGATGGAGGAGGATTTGTTATTCAGTAACATATATTAACTTTTAAACTTCTACAGATAGAAATAATGATGATGATACCGAAGTAAATTCTTCTCGGGTTACTACAGCTGGACTTTTTCTGCTTGTCTGGGCTTTACTGGCTCGTATGCCACTGCCGCATGAAGCCTGCACTGCCCTCAATATCTGCTCAGTTGCAGACTACAATTAAGCTGCACTTGATTAATGTCAATATTTACGTAATAGGTTCAATCAAAACAAATATTAAAAATTTCAAGAAGAATATTTGCTACCTTCATTTGAGAAATTGATTCTGCTCAAATTTTGCTCAGAAGTGTGCTTTTAAAGCATAGTGCTCTGAAAGTAATATATATTTGTTTTAATCAATTGCGTAATTTATTGTTCATCCTAAAACGTTAGGCTGCTGCAAAAAGCTTCTCATATTGCTTTTGAATATTGGCCTTCGAGAGATCCTTAGTAGCATAAACCTTTAAGCTATGTTTAGGCATGGTACCAAGATGGCAGTTACAGCATATTTGCTAAGAATTTTTTAGAGGACGGCACACAAGGAGTGCAAGCAATAAAACTGTTAGTGATTATTACGGCAGCCTACTATTTTACGCCGTTCACATTGCTCCGTATCATTACTTAAAGCTCTACGAAAGCATCACGAACCTATGAATAACAAACGCCCTTTTTGTATTCAGCCAAGCACATCACGAGAACCTACCGTCAATACCGGGAGCCCGTTTACTACGAAGAACCGAAGAAAGGTAACCGGCAATATTATTAAAGACAAAAGACTGTAGAGAAAATAAAAATCCCTCAGTACTTTCTGTACGGAAGCACAGTACACGCACTTGCATTTCTTCATTTGCTCAATAGAAGGCGGTGATAGACAAGCTGGCGTCAGTACAATCTTGGGCGCCACTCCTAATATCACCGCTAAAACAACTTCGCAGGGACGCACACTACATCGTCATTGTGGGCACACATTCGGAACGATACAAACCCGTTTCGTTTGCACGTCGCCTTATTTAGTATTGACAGGTCTCGTTCTAAACTGAAATAGAACGTTCACGTTCACAGCGAAACAGCATTGGCATTCACCTGGTAAACGACAGCTAGCAGTTGATATATGGCCAACCACCGATCGGTCGGCGTGTTACGTGACATCATGAGAACACGTGGCATGGATAGGATAGAAGGAGCTCCCCGATAAGTGTAACTGCTTGGATATTGGAGCTTGAGATATGATTCGAGCCGGGGATCGTTTAATCAGGAGTCAAACACACTAGCCCTAGACCACGAAGACACTAATGTATGAAATAGTTAAATGCGGGGTGTTTTAGTTGCCTGGTGGCCTTTACATAATTTGGTGCTTAACGACACTAGGTTAATAAATATACCTGAGATAACTGAGGCGACCAATAAGGTATCATTTATTAAGTGAATAGCGAAGTGTATATCCGCGAACGTATATCCGCAGTCGAGCGGCAAACCATAGATACTTCGTATCGTACCCACAAAGGCCGAACAACGTGACCTAATTTGTTATGCCTAGGTTTGATCGGCC
This sequence comes from Amblyomma maculatum, assembly GCF_055883805.1. NCBI lineage: Eukaryota > Metazoa > Arthropoda > Arachnida > Ixodida > Ixodidae > Amblyomma > Amblyomma maculatum. Next base: position 28,832,588 of record NC_139352.1, on the reverse strand, counting down.
TCTTCACTCAAACTGAGTCTATGTGGGACCCAAGTGTGCGTGTTGTGCTGTGAAAGAGATATGAGAGGACGCACAACCTCCACCTTTTAGCGCGAGTTCTGTGCGCTAATTCGTTATTAAGGCGAAAGCCTGACTTGGCTATGTTTTTGAAAACATGGCCTCAAAACATGGAAGCGAAATGTAGAAGCTTAATATGGAAGCAGAATGAACGTGTGATATGACGTCACACTAAGACGAGTTTAGTAGTGAATGTGCATGTAACGAAGAGTGGTACGTCAATGTCATGTCATACCTAGTCATATCATGTGAGTCATTATAGTTGAGTCATCAGTCATAGCCACTTGTAATGAGTCAGTCAGATCTGAGATCTAATATGCGTAAATATAGAGTCCATGACTTGTGTAAGTCAGTCATGACCTTGACTAGTGTCTAGTCATGACTCAAAAGTGCTGAGTGATGACACAGTGTTGAGTCGTGATAGTCTAGGAGCTACTTAAATTGCTTAGTAATAACGATCTACAAGCTACTAAAAAGGAGCCAACGCACATGCTTACGCATTTTTATAATGCAGATCTCTGCAGTACTCTCAAAGGTTTTGGCTCCCGTTCTAGTGTTTTTTGGCGGATTGTTGCTAACCTACATGCACTTCGCTACTGGCTAGTTACGAATCCCTCATTTTGTATCTATATTATGCCAAATATATTCATTAACATGCAGTTGCAAGCCACACAGTATATTGATGACCACTTGACATGGATACATATAAAACTCAAACCTTAATCAAGCCGTACGGACCTGCCTGACTGAACTAAGAGTAACATGTCTAGCTTGTCACCCAGACGTTATGCAAGGTGCAATTGCAATTTCACAGCACCCCCCCCCCCCTCCCGACAACTGAAATGCGCAAGCCCGTTTTGGCAGGGCGTCCCAGTAAAAACAAACTACACAAAGGTGTCAAAAATGTGACAAAATATTCCGTAGTTTTGCAGTACCTGCAAGTGTTGCTCTTTTTTCGGTAGTTATGTAGTCCTTTTCTGCTGTAACCCCACAACCATTCTGATCTCACTACACAAATTCCTACTGTCATGACAGATTAATTGTCAGCCAATAATAATAATAATAATATCAATAATACTGATAATAATTCGTTTACAGGAAGGGAATGGCGCAGTATCTGCCACACTTGTTTCTGTTGACACCTGAACCGCGCGGTAAGGGAAGGGAGGAAGGTGGGAGTGGATGGAGAGAAAGAGGTGCCGTAATGGAGGCCTACAGATTAATTTCGACCACTTGGAGATCTTTAACGTGCACTGACCTCACACAGAACACGGATGCCTCTTCGTTTCGCCCCCATCGAAACGCAAACCGCCAGCTGTCGACATCGAACCTGGGTACCCCGGCACAGTAGCCGGCTCAGCTACAGAGCCAGTAGCAGGCCCGTGCATTTTATTTTCCTTCTTCCTACAGCCACAACAACAACAAAAATATCTTACCACTGCACCACCGTGGCGGGGAAATAACTGTCAGCAATCGCACAGAACATCTGTTGTGACAAAAAAAAAGCTTCTGTAGTTTTTGTCTGCCTGGGCTCCAATGCCATGTGGCCTCGTGACGTAACAAACGCTGACCAATCAGTACCCGCCCATGTCACCTGCTGACTACTGCTAATACTTGCCAATACCTGCCAATTATATAGTTTGGCACACAACGCCGACAAATGTCCATGACAGGAGCATTTTTATCCGCAAACTCTTAGCTTCAAGTAAAAAATAAAAAGCTTGCGATAGGTAGCAGTAACCAAGCATTCCTTGTTCGGCTGAAAAAAAAAAAAGACAGGTGGTTTTATCCGCCAAGGTACAAAATATAAGGCATGAATCAATACGGCCTTGTATAGAGGAACAAAACGGAGCGCACATTAAATATCATGTGTTACATGTTGCGCTTTGATTTCATCACGGATGCTATTCTCGAAGTTTGCCCTTTTAATAAAGCACTGGAAGGTTCATTGGTGGGCTTTGGTAACAACTTCACGATACCCGTGGTACTGAGGATTCGTAGCAAGGTGGATAGAGCCATATCAGAAAGACAACACGGGCGGTATTTAGAAAAAGAAAAAGAGCGGAAATCAATATGAAAATATTCATTCTACCATTCTAGAAAAAAAAAATTACTGTTACTGGCTGACGTCGAGTATCCTTGAATACGATACTGACGTGAGCTCCACGCGCAATGTTCTCAGCTGTGTTCTATTTATCTCCGCATTTTTATGAGAAAGTCTTGCATTGCAAACCATACATGGCAAAATTACTTTTGAAAAATAATTAAATTACATTACTAATTACTTTGCTGAAAATCGCAGAAAAGTAATTAAAATACATTACTCATTACTGCTTCCAAAAAGTAATGAATTTATATTACAATTACTTCTATTGGGTATATAAATTACTTTTAAATTACTAGTTTTCATCCATTTATGCAAAAACTAAGCAAAGCTAGTAATTAAAACAACTTGTTCTCCAGACGCGACGCACACCCATTCTTTCGTCTTCCCGCCAAATTCCGTCCCAGAGAGCTATTCCTTCCCTCTCTCCTGCAGTACGGGCGATTACTAAAACAAGACTACCGCAAAAGAAAAAAAAAAAGCATGGTCGAACGGTCTTGAAATGACCGGCGGACCCAGCGTCTTGCTGGCCTGGAACGGTCTCCGCCATTTGAAAGGCCTGAAGCTAGGTTATTTGTTGCTTCCGCAGTCCCACGAATCGATGTCGGCACATTTGTACTCACTGCGCAGTAAGGTTCAAGCCACGGTGCCTCACTTCATAGACCCTTCTCCCTATCTCCCCCAACCCGAATACTCCCTCGCCCCGTGGCGACGAGTGTAACCAGGCACCCCTGTGCCCTAGCCGACGCAACAGGGAGTGACGCAGCCGCGCTCCAAACTATTTTTCAGCTCCAGCCTTCTTGCACAATCTCTCCCTGCAGCATTCCCTTGACTCCTTGTATCCTGCTGCTTGGAAAATGGTTGAGGTCTCAGACGCACTGGTCCCCCTTTGCCGATCCGTTACGCTGGCTTCGCTTGCCGCACGCCATTCCTGCTTTCGCGGCACTCTACTTCGTTGTCTATTGAAAGAGTAGTGGCGCATTTTACTAAAAGTAATTTCGAAAGCAATTAATTACTTTTGCTGCGAAATTACTGCTAAATTACCAACCCGAAAAGGGAATTCATTACATTACAAATTACCGAGAAAAGTAAATAAATTACAGTAATTTCATTACTGTAATTCAATTACTGCCATGTATGTTGCAAACATCAGCGTGCTCATATATGTCAAAGGGCAGTAGATTCTAGTTATGTCTAATAATTCGTTTATTTACACATTGATTTGGATTCATTAACACAAAAATTATTTCAACTCAATTATTTAAAAATTGTGCAACTGTTTTGAATTTCTGACCCATGTCGGTTTCATTTATTAAGATTTAGGTGTTCGCCTGGTTCTGGGCATCTAACCATTTGTCACCATAGAAACCGCACTCGAGGATGAATATAAGATTGCGCGCTGCCAAAATGAAATTGAAATATATTAGGATCATTCCTCTCAAACTTTCAGAACAATAATTATTGCGACTGACATTTCTACACAATATTATAAAGGTATGTAGGACGGCAACTAATTGTAATTTTCTCTTTTCTTTTGTTGTTCTATCAGCGCAACCGATAAGTGAGTACTCATCATCTTTCCGTTCAGGTGTTTCTGACGGTATGTCAACCCTAATACATGTGGTAATCGCAGATTTTATTTTCTTTTTGATTTCAGACCTGCACATCAAAGGTAAAGAAAAGTCGGCAGGTCTGGAACAAGTAATACTGAGGATCATTAATTGGTGATATTCTTGCTTTCTTTTTCAGTCGTGAGCCCAAAGAGTGAAAAGAGTGAGACTTTATTATTTTTCTTGCTAAAACGGCTGACAAGTATCGCGAATAATAATAATTACCACCGTGGAGAGTTGCAGTGCGAAATCAATTTCCATGCCGTGTTTCCATCCATTATTACGCAGACTCTCCGCTTTAGTTCATTCTATTGTCGCATAGACGTCTCAAACAAAGACAAACTCATTGTAAGTTTAGTAAATCGTGAACTTAGAAAAAGCACTGGTATCACAACATTCTCTGGTCAAAGATGTCTAACCATTGTGTTGATAAGTTGTGACCACTAATTCAAGTATTCCATACAGGCATCAGGCAAAGAGCGTTTCTTTTAGTTGTTAAATGCCACGTCAAATGTTCCAGGTAGAATGAGAGGAAGAAGATGGCTAGACGATATGAAAGAGCACTGAACAAGGGTAGAGGAGGGGAAAAGCGTCAGTTCTCAGGTCGAGCCAACGTTTCGGCAAGTGGACTTGTTTTCGTCTGGGCCGCCTAGACGAAGACGAGTGCACTTGTCGAAACGTTGGCTTGACCTGCGAACTGAGGCCTAATTCCTCCCTCCTCTACCCTTTTCTGGGCTCGTCAAAAAGTTCGTTACTTCCAAACACTTGTTTTCAGCGGGAACAATATGCATGTTTTCAAACAAAATTATTTTTAAAAGTGATACTGCCAATTTAATCGCACTGTGTGCGAGATTTGACTCTTGTGAGCGCATGATTGCCGACAGTCTACAACATAAGAATAATGGGCCTCTGTAGCCACACTAGTTCACTCGAAGTGATTAATTTAACGGCAGTAAAACTAGGAAAACAGCCGCGCGTTTGTTCGATTCGTTAAAAATGCTTGAAATATTTTTCTCTGGTGTCTCAGCTATGTTAATCAGCTTACTTTTCATTCACTGTTGAAAACAGACTGACCATTTTTTCTTGTTTCCGCCCAACACTTCCAACCTCAGAGAAGGAAATACAGCAAGGTAAGAATTAGGACTGCATTTTTTGTTTTTACTGTTTTCTTCGTTACTTTTTATGCTCTATATGCAACACTAACCGGCTTTTTTTTTTCATTTCTATGCAGTGCCTGTGTATATCCGTGAGTTTGTTTCATCCTTACTTCTTGTAAAAATTGTTTAGGCGGAAGCTGCAACGTTACGTAGGTCTAGTGACATTTACAGCCAATAAATTACCCCAGTTCGTAATGAAACATAATTTGTGATTGCTAAACAACGGCAATCATTCACAGGAAACTTCACAAGTGCGGCACAGTTTTATGGGTACCTTATGCTTGGCCTTGTGCCTCTTTTGCTCACTGTTTTTTCGCAGCGTCTTGTATAGCAGGAAAACAACTATACCAATACAATCTTACGCAGACATCAGTACATATTGGGTTCCTTGATGCCTAAAAGCGTAGAATGGCAAACTTTGGTCTATCGGCGTACATGCGGCTTCAGGAAAAGCTTTTACAACATGCTTTTTTAGCTGTTGAGTAAGAATCATTAATTACAGGATCAGTGGCCTATTGTGATTTTCCGATCCAAAACTAGTTGCCCTTAGTTAATAGTAAGGTCTACGACTTCGCAATGACTTTGCAGTGATTCTTTACCTACCCATCTGAGTGGTTAGCTAAGGAACGTTGAAGAAAATGTCATGCGACCAGTGTGACTCCATAAACAAAAATTTCTTCAGTTATAGTCTCACCAACTGTTACGTCACAAACAAAAAACCGCCCACTAGACATAAAAGTGCGAAAATAAAACCTTTTACCATGAAAACGTACAAGACAGCATATTGTGCTCGTGCTATGAATTTAGGAAGCACTATTATCCGCTTAAATCGGCGCTGCTGTCTAGTCAGCAGGCATCAGTAATACTTTATCCGCCGCCAACGTTCACATTACTGTCCTTCGTTTCTCCATTGCAGCGGTGTATAAAGACCGCATCCGTAAGTGAACTTCTTTTCTGTCCTGGGGTTTAGGCCCTGAGAACCAAACTTGAAACTGCTTGTGTGTTCCCAGAATGGAAATTTGGTGCATGCATATTGTAGAGTACTACATGTGGAAAGTCTTAATTTGTTCACTTCTATCTATGGTAGGATTGTCATTGTTAATGAAATATACCCCACTTACCACGTACCACTGTCAACTTACACTGTCATTATATTTTGTAATGCCTAACACTACCATCCATGGTTCTCACTTCGTATTAGTTGATGAGAATGAATGTGCATTAGGAATGTTCTTACGTTAAATACTTTCTGAATACAGCGACATTATTAGTTGTATGGTATCGGGTAGATGCTCATGGGACGCAAAAAAAGCATAAAACGACAGTTGTAGTCAAGGTTGGCTACTGCCCAATACAGAGTATCATTATCGCTGTTAATCGTGCAAATGGTTGGTTTTCTTTTGATGTACTTTAAATAATACTTTGATATATTACTTGAATTCCTGTGAATGCCACCACGTATCAACAATGCAAATCGCTTTTTTATGTATGTCGACGTGTAACTCTTACCGAGCTTTCGTTCTACAAATTGACTCATTTTTATTTCAGAAAAAGTTCCTGTTCATCATAATGGTACGTTGATGCTCGGAAAGCTTTTGTATATATAATATTTTTTTCGCTGCTTCATTAAACCGGTGCATGTATCTCAGCCTAAAAACTCAATTTGGGTAAAACGATTGGCATTGCGAGCTTCATGAATTCGGTATGAAATATTTCTTGAATTCCTAGTAAAGCTGATTTTGGTGCTGTACTTTTCCGAAGGGGATCATGAAACAGATATCAGATAAGCGAGCTCTAGCTAATACAAGTAAACTTCTGCATGCCCTATAGATTCAAGCACAGCTTCTAACTTGCATTTTTTAAAAATGGAAGAAAGGAAGAAGTAGCGAGCAGGACAATTTTTGATTACCGGGAATGTCCCTGTACATGTATGTTGAATTAAAAAAAAAAAGCGGTTTGCTGACTCTCTGACTTATACGTTTGTCGTGTTCTTCACTTTTCAGTGCCTTACCCCGTATACGTCCGTAAGTCTCCAGTCCCGTAGCTACAGAAAAACATTGTGTGCTTCAATTACTTCATACTTCTTTGGTTAAAGTCGTGTCATTTTGAATGGCCACGTCCTACATTCATTTTGGAAGAAAAAAAAAGAGCTAACTTTACTGATTGCCTCATAAAGGATTGTGTAACGTTTGAGCAAAAGGAAATGTTTTAATTTGTTTCGGTAAACTTTCGCTAAAAACTATATCTGCTTGTGGCACCGTTAGTGGTGTGGACCTGAAAACCAGTTAATACAACGGGAATTGCAGTAAGTTGAGTGGAAGCACTTTCCGAAAATATAGGCAACGAAAAATGCGAAAGAAAGTATCGGGGCCATGCGCATAAAAAAGAAATGAGAAAAATCCTGCAGAACGTATAGCTTTCGTTGTGGTATGTTATCAGCTTTAAAATTTACCGCCTATATTGCCACTGCAAATTTATAATGTAGCTGAATGTGCGGACCGATTTTTAGTTTGTTCACCCTTTTTATCATGGTGTACAGAGCTTTCTCTGTGTTAAATGCCGATCGCAATGCATAATGTGATTTCCCTTACAATTTCATAGCGTGCTCCTTTGTAGCGCGCGCCTCCACCGTAAGCCACTTTAGAGCATGAATTGAAAGCTGGGGAACTTAGTTCGAGCGCCAATGCACGCACAGGTGATAGCAGTAAACTGCCGCGACGTGGAATAAGAACCTGAAACAAGTGCAAGCAGTAAACTACTTACATTTGGTTCAGGTTCTCATTTCAGCAAAATCAAAATAAAATGAGATGTTTCCGTTTGCATATAATTCTATAGCAAGTGGGTGCATGTCTTCCAAGCCCTGAACCGTCTCTGCGAAGAGTTACGTTCCGCATTTACACTGCAAAAAACAAATACGCTTTTATCGAATACTTCCTGCATAAGATAAGATTGTTTAATGTTCCGGCGATAAGAATGGCCTGAATTTATTTCTCTGGCCCTTCTTTTATGGCATAAATGTGTACGCCTAAGAGGGGAGTGAATACAGCTGTGACAAAACAGGTTGACTGGTGGCACTTTTCAGAAATAAAAACATGCCAACAAAAACTGCGTACTCGTATATTGTAAATATTTAGTCTAGCAAGGTAGTTCCCTATATACGTGCTTTTGTTTTGACTTGTGCGTGCCTGCAATCTCGTATCGCAGGCACGAAATCACACGAGAATCAAACAAAACGCTGCAAACATAGCCACAAAGCTACGAACCCATTTGGCTTGGTTATGAGCTTAAAATGCAGGCATATTGATAGTGCCTCGAGTTTCGGTGGAAACATAACATTAACTAGGAGCCGTTGGACCGTATTTAGTGTGGTTGTCTTCCAAGCCTGCTGCACGGTAGTGTACAGAATATTAGAGAGATTTAGCATACCGTGATCCGCGATCCGCCACCGTGACACTCTACCGCTCGTGGGCGGGGCGTACAAGCTGATTGGTTCCGATGCGCCAGGTCAATGTGCCGACATCAAGTATGTGGCGCCATCTATCGGCATGAAAGTGATCTGGGCATGCGCAATAGAACGCGCGGTGACGGTTCACGGTAGCGGATCGCGGATCACGGTGTGCTAATTCTCTCTATTGTCTGTGTTCGGCATATATTGCAAATCATAACTTTGTTTTTTTTTTGCACTTTCAGAGCCTCCTCCCATGCAGTACGCTCCTCAACGTAAGCCTATTATAGTCATGAATTGAAAGCTGAGCAGAGTTGAACGTAACTGATTATTCGTAATGAATGATGACATTTTCCAGTAATTTTTAATCAATTGATTGCTTTTTCAAGCAGTAAAGTTTCGGGCAATTCAATTGATTTTTTGGTGATATTACCAGTTATCAATTACTTCTTGCAGAAAAGGCTACAAGTCGAAGATTTTGTGACGTTATGACTGGGTCAAATTTTTCGTCCACGCAACGCTGTGCGTGCCTGCGCTGTGTGTCGCGCTCTCCGCGGTCTTCGTTCTTGGTGTAAAATCTGCTGGCATCTTTAGCGATTCCTCGATTTAAGGCCAAATGTGTGTCTAGTGAAGGCGACGTCAGGGGCTCCACCAGTTAATGGCCGATGAATGTAACCAGCTTTGTTAATTTGCACTCGAGAAGCCGCCTGTGATGTTGTAAAGGAGAGACTTGCACAATTTTTTCAGCTTTCTAGCCACCTTAACAGCGGTGCTTTTCACAGTGGCAGAAAGAAAGCGCCGTACTACAGCATGTTTGTTTTGTTTTTTATGGTTTACCTCCCAAAGCAATCCAGTCTTCGTGAGATGCCGTAGTTGACGGCTCCGGAAATTTAGACCACCTGGGGTTCTGTAATGTGCACTTACATCGCGCAGTACACGGGCGTTCTGCTTTTGTCCTTCAAAGAAATGTGGCCACCGCGTCAGGGTCGAGCGCCCTAATTTTTGAGCCAATGAGGCGGGATACATAGGTTGTAGAAATTGGCACGCAAGCATTGTGCAACTAGGAGCAGGTGCGCAGGCTTTTTGTACCGTATAACGCCGCTCTATACCGCCTAGCGCTTACATGTAGAGAGTGGTCAGTGGAACGGTTGACGTCTTCAGCACAAAATGTAGCAAATTCAGCGATGACAGCTTTACAAAACAGCTCGTGTTGAAAATCACCTTGGTGTAAAAATCCTTCAGTCAAGCAGCACTCGCTTACTCCAATCTTATCCTGCTTGTGTGATGGCAAAGGAGTTTGAAGAAAATTAATGAATTTCAAAATTGATTACGGTGCTGTAGTTATCAGTTACATTTATGTGGCTGTAATTGGTTGCTGGAATCATTTACATTTAAAATGCATTGCTTTTATATGCAATCGGTCGCTTTCTGAAACGTGCACAAGACTGAAACTAATGCAAGTATTCCAAACACCAAAGAATGTACAACTCATTACTGTATAGAGCTCGGAATTTTTCAGTTCTCTAACCTAGCGAAATGTTAAGAAATTGACTGGTATCCGCCAGCATATACTGCTAGTACAAGCTGGATTCTTCCCACCACCACCTTTAAATACGTAAGAACTCCATAATCATTTCTTTATTGCAGGTCCGGTCTACCACCGTATGTATACCTTTCTAATATTTGTCTTCCAAGAAACAAAGGTGACATATTTTAATAAACTATTAAAAGCAATAGTAGCGCGAAGCACGAAGGCATTAAAAAACACTCAACACATGATAGACGCTTTCGATTTCTTGTTTTTTTCGCTTGCGTTTTCTGTTGACTGTGAACAGCCAGCTAGCCCAGGCCAATGTCTTTCATCTTAAAGGTCGAAGCTGCAGTTGCTGAAACTAATATATGCCGCCCTTTTCGGGGAATGTCGCCGTACTGTTCAGTTGTTAATAGAAAATTACGCTTCTAGAGACAACGAGAAAATGCTACAGTTTTGAAGAAAGAAACATGCAACTTCTTGCATTCTCTATGCTTTCGCATCATCTATTTAATTATTACTTATGCCGAGATAATAACTAACAGATTAATTTTACCACATGTACAATTTTCTCTTTAAATTGGAAGTTAACAGCCCTTTACTTATTTTTAACTAGCCTTTATTTACGAAATTTCTGATCTTTGCTTCGTTCTTTCTACAAAAAGAGCCACCGAAGCCTGTTTACCATCGTAAGTATTCAATGTCGATGCACTACTCTGCCCCCATAACAGTATAAATGCTAAGCTTCTCTACCGCTCATTACGCATGAGCATCAGACACCAAGCTAAGTAAGCGTTAAGAATTTATCTAAGCTTTTCCAAACCTTTTTATTCATTGAAAATTCTGTTTTTTATTATATAATACTAAGCTTAATTATTCTAAAGGGAAGTAAGCATTTAAAAAACACAGCAATATATTACGTGTACCCGGGTGTTCTCACACTTGCACATTCGAAAGCTGTTACCTTAAGGAGAAAATTGAGTAGAAAGATTTTGAACTTAGTCTGCTCCACAACACTTGTAACGTACATGTTATATTTGCTCTTCCAGATCCCCCCAAGCCCGTTTACAATCGTAAGTATTGAATGCACATGCACTACAATTAACTGGCTCTAATTTTAAAGCAAAGCCAGCAAGGGTAGTTCATTTAGACATATTTGGTGTCAAAACTGTACAAGTATAATTTAACGCCTGCGCTTTCGTGAATTTGAATAGTCCTGGCCATACCGCGTTGACTAACCTAAGATCTTTTTTTTTTCTTCCGCAGAACAAAGAGTAAGCATTTGGTTTTTCTTTCCTTCTTTGAAGATATGGGAGTTACTTGGTCCGATATGGGAGTGATACCTTTTTCGTGCTGTGTTAGTCAGGCAGGTGATGAAGGTGGAGATAGCCGGCCACTACTACAGTTTTTGGTCATCTGATCAGAAGAGAGGAGTCGCTGGAGAAAGATTTGATGTTGGGAAAGGTTGAGGGTCGCCGGAGAAGGGGTAGGCAGCGAACGCGATGGTTAGATGGCATCCTCGAGGCACTGCAGATGAAGTTATGTGATGTTAGGAAGATAGTGAGAGACCGGAAAGCGTGGCGTGACATGGTCCATAGGGTCACGAAGAGTCGGACACGGCTGAACGACTGAACTGAACTGAACATAGTTTTTTACCTTATTCTGATTTATTGCTAGCCGATGTGCTTAATGATGAAAATAACATAGAGAATTCGTGAGGCGTGTAAGAAATTGCAAATATTTGGCACTGTAACTGCGTAAGGCGTGTATTATCTTCTGCCAGTTGTGAAGATTTGATTTGTTTTAATCATTCGCGTCCCGTAGTGCCCAACGTTTTTTCGCACTTCTCATGTATGTTTTACTACTTCAACGTCTCAACTTTTAGTTAGAGTTCAATGCTTCTGCTAAAAAAGTGCTGTCTTTTGAAAAGCAGCATGCAGTTGCCCTGACGTCTGTCTACAAGTTTATTACGCATGGAGCAAACCAGCATTCTGGGCCAAATATTCCGGGAAAACGTCAGATTTGTCGCACGTTTTGAGCGGAGCGTTGAGAAGTCGACTCTGGTCCAATGAATTTTCAATATTATTCGTTTTCCTTTAGGCACAGATATTAAAACGTAAAGTTATGTCCTACTTTCTTCTGGTAGCCATGTTTTACTGCAAAGCCCAAAGGATTAGAAATGCAGCAGAGACCGTTCCACACTATGCAAGGAAACCATGAATAAGAGCCTAAGGGCGCCAAATTTCCTTAAGGGGCGCAAAGGAGTGCTCCTTTTGTTTACTCTCATAATACTATTTGAGTACATGATATTTCATGTATTTTGAAATAATTATGTTTTCAACTACGAACAGTATGAAGAGAAGTTTTTCTGCACTGGTTTTCTTACTTGCGTTTTCTTTTTCTGCTCACCAGCCCTACGGAAGATGAATCAACCTCTCATTTTAACGGCGGCACTTCTGGCTCGAACAAAATTTGCCCCGACGCACGACCACACTCTCAAGCCAATAAATGTATTCGCTGCAACTATCGGTCTTATGACTGTTTTTTGTTTTGTGTCCACGTTCCTAGTATCGCGAATAGAGGGCGCACCGGTCGTGATATACAAGGTAAGGTTCGATCAGCCTCATTGCCTAATGTACTGATTAAGAAAGGGCGCTCAAACTGGCATTGAAATTAATTTTGTTCCCTGCGTCTGCACAATGCAAGTGGAGAACCCCTAGCATTCACTGCGTCAACTACCACTTTCCTAATTCGTTTTAAAAATTAAAGAGTGCATGTCCTTATCAAAGTGCAGCCGTACGATAATCACCTGGCGCGGGCAGCAGCTCGATTTTCGTGTCACGGACACGGAAACATTTCGAGCGAATTTTGCGTTTCATAGCTCGCGTATCAAAGTCGTCAATCCACAGAGCACTGAATTGATCCAGTCTAACAGTCACATCACGGGAATAAAGGCAGACAAATTTATGCAAACAAGTCACAGCACTCGTAATTCCATTGTTCGTTCCAATTATAAGTTCTAAAATCTTTTGCAGCCATTACTAAAATCAAGCCGCGGCACGTTCATTTCCCGTTTGTGGCGCCTGTGCACCTCCATACAGTGCAAGCAACTATGAAGCGTGATTTCTATGGAGATACAACGCCTAAGCGGTGCAATAAGTACTATTCAAATGCTAAAAGCAGCATACTGGAATAAACGTAAAGGAACAGTACATACGCTAGGACACAAAATTCAGAACGGGCGCCCACAACCTAATCTTCGGTTAAAAAAAAACAACAAATAACATGGTATTACATCGGAACATACCTCGGAAGGAGACTGCAGCCATGAAATTAGGAGACGCCTGCGTCTGGGAAAGAGAGCAATGGTTAGCCTTGACCGCCTAGTAAAGAGCAGATACATTAGTCTGCCAACCAAGATCCGTATAACTCGTGCTATGGTCTTTCCAGTTGTGATGTATGGATGCGAGAGTTGGAATGTGAAAAAAGCTGACCGCCGAAGAATTGATGCGTTTGAATTGTGGTGCTGGCGAAGACTCTTGAGAGTTCCTTGGACTGCCAGAAGATCAAATCAGTCGATATTGTCGACCATAAACCCTGACTGCTCATTGGAGGGTCAAATTCTAAAGTTAAAGCTCAGCTACTTTGGTCATCTGATGAGAAGAGAGGAGTCGCTGGAGAAAGATTTGATGTTGGGAAAGGTTGAGGGTCGCCGGAGAAGGGGTAGGCAGCGAACGCGATGATTAGATGGCATCCTCGAGGCACTGCAGGTGAAGTTATGTGATGTTAGGAAGATAGTGAGAGACCGGAAAGCGTGGCGTGACATGGTCCATAGGGTCACGAAGAGTCGGACACGGCTGAACGACTGAACTGAACTGAACTGGGGTGTGATTAGCTCCTCTTCATGTATCAACGGAAGGAATCCTGACAGTTCTAGGAAAGCTGCGTGGCTATAACTCGCCAGTGCATTGCCTTATGATTTAGTCCCGAGTTTTGTGTAACATTCTTGCTGCACTTATTCTTTACCCGTTCCCACTTCTGCTGCCACCAACATTAATCCCTTTCGAATACTACAATATTTATTTTTTGCTTGAATGCTGTGTCACCTTACAAAGGCCTCTGTCCTACTCTACTTTCATAGTCTGCCGCCATCGACCAGGGTGGCGCAAGCGAATGCTCTCAAGGACAGGCTACACGCAGCATAAATACCTAAACAAAGTAGAAAGCTGAATGGCAGTGCCATAGCTTAATTTGTACAGCATCGAAGGGGGAATTCTGATGTCTTGATTTCGGATGCCCTTGGCAGCATGCAGTTCTTTTTTCTTCTTATCTGAAATCGATAATACTTATGATAGCACTATCATTTGACATTGGTCAACAGAAATTAAAAATTCTCTACGATTTTCATGCGTCAGTAGGTGTAGGCTTCCTTCGCACATATCTCACAACGAGCGCCTCATTTTTGCCGCATTTAATTTCTGACTAGCCTAACGACGACATCGAATCCGTCAGCCTTAATGTCATAGGTAGTTTACCAGGGTTACCACACAAGCTCCCACTCTCCCTTTAGACAAGCTTCCAGTTTGGCACCCGTGGCAGCTAAGTCGGTAGAGAAGTAGGCGAAATCCCTGGGTTCAGATCTCACTTGCGTGGCGTGAATTTTTTTTCCTTTTTATCAACTATCTTCATAATTATTACATAATATCACGTTATTCAAAACTAGAAAGCCTCCTATTCCTTCCTTGGTAGCAGTAGCTGTTGACTCCCTTTGTATGTACTCGCTGAGTGCACCGCATAGCTTGCATTACCAGATAATAAAGACCATAAGGACCAATCATAGTTAATGAAGACCAAAATGTCACCACAGAAACGTTTCTCCCTCATGGCTTTTTCACATAATAGTTTACTCTGTGGTTTCAGCTTTATTAATCTGTAGGGGGCACTTTTGACCACCAAACTGCGATGAGGCGAACGCTTCTTTCGCGCGCTTGTGCGAAGCCCTAGACTACAGCCTCTCTTTCTTTCTGTTTTCACTCCTACCTTAGCGATGACGCGATAGCGTAAGATACCAGCCAACATATAAAGCTCCGCTTTAACCGAGCCGTATGAATGCGCCTGCGTGGCCTAGGTATAAAATGAATGCAAATGCTTTGGCAGGCTTAGTCTGATATCACACTCCCTTATGAAAGGAGAGGCCCGAGTTCGCAGCTAATGCCAAACGTAATGTCAGGAAGCCCTACGTCTAGTTAGTGCTCGGCCATTTCAGGTGCCAACTACCGCCTTCCACGACTTCTTCTTCTTCTTCTTCTCCTTCTTCTTCTTTCTTCGCTCTACTGACAGGCATGGCAATATGGCGACACGGTGGCCAATGTATCTCTCGCTAAAAAACCTAAAGGTGAACCAATTATTATTATTAGGAAAGGGGACTGAAAATACAAAAAAAAAAAGACTCAATCCGCAATAACAAGGAGTACGCAGACCATGGTTTGCAACGGCTCTTCCCTTCCGATTAATTTACCAAATCTCATAACCAGCTGCAGCGGCGGATTTACATATACATAATCGTTATAAATACGTACAATACACAGTAATGGCTGCAATATCCTGCAAACTCACTTCTTTACTGGTGGACATCGAAATCTTTAAAGTGAAAGCTCTACTTTTCTGGTCGAGCCGAGACCATAGACGCCAACAATTTGACCTCAGATGGGGCGCACAGAGCAGGCACTGCGCTTCATCGCACGTGCCGAACGCGGAGCAATCTGCGCTGGCTTGTTCTTCTGCTGCTTCTTCTTCACACACCTAGCAACGTTTATCCGTACCAGTGCATATCTCCTCAAATGTATAACATTGCCTGACACAATGCCGCACAGCCTTCCTGTCCCCTGCCTACCCTTTTCTTCCACCGTCACCGCTGCCCATCTGGCTTCCATCTGGAAAATGTCGCTTTATACCACAGCTTCGTGTCGTCTAGACCCGGCTGTGGTGTCGAGGTTCGAAGTGAATCATGGAGGAGTCGTGCGCCGCAACTGGAACCAAGGCTTCGGCTGCGTTTCTTAGACGTTCGCAGAGAGCTATATGTAAGAGTTAAACAGCAAACCGTGTCTGACCATGCATAATCTAGCTTCCGTTCTCTACCTAGATTACCCATACGAGTCTAACCTGGCCTAGCAACAGGGCACAACAAACATTGCAAGTTCTCGTTTTCGCTTGCATAGCCAGGCTTAGTCGAGCTAAGCTGCCGCCATTTTTAAGGCAAATGCATTTCTTGGTTTATCAGTAAAGCGACTGTCTGCGGAATACATGGCCAGGACACAGATCCAAAGCCAATCCAACGAAATCCACATAACAAGCAAAAGAAGACAAAATACCGAATCCAGCCATAATTAGTTGACTATAATGTCTTAATGATGAATTCGTCAAACGAGATAGATCCATAGCCAACTCACCAGTAGCCACATAATCATCCAAGATTGTCTAAATTCTCTAAAGTTTTGAACAGTGGGTAATCAATAACCGGAACCCATGCAAAAATAAAAATAATATTTTCAAAAGTACTCATAATGAAAATAGAATAAAAATAAAACGAAAAATAATATTGTTATGGGGAAATAACAAAAGGGGTGTTTATTTACAGTGCTGTGGCAGCGGTACAAGTTGAAGCCTACTGGCCCCAAAAACACCAACGCCTGTTCCTCCTCTACTGCTACGCAATCATAATCCTTCATCGTCGTCAGTAGTGTGACATTTCCCCCCTACTCAGCCCAAGCCCTCCGGCCGTGCTCATGACTCGTGCGAGGCTGACACGGCTTCAAGTGGGCAAAGTGACATAGTTCGGTATTGGCAGACCGACGACCCGATGCGGTCAGGCGGGCTATATTGCATAAATTTTGTTTCTGCTGGCACCTCTGCCAGACTCATCGTTAAATACTAAATAGGAGATAGCAGGGAGCCAGCTCCGAACGTATTCATTCTCACCCGATTCTGGTGAACCACACGTTCCCAGAAATAAGATCGGACATATACGTAAACTACAGGTAGAGAGGGTCCTTCGACCGTATAATCCGTGAGTGCCACCCTCTCTGGGAGAGCACCTAATATTCATTCAAGAGGAACCTAGCAGACCCTTCTGCGTTGTCCTGTTCCTGAGCTCCAGCTCCTCCTTGTCTAATCGGCCGAAGGGTCCACCGGGGCCCCAGACCTTTTGATCAGAGACTAAAGCGGTGAAGCCTGCTATCCCGGCCCAGTGTTACCGTTATAGAATCATCTGTGTTGGACAATAAACATGTTTCAATCAATCAATCTTTATCGATTTTTGCTGCTATTCATATATACGCCAGCATTCCTTGCTCCAATAGCCAACAGATAGTAATGCGATAGGCGGCCACGCAGTGTGTAGGCCACCAAGGGTCTTTGGTGCATGACGTTTATTGCACTCATATATCGTATTTCCATAAATCATTGATAACCCTTCCAGAAAATGTCAGAGATGTTCATTGGTACCAAGCTTGTTATAGGAGCACCTAGTGAACTCCCTGTGGCCCATATGATATACAATCGTGTGCTTGGTGTGCGTGCGGAAGTGACGGTAATAATTTTGAAAATTTGAGTTTATTGTACAAGAGGTGTATTCGGTGACGTCGAGGTTGGTGGGGGGCAATGGTGATATAGAATCCTCGTTTATTCAGGTCGAAAGGCTCTCGCCTTGAGCTGTAGCAACGTGGCGTTTCGGCAATGCCCGTCTTCTCCTTCACAATTTAAACAGCAAAAGTAAAAAAGCGGAATCAAAAGCCGGTGTTAGAGGCGTTATCGCGTGTACTCTTAAGGCAAAGCCTAAGCGGTCTCAATATCTCGCGTCTGCGAGATGTCCGCGAGATGTGTCAGTGAGATTCTGCGAGATTCCGCGAGAGGTGTCAGTGAGACGTCGCAACAGGTTCTGACATGAACGTCATTTCCCTGGTAAGGACATTGCAATGGGTTCTGACGAAAAAGCCAAAAAAAAAGAAAGTAATGAAATTATAACGAGAAGACGAACACGCAAGATATAGGAAGAAGAGAAGAGGTAGACAGAACAGGAAGAAGGAGGAAAAGCTGTCGCCATTAACCTCTTAAGTGAAGCTAAGTAAAATCCTGTAATTTTTCATTCATTTTTTGCCGTTGTAATCGCAGATGCGCAATAAGCATCTGGTGAATACTATAAGCAGCTCCACATTACTCTGCGATTGTTTGTCTTAAAAGACGACGCCGATACAGCAGCAGCCCATTAAAATAATAATTCCTAGGCTGGTCTTCGCCACAATGACCGTTGAAGATTCCCGGCATCCCGCATGTGGCCAAGTCGAGGCCTTAAACAGCGACGCGCAGTGCAGGGGTTTCCGGCCATAACTCGCTATCACGTACCTGTGCATCCGGAGCATTCGTCGTCCTCGCGCGAGCACTAAGAACGCGCATTGTGAATAAAGCATGAAAAAGCCTTTCCGCTCGGATTATGCGAGTGCTGGAACAATCAACTGCTGGAAAAATAGACCATTGCACACAACTGCAGCCGTACCACAACGGAATAGTAATCGCAAGTATCCTTACGCAAGCTCGACGCCGGGTACATCACCACCAAGATAACAGCAAGATAAATTAAGAGCAAATTAGTTTAGCGGGCCCACACGAGTAGGCCTTATCTCGATTTAGATTCTGATAAAAAGAATAAAATGCCCCAGCAGAGGTCAAGCGTTCATTTCACTCGAAGCAAGACAATCCGTATCCATCGGAGGATTAAAGAAGAGTTTGGGTGTAGCAACCTGAGTCCTGTATACGCTACAAGACCTGGTAGACTATCAAGAAATTGAAAAAGCGGTTATACTCCGTTTGGAAGCCGTTAAAAAGGCCTACATTGAATACAGATTGAAATATCATTATAGGCACAGGGTAGCAGTGTCTAGAGCTACCTGCGTAACCCTCCAGAAAGTTATCTGAAAAACAAAGAGCATTTCTTTATTGGCGCAGTGCGTCAGACTGCTGAGATTATCTGTGCCCTGCATTTGTCGATAAGTACTTCCCCTTCTGAATCTGCTCAATAAAAATGAAAAGATCTTATTGAACGGTGGTAACAAAGTCATACGTTTGAGTACAAGGAGGACAACGCGGAGAGCTATAGAATAGTAAACGAAGTTTGTAACCTTACGAGACAGGACGCATGGGATGTCGGTCAGGAAACAAATCGAGTTACCAACGTCCTATAGTCAAAACCAACAAGAATAAAGGGGCATAGGCAGGCATGTAAGGTAGCAAGATAATGGTTGGCAGCTAAGGGCGACAGCTTGGCTTCCAAGGGTGCACCAGGTGGCGGCGGAAAGTCAGGTGGGCGGATGAGATTAAGAACTTTGAAGGGGTTGGATGGATGCAGCTGGAACAGAACCAGGTTAGTTGGAGGGTTAGGGTAGATGCATTTGCCACACAGTTTGTGTAATAGGCTATTGTTGTCGCTAACGTAATGATACTTCAGCGAAAGCAACTTTGAAACGAGCCTTCCATTAAAGGTAAACGATTCTGAGTAATGAAAATAACGTAGTTACATTATTGAGTGAAAACATTTCTGTGACACTTTGGGTCCAAATTACATTATATTGCATTTGCTTGGAGACATCAAGCATCCGAAGAAAAACGTTCCGCGGAAGCGAGCAGATACGAACTCCTCCCCCTTCCCCCTGTTCTTACCTATGGTAACGGAAAGTTGCTCAAAGCCCGTAAATCTTCAATATTGTCCACGAAACCGCCCAGTAGGTAGATCACATAGCAGTCGCTAGCACAGACTGAGTAGCATACTCTAGAATGTTTGACAAGGCGCATGTTTGTTACTGCGATGAAACTTCAGGACGAAATATGATTTCAGTTCACGAAGCGTCAATCTTCAATATACCACACTCGTAACATTTCTCAGAGGCTCCCAAATAAAACATTCTCTTCAATTGGTGCAGCGCAACGGCACGAAGCCTAGACAAGAGAATGGGACAGACACAGCGCTGAACTGACAACATAAGTTTATTCAGGGTGCCAACGCTATATATACCCTGGCGCCTCAGAAATAACATGAAGTGAAAACATGGGACAGCACAGTCAACCCGTATCACTCTGGCATGCTGATATTTTCAAGTCCGGCGATTATAGGATAGCATATAGTTGAGCTCTTTCTCTGATATGGCAACGGATGGTGTGCTGACACAGTTCGCACCAAGCTGCTTAATTTCCGATGTCTCAATGATCTCCCTTGTTAACTGATCTTTGTGGGTGGTGACAATCTGGCTTGTGTTCAATAAAGGATAACACGAGCAGTCACGACAGTGAATTCCTATGTGGCAAGCACCATTCTTAACATTAATTCAATGTTCCCTAAGTCAGACAACGGCCAGTCTGTCCGATGTACGAAAAACCGCAGGAAAGGGGATCGAGTAAACAACATTATTTATACAAGACACATATTTGCTGAGATGATTTTTCTTACAATTGTTAACATCATCTTCTCTATTCTTACCAGTTCTATTCACACGCGATGGAACTTAATCTGACAGTGGCTGAAAACACCACATCAACACCAGCTCTTTTTCCTATTCTTTTCAAATTATGGGACAGAACATGGATGTATGGTATAACGGCCACATTCTTTTCGATGTTGCTTTGTTTGACCCTGTCACCAACTTTCAGTTTTTTTAACATTCTTTTGCTACTGAAGCAAGCATCTCAAGAGGGTATCCAGCCTGAACAAGCCTATCTACTTGACCTGAAAAGCTGCAGGTAACTTTGTGGGTGCAGGATTTTTTCGCAGCATTGCTTAAGCATGACGTCACTATGCCCCTTTTAACTAGTTTCGAATGAGCTGAGCTGTTTGGAAGCAATGGCGTTTTACTTCTGGGCTCAAATGACCAGCAACAATGAACAGCGGTAAAATGCAATGTCAGGTACACAAACTTTATAAGACCGTTTTCTGGCACTTCGTGAGTTATTTCCAGTGGCGCCATAAGACCAGAAAAAACATAACAAAGGTAATCCACGTTGTTTGTCACACCTGCCGAGTCACATTCTACTAAAACAAGACAATCATCAACAAACCTAAACACACTTTTAACATTTATACCCACAAGACGTTTTTCGAGTGCCTTGTCAAACATTGCAAGATAAATGTCGCTGAGCAACGGCGCGATGCATGAACCAATGCATCACGTATATTGTATAAAAATTTC
Source organism: Amblyomma maculatum (assembly GCF_055883805.1). Taxonomy (NCBI): domain Eukaryota; kingdom Metazoa; phylum Arthropoda; class Arachnida; order Ixodida; family Ixodidae; genus Amblyomma; species Amblyomma maculatum. The sequence continues at coordinate 28,811,453 of NC_139352.1, read as the reverse complement.
CCTTCCCATTCGGCATAGGTAGATTGAAGGTAAGGAAGTAGCAGTTCTAAAAAGTTTTCTGCCGCAATGCCAGAGGCATTCTGAAATGCTATCGCTCCATAGCGGTCAATTTCTTCACAAATGCACTCTAATAGTTTGTCATGAGGAATGGAATAAAACAAGTATTTAATGTCAATAGAAAATGCTTGCAGTAGCTTGGCATGGTCGTTTTTTAAGAATTCAATTACTTCTTGCGACGTTTTCACCCGATAAGGATCGTCAATGGTTAGCAGAGCTAGGTTCTTCTGCAAAAACTTGCCTAAGCACTTTTGCCATGTGCCATTCTCAGAAACGATTACGCGTAAGGGCATGCCTAGTTTATGTGTTTTTGCGCTGAAGAACATATTAAGGCTCAGCTTTTTACATTTTTCTTTGGAGGATAACAGCGCTTCCAAATTGAGTTTCTTGCACATTTGTTTTCGCTTGCAATCTAGCTTTTTCGAGGCAAGTCTTTCTACACTCTTTAAACAGAGAACCCACCGCTTAATCTGCTTTCTGTTCGAAGCCATTCCTTGAAAGCACAGCAAAGTCCCCTTCCTTATCCGCAGTTAAAACATTTACGCAGTTAAAAGCAGAGTTAAAAACATTCTCTATGTGTGCAGCTAAGGCTTGAATTGCTTCATCTTTATTCGACTGAGAAACAGAGACGTGTGAATTATTTGCTAGTGTGACATATGAGGACGGAATTTTTACGCAGAAAGCAGGCGCATTGTTCTAGGTTTAAAAGATATGAAGCTTTTTAAAAGCAGTAACAATGTTCTGAGCACTATTCAAGAGGTTACCCGGCCGGAACACAACATAGTGTGTCTTGATTCTATTCCCTACTCGATCGGGGTCTATTTTTCTATTGGATTTGCGTAACAGGAGTAGGCATACGCACTCTTGCTTACGGAGAGCGTGTTGATCGCGATAAGAAAGGGGGACATAAACGCCACTGAAGCACCCTTGCACCTCAACGAGAAAGGTTCAACGGTGATTATTTGAAGAAATCATGAGTACAGCACATGGAAACTTCTATATAATCTATCACTTCGACGGTATTTCATGTGATGCTGCCCGTTCCATATGAACGCCCCTCATAGGCCTGCATCGATTGGTACACCTTTTTGGTGTGCTCAGTAAAACGTGCGACATTTGACACTTCCGGCATGCAGTTGTTCCGGCAGACATATTGGATGATTGCTTGCAGACTACGCCAAAACCATTTCGATTGTAAATAATCTAGCCATGCTGCTAAGGTTGAGCGGGGCTCAAACGCACTATGCAACGCCCCGATTTTCATGCTGGCAGTGCTTGATACTACCTAATGTCAACTGACAGAGAGCTCAGACGATGAGGCTTCCCTGATTTTCGCCCCATATGCTCCAATCCTGGCGGCCGATTTTTGATGGAGGCGAAAGGCAAGGCGATTGTATACCATGCGATGTGACTGCACGATAGAAAATCGAAATTTCCACAGCTTTCCTATACAGCATCTCTCATATCCTGATTCGCTTTAATTCATTAAACCGCATAAACCCTACCATACCATATCATACCACAGTTTACCTTGTTTATAGACTAATATGCTAATAGGATTAACAGTAGCTATGCTTCAAATGTCGTTTTTTTTTTCGTTCAAAAGCACAGCAGGAACATGAGTGGCACTTGCGACAAAGGTGTTTTATATTGCATATCGCTTTCTCTAGGTATAAGGGATGTCGAACAGGCGCGCTGTTACGCAAATGAATTGTTAAATGATCACGCAAACAACTATAGTTCTATTACGCATTCAGTAAGGTCAGCTGAGCATTACCATCGCTGAAAAAAATGGAAGCCATTATTTAAAAGAATATCAATCATTTCGTATTAAAGCAGTAAAACAGAAAGGGTAATTGCAGGCTTCTTGGAAATTAGATCTGCTGGTACCCAAAGTAGGCATCATCAATATATTGTATCTTTGTCTGTGGTAGACTTTAGACTGCTTAGGCTACTGAAATGAATTTTGTGTCCTCTTGTGAATTTGTTTGTAATATTAGCTATCAATGGATTCTGGTGTTTTGTGTTCCATAGTTGACAATTCTTCATCAAAAAGCGCGCTTTACCTCCTAAAACTAGTTCACAATATCGCGGTCTGTGTTTTTCCCTGTTATTGTCCTTAAAGTGCTAAGCAAGTTGGACGACCATTACGCCCCGGTAATGGCTGATACTAGTACTTGTCGTTCTGGTGGGCTCCGTTAATTTCGACCACCTGTGGTTCTTTAAAGTCAACTGACCCCCCTTCACTGGACATTGTGTTCGATGGCAGTAGCTGGGACACATTTGCCTTGGAACGGCAGAAAAAAAACGTTTTTAAAAGAGCTATAAAAGCGAAGTTAGATATAATCAGACCAAATTTACCCTTCCTTTCTGAGTGCGGTCCACCTCCAAAGCTTTTTTTTTATCTCCCACCTGGTCGCCGTTATGCTTCCGCCCCCCCCCCCCCCCCCCCCGTGTATAAAATTTGCCTTACTCCCCACTAGTCACCCTTTGGCCTTGTTGCCCAGCCTTCGCAAGCAAAATTCACCATCTCCTCATTTATTAATAGCAGACTCTGTTAGGTTTCAACATCATGGCCCAAACTGCCTTTGCACGATTTGTTTCTATTTTTAGTTTTTCATGCCCGAGTGCTTCCAGGGCGGCTGTAGCGCCATAGGTGCGTCCGTTCCCCGTGCACTTGTTTTTCTCCCCGTGAATATAGCTTGACCTGGGCTGCCTCCTCACGTCGCAAAGGTTCGCCGCAGTCATGGTGTCCTGGGCAGTCACGCCAGAAAACCGTATTCGGAGGACACCCAGTTCGTGCTCTCGAGCAGCCAAAGAAGTCTGGAGCGTTTCTGAATGACTCAGTTCAGCGACCGCACACGCAAAGAAGTGTGCAGTGTGACGGTACAGGGCACAGACCAGAGGCAAAAGGACTGCCCTGGTTGCGGGACCAATCTTGTTATCCTTGTCCAGAATAGCCGCAACGATCTGCTCAAGGACCTTCATGGAGTCAGTGTCCGAGCCAAGCTCCAAGCGTTTTGACTGCGGTGACTACGAGTCCGCAGTCGGCCGTGGCGGAAGGCCCAGGACCCAGACAGCTGAGAGATGTCGCATTCCAAATGGAGACTGGCGGAGGTGGAGGCAGGGTGGGACGCACGAAGCACACCAAAAGGTGCAAGGAAGTCGGGTTAGTACGAAGCCAGGTTCACAACGGTGTTAGGAGCCGCCCGACATGAGGACGCGTCGCAAGAGACGGTGGGCTCCTCGAGTAGCCTCGTCGGCCATGGCCAAACAGGCAGTCGGTAGGCCTAACCAGCCAGCATCCACAGACCAGAACGCAGAAAAAACCGATCCAAGAGCACGGACCCCCAGAAACGAGGCCACTCGGAGATTCTCCCAGGTCTTACCGGGCTCCTCCGAGTAACGCGGCTACCAAGACACCCGGCAAATAATATTAAAGCCAAGTAGCAAATGAGAAGAGAAAACAACCGCCTGCCTGCCAGGAGGGTGGGAGATCATCAAGCCGATAGCTCGGGTTTTTTTCCCTGCCTCCCCCATCACTATGATGGAAAATAAAGGTATTATTATTATTATCTGCCATCGACGACAAGATAGAGTAAGAACTGTTTTATTAACAAGAAAGGAAGAAATAAAACTAGCCACGAATGAGCCCCAAACGCATTTCATCTACACGTCGCATCCTCTTCTCTCCAGAATGAGAAGCGCGATACTTGCACCTGATTAAAATTTGATAAGCGAACAGGATTGTCCACGCTTAGTGCAAACACGAGAGCATGTGGTCGATGCATTTAAATCGCCATTGAGTCAGACCCGGCCCCACATCGGAGCAAAGTAGCGCCGGCGCAGTGGGATGGCAAGGCGGCGCTTCGCGTCTTCATGCGCGGCCAGGACGGACACAGTGGTGTTACAAGAAAATCAACGCTCTACCGCGTGTTCTCGCTAAGTGCGGACGACCTGGTACATGCTTGATTAAGTGTTGCCAAAGGGTAACTGAGCTCATTAGCTCCTCCCCTCCGCCCCCCTCAAAACTAGAGATGGACGCGGCATGTTCGATTGTAGTGCAAGTCGAGCGTGAGACGCTCACTGAGGTATAAGATGGAGCTGTGCGAAAGTCTACTTTGAAAATTCTGTCTTCAAGACTGGCATACCTGGGATTGTCAACCTCTTGATCCTTCTCGTTCGTTATCTAAGGTGAACTATGGTCACCTGAAAGGGTACAATGATATATTATAGTTATGTAGACAAGGAGACATAATATTTCAGGTACTATCCCTATAATGTTTACTGGGGATGGAAAGCTTGGAATGCAGGTGCTCGCTGATAATTGCATTTTACCACTATATACCCTTCAAGAAAAAAGTGCTAAGCTGCTGTGTTGTTTTACTGTTAATCACTTATGAGGCAGAAACGTGGAGGCTTAGAGAAGCGGTTGAACTTGACATTAAGGCGGCGCCATAAGCTGATGAAAAGAAAAGTATAGGTGCAATGCTGGAATACAGAAATACAACAGAGTGGCTGACAAAAAAAAAACATGAGTCACTGCCAACTTATTGGAAATCAAGAAGGATAATTGAGCATGGATAGGGCATGTAAAGCAAAGATAAAAACTGTCGGTTTTCGAGGTAATAGAGTGAGCATAGAAGGGGACGTCAGAAACTCACACCGGGAGGATAATATTAGGCAGCTTGCAAGGAGAACGTGAACGCACTTGGTACAGAGTGACTTGGGTGTCAGTCTTCAGAGAGATGTATCCCTGCCCTGAAAGTCGACAATCTTATCGTGCTGATGATGATTGTGCGTGATGGAATATTACGCAAAAACCTGTTTCACCAATGTGGCTCACAGTCAGGCTTCGTCCCGCCTGAAAGACTTGTAGGGATTTTCGGGCATGCATTCAAGTATGCATGCATTCCCATAGGCAGCTTTAATGGCCTGTGACGCGCGCCGCGAGCGCAGTCACAAAAAGAGCAGTAAAGGCGTACAGAGAAAAAACTGCACCAATTTCCGGCGCCGCTCGAACAGGTGCGATGAAGCACCCTGACAGGAACGATACACTTTCTGGTCCAGGGTAAAACCATCAGACATTTCCCTTGCTTCAACGCACACAGCTGTCGACGAGAGGTGCAGAAACAGGTCTGGACTCCAAGGCATGAGAAGCGACAGCATGAAGGAATTCAAAAGGCAATGCGTCGACTCCTAACACATAGAACGGTAGCGGTGTGAAGTTTCCAGCTGTTTAGAAGAAAACTTTTGGACATTCCTGGATTCAGACTACGGCATATTGAAGCTTCACAACGGTACGTAACCTTCCAGTGCTAGCGAACGTGGATAGGTTCGCTTTGCTCAGCCGCATAGCTTTATCGCAAGTCTAAACTTTGTTATTATGCATTCAGGCAGAGAAAAAATATGAATCAGAAATACCGGATTTTATTGATTAGTCAACTTTATAATCTGAAGATTGGGCTTTGCGGTAGTGGGTTGGGAAAAGTTTTGTAGGAAAGGAAAACTTTCCAATCGACGTTTTAATAGCAGCGCGTCATTAATATAGCCAAATCACATACCAAATAGCCTAATACACCTAATCGTAATAACCTCGAGTATCAATGAAATAATTGGATGAGATGTTTGCGTTAGGTGCCTAGCCTGCCTATGGTAAATAGCAAGTAATTGTGTGTGTGTGTGTGTGTGTGTGTGTGTGTGTGTGTGTGTGTGTGTGTGTGTGTGTGTGTGTGTGTGTGTGTGTGTGTGTGTGTGTGTGTGTGTGTGTGTGTGTGTGTGTGTGTGTGTGTGTGTGTGTGTGTGTGTGTGTGTGTGTGTGTGTGTGTGTGTGTGTGTGTGTGTGTGTGTGTGTGTGTGTGTGTGTGTGTGTGTGTGTGTGTGTGTGTGTGTGTGTGTGTGTGTGTGTGTGTGTGTGTGTGTGTGTGTGTGTGTGTGTGTGTGTGTGTGTGTGTGTGTGTGTGTGTGTGTGTGTGTGTGTGTGTGTGTGTGTGTGTGTGTGTGTGTGTGTGTGTGTGTGTGTGTGTGTGTGTGTGTGTGTGTGTGTGTGTGTGTGTGTGTGTGTGTGTGTGTGTGTGTGTGTGTGTGTGTGTGTGTGTGTGTGTGTGTGTGTGTGTGTGTGTGTGTGTGTGTGTGTGTGTGTGTGTGTGTGTGTGTGTGTGTGTGTGTGTGTGTGTGTGTGTGTGTGTGTGTGTGTGTGTGTGTGTGTGTGTGTGTGTGTGTGTGTGTGTGTGTGTGTGTGTGTGTGTGTGTGTGTGTGTGTGTGTGTGTGTGTGTGTGTGTGTGTGTGTGTGTGTGTGTGTGTGTGTGTGTGTGTGTGTGTGTGTGTGTGTGTGTGTGTGTGTGTGTGTGTGTGTGTGTGTGTGTGTGTGTGTGTGTGTGTGTGTGTGTGTGTGTGTGTGTGTGTGTGTGTGTGTGTGTGTGTGTGTGTGTGTGTGTGTGTGTGTGTGTGTGTGTGTGTGTGTGTGTGTGTGTGTGTGTGTGTGTGTGTGTGTGTGTGTGTGTGTGTGTGTGTGTGTGTGTGTGCGCGCGCGCGCGCGCGAGAGCGCCTGCCGACCGCCAAAACTATTCATTGCGCAGATGGGAAACACGCGTTCTGTATGCCAGAATGCAATTTCAGAGCCAGACGGGACACCGAAATTACCTTCGTTTAACTGAGACAGTTGTTTTGAAACAGAAGAAAAACAACCGCAAGACACTAATTGGATCCCAACCAAAGTCATCAGAAATTCAAAGAGGGCACTTTGGCGGACTACTTGGTGAATTCGTGTATGGTAACAAAAACAGCGCCAAAAATAGGACGTGGCAGCGCAACACAGGCGCTAAACTAACCACTGAGGTATATTGACAGACTAGGGGAATTAGCCACCCACAAAAAAAAAAAAAAGAAATGAATACAACCTACAAAGTGTCAGAAATGCATTTTTACGCGGAAAAATGCGCATGTGATGCAGGTAAATATATTTATATTTGTGACTAGACAAAAGACAGGAGAAAACTAGCACGTCAGATTGGGCGTCAACGATGATGATAAGAACGATAAGCACAGCCGTTTTTAGCCGGCATGGAAGTGGTAATCGAGTGAGGGTAGTTCAGTACTGTGCGATGTAATAGTCATGGCGCTGGCACAATCTTCACCAATCTTATATTTGCATGCACAAGAGCTGGAATATTTTGCGTGTACATTCATCAGTGGGCCTCTTCATACTGCTACACATGGATGAGCAGTTGTCATAGCACGACGCACAATGCACTGCCATGTTACAGCCGGTTACAGTGCGGAGGATGTTCATATGCTATGTCTGGCTCACATAGCATTTACGAATGAAGGGGTTATCGTGTTTGCGACTCCAGTCATCCATGGTACGAAGCGAGTTCCGTGCTTCTTAGCATCCCCTACTCTCCTTTTGTGTCAGATTAGCGTTGCTGCAAATTTATGTAAGTTTGTTTGAGGCTGAAAACACTAAGAATACTTGCTTGGCCAACGATCTGCTTTAGCCTGCGTAAAATCTGGTCTTTACCTCTGTACAGTAATTCGCCTTGGCTGTGCAGTTGCCTCGAAGGTCTCATGGAAATATTTCCGCAGTTTTCCATGGCAGGTGGGCAGGATTTCCTGTACCTGTTTTCCTGCATGTACATGTACCTGCACATGTTTTTTCTCGGCGACGCTGCTCATAACGGTCTCGGCAATGCCTCATTTTAGGAGTTTTGAGTGCGACGAGGTGAATAAAAGGTTCTCCTTTCGTGAGCGTACCTCGTAGCGCCAGTAAACGTGGTCCGGGAAGACAAACAAGCTCAGGAAAAGTGACCATATTCAGTTTTCATTCGGTACTGCTTTGGCTTCAAAGAAAAACAGCCAATTTGTCACAGTGACATAAAGAGGCATCCAGAAACTTATCAGGTTAAGGCGACACCGAGGTGTTTTGAAAAGCTACATTATTACATTCGCACTTATGCCGTAGAGGGCTGATTCTCTGCGAAGCATTCACAACTTTTCGAAAGCGCATATTTCTTTACAGCGATAGTGTTAGACAACCAAAATTTGACAAGGTGAATTAAAGGCATCTGAAACCAAATAAATGCTTTAATTACATTGAGGTTTTGTTCATAATGGTCACTTATTTCCAGTTCGCTATGTTCCAGCTGAGTAATGATTTTTCACAGGATATGTGTGTGTACCAAGCGTGTTGATGAGAATATCTGTTTTATTGATTTAGACATTCTTTGGGAAAGCAGATGACCATGCAGAAGTAGGAGGGAGACGAAAAGGTAAAATGCAGGTAAGGATGGGATGCAACGCAATTGGAAAAGCACAGATCTGTAGAACTGAAAGAACGCGGCTAAAGGCAATTTAACCTAAAATGAAGGCACTTAATGCCGAGAGCTATGGAAATGAACTTGCCTTAACTTAACAGGGACATTAGAAGGCAGGGATGTAGCAGTGCAGGTCAGAGATCAAGCACCATTTAATGGTTATATAGCCGAGATAAAGAAGAAATGGGTATAGTTGGGGCATGTAGCTCGAAAATAAGATTACCGATGGACGCTAAGACTGACAGACCGGACTCCAAGAGTCAAGCGTAGCAGAGGCCAGCAAAAAGGTGGGTGAGCTTGTGAGATTAGGCTGTCATAGGATTGGGTATTTAATTGAGGAAATATGAGATATGACTTCGCTCCGCAGTGAATCTAGTCAGGCGTGTGATAATGAGACAAAGCGTGAGCTGCTTATTTTATGTCTTATAAAGGTGTCAATACCATTGAAAAAAGCAGTCATGGTGGCCGTATATACAATGATAGGCTTTAAAATTTTAACAACCAGGATTACTGATAGTCAGACAGGTCGCACAGTCGCAGTGTTTCATGATTTAACCCCATCTGTGGCGGTCATATTTCAACGAGGGCCAAATGCAAAAGCACTTGTGTGCTGTGGTAGACTAGTGAAACGTAGCGAGCACCGCATCGTCAATAATTAGGTCACATGCATCGAACAATGCAAATATTCGTCATTAATTCCTTTGACTTCCTCTTCCATGAGTTCCCTTTTGGGTCAGCTCAGGCGTCCTCTCCAAAGCGAGAGACATATGCTGCGCCTTTACTGATCTTATACCTGCGGAATTACCAGGACACCCTCTGGGTCTATTTGTTGCAAACTTGAAAGTTATTGCTGATAGAAATATAATCAGCAAAGTATGCCGTATCATTGTACAGTACCATCAAGTGGCGGTAATCTTGGCTTCACTCGTAGATATACTCTACACTAGCGCAAGGTGTGCAACGTACACAGTATTGACCACTTGTCCGGTGCGGGCGACAGCGTCGTTTGCGGAAGCTGCTGACATAGAGTTACAGGATGCGCAACCCCCAAAAAAGCAAAATGTGTTCAATACTCCGTCCAAGCGTTCATTACTCCACATGAATGTGACCCGCATGTTGCCCCCAATACAGTACCGGAGTACAGGATATCCGGTCTTCGCGACAACCGAAATGGAAGAATACATTTGAAGGGAAGGTTTGGTGCCAAGAACAAAATTTACTCCGTCCAATAAATTACCGCGCTATTCCTTAACGCCATAGTAGCCCGGAAATCGCTGAGATGTTTTTCATTTAACCGAAAGCTTTATTAGCCTATTTTAGGCGTCAAATAAAGCGCACAAAACAGCGGAGCGGATGTAGAACACAAAGCATCAAGCTAGAAAAAAAGAAAAGCTTATAATTAGGGAAGAGTTAAACAATGTTGTGACAGAACCGCACGCTCTATGACAAAGCGGAGTTCACGTTGATTTCGAAAAAGTATCTAGCATCTGACTTGGTACGTAACACTGCGTCATCAGCTATTGCGATGGAGACAAAGGCAGACGGAGGTGCTGTTACTGGCAGTTCCTTGCGAATCCCCGGAATCGAGAGTAAACTGTGGGCAGGAACGTCGTTTTCTTCCACATCCTTGTGTGCCAATGTCATGGATGTCGTTCTCTTGGAATATTTCTATCCAGCCTTCTTCAATGACCGCACTCTTTTCTATCCCGTCTTTCAACTTTATCCCTAATCCTCCCTATGCAAAGTAGCATGCCAACAAACATCAACAACGGCTAAGATATCTGGTTCATTAAAGTCTACTGTCTCTTTGTGTGTGTGTGTGTGTGTGTGTGTGTGTGTGTGTGTGTGTGTGTGTGTGTGTGTGTGTGTGTGTGTGTGTGTGTGTGTGTGTGTGTGTGTGTGTGTGTGTGTGTGTGTGTGTGTGTGTGTGTGTGTGTGTGTGTGTGTGTGTGTGTGTGTGTGTGTGTGTGTGTGTGTGTGTGTGTGTGTGTGTGTGTGTGTGTGTGTGTGTGTGTGTGTGTGTGTGTGTGTGTGTGTGTGTGTGTGTGTGTGTGTGTGTGTGTGTGTGTGTGTGTGTGTGTGTGTGTGTGTGTGTGTGTGTGTGTGTGTGTGTGTGTGTGTGTGTGTGTGTGTGTGTGTGTGTGTGTGTGTGTGTGTGTGTGTGTGTGTGTGTGTGTGTGTGTGTGTGTGTGTGTGTGTGTGTGTGTGTGTGTGTGTGTGTGTGTGTGTGTGTGTGTGTGTGTGTGTGTGTGTGTGTGTGTGTGTGTGTGTGTGTGTGTGTGTGTGTGTGTGTGTGTGTGTGTGTGTGTGTGTGTGTGTGTGTGTGTGTGTGTGTGTGTGTGTGTGTGTGTGTGTGTGTGTGTGTGTGTGTGTGTGTGTGTGTGTGTGTGTGTGTGTGTGTGTGTGTGTGTGTGTGTGTGTGTGTGTGTGTGTGTGTGTGTGTGTGTGTGTGTGTGTGTGTGTGTGTGTGTGTGTGTGTGTGTGTGTGTGTGTGTGTGTGTGTGTGTGTGTGTGTGTGTGTGTGTGTGTGTGTGTGTGTGTGTGTGTGTGTGTGTGTGTGTGTGTGTGTGTGTGTGTGTGTGTGTGTGTGTGTGTGTTTGGGACTGTTACTTCGGACAAAACAGCGAAGCGCAAATTACTGCTCCCCGGGTCAGGGAAGGCCGCTAAAGAGCGAGAACAGCGGGGAATATTTTTTTAAATATATGACTGTTTCGCGATCAGTTTGACAAGATGATGTATTTATTAAAGCGGAAGGCCCTCTTTGTTTCACGAGAAGAAAACGCTGTCGCCAAAAGTGTGCACAGAATCGGTCGCCACAAGTCATGATCCCAAAAGAATAACCTGATTTTATACGAAGGTGTATGTCATCTCATCAGTCATCGTTGGTAGCGTAATGCTAAGTTATATAGCGTTTATACTCAGTCATATGACGTTATAAAGTGTCACGTAATCACGACTAGTCATATGATGACATGATACGTCAAGAGGGGCAGAAAACATTAATTGTGAAAAATAGCTTATCCAGCGTCATTTGAGTCATATGTTGTCATTTGAGTCATATGATGACCTTAAAAAATTGATGACGTCACACCGCAGTGAAGTGAAAAAGTGCCACCAGTACGACGTGATTCGTGATGACTTGAAAAACAGTGTTACATCGCATCCACGTGATGCCATGTGATTCAATATGACTTCCAAAAGAAATGTCCCTTGTCAGTATCCCGTGATTCAGGATGACATGTAAATAAGTTATCACATCACACCGGATTCTTTTTGCGAAGAACTGTCCTATAATTCAGAAGGACTTGCAAAAAGTGGTGACGTGTCATCTGAATCACTCGAGAAAATATCGTTAAATTCAGGATGACGTCAAAAAAGCAATGACAACACACTGTCCTGTCCTGACAATGAAACTCCACATCATTCAGAATGATTTGAAAAGCGATGGCGTCAGATCTGCGGCAAAGCGCCCGATCAGGGGTGGCAGTCGCCGCTGCAGTCGATGGTCGCAGCGCACCAGTCGTCTCTGCTACCGTCCGGAGGAGAAACATAGACACGGCTGTAGAGGCCGCAATAGCCCTTGCTTGTATCGGAATAAAGCTAACTTGATCTTTAGCGACAGTAAAACTGCTATCTCTAATATCGGAAAAGGCGGGTCTCGCAAGAAGCAGCCAGCATTCTATCGGGTGCAGGTAAAATCTATCGCAAAATCACCGTAATTTGGAACCCAGAACACACGTCCGTCTCCGGCAACAAGGCGGCCCATGATTTAGCCCGAGATCTCTACTTCCGGGCAAACGCGGAGCTGCCCAACTGCCAGGAGATGGACGAACGTTTGCAAACCTATAAAGAAATCGATGGAAGTTATAGATTAAGAAGACTTCTGATGGCGCCACCGGATCCTAGTTTAAAAATAAAGAGGCCTTTGCCTGGCGGAGATTGCAAGCTGGAAACTTCCCGAACACTGTCTGGTAGTTTCAAACCCAGACTGATGAGGGAAAAGATCATAAATGTAAAATCCGTGAAGCCAGGGGAATCTTAGACCACATATTTTGGGAAGCCCCTAGATTTCCGGACTCTAGGCACAACATCAAAAGTAGAGAAGCCTGGGAGACCAAGCTGAGAAGCGGCCAATAGAATATATGTTTATTCACATTCTCCCTAACTCTCGTTCAACTGAAGAGGCGTACATACTTAATATGTGCATACTTAATGTAGGCTAAAAACTGGCATCAGCAATACCGGATAGGGCTCTAATTATACTGACGGCCCCGCAGCATTCTACGACAATAGGCAATACTGCGTCGAGGAACACACGCCCTGATTTTACGCTGGTTAAGAATGTTAAAAACTACGCGAGGCAAAATACGCAAGAAGCATTGAGCAGCGACCACTATATGCTCCAAATCTGCCTAGACCACAAAAAGCATCGTAAACACAAGGGGCATGCGGGAGCACGGATCGGTCGCTTTTTCGGAAGTCCAAGGATCCTAAACTCGAGTATAAAAGAATATGAAAAATGGGCTGAGTCATTGCTAGCTGCCAGGGACCACGGTACGAGAACGCTGCGTACCTCAGATGATGTCCGGGCGTCGACAACCACGCATTTCACCTGTAGGACGCTAGAAGGGGCATTACCAGAAGATGGAAGAAGCAAAAACATAGTAATAAATTGAAAAATAAAATCGCTGAAATCAGAAGTCAAGCAGGGGAATACGCGTAGACCTTGGCAAAGAACAACTGGCTAACCAAGTGCGAGTCATTGCGGTGGGCATGGCGTGAAGTCCCCATGGAACCTCCTGCAATGCCTGATTGATCCCAGCGCGGGGAGAGCAACAACAGAACCGCAAGAGAAGACTCCATTGCTATTCTGGTACTACCTATGTACAACCAGAGATGGCGAGCCTGTATTACAGTATGAAGGAAATGATAATCCGGAACTTGACAGGGACTTCAAGGTAGAAGAAATGCAGGTGGTTCCGCTCTTCATAAGGAGGGTACGGCGCCAGGACACGACAAAGTTACGGTGGGCTTGCTTGCAAACATGAATGAAAAGGCTCTATGCAACCTGACGGAATACATCAAGGGTTACTGGAGAGCTGGCAAACTGCTCCTGGCGTGGAAATCCGCAGACGTCACCCTTATTCCTAAACTAGGCAAGTAGGTGAATATTAAAAACCTCTGTCCATTCTCACTCCGTGTGCCAGCAAGGTAATGGAGAAAGCAGTGCATGGAAGGTTTTCGGTGTACTTAGAGGAAACCGATTACAATCCTCACACCATGTTTGGCTTCAAGGAGCACCTATCCACGCAAGGCGTACTGCTGCAGCACAAGATGGTGGTTATTGACCCGCCCCCCAAACGTAATATAGAGCCATCTTAGCCTTGCATCTCAAGGGAGCATTTTCTAATGTGAAGCACTTCAAGATACTGGAACACCTGCGGAAGACGCAGCATGAAAAAATGAAGTTTCGAATACATTAAAGACTTCATACAAGACAGAAGATCCCATATAAGATTTGGCGATGTACGGTCACATCCTACGTCTCTGGATAATAGAGGTACGCCACAAGGAGCAGTCTTCTCTCATGTGCTATTCAAACTTACCATTATGTATTTACCAGAACAACTTGATAGCATACAGGGAATTCAGCATTCCCTCTATGCAGATGGCATCAATGCATGGGTGACAGCAGGCAAATCTACCGGACATAAAAGAGGTGCTCCAAGAGGCTGCTTCGGCTGTCCAGAATTATGCGGAAGAGGGTGGGCTTCGCTGCAGTCCGGAGAAATCAGAACTCATTATTATGCGCAGTCCAGGAGATGAAGCCCCTGCCAGAATTACGCTGCATGATGTTGTGATTCCTGAGGTGAAAACAGTGCGCACCGAGAGGCTACTAGTTAATAAGGTTGCCAAAGCACAAATGATTACTAAGCTGCGTACTCTATGCAAGCAAGTAATGCGCATGATCATCCGTGCTCCAGTTCAGGATGTGCAGTGCTCTGTAATTTTGAAGCGAAAGCTTCACTACGCCAGGTAGTTCAAGCTGTTGGGTATGAAATGTTTTCACCTTCAAGTGGCCTCGACAGATACTGTGCCTTTTCTTTCTTATAAACCAATTAACAATGGAAGCGAAATATTCACTCCGCTAGGTATAGCAGGTCTTCGTGTGACATTACTTTTGCCCTTCAAATGATCTTGACCTAATTAAGTGTGGTTGTACACGATTTTGTAGAGTACACCTAAATGAATACTGTCCCTTCGTTTACTTAAAACCTAATTAAACCTGACAGTGAGTCCTGGATTGTTGGTGTTGTTTTTGCGACTGTAGGAAGAAAGAAAAGAAAATGCACAAACCTACTACTGGCTCTGTAGCTGAGCCACCAACGCTGCCTCATGTGAACAGACGAGAAAATAGAGAAGAAAGAAAGAGAAAGAAGAGGAAGAAAGACGTACGGCGCAACAGCCGTCGTCCACCACCGAAGCGGTGGCGGGTGCAATGACGGCCTACAACAGATGCGTTCGGTGGCAGGCTAGCCTCCGCCGCAAGCGGCAGTCACTTATCATACTCAGCCCCGTAGGGCCAGGAGCAGCCACTCCTCCCCCGCCCTGGATTGTGCAATGTCACTTTGTACACTTTTGAAGGTCAAAGACATACAGCGGCTTTCCTTCCTTAGAAATCAAAGTAGAATACACACAAAATATGAAAACACGATCTTGGCCTGGTTAGGTGTAGGTATCCACAATTCTTTGGCATCCATTCAAAAGTATAAAGTTCCTTCCTATCCCGAAAACCTGATTTATGAGCCGTCAGAGTCTTGGATATTTTCACCCGAACAACCTTGAAGATCAAAGACAGATACTGCGCTTTTCATTTCGTATAAATCAATGTACAAATACGAGAAATAAATATACGAGAATAATCTTGATCTGGTTATGTTTAGGTGTCCACAATCGATGACGTCAACATGAAGTGCGCAACCACGCCATAGTCCCGGAGTACACCAAGTTCAAACCTGAAACCAAGATGAACTTCTTTACTAAACCCCTCAGCCTCTTCCCAGCCATAACCAGAAAGAAAACATTCTGCTGAATAAGGAGCTTTACCGTGTGTAATCATGGCTCAGCTTTCGCTTCACACTAGGTTTCACCGAAGCAAAACCACAGCGAATGTTTTATTTGCTTTTCATATCGAAGTGCGTGTTTTGAGCCGATTTCGAGCCTAGAATAAACTAAAATGATGACTTATAACCGAGGCGCTCTGTCCGAATCGGTAAATTGATGCATGCAAAATATTGGTGCTCTGTTCTTCCTGTTGAAATAGCACCTATAACACCGGTCAGGTACGCTATCACTCCAATTGAAAACCGTATTATGGTGCATTCTTATTATGATTGCTTCAACCTGCTTGAATCATCCCCTTCGCCAGGAAAGGTGACAAGGAGAGATACGGACATGACTGTGTTGCTGACGCCAGAGACCGCCTCAGCTGCCCTGAAGAGCGCCGCTCTGGCTACGGTTTTCTTGGTTGGATGGACGGAGCTGAATCGCAAGAGCACCAGGATCGCTGGCCGCACACGCGGAGCCACGCTTCTCGACATTGCGCACCTGGTGAGGCGACTTAAGCAGCAATTCCTTCTTGGCGAGGCCGAATGTTTCCCTTTGTGCAGACCGGAAGGAGATACAGGGGTGAGCGTCGCGCAATAAACGGAACTGTAATGATAGAGAAGATTGAGCGGTTAGCTGGAGGAAACGTGATCCTTATTTTCGGAAATGGGAGGGCGTACAGCAGCAATTACCACTGAGAAGTGGGTCATATAGTGATGATGACATATTGCCATGGGCAATTACAAAAATTGAAATTCTGGTTAAAATCTTCTTAACCGCGAGCTGTTCGCGTGTTTCGAAGCCATAATCTGCTTCCGTGGCCGGCCATATTTTATTGATATTTTAATAAGGTAAACCTACCATCAGGCTTTTGTTTTGACAATGAACCCTTTTTATAATAGCTAGTGCTCTATAGAGACCATATTATATTCCCTTTTAGGTTATATGGGCTAAAATGTCGTCCATGAGACCGGGTGGTTTCACTTGCCTAATTGATGCCTCGTGTTCCGTTGGTGGATGAATATTTTTATTCTTCTCTCCTTGTAAGGGGGACGCTTAGAAGACAATATTTATAAGGTGAGCGTTACTTGTTTTGACAGGAAATATAGGTAAATTGACAATGAACTTTAATTTGGTCAAATGAAAGCGCCCACTATAAGTGCAGGAAGAATATTAGTTGATCCGTGCATCTGTTAATTTCTGGAGGCATCATCAAGGTCTTCTATTGCTTGCATGTTATTACGAACACGCCTCGTTTACGGCAATAGCAGATTGATGGAAAGCCAACTTGATTTTTGCTTTATTATTTTTTTTGTTAATGATGTCGAACGTAATCTTTCGTATTTTCATGCTTTCATTCAAACTTTCTTGGTTTAAAAAAAAAAAAAAGATTCCTTCAGTGTTAGAGATTGTGATATTTATTGATAAACGTTAATCACGACATGTTTTTTCTTCCTTTTTTTTTGCGCAGGTTCTATTTTTGATGTCAACATTTCTCTACTGTACGAAGACTTATCTGGTATGGCCACAAGGCCCGGTGGGTCCAGATCAACATGTGCTGCTGACTGCAGCTGTATGCGACTGCGTCACTGCAATCACTATAGTAAGATATTTTTATACAGTGCATTGCAAAATTAGAGGCGTGCTGTAGAATGCTTCTCCCAACTAAACCGCGGAATCTTCGCAGTTCGCATTTCACACAGAAATGGAATTTTGTCGTTAGTATTTTTTAATACCAAATTTGCTTGAGGTTTTGCTTGATTCAATCAAAATAAGTCCGATGTTCCTACTGTATGCGGCGGCGGCGAAGCAAAAAAAAAAAAAAATCATTGCCCCAACGCCAACACTGGTGGTGCCATCTTATGCAACAACCTTCCGTTGCCTCTTGTTTTTTTCTGACACAGTTGGGGAAACAGCACAACATGGCGCCCCTAGTGTTATCGTTAGGGTGGTTATTTCTTTTGCTTCTCCGCTGCTGTATTTAGTAAGAACACCTGACTTCCTTTGATTGAATCACGCAAGTACCCCAAACAAATTTGATATTAAAAAATACTAACTACAAAGTGCCATTTCTGTGCGAAATTTGAACTGCCAGGATTCCGCGGTTTAGCTGGGCGAAGCATTCTACAACGCGCCTCTAATTGTGCAACGCGCTATAGCGTTTCTTTTTTTTTTTTTTTTGTAGCTGGGGCGGTTTTTCAAATATAAAACGTGCTCGATCAAATGCTGTATATGAGGAAACTCGATCAGCACTAATCAATGCTTTAATGCAAAACGCGCGAGAACGCATCGACACCGAATTATGCATTAGATACTATTACTAAAGCAGACGTCCTACGACCTGCGCCGTGCGTAAAACTACGCTCTCATTCAATGCCACTGTCTTCGTAACAGCCGGTAATTGAAGGCCACAGAGACAGCAAACACGATCTTCATCCTTCCAATGCGGCTGACGCGTGCGGGATAGTGCTTTATGTATTCTTTTTTCTCTGGTCTGGCTTTTTGGTTTGTTGCGAAAGCTGCAGCTGAGAACCAACTGGGTCCTCTGAAGACTCTTCTTTTTTGGTCAGTGGCATGAAAGGGTTAGCGGATATAGCCGACGTCGTAATCCCCAAGATGAAAGTAAGCCAAGTCAGTCTCGATGTCAGCTGTAAGTACCAGAAAGAATAAATGAGTAAAATGATAATCCGTAAAATAATGATGATGAAAGAATAAATGATGATAATCGGAAAGAGAATAAACATGTTAGGTAGTGGTGGTAGACACATTTATTGCCAATATTACAGGGAGTGGACGCGCTGCCCCCCACCTGGCATTTGGAAGCCCCCTCCATGTACGTGGAGGGCCTTCATAGAAAGTAAAGGAAAGCCCTCGGAGAGGTATCCTAGCGAGAGCGCTAGTAATATTGTTGCACTGGTCCTGACCGGAGGTAGTGGCGAGTAGGTGCTCCCAGTAATATAGGGCCACCTCTGGTGAAGGAGGATGTGTGAATGAGAGACAGGTGTGTAGTGTGTGAAAAAAGTCACCATATTTGCCACAGAGCATGCAGGAAGGAGGAAACTGATCAGGAAAGCGGGTGTGGAGAAGGATGGGGTGTGGGGCTGCGCAGCGTTTGTAGCTTGCGCCATTGAGGAGCATGTGTTATTGGGAGAGTTGGGCCAGGGGGTGTGTAAGATCTCTCACTTTCGCGGTATTAATTAAGGATGTCAGGAAAGGACAGCAGGCATTCCCGGGCAACTAAGGAAGGCCGTTCCTCACAAGCCTGGAGAGTGAGACCTCGGGCCAGAGAGTGAGCCTTCTCATTAGGGATGGCCTGCATAAGCGGGTGTCCAAGTAAGTGCGACAGATTGTCGGGGTTGCCAAAAAAGCAAAATTCGGTGGGTGTTGGTGGACGCTAAATCATAGGCAAAGTTGAGGAGAGCCGTTTTAGTATCCGAGATAATGTTTGTGGCGGGCGTTGATGTCACGGCAGCGCAATCGCTGCCTCCTCCGCCTCTGCTGTAGAATAGGAGAGAATTGAGCAAACAGAGCGAAGTTTTGCATAATTGTTTTCTATTGCTAGTATCTTACGATGCACGTTTGCATAAGTGGCCGCATCCACATATGCCACACTGGGGTCTTCTCCATATTTTCTGTGTAAGGCTTGCACCTTGGCTATTCTGCGGTTCCCGTCCCGTTCCAGGTTCATGTTTTTAGGCAGAGGGGGCACCAAAATGTTTGAGCGATTTGAAGGAGGTAATGGGTGCCTCCACATGGAAGTCCCATTGGGAATATGTGCAGTGAAGAGAGCAGTGCGTGACCTGCTAGTATACGCGAAAGGCTGTTAGCGTGGCTTCACGGAGGTATTTCGATCGTGCTCCTTGCTTGGTGAGGGATGAGTAAGGAAAAGCGTAAACGGCTCTGCTAGTAGTGTATGCTTGAGTAAGGCGATGTGTGTTTCTTTCGTGAAGGCCTGTTTTTCGATGTGCTACACGACGGATGAGCCGAGTAGATTCTTGAGGATGAGTCTGGAGGACTTTTATTACAACCCTATGGGCTTCATGAAGTAGAGAGTGATTCCTATCACTCTGATTTGAATTACTAAGGGTATCGGTTGTGGACCGAGTGTCAGAGTGATTGGTGGGCTATTAAGATTAGCGGATTTGAGTCGGTAGAGGAAGAGTTGAGATATAAACGGTGAACATGATAGGCCTCTCTCTTTCACATAGGCGTCAATAATGTTGAGGGTTGCTTGGATGTGGGTCTCTATGGTGACCGTCACTGCCTCGGCATGCCCAGACAGTGATGTCATCTGCATAGAAAGCGAAATATATGTCTACAATTTCAGAACGTTGTCTGAGGAGATGCATAAGAGCAATATTAAAAAGAGTCGGTAAAAGGACCGCCCTTTAAGGTGTACCAGGAGCACCAAACTTGATGTTTGGAAGCATGTGAGGGCCTAGTGTGAGAATCGCTGTTCGGTTGCCGATTGCTGAGGGAAACCCTTATGTAGTTATGCATATGGCTGCCTACTTGGAGTGTTTGTAGATTATTAAGAATGTCAGAGTTTGTTACATTATCAAATGCTTTGCTGAGGTAAACTCCAAAAATAGCTCGTGCATCGGCAGTTTTTTCAATCAAGGATATGGTGCTTTAGCTGCAATACTATATATCTTGAGTGGCCAGACCCGAAGGGAAACGAACCATGTAGTTATAGGCAGGAGCTCATGTTCCTAAATAAGCTGCGTATTCGCGTATGAATCACATGCTCCATTAACTTTCCTACACAAGAAGTGAGAGAAATAGGTCGGAGCTTGGTGGGGAGAAGCGGTTTGCGTGGTTTTGGTATGAAGACTACTTTTGCCTCCTTCTACTGGGTCGGCAAATTGATTTGTTGCCAGCATTTATTAAAGTAGTTGGAGGGTCTTTAATGGAGGGGTGTCTACGATGCGCAGAGGAGCTGAGTGTTCAGCTCAAGGTTGGCAGTGCGTGAGGAAGCAAAAAATAGACAGGTGAGACAAGAGCACCACCAGTGCAAGAAAGTGATGCATGGTTGCTCATCCTACTGCATTTACTTCGTTCAGAAAATTGATTTTGCTTTACCGAAAATATTTACCATAGATCAGCAGGCAACCGGGCATTAGTGAGCCGCTAAGACAGCACACCTTCGAAAGCAGCGCCACCGCGAAATCTTGCGCGGTACCTCCAAGACTCCAAACGAAGATGAGTCGCTCACCGAATTGTTACGCGTGTAACATGTTAGACTTATGTTAAAGTACTACAGTGCAATTGGAGCTCATAATTAAGAGGCGTACCCGGTTGCCATGTCAATTAGTTAAGTGATGTGAAACCTGGGGTTTCCCGGCAGAGAAAAGGAGTACCTTGCTTGAACAAGGGCTTGCAGGTTAAAAAAAACAACCAATTATTTATGATTTTTGGAGATTTGCTGAGGGCACAGTTCTTCACTTGCGTCATTACTTGATTTCTACTTGAGCGAGCAACTATAATTGAACACACGGTTCTCCTCTCTGCTGCATGGTTTCTTAAATAATGCCTTGCTTGAATTTCATGCTCGAAAATAACCTAACTCATCCATTTTTCTTTGAAAGCGAAAGTCGTTCTAGGCTCATAGCACGAAATTCCGTGTGCGAGAGTTGTGCACGGGATCTGTCCATCGGACCTGTGCGCTGATGTGTCACTTGTCAATCATTCTGATGACGTCATCAGAAAAACAAAAATCCCTTCTCTACAGGGAATCGAACCACCACCCTCGCATCCCCATCCTAGCGTTTAACCAAATGCACCATGACGGGATTGTAAAAAACGCATCATAATTCTCCTTGTCTACCGTGAGGATGATAGTAGCAGTGACAATGACGGTGGATTTAGTTGATAATGATAATGATGAGAGCAAACGTGATGCACCGTGGGCAGCAGCAACGCTCCGGCTTTCGCATTTCTGCGGTGTAGATTCCACAGTGCTCTCGGAATGTTTTGTTGAGTGTAAACCTCTTGCTTCTTATGCTGTGCAGGTTCTCATATGCTTGACGTCTCTGCGCCGGTACTTCGGCGCTCAGTACTCGTCTGCGTACGTACTCTTCCTGCTCGTCGTAGTCTTCACGGCCTCGGCCACGGACCTGTGCAGGTTTATAGGACAAATCAAGAACCCAACGGTATGTACAGGCAAAGGCTGACGGCTACTTTATAGAGACCCAGTGCCTAAAATGAATTACGCATGCTATCTTCAGATCTGCAGGCAGGTGAACCTTAAAAGGCGGCTATTTCTTATTTAGGGGCAGTGAGGACATTTGTATCCTGTTATTATTTGCAGTCAACAATCATTAGCGTTTTTACGTAGGCGCTGTCTCGGCAACAAAAGATGCATTTATTGGCGAAAAACAAACGATTCCAAAACCGTCCCGTTAGTGGATTCAAACTTCTGATGTCAATACGTAAAAACGGCTTCCTATCGTTCGGAAGTGAATGACAGCTAAGCTCAACTTTTGAAATCTGCGGCGAAAAGCCAATATTGACACCTGAAATTTAACTCGAGTATGCACCGGTGACGGCTACACTTGAGGTTCCTTGCTTCGTCTTGCGCAGCATAGGTTTCGGTGAGGGTACGTAGCCTCTCAGTAACTACCATGAACTACCACTTCCGTACCGACCAACGTTTATTGCCTAATTAGAGGAGTTAAGGCATCGAACTTTCGCTCGCATATTTTATTTTAAAGGTGAATTAAGTATTGGTATACACGTGTCACTGAGTGCGATTCGGCTGCCACCGCTAAATAACCCGTAATTGATGTTATTGTTTGATCTTGCTTCGGTTTTTGTTTTGTCATCCGAATGATGGTTCTGGTGTCATGTTGGTACCGAGGTACCACCCCACAATATAAAAAAGGAAGTACGACGGCTGATGTTGCCTTCCTTGTTAATACAGTCCTTTATGGAGCGTGGCTTATGTTTTGTAGGTAATTAAAACTGCGCATGAATTACTATATTGTAGTTTTATTTTCCTGTGCTTGTCCCTGGAGTAGGTATAGTAGGTACTTGTGCTTATCTCAGTTCCTGTCTACGCGTTTCCTGGAGCGCTTCCTCATGCTCAATCTGGGCTTCAAGTGACACCATCAACTAAACGTCGCAGTGATCGTTAAGCTGACGGAAGGAAACGAGGCTGCTTCAATGAACGTGTTCAAATATAAATGATTTTTCGACCATAGGTGAATACCGCGTTTACGTTCAATTATTAATAGCGCTGAATTTGAACGAGAACATTCGTTCAAAAGTTAGGGGATTACTCTCCTTCAATCATTTCGGAACCGTAGAAAAACCAGAGAAGCCTGATAGACGTTAGAAAATACTTTTATGAAATGTAGTTTTTCAACAACTTCGCTACAACAAATGTGAGAACGCATCGGAAGAAAGGAGCGTGCATGTTCAAAAAACTGGAGGCTTCTTAACCTTACGCCACTAGTACTAAAATGCGTAAGATTAACCACTAAGAAGCAATGGAAGGAATGGTACCAAGAAAAGTAATAGTACTTACAGTAAATAATATTAACTAAAGATAACAATTAAAACATTTTGAAAAGTAGAAAATATGCGACATGACCCCTTTTCCTATGGTGAAAATTTCGCCCATCTATCTGTTGGTTTAAGTCTCGTTAAATTACAGTCAGTATGTGTTGGAAAGTGCTGCTTAATAAATTCATTTTCCCACAGCCTTCGAAGCAAACATTCAAATGCCTAAACTAAATGTGAAAAATAAATATTTGACACATATGAATTTCAGTTTGCTTTGTAGCCCATAGGCTACTAAGCCCATCAAAAGCGAAAGGAAGAAAAGTTCGAACCACTTCTATAGAACAGTCCAAATCAGGAAAAAAATTATTTTAGAATATACAAAATAGGGTACATTGCCTCTTTTCTCCACACAAAGTGGCAAAATTTCTAAGGCTTGTCTGCAACGGTTTTTGTGTTCCTTCCTAAATGTATTGACCAGTCTTTTATTTGTCCGGTGTTTGTGATACTGAATAAAACAGTGCCTGGAAAAGATGAAACCCAAATTTCCTTTGCATTAATTTCAGGGAACAGAAGCCTCAAGCCGTCGTTTTTTTTTTTTTTTTTTCCTTTTGCAGTGCAGCTTGCAGTGTTTTCTTTTATGCGGCTCTTTATAGCTGGTGTTCTGCTTAGGGCGGGGGAGTGTTATCTTCTTGCAGATTATCCAAATTGAGAAGTTGGAATATGTTCAAACGTATTTGTTTACGTTTTCACAAATATCCTTTACCGCTTGGGCCATCAAAAATAGGAAAACGTTTAGGGCACTCAAAATGATCTTTGACCCGCTTTTTAGAGTCACGCGCATATCCTCATTCATGTATTGAAGTATATATCAGGTTTTAGCCTTAGCAAAAACTCAATAGGATTCTCTGCTGGGGACAGGTACAGCCTTTGTCAAAAGTTTAGAGTCCAGAGGGTTTGCTTTTAAGCCGTATATTATGACTTCTTTAACAGTCGTTGATTTCCTAGCCATTGGAGAAGGTAGGGCGAAAAATGATGTGGCCTGCAGCAAGTTTGCAAACCTGGTAATGCATTACGAGCTGCATAGTATGGCTCAGAAGTAGACCCCCTGGGCTCCAAAACTTTTTCAAAGACTGTACCTTTGCCGTTGTTTTGGGAAACCTTAGATAATAGAGAAAGCAGCGTAAACTTTGATCTGTAGAGAACAGAAGCTGGCAGTTTGCTCTCCTTTACCCGTATCACTGTTCGATTTTAGGCCGGAGCTCCCAATGTTGTCTTTAGGCCCTTTGCTACTGGTGTTATTAAAGCATTGCAGACCAGTAGAGCGTGAATCGCACGACTGACGCCAGATTCTCTGCACCCCGTGAAACAGATTCGACACCCTATTTCATTAACTCAACCGCTACGACGACCCGATGCATCACTACCGGCTGAAAAGAATCCAACCTATAAAGAAATGGAAAGTTAAGGTGTAGGACCTCTCTCAGTCGGCAGAACGTATATCTTGGGAATGGGCGCCAAAACGAAATGCATTTTCGCTTTATGGCTTATGGGGTGGCTCCGCAAGAGTTGAAAGCTATGACTTACATCCGCCTGTTTTTTTTTTTTTTTTTTTTTTGTGTGTGTGTGTGTGTGTGTGTGTGTGTGTGTGTGTGTGTGTGTGTGTGTGTGTGTGTGTGTGTGTGTGTGTGTGTGTGTGTGTGTGTGTGTGTGTGTGTGTGTGTGTGTGTGTGTGTGTGTGTGTGTGTGTGTGTGTGTGTGTGTGTGTGTGTGTGTGTGTGTGTGTGTGTGTGTGTGTGTGTGTGTGTGTGTGTGTGTGTGTGTGTGTGTGTGTGTGTGTGTGTTTCAAGAGTCCTGAGCTCCTCTTTAGTGCAAAGAGGGGAGGCAGCGTGCAATCATTGATTCCGTATTTGAATTTTTTAGACAGAGTTTTCATCAGTGCCACTATCGCTGGCGCAAATGGTTATGGTAACTATTTTTGCTAAGGCAAGAGGATGCCATAGCATGGCCAAGTTGGTTTGGTTTGAAAGCCTAATAAGAAATATTCCAAAATTAACTACCTGCATGGGGTGAAATATGAACAGATTTCGAAAAAAAAAAGAATGCCAGGTGTACAAGACGTTTTACAGCGGCTTAGCCGACGTTCACATACGTCCTTGAGTTTTTTTCACTCACAGTAGAATGACGAGAATAGAACACTTACAATAAGAAAACCCATTTCTTTCCGTGCATTTACATAGCACTGAAAGACTATTCCGAGCACTCGCAGAAAGCTGAATACATACTGTAATGGGCGGATGCTGCCACTAAAAAACAGAATTAGGCGCAGTTAGCTACCATTACAAAACGCCTTGTAATAAAGGGACCTAAAAACAAACAATGGCTAAAAACGTGATGCCTTAAAACAGTTCAGGATCAAAATATAAAAGCAGTTCTGAAAGCCATCCTATGCGTTTTTGAAGACGCCTTTTTTTTTTTTTTCTAATTTAGAGGGGAGGCATAGATGATAGTGGGTAGCATAGCTTTTTTATTGCATGTGCTCACCTTGCTGTGCAAAAGCATTTCTGACACTTTTTGTTCTAGTGAAACATTAAAACACAAACCTTTTGCAGGCACCTGTAAACGAAAACAACTTCCAACCAATCCTTCTTGTCCTGAATGTTCTGCTCGTGTGCACAACGTCTGGTAATTTTGTGGTATGTGGACTGCAAGACACCGTCGTCTACAGTCGCCGCTCAGACAAGGTACAGAGGGAATTTACCATCTTGTTCTTCTTCGATACTCCGTAAAATGCAATCGTTTCAATCGGAGGGCGGCCGGTATCACTCTTCAAATGTGCTCAGTAAACTTCATGTGTGGGAAAGCAAATCACATGTGGCTCCACCTGGTGATTTTTCATGAGTTCCGGTGCAAGCACTGTAAGACAAAGAGGGCGCGTTCCTTCACAAAGCATAATTTCGCTTGTTCTAGACACGGTTAAGGACCAGCAGTAGTGAAGTAGTTATTATGAGTTAGTGTGTTCAAATATATACGGTGTATCAGCTAACCAAACACAAGTTTTTATTAAATTTTTAAAGAGTTACTAAGAATAACTACTCAGGCAATGTTTTAAGGTAGAGTACGCCGTCTTCGAGAATATATCAGATAATATCTTGAATATTTGTCCATGGTGTGAAAGTTACCACACCAGCTACCTTTTGCAGCAATATTTTTATTGAATGAAATGAAACACTATGCACACAGCTGACTGGCTGATCCTTGAAGTTTTGATATGTTGCTCAGTGATTCTTGCAACAGTTATATCGCACGGATATTGAAGAAATATGCAAACAGTTTGCATCCCGTCTTCCGGAACGCAAGTATGTTTGTAAAGAAATAATTGAGGGTACAAACTTAGAATTATTCATTCCAAATAGTAAAGAAAACAATTCCGAAAATGCTATTACAGAGCATTGTGAGCAAGAAAGCAGTATCAGGAACTTTTGCAGTTTGTACATGCACAAGCTGCGTGATCTGCCTACTATTAAAACAAAGGTGTCTGTGTCGCAGAAAAGAAAAAAAAAAACAAAAAATAGCCTTGCAAATAACTGTATTGCCGTTTTTTTTCTATAACAACTTGTGACATAATGCGACCCGCTTTCGTTCAAAAAAAGCTTTGTTGAACATAACTTTGCAAATTGTTCTGTATCGCAGTTCCAGCGTACACAAGAAGAGGAATCCTGGTCACCTTTTGCTCTCTTCCTCTGCGCTCCCATACACAGGTGAGTGCACAACACAAATAACTTCCGCGAATTGTTTCATTTTACATCAAATGTTCTGTGATAAACAGCACTGCTTATTCATGGCTGCTTATTCAGGGCTTATTTATGTACAACAAAACGTGTTCTAACGTGACCATTATTTGATGTACCAATACGGCAAATTAGACGATGCGAGAAGCACGTTTTGAAAACCAACAGCATCCTTTGCTAAATCATCCCGTACGCATCTTTCTGCACTAGAGGAATTGCTGCACTTCCTCACTTAAAATCGTATGTATGTATGTATGTATGTATGTATGTATGTATGTATGTATGTATGTATGTATGTATGTATGTATGTATGTATGTATGTATGTATGTATGTATGTATGTATGTATGTATGTATGTATGTATGTATGTATGTATGTATGTATGTATGTATGTATGTATGTATGTATGTATGTATCTATGTGTATGTATGTATGTATGTAGGAATGAATGTGTGCATGTATGTATGTATGTATGTATGTATGTATGTATGTATGTATGTATGTATGTATGTATGTATGTATGTATGTATGTATGTATGTATGTATGTATGTATGTATGTATGTATGTATGCATGTATGTATGTATGTATGTATGTATGTATGTATGTATGTATGTATGACTTCAAAGAAACGCCGGCAAACGACAGTTTAATGCGTAGTGACAAGGACCAAGCGTCGACCCGGGGTTATTACCTACTCTGCATTACCTTATTTTGGTCTATTTGTAGTGGGTCGTGAAGCTTGTGCTTTTCGAGGGTTCGAGGGCACCCCGGGCCTGCTGGATGGCCCATTGTTGACTGTCCTTGTCGGTACTTTACACAGCACGTTGAAGTTCGGGCGGGTATGTCTGGAATGTAACTTGGGTCGGAAAGCTGGCACAGTCCTACATGATGTGCCATTTTTCCGACGGACCCACTTCGTATACACTGCACACATCACTCATTTAGACGTCTCAGTGAAGGACATGCAGCACTGCCGGGACGATGCGTGACCCGGTTTGTATTTGCTTTAGGATAAACCTTTCACACTTGGGAAAGTGCCAGTCGGTTTTACAGAGACAAGTTGGTTAGAAACTTCTCTGTTGCTCACAGCATTGCCCGCTGTATCGTGCTGCGACCTAAAGCACCCATCGGCTACACTTTTGAACAGTGTATGCAATCAATCTCGGATTCCCCACTCAGAATATTCTTCTTAGTGTTTATAAGACTCTGCGATAATTTTGCACCAGAGGCTCGACGGACCAGGTCTATCATATTCATATGTTTTCAAAACCTAATACCGAACCAGGCATATCTGATATATTGACTTACTTCGGGGTTGCAAATCACCCCAAACCGATTACATTGGTGGTTCGCTCCATTATGCACACTTCCTTAATATACTATTGAGATATAGCTAATTATTTCTTCGCAAAAAGCAGTGATAAAACTTGTGGTATGCAAACAATTTTCCTCGAGCTTTTTTGCACAAGCCCAAAAGAACAGAACCTGGGGGATAAATAGAAGATAACGACGATATCATTCTTTTAATGCTAGATGCATCTTCTGTTAATACAGATGACGAACATAACACCCTTTCACTTAGAGCCACTCCTAAGATAATACTATGTACCTTCTGCTTCCAAGACCCTACAATAAAACATGTTTTTGAGGCCAAACAACATTTGAATAAAAACTAAGGCTGACAGTGAGACCTGTGCTGTAATCTTGTGTCCAGCTGATTTTATCAGAGAGGAGTCTTAGAAAAAGTGAGGTACACTGGGTCACTTTTTTTTTATTTATTGCCTGACTTCGACACAATACACAAAACCACTGACAGGGCACAATGAGCATTCATTAATACAACAATCAGCCAGGTGGGTTGTGGCGTCGTCATGCTAAAATTCTCTTGGGAGTTCAGAAGAAATGCGAATCCCGAATTTATCAGATAAATCACCATTCCAACTCTGAAAGATTGCGCGTTTGAGATCCATGAAAAGCCGAAACTGCCAGAGAGATTTTTTAACCTTGAGGCAAAATATCCAATATGGGGTCATTTCATACTCTCCTGTTGACCAATGTGCGAAGCAGCCTGAAAACAGTCGCATTTAATGTAGATATAAAGGAAAAACCGTAGTTGCATTCGTCAAATTACACAATTGTGACCACAAGACATTCCTCAGTCTGAAATTATGTCCATCGTATGGATATGAAAAATGTTAGCATAATTATCTTACATTCTACTGAGAATGTCATGCAAAGCGGAATATTAGCAAGGTTTTTGTCAACAATGTTTATGTAGAGAAAAGCACCGACGCGACACCAGGCTGGAGATACATGGCGGGAAGAGGTGCATGTGCGCAACCGCATGTCCTTAGACACGAAGACTAATTTGATCAACAAGTGGCATATAGCGGCTAAGCAAGGCCCAAGAGATCAGTGACGCTGTCCCATCAGTTTAAATATATAATGTGTTCAATTTGACGCCTTTGTACTAATTGTAGCAAACGTATATAAGTCTCTACAGTGACTCGCGTGCTCGAATGGATGAGGACGCATACATCGGAATGCCCGCACAACAGTTTATACCAGCGTCGCAGCGTTCTTCGACACATGTCGGTACAGAGGAGAAACAGCAATTTCGCTCCGATATCAGGTCTTGTCTCCTAAAGAAATGGACATACCATTGTAGACAATAATCGCAATTCCGTGTCCAAATCACTGCGTAGTTCCTCGGCCACCAAAGATGTAAGGCCGCCATGGCCCATTTTCAAATGGCCATTTCCAAAAGTTTCGGCGCGCCCACCGGAGAAAATGGCGCAGGAGCATAGTTCGCGATAGCTGTGGTGGTGTTTTTGCTCTCTCCCAGCAGTCCTTCTCCGCGTCTGGAATGTTCTCGAGCGATTCTCGGCCAAGCTACGGTAGCAGTAGCAGGCAGGCCCAGACTTAGATGAAGTCCTGAAAAGAAAACTAGGAGTTTATGTTTCAGTTAACGAGCCAGTTCGCGGAGCGGTGTGTAGCGTTGTGTAGCGTGTGTAGTGTAGTCGCCTATTTGTATTTTGTTAACTAACTTTACTTCGCGTTCTTATTGTTATATAAGGTTATTTAGTCTTTTACTGCAAGATCGTCGTCCTTCGTATCTTTGTGTGCGAGCTACACGTTGCCCGCTGAATCGACGATCACCTCAGAGAGGTGAGGAAGAAGAGAAGAAAAGACCACAGCGAACCTGATTTTATTAAATCCATGAAAACCGGAAAAGATGACTGTGCGAAACTGCAGTCTCGCGTCAGCCACCGCTTCCGGTTTCATATGGCCCGTAAAGACCTGGTCCGTACAGATCTTCAGTGTTAGAACACTGTACCAGATACGGCAGTAAACGCCGCTTGCGCGCTATCGTGCAAAAGTAGCCTGCCTGGCGCCGTAAACCGCATTAAATATCCCGCCTGTCAGTATGCAATCCTCTAAGTTGACCGCAAGAACATTCTGCGTCATCATAGAGTGCTGTTGCTGCTCGAATAAAGGCGAAGTTGGGGGCATTCGGCGGCAGAAATTGTTGATGCGTTCGTGGTATCTAGCTTCAGATAGTCATTGCTACTTTGATAGCTTTTTGTTCCCGTATTTGATTGAGAATGTTTTAATGCTGGCTTTTAAAACAGGGATTCACTGAAGCATTCGAATGGACGCATATATGTAGATGGCGACCTCAAGGACTTAAGATCACCAGAAGCGCAACTATAAAGCCTTGGCGTTCTTGAAGAGATAGGTGGAGACTAAGCTGAAAAAAAAAGCGGCTTCAAACCGCGCAAGTTGGTCCAGAATTACAATAAGATGAAAGGCATTGAGGACCATGAAGTTGTTTTAATTCTATCCTTTTATGTTAGCCAGAAGGACTCAAATCCCCCAGGTCATAAAACAGCCACGAAACCAAAAGTCCGCTAGATTATGAACTTGCGGTTCACAGCTCACAGATGTTGTTTCTTACCTTTGCGGTGGTTTGTAATGAGGCCCTTTCTTCATGCTAACGGTCTCACTAGCATGATACAAGCAGTATAACTTCCCGTGGCTGTCTTCATTGCGAGGCCTCTCCATTCAACAATAGATTCAGAGGCACTGCAAAGCTAAGATTATCTAGATGGGCTAGTTGCTTCATTTGAAGAGAACAAGTAAAACTGCGCGAAAGACGGGCTGAAGAAACACACAGGAAGAAATAATGCGCAGACTTCCAAATAAATTTAGTTTCGAAACAGGTGAATTATAAAGCCAGTGAAAAAAACAAGAAACGCACTATCGCGAAAAAAAAAAGCTCGAAATAGTGACATTAATTTATAGCAGAATCACAGCGGCTGTGGAACCCGAACATACCCTTGAAAATATTAAATCGCCTGTCTCCGTAGGGATACTGACGGCGAACTGACGCATTCGTCACCATTTTTGGCAATCAGGAAGCCTTCGATGACCTCCCTTTCAGCCTTGTCTCGTGCCTCATAGAGGAAAGTTTTTTTTTTTTTTTCAGCTAAGGGACGCATCCGCATTTCCTGCAAAGCAGTGGTAAATTGCTACCAGTACCTGTGCGGGTCGACCTATTGTGTTCAAGGGCCCGCTCATTTAAGCAGCGGTCATAAACAAACGCGATCACATCGCGTACTCCCGAGGGAAGTACTCCCCTGATGGGGCTGGGACAGTGGGTCGCCGCCGCTTGCGGCGGAGGCTAGCCTGCCACAGAATTTTTATCGGTTGTAGGCCGTCATTGCGCCCGCCACCATTTCGGTGGTGGACGGCGGCCATTGTTGCGGCGCGCGTCTTTCTCTCCCTCTTCCTTTTCTTTCTTCTCTATTTTCTCTTCTGTCTGCGCGAGGCAGCGGAGGTGGCTCAGCTACAGAGCCAGTAGAAGGCCCGTGCATTTTCTTTTCCTTCTTCGTACAGCCACAACAAGAACAACAACATACTCTCGAAGCGAACTTCCTGTATCGTAGTTGTCAACTGTCTGCTTCAGAGAGTATGTTAGCAATGGAACTTTCAGGCTTATGCAAGTTCGATTTACAGAAGATAAGTCAAGCAAGCAGATTTTTCTGAAGCCGCGCCGATGACGGTACACTGCGACGCGTCGCATATGCAGCGCGAGAGCTCTACACGAGTACTCAAGGGGGCGGGAATGCGGCAGCGCAAGGAGAACTCACATCGCGTACACCGCGTTATTTGTATTAGTTTGTCCTTTTAAGCGCTAGCTTAAACAACTCGTCCAGTCGAAAAGCTGCTGGCGTATTGGTAGTAGTGGGCACCGCGTATCGAAAATAATCGGGGCCTCCTTAAAAGAAACTGTAGCATTCTGATTTTTAGTTCTATTGATTAATGATTGATTGTGCGTAAGAGGCGATGACGAGTTAATGAAATCAATGTAATTAAATAAATATCTGCTCAATTAGAAACGAAAAAAGTATGAAAATGGGTGTTCAAAAGTATCAAAGTGTTCAGAATAAAAAGTCAATGCCTGATGATGTAACTTTTTGAATGAACCATTAGTCTGTTGAGCTCTTATCTCATCCTTTAAAACAGGGAAGGAGACCAGCATTTATAAACAGAACCTATTGAACCAAATCTTTTTACCTTTTAATAAAAAGGCGTCTACTCAGAGAGCACGAGCCCGGTACCGATCCCCTCCTACTGCCTACTAGCACTGTAGGGCGCCTGCGCGCGTATTTCTGGCCGGCAGCGCCGCCGCACCCGCACCGCTTCTCCTCATTAGTCTCGATGGCTCGCCGCTAGCGGAGACGCGGCGCTGACGTCACGGGCCGAAACTCGGTTTCCTAAAATACTCATAGCTACAAAAAAGCACAGCTTACAGATGTACCTTTTGGTGCACCGCCCTGGTAGACTTTTTAGACGAATAAGGATTGCGGTTGCGTAGTACTGTACATATGCATCTTTGTAATATATATATATATATATTGTCACGCACTTCCCGCGGTCCTTATTAAAGGAAGATGAGGTTTGGCGGGATAAGCAGAAGAAGAGGAAGCTGGTTCTGCCCCGCTCTTGTGTGCTATTCTCTAGCGCAGCCTAAGATCTGTCTAAATAAACGTCGTAACAGGTGTGGTGGAGGTGCGGGGTAGAAACAGCTTCCTCTTCTTCTGCTCATCCCGCCAAACCTCATCTTCCTTTAATATATATATATAAATATATATATATATATATATATATATATATATATATATATATATATATATATATATTGCTGTCAGAGTGCGTGGAGTTTACCCGTAAGTACTAACGACTATTAATTTTGTTCTTGAAATTAGGGAAATATTGGACTTTAGGTTGGTTATCTACTGTCGAACATACGTGATACCGTTCTCGACCATTTAGGTTTCTTTTCATTTGTAATATTTTGTTATACCTACATTATACAAGTATCAGTAAGAATTTATCACGAAGCAGTTATGGGAGCGTGTAGTTGCTAAGCATCACCATATTTCTGATTTCTGCCATTGCATCTTCTGCGCACTAAATACAAATCATAATTGATGTTTAATTTAGGTTTCGTTTGTGGCGTTTAACATCCCAAAGTGGCTCAGTCAATGAGAGTCTCCGTAGCGGAGGGCTCCGGAAATGTCGACCACGTGGGGTTTTTTAACGTGCACTTCGATCCCGCATCCTTGGGAACAGTAGTCGAGCGCCGTAACCACTGCGCCACCCCATCGGGGTACTGATGATGCTTAATTTATTCGATCAGTTACATTTCATAAAGTCATCATCATCATCGCCCCCATTTCAACGATTTTAGTTCCGATTCATCATTTTACAAAGTCGCAATTGTAACACAGCGAACAATTCCACCAACTTTCTCTGCCAATAAACTATATCTCTGAGTTGCTAGTTTACCTTCATTAAAGTTTTATAGATATACGTTTTTCAACACGTAATATATATTTAAACTTTGGCGCCTTACTCACCTCCGTTCTATTTTACAGGAATCTCAAGAGCATTCTAGGAAAGTCGGCTGTGTTGATTCGAGATCTCGTCAAACCAAGCATAAACAGTGTCTGTGGGAGATGCGTGGGTAAGCTGTACGCTTACGCAAATAAAGGGTGCGTATAGGCTTCATTGTTCTTCGCGCTCGCATCTCGTTTAGGTTGTCATGCTGTAAACGAACAACTACTGCATGTTTTACTCCACATGTTCTAGGCTCTTATCAATGAGACAAGACATATGGGACCCCATGTTACTTTAATCCTCCCATGCTCATCAAATTGTGCACTAAGATCAATGTTGGCTATAGTTTGGGACGGCAGGACAACGCTAGTCGCCCGTCATATCCTTCACCTTCCGAGGAGCACGGGAGGCTTTGGCCTGCCGTGCATCCCGACAGTGGCTCGAGTACTCGCGTTAAGGCTGGTGGAGAGGCTATTATCTGACCAGTCTTACCCTGGTTGCTCGCTCATCCTGTACTTGATGAGCATGGCGCGTGGTGTGCTTACACCCGAACATCACTTCGGTCCATAGCCCGTCAGACCTCTGCCTTTTTACCGCGAGTTTGCCGAGACAAAGTCGACTCTCGATGCCGACCTGTCATATGTTAATGTAGGCGGCCTACCAGCCATACGCATCAGCGAACTACTTGCCGTTAGCAGACTTTCAGCGGATGTGCAACAAGAGACCGCTGTCTCCAAATGGCGAAGGTGGCCAGCTTGTTGGCTGCCAACTGAAGTGCGAGATTTTGACTGGCTTAGGCGCCGGGGCATCCTCCTCACGAGACAGCGCGTTGCCAGATGGAGTATTGTACCCAGTGACCAGTGTGCCAACTACGGTGCTCCCGAGAGCCTCTTAAATGTTTATTTTTTTTTTCGCATATGTAGTTGCGAGAACAATGTGGCGGCTCGCATATAGGATGTTTAACCTTCGGAAGAATTCCGGCGTCCGGCTCTGATGCAACACTTTCGAACACCTTGAGTTCACTGTTGTTCTGTTTGTGTTGTGGCGTCGCAGGTGCCTCGCTGAGGCGCGCCGCACTTCCACCCGCGCAGTGTACCCAGCCTTACAGAGGTTGCGCCTCGTCATCTGGAAGTATCTGTCTGGACAGTTAGAAACAGATGGCGGGACGTGGTTTCTGCGGCGCTGGCAGACGCGCTTCTATGTTGTACGGGGGAGCAGACTTGAGATGCCCGTCGTACTTTATTAGAACCCCCCTTCCCCCTTTCTATTGTTTTCCCCTCTCTGAGGAACCATGTATTTATTTTTATAAGTACCCTATAGTGTTTTGTATAGTGCTTTGATCTGTGAATAATGTGCGTTTTTGTATGTATGTATGTACACAATGAATTCTCTTTGTGTAATTTCAATGTAAGAAAATAGAAGTGCTAGGTGCCGGGCTAGTAGGTATTTCATACTTAAAGAGCAGCGCTAAGAAAACAAAAACACGCTGAGAAACACAGTGTCTGTATTCACCCTTTCTTGCTTGTGTTTTTTTGTTACTAGCGCATCTATTTAGGTAAGAAAATAAACGGGCCTAATTTACCCTCATACTCACCTGTAAAATAATGACAAAATTTCACCTCCGGGTGAAAGTTATTGTAGATGTCATTAAATTCTATCGTGCATGAACGCTTAGTTGCAGTTTATTGTTAAGGAAACAAAGAACGCACGGCTGTCAACGCAAGGTCAAAAATAAAAGTGGCTGCCGCTAACATATTCACGTATTCCTTACTGAGGGCAGCTGTTTACTTTCAGGTTAAGCAATATTAGCACTCTTTTCAAAATAAAATGGCCATCCTCTTTAGTGCATAAGTAAAAATAGCGTAGGTTATGCAACTGGATGCTTAGCAAAAGGTACGAAGTTTCTGAAAACAATTTGATGAAAAGGGCACGAAGAACAAAATGAAGTATTCTATGACGGCAGACTGTCGTGGAAAAATTTAGGCCAGGGTCATAGTTGTAATAACATAGCTGAAATGACATAGCAAGCAGTGTCAATGGCTAACACTCTTTGTAAAAACAACTGGTGGTTTTTATGCTGCTCTTCTGTGTCACAAACCTAATCGCGATGCAGGAATCCCACTCGAAGAAAACTTCAATTATTCTGCGCCTTTTGCCGAGTCCTTTGGCGGGATCTCGTGTGGATATTAAGCACCGGGTTCGCCTACTACCTTGTCATCATCTCCAGGGCTCTTGTGCTCGAGTGAGTATAGATAAAGTGCGACATTGCCATGCTTTCGACGTGTATGAAGTGCGAAGGCAGTTCCTTACAAGATGCAAAACTAGTAAGAAAGTGCGTATGTGATAAAAGATATTCAAGCTGCCTTGTTGATGATCAGATATCTTCGAAGCACACTGTGAAGCTTATCTACAGCGTTTCTCGCACAAAGCAGCTTAAAAGCATGCAACAATCTTGTACGCTGTCTGAACCTCGCGGCGGGCGTTGGAAGACTTTTAACATATAGGCTTTTTTGTGGCGCTGGTGGTGATAGAAACATTTACTGCCAATATTACAGAGGGAGGGGGCGTTGCCCCTTGCACGGCATTTGAGAGTCCCCTCCCAGTACGGAGGGCCCTCTTACAAAGCAAAGGAAAACCCTTGGAGGGCTATCTGAGCGAGAGCGCATCTTGCGCTGGTCCTTATAGGAGGTACTGGTGAGTAGCTTCTCCCAGTAATCTAGGGCCACCTCTGGTGAAGGAGGATGAGGGAATGAGGGGCAGGTGAATAATATGTGTAGAAAGTCGCCACGTTTGCCACAGAGCTTGCAGGAAGAACAAAACTGGTCAGGAAAGTGTGCGTGGAGAAGGATGGGGAATGGGGCTGTGCGTGTTTGTAGCTTGCGCCCATGGGCAGCATGTGTTATTGTGAGATTCGAGGCAGGGGGTGCGTATGTCTGCAGACTAGCAGTGGGACAATTCAATGTTACAATACGTGAGAAGGTGTGCGCATCACTGCGAGAACACTAATTTGCTCTTACGAAGCAGAGCTTAATATAAGCAACATTTTGCGGGGCAACTGCGCAGCCAAATGGCCAGCTGCGCAGCAGGCCAACTGCGGCCAGATTACAGGCCAGCTGCGCAGCCCCCTCGCCAAGCTCTGCCGGCGTTGCCTAGCAACTCTTAAAAGGTGTGAGATTCCTCCTCATTAAAAAACAAATTAGTCTCCATCCTGGAATTTAACCTCCATCCCTAGCGTCCCTAGCAATGATAATGACTGCAAACGTGATGCGCCGTGTGCACCAGCAATGACCAGGCTTTCACATTTCTGCAGTGTAGATAAAACATTGCTCTTGAAATTTTGCTGATACTCGAGCGACGCTGGTTAGGGAGGTTTGTGTTTGGCCGAGACAAGATTTTAGTGAGCTTTAACTCGCTGCAAACTATTAGTGAATTAGCTTTGACGATTGTGCAGTCATTTGTTGCAATGCAGCGACAATGAGGCGTACTGTGTACATTGGACCTGGCAGGTTTACGTGGCCATACAATCATTCTCGCACAATTGTCAACTGCTTCGGTCACAAACTTCCGTCCAAGCTCTCGAATGGGCTTTCCAAGTACTGAAAAACCGTTCATGCATACGTCTAGTTCCAATCACAAAACGTGTTCATAAACAAAGCCGATTCGGGATCATGGTTGGATATATCTCCCGTAAAAAAATGCATTTTTGAGAGGTCAACATTTGAGTATAGCATGTTACCCATTGATATAATGGCGTCGTTGCTAGGGGTATAACAGCCTTTCATTATATTGCTACTTATATTTAAATTATTGAATTTCTTAATGCATTTGCTGCATTACAATTCTAATCGACGCTATTTTATTGATGTGGACGGTCGGAAATACTATTTAACAAGATTCAATAGTTGCGTTTTCGGCCTTTTATATTCTGTACCGTTATCGCACTTCTTAACCGATGTGACTGTCGAATTGCAGATGTGACTGGCAAACTACATTTTCTTTTTCAATATAGTCCAGCGACCCCCCCCCCCGAAAAAAATACAAAATCTTGATCTGTTTAATATTGCTAACATCATTCTAATATTAGTGGTGCTGAATAAGCACTTAATGTCTGCCTTATCTTATAATCCACCGGAACAGATCACACCGGCGAATCTCTTATTGGGTTTCAGCAAAAATAAGCAAAAATTTACAAAAACTAAGAACAC
The DNA here is from genome assembly GCF_055883805.1 of Amblyomma maculatum. NCBI lineage: Eukaryota > Metazoa > Arthropoda > Arachnida > Ixodida > Ixodidae > Amblyomma > Amblyomma maculatum. Next base: position 28,773,569 of record NC_139352.1, on the reverse strand, counting down.
ATTGCAATGTGCACGCAGTTTCTGTCATGTCTGCAAGTTGAATGTGGACATTTTCACTGTTAAAACCGACAGGCCAGATGTAACGAACTAAATTTAGCTGCACGTGCTGTTGTCTCTCGATTTTGCATTTACCTTTTGTCTCGGAAGTGCCTTGAAAAAGAACAAGCGAGAGGAAAATGTTAAAGAAAATGAACGCTTCTGCAGTTTTTACCACTTCTTCATGCTTATGACCGGCTTTGAATCGCATTCATAGCACAGGGCAGAGACTGCAAGTCGATAATCATTATGAAGTGCATGCTATTTCCGTAAATTTCAAGAACCAGAATATTATGCTGGCTGCCCCGCAACCGAAGAAAAACTGTGTTTCAGAATCGCCCACGATAATGGGAAATGGGGTGACAGGTAGAGAAACTATGGAAAGATCGGAAGGTTAAATTCGAAAGCGATATCTGACCCCTCACGCAATGGTTACCACATTGATTGACTATTTCTGCAGGACTCTAATTGCGGGAACATCGAGTTTGTCATGCATGATACTGCTGTTCGCGATGTCATGTCTCGCCGAGGGAATTCTCACCTGCTACACTAATCACATCAGCCTGAGGTTCTCGGAGCGTGTTCAGGTGCTCACACAAGGAGCCATCTTTCGAAGGGTAAGGAGGACGCAGGATTTAGCCTGGTATCATTGTGCGAAGGGCGCGCAAGTCCTCGTTAGTTTTTCTTCAATAAATATTGAGTTCCGTAAATAGCCTTAAAAGCCATACAGTAGGTGGGCTCATATTATGATAAAGCACGACAAAGGAAGATTGTAAACGTTGTTGTACCATTCATTATTGTATTGTCACGTAGTGGTGACAAGGCTAATGGCAACAAATGGGGAGTCTGGGAGTGCACTAATGAAGCTCTTTATTGGTCTGTGCAAACTGTGCAATCACAGTGCTCTTCTGCTGGTATGTGCGAACTCCCAACTAGTTTAAGATATGACCCATATACTACAGCTCCTCGCAGGCGAAGTGACAGTCCTCTACTTTCAAAGTGAGCCCTGACGACTTACGTCGAGCAACGTCCAAAGGCTTTTCAGGTTGTCTCTATCAGTGAACCGATGCCAGTTTGCGCTCAATCTTCTCTGTGTCTATTTTGTTCGTTCCCGTAATAGATTAAGTGCGACGAAAATATCATATCCTCTTCTGTAAAATCCCAGAGATCTCTCAAAGATTCCCATTTTAGTATGTTTTTAGCGTTTGTATTACATCCACGCTTGTACTGGCAGGTGTAACGCTAAGAGTTAAGAAGCACGCAGAGTGAGACACAAAGATAACTTGAGTTACCGAGAGTCTAGTGGAAATCAAGAAGAATAAATAAGTATTGGCAGGGCATGTAGAGCGTAGAGAGGACAACCGATGGTCACTTGGGGTAACAAATTGGATTCCAAGCGATGAGTAGCGTAGTAAGGGGCAGCGGAAGGTTACGTGGGCGGATGAGATAAAGAACTTCGCTGGGGTCAAGTGGATGAAGCTAACACAGTACGGGGTATTTGGAGGAATACAGGAGAGGCCTTCGCCCTGCACAGAATATAGTCCAGCTGATCATGATGGTGATCATGATGATCATTTCATTAACTGAATTTATGACTCTGTTCTGGCCTTCCCACATGCAGGTACTGAACTACTCTCCAGCAGCCCGTGCGACTATCTCCTCAGGATACATCGTGTCCGTAATGGGAGTCGACTGCAGTATCCTCGCGTTCAGCGGTCAGCTTATACTGAGTCCCTTGGCCGGGTTTCTCACCATGCCTCTCAACATCTACATGATTACGCAACGCGTGGGAATCTTTCCGGGCATGAACATCGGGGCTGCGTTCATCGTAGCGGTCTTGGGCTTCTGGGTCGTTGTGGCTATGTACTACGCGTTCCAGGTAAGAGCCATCAGCAGTAGGCTGCACAAAACAATGGTACGCTTGTACCTATCCATGCTGTACTTGGGATCTGTAAAGTGTCATGTTATTATTTTTCCGGAACTATTGAGAAATAACACAAGTACGAGAATAAGCCTCACAGATGGGCATCATCGAGCACATTTTTGGGCGAGTCTGTCGTTCATAAATCCGTGGACAACTCCTTGGCAAATGTTTACGCGAGAGTGTAAGGACACCGAGTTACAAAAGAGTCGATGTCGGCGTTGTTATTGTTCTCCCTTGTTGCAACGCAAAATCAGAGCCAACATCCTGCCCCCGCAGGAAAAAGCCACAATTGAACTGCGCAACCGCACCACAGATGGCGCACAAGCCGTATAAATGCGTCTAGTATGCAATTTGCCATTCGGCTGAATACTAATGAACTGTGGTGTCACTACAAAAAAAAAAAAAAATTGCGGAATCAACAGGCGGTGCTAAAGGCGCTATCGCGTCTTCTCGTACGGCAAAGCTTGAGCATTGCCCCCTCCCCCCTAATTTTTATCGTCACACTGTGAGCGCATTGAACGATGAAATAACTATTCAAGTGCTGACCTATATTGGCTAAAATTTAAAGGTAAATCTCATATGACGCACATGGTTTCCTTGGAAGAATTTCAAAATGCTTTGGCGAAAAGTTTGGTTTGGTTTGGTTTGATTTATGAGGTTTAACGTCCCAAAGCGACTCAAGGTATGAAAGACGCTGTAGGGTAGGGATGCGAAAATCTCGACCACGTGGGGTTTTAACCTGCACTCACATCGTACAGCACACGGATGCCTTGCTTTTCGCGTCAATCGAAAGGTGCCTGCGTTGGCAGGGCGTGCCTTGGTTTGTTTTTCACGTGTATACCTGGTAAAGTTCTCAGGGACCAATAGCTTAATTAAAGCTGGTTTTTCCACGACCGCTTTTGTCACAGTGACCAATAAGCTTCTGCAGAAACTGAATCCTAGGAGATGCAAGGAAGGTGGGAAATAAAAAGAAATCAGACCAGCATTTCTGCCCTGCGCTCTGAGTGTGCTCCATTACACGAAGGATGCGGGGAATCTTTACGTAATACCGGCAGTGTTTTTCTCCGCGTGCACCGTTCGCCACATCTTGTCATCTGATCATGTTCGAAGGGAATGGTACTCCCGATTGCGTGAAGTGTCATACGACTCTGTTCAGGTAAAATGTGGCAGCCGAGTACGAAGTTCCCCTAATTTATTGGAAAGTATACATCTCTCGACGGGCCGTTTCATAAATGTTTCGAAAATCACCGTGAAGAAGAAAATGGCAAGATAAATTTCACATCTACTATAGTGCCTAGAAATATACTGCTTCTACAGTGCGGCATACGAGCGAAGCCTACAGGTGGAAGGCCATATTGACCTTTGCAATCAACACCAAAAGTACTAAGCAGAAGCTAGGTGGCACACGAGCTTGCCGATGCATTTGTCAGAAAGAAATGGGATCGTAGTGTGAGGTAAACAAGAATGAATACGTATCCAAAGTAACGAAGATTTCTGGATTCCCTGCAGCTAAAGCTGTGGATGTTTTAGGGTATAAAACGTCCCATATTAATTCAATTAAAATGCCTTCTGCAGTCTACTCTTGTGTTCTATTTGTGTACCTATTTTTGGTTCACCCAATTCCGTTTATATGTGATTCGATAACATGCTAACGATTAAACCTGAAACTTGAGCCCCTCCCATTCCTCCCTGCGCACAATTCACTGAAGATTAGACCATGTACATATGGTTTTGCAAAGTCATAGCATATTCGGGGCAGTTAGTTAGAAAATTGCACGTTTAAAGGTAAGTGTATATATTGTATTTTGTTGCTCCGGCCTGGCGAAACTTAATTCCTTAGCCTGTTTCTGCACCTGATCGCCTTCTGTTCTCTCCCTTCATGAATACACTTTTTACCACTTTTCTATTTCTTATAAATTATTCTGTGTGCGTTGAGTTGCTTTACAGAAAACACCTGGCTACCAGCAGGGCATCACACAAGTGTACAGTTTATTTCTAGAAGACATATAACTTGCTGTAGATTTTAAGAAAAATGTGGGGATTTTTTATTAGGCACGTATCCACAGACCTAGCAGCCTCTGACATAAAGTCAAGCAAGAAAGATTTATTTTCCGAACCCACGGATGCCTGAGACTGGACGAAAAACTCTGAATTCGTGGCACCGGGTTGATGTATTGGCATTCCATTGCTTTTCATCTACTTTCTAATCAATTATCTCCATGATTACATTATTATTTCACAATGATCAATCCTCACAAAAGCATCCCGCATACTTTCCTTTATGTCAAGGACTTTTTCTTCCGTTCTTATGCGCCTGGAGATTTTAAATACACGTTGAGTTTTGCGGAATATATTTGAATTCAACGTTCTATTCATTTACCGAGCGCAGAAACGCAGCATGAAGATGCGGGACGAGCGGCTCAAGAAGATGGTGGACCTGCTCACCTCCATCCGTACGGTGAAGATGTACGCCTGGGAACAGAGCCACCTCAATACCCTTAAGCGACTAAGGGAACGCGAGCAGAGGCTCGTGCTCAAGGTCAACCTCATCAACGGCTGCGTCGACGCAGTGTATAGTGGGCTCAGCTCTGTGGTGAGACAACCATCATTTGTTTTGTCCGCACTGAAGCATAATGCGTCTATCATCAACACGTAACGTGAAGAAAACGTGCACGTTTTAAGGCGAAATACTTTATTGCCTCATCGTTGTCATCAGCAAAAGTGTCACGCTTTTGTGGCGGCTCTGATTGATCGAGACGGGATGACGTCATGGAGGTCTCGACCAATCACAGAGCACCCCGACAGTATACACGAATGTGTGCCCTATATGGTCATATGCCGATCAATGGTTAATTACTAATTATGACTAATAATTATACATTTTATTGCTAACTACCAACTGCTAATTATTTGCTATTTATATAATTACCAATTGCTTACTACTAATTACTTACTAAGTAATAAATATTGCCTACCTATATTAAAATACTAATTAGTAACAGTTGCCTAATTAATTATTACTTACTAATTCATGCTGCGCACTTGATAAAACCGACCATACAACAGTAAACGTAAAACTACGCAGATATAAGGAGCTCGATCTCTTCGCCGCGGAGCAGTTCACTGAATAAATGCACTCTTACAACGTGAGAGTACGTAGTCGCTCGCTTTACTCGTAGCAGCATTCATCGGTACATGCGCAACACTCGTGTAGCAGAATGCAGCACTCAGGCTTTCGCCTTTCATCACTTTAGTCGCCAATGTGTCCTCGAATTGTTTTCACGTTAGCTAGTTGTAATGATTTGAGTTTCTGGCTTCGCATTTGAGCTGTGCCGAAAATTATGGCGGACGTTTATGCTTCGCCGATAAGGGTACGACGCGGTAGAATAGCTGAACCCCTGACATATAAAATCCTGCTTTAACCAAGCCGTATGACCGTGCCTGCATAGCCTAAATGTAGACTCGGCATACAAAAGCCCTGGAAGGTTGATTCTTGTTCCATCTTTCCCCGTCAAATGAGTGGCCCGAAATGGCCACAGCTTCACCCAACTTTATACTGTCACGTGGTCTCGCTACGTCACATAAATAATCGAAGAAACAGTTCTCTACCATGGAAGATGCCAGCTAACGCCTCCTGCAACTATCATGCTCGAGATTTTTTCACTCACAACTCCGACGCCGCCAGCAGGGCTGAAATTTCCCAGTAGCGGGACCTTTAACGCTATCTCGCTAAATGTTTGCCTTCTTAATTGGTGCCATGCAGCAATTAAATGTGCTCACCCCGCAGGGGGTACCTGTTAAAGCAGGTGTTTGTGTGTTTTGTGCGACACCACGGACCCCGAGCACCGAGGTTTAGTCATGCCTTACATCACCGTGGATTGGGAGAAGGGGATCCTGGTGCTTGAGCCGATGCCGAGGTTTTGGACCTTTAAGGCCCCTCGGCGGAGGCAACACACCACTTTGGCCCACACTTCCCATAGACGGCACCTCCGGGCTGACCCACCCGGTGGAAATCGGCAGTCGCCTTTTCTTGTCCTCCCCTCCATCGTTTACTTTCCTATCTTCTTTCTTACAACTGTAATGTCTCCTCCTTTCTTCTCAAATTTTTCCTTTCCCAGGCGGCAAGGGTTAACCTTGTGTGGCTAAGCACCATGCGTTACGCCATATTCGGCTATAGTCAGGGTGTACGGCTGGTGTTGGCAGGACTGCACTGCATTGCAGGTTCCCGTCACGTCCTCTTGTTTGGCTTCATGGTAGGTGGCCGCTACCCTGGCCGAACACCAAAATTGCTTTTATGGCTACTAACTCTTCGAAAACCGATCGCCCCGTCAAACGGAGGCGGACTTTGGTCACTGCAAATTTCCTTGGAAACCCAAAGAACTAGCTATGCCAAATTTCACGTAATTCACTCCGAAGTCGAAGAAAAACCAGCCGAACCCTCTTACCATACCTAGTGTCCAAATGCTTAACAAATGCCCTAGGCTCAAAGCAGAAAGTGAGCAAAATAGCAAATTAAGACATGCTGCTCGCGCGCAGCCATGCAGACCAACAAGAGAAACTTGCAACATCAAATACCTTGGGGGTATCTCTGTTACCGTAACTGCACACAGATCTTTGAACACCGTTCGTGATGTAATATCAGACTATGACTTACTACATCTCACTGAAGAAGAAATGCTATAAGGCCTCACTGACCAAACTGTAGTTAACTTTCACAGAATTAAACTCTGAAAGGTCAACAGAAAAATCGCTTCAAAGCATTCTTGACTTTCAATACCATTACAGTGCCAGGGACAATATAAGTGGGATACCTAAAAATCAAAGTCCTGCCATACAAACCAAATGCCCGAAGATGCTTCGACCACCGGAAATATGGTCATGGGTCCCAGAAAAGCCGAGGATAGAAACCTTGTGCAAAATGTGCTGCGGAACACACTGCTGAAAACTGTGATGCTCCCGTGCCACACTGCGCCAACTGTGAAGGAGAACATCCATCGTATTCAAGATCTTGTCTAATCTGGAAGAAAGAAAAAGAAATTATCACAATCAAGACAAAAAAAAAACATATCATACACTGAGTCAAGACAACGGCTGGCAAAAAAGCAATACATTTGTCTTCACCGCAAAGACACAATATGCGGATATGGCGCGCAGGGGCGAAGCTTCTGACGACCGCAACCTGGCACCTACCGAGACGTCTTCGGACTCTGTGGCAGGACCATCCAAGCCGCCTCAGGCAGAGGCCGCCAAGGCTGCTCTGCGAGCTCCAAAGGAGGTTTTGCCGACCTCTGAGTCGGGAACTCGTCAGGTTCCCCCTTCCAGAGGGAGACCTCAAGCTCGTTCGTCCGTGGCATCACCGCGGGCTTCCAGTACCTCCAGTGAGGTGATGGACGTCACCCCCAACACAACTGCGTTGCAGGGCGGCGAAACTCGTTAGGAAAAAAAACAAGGGTAATTCCACCTGAAACTAAACTTTAAATCTGCAACACACCACAGTATGGCTTACATAATACAATAGAATTGTAGAGGTTTACTTAGAAATTATACAGACATCACAGATATACTTACATCAATGGCACCGACATCGTTATGCCTCCAGGAAACTAACCTTGGCTCACATAACGCAAACATATTTAAGAAATATAAAACCTTCCGAACAGATCGAGAACAGGCCAACAGACTCTCAGGAGGCGTCGCAATCATAACACAAAGTCACGTTCCTGCAACAGAAATACCATTGAAAAAAAGTCCGAAGCAGTGGCCATTACCATAAGCAGCCAGAAAACAATTACAACATGTTCTGTATACTTACCACCACACCAAACCAAACTTCCGGCATTACTGTACAGTCAGTGACTTAGAGAAACTTAACAACTACCGGAGCCGTTCGTGGTTGCTGGATATTTTAACGGGCATTCCTCCTTTTGGGGAAGTGAACATAATGACACAAGAAGTCAACTATTAGAGGCTTTTATATTATCAAACAACATATATCTCTTAAACATAGGAAACCCCACTTACTACTGCCCCTGCTCGGGCAAATTTACCTGTCTAGATGTAGCCTTTTCATCACCTTCCCTTTTTACTGATTTTAACTGGGATGTTTTAGACGACCCTGAGGGTAGTGACCATTTACTCATTTTAAAATTATCATCCTCTACATCCATTATCTCAACAAGGCCACAGCGTTGGAAGCTTCACCTCGCTGATTGATCAGCTTTTAAAGCAAATGCCACATAGAAAAGCAGTACTCCGAAGAATTAAGAATAGAAATAAATGAAAAGTTTTCTACATGCATTATATCAGCAGCTTTAGTAGCTGTTCTACAAACATCCCAACACGCAAGGAAAAAGCACTAGATATGGTGTACGGAGGAGTACATAGCACAAAAAAAAGAAACAGAACAAAGCGTGGGGCATCCTCCGTCGAATCCCAACTGCAGATAACTTGATCACCTTTAAAAAGGCAAGAGCCAGAGCGCGGTATGTGCTGCGAAATGCCGAGAAAACCTCGTGGCGTAATTATAAAACAACCATTAACTGCTTAATCCCTGCAAAGAAAATATGGGATGAGGTCCAAAATTTCCCCGGCAATTATACCCCATTCACGTTTCCAATGTTGACGACACCCGGAACACAAACAATACTCGAAGAACCGGCGAACATTTTGAGCGAACTTTTCTCTAACGTTTAGAGCTCTTCAAACTATACATACACATTACAAAAACACAAGGCAATAACGGGGAGGCAAAAACTTCTTTTTCGTACAGGCACAAATGAAGAATACAACAGGCCAATCACATTACAAGAACTAAATCATTACAAAAACACAAGGCAATAACGGGGAGACAAAAACTTCTTTTTCGTACAGGCACAAATGAAGAATACAACAGGCCAATCACATTACAAGAACTAAATGCAGTTTTATCACGTGGTAAACAAACAGCACCATGCCCAGACAACATACATTATGCTATGCTTGCGCACCTCTCTGAAGCTGCCATAGAGGCCCGGTTGAAATGTTTTAATAAAATTTGGAAACTGAAATAATTCCTGAGGCGTGGAAAATAGCAGTAATAGTACCATTTTTTAATGCGCAAAGCCCCCTACGAAACCAGTTACAGACTAATAGCCCTAACCAGCTGTATCGCAAAATCTTTCAAAAGTATAATAAACATCCGACTTACTGTTGTTCTCCAGTTCCGGGAACTACTATTCATTAGTGCGGGTTTAAAAAGTCTTCTACAACTGATCACCTGGTCCACCTTGAAAACACAGTCGGGAAGCGTTCATCCACAAACAGCATTGTATCGGGGTCTTCTTCGACCTGGAGAAGTCCTACGATACAAAGTGGAGGTTTGGCATCCTGCGTGACTTAGCCGTACAAGTCCGCTTAGGCTAACAACTAGCTTCGTGCAGGAAAACGGCGTTCCCCAGGGCTGTGTCTTAAGCACCACACTCTTCATAATGAAGATAAATTCCTTAGCAAAAGTGATCCCAAGGTCCATAATGTATTCCCTTTATGTAGACGATGTCCAAATAGCAAACACGTCTTCCTACTTGTCAATTTGCGAGACAAATACAAATCACTATAAACAAAATGTCGGCGTGGGCAGACAAAAAATAGATTCAAGTTCCCTCCACAAAAAACAGCAGCTGTTTTATTCTCGTTGAGACGAGGAATGCAAAGCGACCCTACACTTCACCTTAACCGGAATTCAGTACCTATTTAACAAGAACATAAATGGTTAGGTGTCACCTTTGACAAAAAACCAACCTTTCTCCAACACATAAACAACTTAAAGAAAAAAAAAAGACATCCCAAGCCCTTAATGCGATGAAACTACTCTCACGAAAACACTGGGGTCTGATAGGGCAAGCCTTTTACATATCTACCGTTCACTAATACGATCTATGTTACACTATACGGCTCGGCCAGGCCATCCTACCTAAAACGGCTAGATCCAGTTCATATTTTCGGTTTACGCTTATCATCCGGTGCTTATAGAACTTCTCCGTGTGCTGTTCAATAAAGACGACTAACACATTGCCAGAGGCTTTTTCTTCTTTTTAATTTACAGTGACCTCTTCATAAAAAAGATGACTCCGTACCAGTGTCCCAATGCTAAGCCGCCAAGCAAAACCATACCAAACTATGCCAAACAGCTCTTCCACACACCTTAATTAGTTTATGCAGATTTTTTCACAGATACAAATTCAATGATATTATGTCTAGCCACTGTGGCGGAGAAAACATTGCTAGTGGTTTAGCTACGGTTAAACCAAGTGTGTACGCGATACCTTCATTCGCATCGCTCTACTCGGGCTCCATGCTGCAGCAATGGGCTGGCGCGCTGCACGCTCCTCCAAGTACTGTCACAATATGACGTCAATTATCACATGACACCGGACCATATGCCCAAGTTATCGTTCACCGCTTGGACCTTTGGCCTTGACCTTTGTTACTATGGGGTACGACACCATAACGACACTACAAATGTTTCGGGGTTTGGGCTCTGATTCACTTGAAGGCCATATTCCTGTACACGGAGACCTTGGCTTTACATTGCGTAGTAAAGCTGGCGCTTCGAAAGGTTTCAAAACACAAATATATTTCATCGTCAGGAAGCCCTCAAAGAACTGATTCTTGCTTTGCGCAGCTCATCATAATCATGTACGGGACGCTTGCCCTTGTCGATCCAACGCGGCTTCTCTCAGCATCCGAGGCGTTCTGCAGCGTCTACCTGCTTTCCCTCGTCGAAAGCTTTTGTGCCACCCTCACCATGGCTATGAGGGTTGGGAACGCGGTAAGTGCCTGTCTTGCATTCCTGTACTTTTGCTCTTAATGCAGTATAAAAATACTCGCTCGAGATAACAGCGAGATGCATGCTGGGCCATCATAAACATCTCTTGAAACCTAGAGCGAGCCATGGATGCGTTCTCTGCCACCAGTGCTGAATAATAATTAGTTCACAGGAAATGAAAGGCGTAGTATCTGTTATACTTGATCTCTAGACAGGCGAACCGTGTCGTAAGGGAAGAAAAGGTGGTAGTGAAAGCGGAAATAACGAAATGGGTGCCGTAGAAGAGGGCTCGGGAATAATTTCGGCCACCTGGAGATCTTTAATGTGCACTGATATCGCACAGCACACGGACGCCTCTTCGTTTCGCCTCCATCGAAACGTTGCCGCCGGCGGAAGGAATAGAACCGGGGTACTGTGGCCCAGTGGTCGGGCACCTAAATCACTGCACCACCACGGCAAGGCATCGGGAAGTGTTGAAGCAAACGTAATTGAGAAAATATTCCTTCATGGCTTTAAGAGGCATCACTACAGTAGCCGCCAATCACCTAGTCATGCGGTAGCAGGACCACCGTTTAGCAATTCAGACACCACACAGATTGCGAACGAAGCGATCGCACTAGATGCAACATACATCGAAACTACATGCGTCGATACCGACTCCAAAACCGCGTGCACACACAACATGCGATGCAAGGTATCGCCTTTGCCCTGTAAAATATTATCCCAAGCCAGACACCAGGCCTCAGATAATAAGGTAATATGGGTACCTAGTCTTCAAGGACCAAGAGAAACAAGTGTCTGCACACCGCAGCCCAAGCATTCCTCTCTCGGAATCCCTCATCACTAGTGTCGCATGACTGCTCCCTATCTCACAATACATATCGCAAGATACCCCAAGACGTCCGCTTAGCTAGGCAAACATTTCTGGAACCTGCAAAAGTAGTGGATTAATCAGAAGGGGTGTCACCGAGGCATTTGTAAACTGTTCTCCAATCCAACATCCCATGTAGCCCGTACGCAATTAGCTCAGATTCTTCTGAAGCTGAAAGCGCGTTTTGCGGCCTGAATACAGACCTTCATCATGAGGAATGGGCTTGCGAAGAAAGCCAAGTCCTATACCCCGCTAATAAAACCCAAACGTGTGCTGATCGGGGGGGGGGGGGGGGGGGGGGGCGGCCCTTTCGAGGTCCGGCCTCGCGGCACAGATATTCTTGACTGCGATAGCTCAGGCAGCCACTTCAGCCTAATGCGTCCAGCGCTACTGATCCGAGCATCCCCGTCCCAAACCTGTAAAGATTTTTTTTTCCTGAATAAATGTTTTATACCATTACCTATACCATACTTATGCTGTAGCAAGCTAAAAAACAAACTGTTTTCAGCACCTTTCTAATTTGTGAAGACAGAACATTTTCCGCTATCTATGAACCTGGAAGACAATATATTTAAAATTAAGAAATCTTCATTTTGTAAAAATGTGAGTTTCCGACCGCAGTAAGACGGCGAATCTGGGCCGCATCCTGTGCCCGGTCATGATACTTTGATCAATTTCATTCTTTTTGTTGACATTTGTGATTGTCTCAGTAGCCGATACGGGAGCTAACAAAGATCTTTAGCGCAGAAAAGCGTACCAGCGCCTCGTACACAAGTCTACCGGGCGCTGGCTGCGATGCACAGCGCAGAGCCCCACCTAACCCCACCCGGCCCTTTCACTGCCCGTACGTAGATGACTCACATTAAAGCGGTATACGTATACGCGAGGACTTCAGCGCTATGCAGAAAGTCTCTATTGATGAAGAAGGAACTCTGGACTCAAGAGAGCAAGACGAGTAAGAAAAAAAAGAAAGAAATGTTTTATAGGCCCGGAAAATACAAGCCCTGAAATCACATTATGGATGTTTACTTCTTAGCGTGCAGAAATGCCACTTTCTTGTATTTGTGCACTCTGTCAAAAATATTAGGAGAGTTAAGACATGCCTTTCTTCGTTTTGCTAGGTAGTCCAATATTATATCACTACAGCTTTATTCCAGCTAATGAAAACATCGCTCTCTATTGATTACCTGGAATAAAGTGGCTTATTGCGCTCGTTTAGCGGTCTGCGATAAAGACACGTAGAACGATGTCATACGGGCAGTCTGAAAAACAAATTAATCTATTTTGTTGAATACCTTGTCAATATAATATTTAAAAAAATAAATTGCATGAATGGCTGCACAGCGCATTTATGGAAGGGGAAACTGCAGTGCGATGTGTCTTCCTTCTGTAGAAAACAAAATATGCAGAATATGTTTCGCAACCGAGCACTTCGACAATTTTATTAAATGAGGTGCAGAAGAGCAAGTTCTTGAACTAGTTGGTGTATCTTGAAATGAAACAAAATAGTAGTACCAGCAAATGAAAAAGACGCGTACACAAGATGAGACGTCCGTCGTCCGTGTCTAACTTATCTTGTGCACGCGTCTTATGCATTTTCCTTTATTCCCATTTTATTAATGCGAACGCGTGCTTCATATGTTCACAGATTTCTGTCCGCAGACCGCGTCAGCAGGCCGCGTCAGCAAAATCGTGTCTGCAGCAGTTGTGAGTAATTGAGAAGTGGTAGACGTTATTAAGTATTGTCAATCGATAGAGAGTGACGTAATGTTGTTGCCGAAAACATAATTAGGCCAATAAATTAATTAGGTAACAGGCAAAAATGTAAATGTAAAGGCGAAAATGGTCTCATCAGTCAATGCTTGGCGTCACAGTTGAATGTATCAAATACTAAAATAGTAATGAAATTAGTCAATTAAGGAAGGGATTGGCGCGCAATTCAAAGCTACCAAACACTAACGTAGTAAATTAAGGCAATCAATTAGAGTGAAATCAAGGATGTGACGTCACGCCACCGGAAGTAGAGCCGCAAAAGGGCATAGGAAGGGATTGGCGCTCAATTTGAAAGCACCGAATACTAAAATTGGCGAACAAGACGGGAATTAAGCGACCTGCAGCAACCATGAAGCAACCAGCAGCAGCATCCCTTGCTTTCGCAATACTCCACTCCAATGCAGATTCTGCAGCGCTCTTTAATTTTTGATTTCAGTTTTATCAAAGCATATTTTTTTTTACTTTGATTGTAAGGCTGATTGGCGATTGGGTAGTTTTTAGTAACTTCAGGCAAGCTCATTAAAGGAACCTTCCGGCGGGCATTGGCGTTGCCTTGGCGAATGCAGAGAGTTGTGGAACGGTTACAGATAGCATCTTTTCTCACTGCTCTCTGTTGAATTCTTGCCCAACAGCGGAGGCGTAATCCCAGATTTAGGATTATGTGGCATATCCTACCGCCAGGCACATGAACAGAGACAAGTTCGTATAAAGGTTAATCTATGCATAAAACAGCTCCGTAGGCACAGCATGAGGGCCTGGAGCAAAATATTAGTTGCCCCACCGAAAAGCGAAACGTTACGGCGCATCCTTGTGAAAGATTATACCACGTACCCCAATTTGTAACGAGCGTTCATTGTTTTCTTACCGTTGTTTATGAGGACGGTGATGTGATAAAAACATGTCATCCAAATAACAAACATTCCGAATCGAAAAGAGTTTGCGGTTAGACCGTGGTCGGATCAGGCCTTGATGAACATTTGCATCTGTTGCTTTTGGGCTTATATACTTCAGAAACATGGATCGTCGAAATTTTTTGGGACCCTTCGCTACAAAACAACAACTACTTTTTCCCTTCGGCCGCGCTCAGCAGCAGTCCGCTTTGCTTCACATTATCCCGCACGCTTTGCACTTCGCCCCATCCCCGGAAGTAAACGACTGCCCTGGCTGGCGACAAATAACGCACCGCGATGGTTACTTCTTTCGTAAGACAGCGGCGGTCATATCGCCTTGTTTAAGTTCATAACCAACCCTGTCGATGTATGCGATGATTAACTCAGACTGTCACATTAGGAGGACTAAGCGCTCAAATTGCCTTTAAACGTGGCCTCTAAAGCGTTTTATTCGATGTAGAAATGATTGAATATAGCCAGGACAATAATTTCCATCCATACTAATCTAGAGATTGAAGTGTACTGCAGGTAAGAGCAGCAAAATGATTCGTGTTCAACAATTCCGGCTGGTGCATGCCGGAGTTTCGCCTTATACATCTTTGCAAAGAAATAAACATCTGCATAGCTTCTTTTTAACGCTTTGGTAATCGAAGAAACTTTCCACTGTCAGGTGAGACAGATATTGATGAAGATAATAATAATAAAAGTCGATCTTTATTTGACGCGAGCAGGGACAAACATGTAATCTTGACACTGCAGCACAAATAAGAATAACAAACGCACAGCAGAACTTCACATACAGAGATGAGAGACAAAAGAGCGAAATAACACAAAAAGTGAAATATAGATTGAACAATAACAAAACCGATACATTCAACCCGCAAATGCGCGTATTACTCGATCATTCCATAGCGAAAAGGTCTAGGATTTCACGTGCGAAACCAACGTGCTCAAGAACCCTTTTTCTTTCCCAAGACGACACGAAACTGGAAAGCACTGGATGCCCTAACTGTTGAATGCTCCGCTCTTGATGGGTTCACAGACGCACTCCTGCGTAAAAATGAAAACGTATTGCAATCTGCTGTGAACCTGTTGTTGTACCCTATGTCCACCATTTACACCCTTGACACATTTTTTCCCGATCACAATGCAGCGTTGTAAAAGGAACCATGCGAAATTCGCTTGGTCCATTATTTAGCAGCAAGAAAGACGCAGACGTTAACACACTTGATTGCACTTTCTTGCCATATGTACAGGTTCTCTTTGGTCATGGCCATTCACTCCAGTCCAAGACCTTGCATAAGGTTGGCAGTACATGTAAAATAAATAAATAAAGCTGCGTAGACATTGAGAGCGGTGAGGAACATATCTTATAGAAGAAATCACAAAAAAGCGATCAACAGAGAAAAGACAGAAATTGTAGTTGAATATAATAATACAGAATTATACAGAACATAATCAACCGTGTCAAGAGCCAACGAATATGTATTCCCTAAAATACAAGCTAGAAATACAGTGAAATGCAATGCACGAAACAAAAATTGAACGGGAACAAAAAAGTACAAATGCACAGCTTAAAGTCCTAATATACATAAAAACAGTTTAAAAAAGGTAAGAATGAGTTGAGGAGACAATATACAAAATTAAAAAGGAGCAAAAGCACAAGCGAATAAGAAGACTTCTGTGTAAGAAGAGACAACCACCACGGCTGCAGCTGCGTTCGATTATGCTCGTATAGAGCGGCATCCACATAGACAGTTTTCGGACTGCGTTCTACTGCACGCTTAATTCACTCGGGCGTGTCTTGAAATCAGGAGAGTCTTCAAATGGTCTTAATCCCCTCGTGCTCTACTGCGAAACTCACAGTAGGATACACTCAAGGATCTCAGAGCGCATAATGCGGCCATGAAGGAATTTTTAGAAGCAAAGGATCTCTGCCTTGATACGATGGCAGTTAGGAGAACGAAGCTACAGCGGGCTACTCCTGGTGGAGCGAGAAGTGGAAGTTGTGCAGGAGAGGCGATTTTAAAATATGCTTAAAAACTTATGATGTACTCAGTAGACATTATCAAAATTCGATTTGCAAGTACCATACCAAACAACAGACGCATACTCCAAAAGCGGCAAGCATATGGACAAGTAAATCCTTAAGAAAGCAAGGAGGGCACAAAACTCTCTCGAAGGCCTGAAAATAAATCCGAGTGCGTGCATAGCTCAGAAAGCAATAATAATAATAATAATAATAAAGAGAGCGCTGGTGGCTCGGTGCATGGGTGAATAGGGGTGTGACGTCGTGCATCAGATTATCGGTGCAAGCTTCCGGCAGTGGCAACTTCTTTCAGCCGTCTTCCCTTAGTCTTTCTTCTTTTGCCACCTGCGTCGTCGCTACGAAGTGACACTATATTCTTGTTGCAAATATGCTTACACCCCATACACGTGAATGGTTTTATCAGCTAATTTTGTGCGCATTCGTTAGGTGCGGGACGGATCTTTTATGCTGTCCTTATAGCGAATGACATCTCTGCGGTGCCTTCACGAAACGTTATTCTTCAAAAACAAGTGTTACAGAGGAATCAATCCTATACTGGTTATAAAAGCGAATTTTTTTTAGGCTTCCGAATAAACTAATCTAAAACCATCAGGGAGCTTTCAGGTTGAGCAGAAAAGTCATCTTGTTAATCAGTCGTAGGTCATGGTACTCGCTACAAGGTCTATTTTAGGCGACTAGAATTGTTTCTTCTCATATTTCGTTTTGCACGAACGATGTGGGAAGGAACATGCTAATTTGTTTGGTGACACCTGAGCCCATATGGTAAGCCAGGAAAGTGTGACTGGGGCAGACACTGCGAATGGTTTTTAATGAGCAACCTTTGAGAAAGATTCCAGCCCAGAAAATAAAAATAATAATGAATTTATTTCAATCATTAACAGTAAACATGATTGTCGGTAAGAAAAACCAGCAACAGAGGTTGAGTGAGTGTGAACATGTGTAGACATATTTGAAAACCGTGAGGTTTCAAAATCTGTATTGTACAGTTTTATATAACTCCTTTGCAATGTTTCCGCAGTTCAAGCTTTTGACTGCTTTCACCCTAAACAACTGTGCGTCAACGACATGATTTTGTTTTATTCACAAAGAGAGGCTGATGTGACGGACATTTAAGCTATGCAGGAGCCGGTGCTAAGGTCGATTACTTCACTAGTGTGGAATTTGCCCTCAGCCCCGTATTCATAGCCCTGTGCCTCTTCCCGCAGACCTTCATTGCACTGAACCGAGTACTCACACTTTGCACCGGCGAGGAAATATCGGACGACCAAAAATTAATAACGGACTCGTGCGTTCAAAAAGGTATGCTGGTTTTTCGTTTTCTAAGCACTGAATACGTTTATATATCGCTCAAAGAAGGTGTCACATTCCAAGTTGAGGTTTACCAGGGATGAACACATCTATATTTCACCTCAATCAGACAGTCAACATTACTGTTGTTTCGTTTTGAAAAACCAGAGAGGAAGGGAAGAAAACAGTTTCCGAGAACACTGCAGAATCAGCACTGGAGAAACGTGTAAGCCTGAGCGTTGCTGTATGTCTGGGAGATGTGTCAGCGGGATCCCACGAGTGACAGATACTGCTCCTTTTCTTTCTTTTAAACTAATTATAGAACGCCGGTGCACTCGATGCGTTAAACGGAACGGTGGTTGTGTTCGGCAAGGAGCGCGCGATGTACCGTGTGCAGCAGCAAAGGTCAGGATTTCGCATTTCTTCACTGCTAATTCTGCAGTGATCTCTGCATTTGTCAGACTGAAGTCGGTTTATTATCTCTCTTTAAACCCTTTCTAACCATTACCACCCATTTGTGCAAGCAAATCATGCCCTTTCCGCTTGTTAACGTTCAAACATGTCAAATTGTCCGCCATCGGAAGTCAAGTACCACGTGATTTCATTTGGATGTCGCTATTACCCCTCCCGGCTATTTGGACTTCTGACTGACTTAACTGGTTTTAATTAATGACCAAATTAACCAACATGCGCCAATTCTTTTAACCAGCGAGATTTTTTCATCCTCTATCTAAAGCAAGCATTCGTTTTCTCATAAATCTTTTCGTTCGAACGTAAAAGTGATGACAAATTCTGCGGACACGAAAATGTCGACAGCCATACAATGCTTACGCATTAAAATCGATCACGCCCACTTCCCAAGCCTCACCAGCCTTGAAGTAGTTTAGTTCTGTGACACTTAAATTGGTCACATATAGCGCACATACTGGTAATTTCCATATACAAAACTAGTCATTTGGTTTGTACTTGCAGATTTAATGGCTTGTCACTAGTGTAAAAACACTAAAATGACGTCAGTGGCAGCTGAAAGGCTGTGTTTGCATGTCATGGCTAAGCTGTAAGAGTTTTTTAATTTAGGTAAATCGAAATTTCGAGTGCCAACAAAATTGCTATTTTGTTCTTAATGTTTCCCTCTGTTTAGGTGCTTTCTATGGTCGAGTGAACTTTTTTAACTTTGGAGATAGTCAATTAAAGGCTTTGAACATGATTTGGTTCATGGGGTTTAACAACCCCAAAGTGACAGGCTATGAGAGAAGCCGTAGTTGAGGACTGCGGAAATTCCGACCTCTTGAGTTTTTTTAACGGGCACTGGTGTCGCACAGCAAACGGGCGCCTAGGTTTCCTCCTTCGTCAAAAAGCGGCCACCGCAGCCTGGATTCGATCCTGCATCCTTGGAAACAGCAGTTGAGCGCCCTAACCCCGGCACCACCACAATACATAAAACCATGAGCTGTCGTGGTCAAAGAAGTAGGATTTTTACCCAGCACGGAACATATCTGGTATCTTGAGAAAATTAAAAGTCATCTTTACAGGCAATATCTTTTACGATGTGTCTGATATTGTTGGAGTGTGCATGTGGAGTTGCAGAAATAAAATAGGATGTAGAACATCACAGGAACAGTATGCAGACCGTAAAAGGAGATTTTATGAGCATGTAATTCTGGTTACTGTTTTCTATGACATTCTCCACGTAAACACCAAGGAAATCCCTAGTGATCTACAATACATATTCCCACCTTGAAAGAACAGACACTCAGACACTCACTAAATAGTTATTCGTGCCTCAGTAGCACACGTCTATATAATCCACGTTAACGCTCATCTGCGCTGACATTCTTAAGAATTAAAAAAACATTCTACATAAGCGGTCCCTTTTGGTTCTAGTAGACAGACGATGCTGCATGTCCTTGCACTGTGCAGTATTGCTCACGTTCCAGCCTTGATTATAGTCACGCGGATAAGTTGGTAATAGGGCTAGCGTACGTAAATAGAACTTTGGATCCAAGCGAAATTGAAAACTATTTGCAAGCGAGCTTTTTCACTCAGGATGTCTTTCAACATTGCCTATACGTACAACGTTGTCTGTTCACACTCCTTGTTTCCCGTGCGCATTGTTATCCCGACCACGCTCCGGAAACGGAATGCGGCCGAGCTATCGAAATCGATGATGTAGCAAAAAAGGACATGTGTCGAGTTGGATCTCAATGCACTCAGTGTGGACTGATATAGAGGAGTGTAGGGTCGAGTGATTTGGCGCACAGTGGAAAGAATATTCTCCAAGGGAACACAGGATTGCACTGTTTCTTTCATCAAGTCACTTTATTTCGGTGATGTTCACGTTGTCCGTTTTATCTTTTAACAAAGAACACATGATAACTTAATTGGAAATGCAGAAAAATACCCAACCAAAGATAGGATTCACGTAGCACGTTTATTTATTACCAAATACTGTAGGCTGCAGCGCTGCCCAAGCAGGAGAAGGAAACAATCACGTTTGTTCTGATAACAATGCACCAAGGACATTTTAATTGGAGCCTTCAACGATGAAATAGATTCTAACCCATCCGCTGAAGTGTTTGAGAGGAAAATTTGAGTTCGGATGAAGTTTGGTCCTGTCGAAATATGAGCGTACTACTTTGCAGTGATTCCGTCCATCGGATCACTGAGGTGCAGCAAAATATAAGCTTCACTTGAAAAACCAGATTTTTTTAAGTAGAGCATATTAAAAAATTTCAGCCTAGAGACCTGACAGCGTACTTAAGGGGTTCCAAGTTGAGCTGGCTTGGCATGTTAGTGACCGAACATGCACGGTAATAAAAAAAAAACATTCTGGTAGCAGAAAGACGATAGTTGCGCTATAGCTTAAAACTGCCCTTATTTAGAGTACGAGCCCTATACTATCGAGTCATACTCGAGCATCGGTCTGACTAGAGAGTGGCATCCATTCAACTTGACATCAAGAGTTGTGCATTTTAAATTTCTGCTAACAAAATGTTCATTAAACGCCTTCGCCGAAATGTTGTCAGGGCGGGTGTCCCATTTGAGGTTGTCTCCTATAGTTATTTCTTACAATTTAAGAGCTGGAACAGAATTAACTGGTCCCTCATTTAATAGCTGTAACCAAGTGGCTTTTTCTTTCTTTTTCCTGATAGATTCAGCCAATGCAAAATTTATCTTCGTACCGCTCTCCTAACAGCAGTTCGCATGTTAAAAAGTGTTTTCATTGAAACCATTTTGTTGAGAACCGCTGTCTACACAACACTGTACAAGACGCAATCGTTGTCAGACTTCACTCTCACACTTTATCGACGTTTTCGGCAATGGTGTTAGATTAAAATGATAAACTGCTTAGCACAGATCTATAAGACCCTCCAGATAGACCTATGTAATATTTATAGGTGTGTACTAATAGTCGATTTTGACACATCAGTGTCATACTATCTTTGCTTGCTGTGTGTCCGTCTCTTTCGTCCTTTTACTTTCAAATTCATATAGTGTCCATGTAACACGTGCAAAAGAAAAAAGAGGGAGACGTTTCGGGGACAGTACTCGGTATTTTGAGTTGTATGCTTTGGTATTATTTAAAATGTCTTGCGAAAGCTATCCCACAACAGAGAAAGGCGTTTTCCTGCAGGTGAAGTATTCCTGCAGGACTGCACCTTCGCAAGAAAAGCCAATGAAGAGTGCCCGCCGGCCCTGAAGGGCATCAACCTGAGTGTTTCTCCAGGCTCCCTAGTTGCCATCGTGGGATTTGTAGGGAGCGGCAAGTCAACCCTTCTCTCCGCCATCTTGGGAGACTTGCACTGCGTCGAAGGAACCATGCGCATCAGTGTGAGTACGCCCAAGGGGGCTGAGGCCAACCGAGTAGTTTCCCAGAGTAAACAATTGTAACTGCTGTAAAAATTAAGTTGGTTGGATGAGTTTGGGAAGGTCCCTGATACAAGTTCCTTCGATGTTGGTAGAACACTAGGTTGATCAAAGAAATGTGGGAAGTTTTTTTTTTTTTTTTGCCTTGCACTGGCGTATGTAGGCCAACGACCATGATCATACGCGATGTTGACATATTGCTCGATCAGAGCTAGTCTACGAGTGTAAAATAGAGCGACCTTGAGCCCAAATCAGGCGGTACCAAGGAGTTTAATCATTGATAAAAAGGATGATGTTCCAAGGGCGCATGACAGCGCCTTGCGCCTATTGATCAGAGGGGTGCGCGACCTTGTCAGAATACGTGATATGGCTGAGTAGGCAGGTGCTCAAGGTGTTGGGGGCTAACAAGGTCAACTGGCCGCCGGATGTGAAGTAGTGATGTCACGTAATATGACGAAGTTTGCGGGTAAGGCAGAAGCTAGCAGGCAAGGCGCGGTGGACGCGTAACGAGCTCAACAGCGATAGCTGTAAGTTGAGTCCACATCGACCTATACGTGCTAAAAAGCTTTCAAAAATAACAGTTAACCAAAAACAAAGATCACGTAGGGCTGCACTGCCAGAATACTGTAGCAGCAGCTTTGCCTATAACGCTATCGCACTCCGGTTTTATGACGTCTGTAACATTTTCAGTAATTTGAAGTGTTTTAAAATAGTTTTCTTGTATGTGATGTATCCAAAAAGTCACACTGTTAACGCGTAGGATTGGAAAGCAAATTCAAGGCTAATCTAACTTCGCTGCAATGCCCAGGGCAGCATCGGCTATGTGCCGCAAGCGGCCACTGTATTCAACGCCACACTTCGGGACAACATCCTGTTTGGGAAGCCGTACGATCCAAAGTTGTACAGGCGCGTGCTGGAAGCATGCGAGCTCATTATGGACATCAACACGTTTCCAGGTGGCGACCTCACCGAGATAGGAGAGAAGGTTTGTTGATATTTTCTATCATTTACTTCGCCAGTGCGCCGTGTGGTAGAGGTGCACGACAATAGACATCCAGAGGGCCATAGACGTCCGACGGATGACCAGCGGAGGTCCGTTTTCGGAGGTTCGGACGTTATGTTATCCGGTTATGTTCGACATACGTACAGCGGACAACCATCGAACTATCGTTTGTGCATCCGGATCGCATCTCACGGACGTCCGACGGACAGCCGGAGGCGACATTCAGACGTCTCCCGGAACTTGTTTGCAGGGCCCGCTATTGGTGTAAAAACTTGCTTATAGCACTCGTATAAAGGTCAGCAAGCATGTGCCATGGAAATTTCAGTCACATACTAGTGCTCAGTGCCTTTGTCGTGGCGGAAAAACAGATAACAGTATATTTAACAGGTTCGCGTTTGCTGTTGTCTGCTTTACTTTAACACAACAAAGCACTTAACAGCAGTGTGCAATTAAAACTCCCATCCCAGAAGCACATATGCTAGCTGAGCTTTACACAAATGTACCATCTGTGAAAACGTGCAAAGTGCATAGGCATACCAGCATGCGTGGTTTTAAAAACAGAATTTTCGATTCTTTTTTGGCTTTATTGCAAACATTGCATAGTCTACACTAAAAAATATTCATGTTAAACCTGCATACAAAAACAGACGGAATGGCATGGTAAAACGCAGGCCAACTGGAGTATTAACAATCTACTTGTTTTTAAAAATATCCTTGGCCATGACCTCCATCGGGGAGGTGGAGGAGGAAAATGTATTTATTGAATCCTAATATTTGGGAACTGGTCAGGAGGTGATCGAGTCCTGTGTAGGCGGCCTCCACAGGCCGGTATTCCGGGAGTCGCTACTCTCCTGCGCTCTCGCTCGATAAGCTGTTGCTTCTCTTGCAGGTCTAAGCTGGGAAGAGCAAGTTGGGCTCCTCCTGCAAAAGAAAGGAAAATGAAATTCAAGTTATCTGTGCTTAACTTTGATTAGTTATCTCCAAGGGCAACTTCTGTTTTCCTAATTTGCTTTTTCCAGATAGCACTATATGTGGGCATCTCCATTCAGAACGGTCATATACTACGTAGAAAGGTCATATAACCGCCGTAAAACCTATGCAGAATACTAAATGATACAAACGTAGTTTGACCCGAACCTGGCATTCAGTATTTTAATGTTTTCATGTCGTCTTTTTCAACATGTCGCTCTGACCAAACATACATGTTATAAATGAGTGCTGCAATGTGCATTCAGCAATGGCCAAGACATGGAGTGCACATGCAGAGAAAATAAGCATGAATAATGCTGCATATTAACATAAAGCAAAGCCAGAGCTTCGCAGTATTGCACAGGTACGCATTAGTGACGGAAACTTGCATTTTGAGTGGCTTAACAGACAAATTTCTAAAGTCCTTGTTCCAGCTATGAAAGGAAGTGATCAATAATAACATCATTTAAAATTGTCACCTTTTTTATTGCGTAAACTGAACATCGTTTTGATAGTTTTATACACCCTTCCCGAAGACACTCCCGGAGCGTGTCAGGGGTATGTCGACATCAGCGTATAGGCTAGCGAAAGCGTCTAGACAGCGTCTCCTTAGAGCAGCCGTGACGAAGTAACTAATGTTGGTATAACTGATAGTATGCAAGCTGCAGCATCAGGATAAAGATAGATATCTAACATGTGGCCAAAGCCCAATCTGGAAGCATAGCCAACCACAGTGACAGTGCGGTTTTAATCCTTCTACAAGAGTTAAAATTAAAGTTATTTGTTTACCGACAGTGCTATATTTGACATTACAATAGCAAGGTTTACAGTTACACAAAACACAAAAAAAAAGCTGATAACCATAAGCTCCTGAAGTACTACCGGCAGTATACACCATGAATGTTAAATAGTTACTGAAATATTATTGCGTAATTTTGGCAACCGCCTGTGCATGCATGACATGGATTCCTCAACTAGGCACCACGAATTTAAAAAAATATGGAGTTTATAGATGCTTACAGCTGTTCACAAGAAACACTGTACCTGATTTAAGGGGGAAGGCAGTGGGGCCCGAATGAGATGCCTCTGCCCAAGGACGGCCCAGATATTGCCCCTATGTTATCGGGGACAAAATGTGTGGACCATAGAAACTGCTATCAAAGCGCATAACACTCGCATGTGTGCTAGAGAAATAAGGTCACAATTCGTTTACATCGCGATTTTAGTCCAAAATCTACGGACGTACAGTCCAAAGACTTTTACCCCCATGGTATAAACCACCACTTGGGTAAGATATCAGTAATAAGAAGTGTATAAAAGACGTACATTAATGTTGAGCAACAGCCATAGCTATAAAAATGGTATCGACATTGGAGTACTGGCTTAGGACAGGGCCTACGGCATTACCAATGCTAGAGTTAGTGTTCGCTGCACCTCATTTTAACGGGAAAGAAAGGAGAGGGGGGGGGGGAGGGGGGGACGGCATAGGAAGCTACTTTAACAGATACTGCATGTTTTTTGTAATATCAAGGCTAGTGAAGATATCACACTGCTTTGTGGAAGATTTGGGAGCCCTTTGCTGCTTTTTTGCAGGATTAGACAAAAGAACTTACCATCTTCACAACGGCATGTTATATAGAAATGAACATATTTAAAGGAATGAAAACACACATCAGATAACACGACCATGTTTCTCAGTGCAAAGTCTACCACTCCAAGTCATATAAATATGTCTACATCTCTGCACATCAACTAGACAAAAACAATGCAGAGTAAACTAATATTTCAGTGTCTGACAACACTAATGTAAGGGGATAAAGTTATGGTTATTAGTACCATTTTGCCTTGAAACGACCATAGCATACTTGATGCTGGCTTAAAATTCCAAGGTTCACACCTGTCCTTCCCAGAGTAATGGAACACACATCTGACTCAAGTCTGAAGAGAAAGAGCAAGCTAGACTTTTACAGACGCACCCTCGGTTGTTTGACATTTCTGAGAGTGAATAATCTGACTTGTCAGTAGCATGTATATGAATAAGGATCATATGACATTGAATGCATCTGAGTTTCTGGAGAGGCTTTTCTTTGCTGGCCACATATGAAGTGCGCTGTAATTTATCCAACTTTGCCTAGCTTCATTCTAGGAATAACAAAGCTATAACATGCATACAATCATCCACTCTTAGCCTGAACACGCGAATGCGTGGCACGCACTTTTTGAAATGCCACTGCGTCCATCGCAGCCGCACACCGTAGCGAAGAGACAGATAGCGTGAAGTAGCAGCCTCTAGTCTCTCTACTGCCACTGTGGTCCCGAACTAGGAACCTCCACCTAGTGTTTGTGAGAGCTGGGCCCCTCAAGGTCAGCTCGTGCGTACCCTCCTGTATTTGTATCCGGTATGTTTTTCCCCAGCACCCTCAATACGCAGCTGCGCACCATACCAGATGTGAAGTAGCAGCTCCTGGTCCCTCTACGTACAAGCCACTTTGCCTCGACGCGTGTCTGCGCACCGTAGTAAACGGCAGTCGGCAGGAAGCAGCAGCTCATAGTACCTTTACACATGAGCCATTGTGCTTCAATGCGCAGATGCGCACCATAGCAAATACACAGACGATGTCACACAGCAGCCCCTGGTCCCTCTACGCATAAGCCACTTTGTGTAGATACGCACCTACGCACCGGAGTGAAGAGGCACACAACGTGAAGCTACAGCACATGGGCATTCCATGCACAAGCCACTTAGCCTCAATGCACGGCTGTGCACCGTAGTAAAGAGGCAAAGGACGTTAAGTAGCAGCTCCTGGTTCCTCTACACATGAGCCATTCTGCATCAGTCTGCGTCTGCACACCATAACACAGACAGGTGTGACACAGAAGCTTCTGGTGCCAATTTTCCTCAATGCTCGTCTGCACATCCGAGCAAAGAGGCAGATGACGGGAAGCTGCAGCTGCTGGTCCCTCTACAAACAAGCCACTTAGCCTTGATGCACGGCTGCGACGGCTGCAATGGCATTTCACAAAGTGCATGCCACACATTCCCATATTCAAGCTAAAAGTGGACGATCATGTAAACCTAAAATACTAGCTATTTAGTTCAAGGGACAATTACAAAAAGTAACATGGTGCTGTATAAGGATTGTTTAAGCCAGTGCTACATCCTACATGTAAAGAAGCTAGAAACTTTACTGTTCAAGGGAAGTACTGTGTGTTTAAAACCTTATGATGCTCAAACAACTTCAAAACTGACAATCATAGTTGATTATTATTAATATAGATAATGATAAAATACTTACTTTTAGCCAAAGAAAAGAGAACGCAAAGGGATGTTGCTGTTGTTTCTCCTTAGATGACAGTTTAGCCAAAGGAACTTTTGCCCACATGCTCAAAGTGCTGCTGCATGTTGGCCTACGAAATCGACTACAGCAAATGGCATCTGAAACGATTTAAAGAAGTCACATGCTAGTCTTCAACGAAGAAAAGCATTTTCATGCAGAAGCAGAACACAAACACTTTACCAACACACTAAAAGCACCAACTGCACAGCTGTAATTAGGAGGTACGGGTTTTTGGTATAGCATGCCAAATGTTAGCCTTCAGTAAGAAAAGCACTGCTATACAGAAACATAGCACAAAAACATTTGCAACACACTAAAAGTATTATTGCACAACTGCTTGTACAGATTTCTGTACAATCTGTATTTCTGTGTAGAAATCTGTACCATGCAGGTACAGATTTCTACTGTAGCCCACATCACATTCCCAACGGCTATCAGAAGCCTTGCATGCGAGCATGATGCTATAGATTAAATTTATGGCTATCGCTTTAACAAGCATGGGTTTAAAGCTGCTTCAATATAATAATCTAAGAGCATTATGATAGAGCTTGTAGTGCGAGACATAAGCTCAGTATCATGCGCGATAAGGAGCTGCATGGCTCTACTGTAACTTTGGCATTATCTCGCTGTCAATGCAGTGAAGTTTTGAGGAGCCTCTGAATATCTATAAGGACACAGCAATAAAATTTTGTTTTCATCTTACTGTTGCTTAGCTCATTTTTTTATACAGCCTGAGGCTTGCATGACCTGCCAGTATGCCTGTATTGAATAACAGAAGGAGCTGCCGTCACCAAAGTGTTAGATGGGTGTTGTGTAGTCTTTGCTCTTTTTTTTTCATTTCTTACGACTGGGGCACCAAAACGGTGCCCACACGTTACAAAAAAATTAGTCAATAAATCATCATCATCATCACAGCCTAACTCTTTCACGGTGGCGGTATGTCAAATTTGTGCCAGAACAGCGCAGAACAACGGGTCAAGAAAAATTCAGTTCAGTTCAGTTTAGTCGTTCAGTCCTGTCCGACTCTTCGTGACCCTATGGACCATGTCACGCCACGCTTTCCGGTCTCTCACTATCTTCCTAACATCACATAACTTCATCTGCAGTGCCTCGAGGATGCCATCTAACCAACGCATTCGCTGCCTACCCCTTCTCCGGCGACCCTCAACCTTGCCCAACATCAAATCTTTCTCCAGCGACTCCTCTCTTCTCATCAGATGACCAAAGTAGCTGAGCTTTAACTTTAAAATTTGACCCTAAAATGAGCAGTCAGGGTTTATGGTCGACAATATCGACTGATTTGATCTTCTGGCAGTCCAAGGAACTCTCAAGAGTCTTCGCCAGCACCACAATTCAAACGCGTCAATTCTTCGGCGGTCAGCCTTTTTCACAGTCCAACTCTCGCATCCATACATCACAACTGGAAAGACCATAGCACGAGTTATACGGATCTTGGTTGGCAGACTAATGTCTCTGCTCTTTACTAGGCGGTCAAGGCTAACCATTGCTCTCTTTCCCAGAAGCAGGCGTCTCCTAATTTCATGGCTGCAGTCTCCTTCCGAGATATCTTGGAGCCCAAGAACAGAAAATCTGTCACAGCTTCCACTTCTTGTCCATTGATGCTCCAGGACTTGATAGGGCAAGACGCCATGATCTTTGTCTTTTTAAAGTTCAGTTTAAGCCCAAACTTCTCACTCTCTTCTTGTACGCGGATCAGAAGTCTCTTGAGTTCCACTTCACTTTCTGCCATTAAAGTGGTATCATCCGCATATCTAAGGTTGTTGATACGTTTTCCAGCAATCTTCACTCCAGCTGAAGACTCGTCCAGACCGGCCTTCCTCATGATGCATTCTGCATATAGGTTAAATAGGCAGGGCGACAGTATGCAGCCTTGCCTCACTCCTTTCTCGATCGGAAACCAATCAGTAAGACCATGCCCAGTTCTGTGGCCTCTTGCCCTTCATACAGGCTCCTGAGGAGACAGATGAGGTGAATTAGAACTCCCATCTCTTGGAGAGCTTGCCACAATCTGCTGTGATCTACGCAGTCAAACGCTTTCGCACAATCAATAAAGCAGAAGTAGATGGGTTTCTGGAAATCTCTTGCTTTTTCCATGATCCAGCGAAGGTTAGCAATTTGGTCTCTAGTTCCTCTGCCCTTGCGAAACCCAGCTTGCACGTCCGGAAGCTTCCGATCCACGTACTGCTGCAGCCTACCTTGGAGGATTTTCAACATCACCTTGCTAGCGTGCGAAATAAGCGCGATCGTGCGGTAGTTGGAACAATCTTTGGCACTGCCTTTCTTTGGAATGGGGATGTAAACTGACCTCCTCCAATCCTGTGGCCACTGCAGGGTTGTCCAAATCTTCTGACATAATGTATGCAGAATGTTAACAGCGTCATGGATGAGGTTTTGAAGCAACTCAGCTGGAATGCCATCAATTCCGCTAGCTTTGTTCTTAGCAAGGCTGGCTTTAAGGCCCATTCAACTTCACTCTTCAGGATGCCCGGCTCGAGATCAGTAATCACAACCGTCTTATGTTGGGTTTGCACATTCGGGTCCTTCTTGTACAGTTCTGTGTATTCCTGCCACCTCTTCTTTATCTCTGAGGCTTCAGTGAGGTCCTTGCCTTGTTTGTCCTTTATCACGCCCAGCTTAGCACAGAAGCTTCCTTTGATATCTTTGATTGTCTTATACAGAGCTCCAGTGTTCCTTAATTGGCTGCTGTCCTCAACTGCTTGGCACTGTATGTTCAGGAAGGCATTCTTATCTCTCCTTGCTATTTTCTCAAAATCCGCATTGAGAACCTTGTATCTTTCTCTTTCCCCCATAACTTTTGCCATCCGCCTTTCCTCAGCTATTTGCAAAGCCTCTTCAGATAACCAGTTTGCTTTCTTGCATTTCTTTTGCTTTGGAACTACCTTAGTAGCAACTTCTTGTATTATATCACGAACATCAGTCCACATCTCTTCGGGCTCTCTGTCTTCCAGATCTAATTCTTGAAATCGATTCCTCACTTAAACAGCATATTCTAATGGAATTTGATCCAGATCATACCTGAAAGTCCTTCTAGTTTTCTGCGTTTTCCTCAATCGAAGCTTAATTTTGGCAACAAGAAGCTGATGATCGGTGCCACAATCGGCCCCAGGCCTTGTTTTTACTGCTTGTATTGCGCTTCTCCATCTCTGCCGGCAAAGAATATAATCGATCTGATTCCTCTACAGACCGTCCGGTGAAGTCCATGTGTACAGGCGCCTCTTGGGCTGTTGAAAATGAGTATTCGCTATGGTCAGGTTGTTTTCTTGACAAAACTCTACTAGCCTCTGCCCAGCTTCATTTGGCTCGCCAAGACCGAACTTGCCTATAATTCCGGATATTTCTTCACTCCCGACCTTACCATTCCAGTCTCCTATGAGAAAAACGACGTCTGATGATGGGGTGCGGTCTAAAAGGCATTGTAGGTCCGCATAAAATCTCTCAACGTCAGCTTCTTCAGCAGCAGTGGTCGGTGCATAGACTTGGATAACTGTTATGTTGAAAGGGTGACCTTGGATCCGAAGTGAAATCATTCGGTCGTTTTTGGGGTTGTACCCTAGCACTGCTTTGGCCATTCTTCTGTTTACTATGAGAGCGACCCCATTCCTTCTCTTGGATTCGTGCCCACAAAAAAAGACATAATGGTCGCCGGAGTTAAATTCTCCCATTCCGGTCCACTTGAGCTCGCTGATACCCAAGATATCAATGTTCAATTTGTCAATTTCTCGCTTGACGACATCCAGTTTACCTTGCGTCATAGATCTTACATTCCATGTTGCTATGTGATATATCTTCTTGCAACATCGGACTTTCCGGTCGCTTCCCGACACATCCACAACTGAGCGTCCTTTTGGCTTTAGCCCAGCCGCTTCATTCGTCCTGGAGCTACTAGGAATCGCCCTTTGTAACATGTGGGACGCCTTCCAACCTGGGGGGCTCATCTTCCGGCGCCATATCATTAATGATATTGTGACTGGCCATAGGGTTTTCTTGGCAGGAAATACTGGAGTGGGTTGCCATTACCTTCTCCAGTGAATCACATTTTGTCAGAACTCTCTGCCGTGACCTGTCTATCTTGGGTGGCCCTACACAGCAGAGCTCACGACTTCATCGAGTTTCGCAAGCCCCTCCGCCACGATAAGGCAGTGACCCCAAGAAAAATACAAGTGTTGATTTTATTAATTTTTTTCTCTTAATATCTCCTTCTTGTCCGGTTGTTATACTCTGTTAGGTCACATATGGATAACCAACACGCTCAAGGTGCTGTCCTGGTTTTTCAAAGCTGAAGGAAAGCACTAAACGTTTAGTTATTTAGCCGCTACTGCACAGTGCATACAGCCATTCCTTCCATAAACTGTAGTTGCCGTAAAGCTCAAGAAAGAAACATCAACAGCTTGACATTAAAAAAAACTTCGCGACGTTTCCACAAGTGTAAGCATGTCGCACGATTGGCTGGCGTGCAAACGTTTTGCCCTATAGTTTTTACAACTCAGCATGCTGCGCGTGGTTTACAAATTAACTCCTGATTTAAAGCTCAGGCAGGCACTCCTTTATCAGAGACAGAGAGGTTGCGCGACTTACTGGCACGGCGTCCAGCAATGCCGAGAAGTATGGCCCTCAGACATGAGGCTGCACTTTAGTTAGTTGGCCTGGAGCCATCTTGTCAGTCTCGCTTAAAACACTCGACCGTTAAACTGCAGTACAGAGCAGTTCCTTTAACGCCCCCATACCTGAAAGCACACCAAGTTTAAGCAGCACCACCTTCAATGTGAATGTGTCGGTTCATCGAAAAGTTGCACTAAAAAATAAAAGTTTGGTGAAATACTTACTTTAGGATCGGCGAGTGTGCAAAGTCTGCCAGCCGCACCAAACCGCAACAAAAACAATGCTATCAGCACATAACAGCCGTAGGTATTATGGAGAACGCAGAAGCGTGAAGGTATGGTGGCTAGTGAAGGTAGTGATGGCATCCTCTATGACAAAAACTTATCAGGTTGATTGAATTGGCTCATTGCAGATTTTTTTAGCGTAGGTTTCGCACCAGGTCACCTTTGACACTGGTTTTTATTAAATCTCCGTTGATCAAGCTTATTTGCGTTTTGAGCGTGAAACCTCCCCGACTTGTCCGCTATGTCCATACAATTTGATAACTATAAAACAAAAGTGGGAATTTCAACACCTGCTGAAGGACTTGTGGACGGTTAGCGTACATACGGCCTCCCAAAGATACACCAGCGTGGCCGACTGAAGGCATCCGCACAAGAAACAGATTCACCTTACCACAGAGAGTGCGCTATACAAAAAGCGCCGCCTGAAACGCGCCTCATCCGAGCATAAGCGCACATGCATTCTTTCACCAGCTCACTTCGTGGCAACTTCCCGCCATGGTGGTGCAGCAGTTTGGGAAGTCGAATTGGGAATAGCAGGAATAGCGCCACTGTGACATGCGCAGTGTTTTAATCTCGACGCAGGGCTATAACCTGAGCGGCGGTCAGAAGCAGCGGATATCGCTAGCACGGGCGGCGTACCACCAGTGCAACATCTATGTCCTCGACGACCCGTTGAGCGCACTCGACCCTCACGTCGGCTCCAAGGTCTTCAAGCAGCTTCTCGGAAAGAAAGGCCTGCTCAGGGACAAGGTAGGTGACCGCGCTAACTACTTCCACACAGTGACGAACGGAAGCAAAACATCTTGCAGCTGGGCCCAATGCCGAG
Source organism: Amblyomma maculatum (assembly GCF_055883805.1). NCBI lineage: Eukaryota > Metazoa > Arthropoda > Arachnida > Ixodida > Ixodidae > Amblyomma > Amblyomma maculatum. The sequence goes on along the minus strand of NC_139352.1, from coordinate 28,741,007 downwards.
GGGAAGTCAGCCGCGGGACTTGAGATTACAATGAAATAACTTTCGCAGTTCTCGCTAACTCCCTCATGGAGCCAAAGTAAATCAAAGAGGACTCGCTTTAAGGATTTCTGTAGGTTAGCTGACATCGTCAAGCTCACAGCGATTGACGTAAGTAAGCATTTATTATGTATTACGATGCTTTCCTTCTTCAGCAATATGGAAATTTGGATGCGTTCATTGAGAGTAATGATAACATTAGCTCGAAATAAAAGAAAAGCACGGACAAGACAGGCGCATTTGAGCGCTAGCTGGTAATAGGTATAGACTGCAAATACGCTCAATTTATACCCTGCAACACAGGCTTCCCTTGGAAAACAAGTCGAAGCGCGAAAAGCGTCGCAACTGCAGCACGTGTTACCTATGGTATTAAAAAAGCGGAGAAACCTTTACCACCAACAATGCAAGACGCAGGTTTTGAAGTGAAATTCCCGTTATCCAAGTGAAGTTGAAAGCTGGCTGATGCATAGGTTCTGGCATCTCCATGTGTGATAAGCGTCTATAATTTCTCAGACGAGCTAGTCACGGTTTAAATAAAACGAACGATTGGTCTTGCCAACATAGTTTAGTTCTTTCGCTCTTTCTTTCTCTCTCCTTTTTGTTCCCTGTTGTGTACGTGTAGAGCAAACCTAGCTTAGTCATGAGGTGCAGTGCATGCAGGACAAACGGGGAGATGTGATGCACTAACGCGCGCTAAGCGCTAATATTCTCTGAACAACCAACCTGACAATGTTTTTGAATGCCGCGATGCGCCCAAAGGACAAAAGAAGGAGTAAAATAAACAACAGTTTTGGTTTCTTTTGTGGGGTTTAACGTCCCAAAGCGACTCGGGCTATGAGAGATGACGCCGTACAGGACTTCGAAAACTTTGACTATTTGGGGTCCTTTAACGTGCACTGACATCGCGGAGCACACAGACGCCTAGAGAAGAAACGGATTTTTTTGTATGTACAGTACGTCTGTATTTTCGTGAACGACCGTCATGTGATACTGAAGAATGGTGGAGAAGCGCAGGTTTTAAGGAAAATTATGTATTAAAAGTCCCCTGTATGGATCACTGCCTTGTGGCGGAGGGTCTTGCGAAACTTAATGAAGTCGTGAGCTCTGCTGTGTAGGGCCACCCAAGATAGACAGGTCACGGCAGAGAGTTTTGACAAAATGTGATTTACTGGAGAAGGTAATGGCAACCCACTCTAGTATTTCCTGCCAAGAAAACCCCGTGGCCAGTCACAATAGCATTAATGATATAGCGCCGGAAGATGAGCCCCCCAGGTTGTTACTGGGGATGAACAAAGGGCGATTCCTAGTACCTCCAGGACGAGTGAAGCGGCTGGGCTAAAGCCAAAAGGACGCTCAGTTGTGGATGCGTCAGGAAGGGACCGGAACGTCCGATGTTGCAAGGATGCGTAGATCACAGCAGATTGTGGCAAGCTCTCCAAGAGATGGGAGTTCCAATTCACCTCACCTGTCTCCTCAGGAACCTGTATTAAGGGCAAGAGGCCACACTGAGAACTGGGCATGGTCTTACTGATTGGTTTCCGATTGAGAAAGGAGCGAGACAAGGCTGCATACTGTCGCCCCGCCTATTTAACCTATATGCAGAGTGCATCATGAGAAAGGCCGGTCTCGACGAGTCTTCAGCTGGAGTGAAGATTGCTAGAAAACGTATCAACAACCACCTTAGATATGCGGATGATACCACTTTAATGGCAGAAAGTCAAGTGGAACTCAAGAGACCTGTGATGCGCGTAGAAGAGAGTGAGAATTTTGGGCTTAAACTGAACGTTAAAAGACAAAGATCATGGCATCTCACCCTATCAAGTCCTGGAGCATCAAGGGACAAGAAGTGGAAGCTGTGACAGATTTTCTCTTCTTGGGCTCCAAGATTACCTCGGAAGGAGACTGTAGCCATGAAATTAGGAGACGCCTGCTTCTGGGAAAGAGAGCCATGGTTAGCCTTGAACGCCTAGGAAAGATCAGAGGCATTAGTCTGCCAACCAAGATCCGTATAACTCGTGCTATGGTCTTTCTAGTTGTGATGTATGGATGCGAGACTTGGACTGTGAAGAAGGCTGACCGCCGAAGAATTGACGCGTTTGAATTGTGGTGCTGGCGGAGACTCTTGAGAGTTCATTGGACAGAAGATCAGATCAGAAGATCAAATCAGTCGATATTGTCGACCATAAACCCTCACTGCTCATTGGAGGGTCAAATTCTAAAGTTAAAGCTCAGCTACTTTGGTCATCTGATGAGAAGAGAGGAGTCGCTGGAGAACGATTTGATGTTGGGAACGGTTGAGGGTCGCCGGAGAAGGGGTAGGCAGCGAACGCGATGGTTAGATGGCATCCTTAAGGCGCTGCAAATGAAGTTATATGATGTTAGGAAGATAGTGAGAGACCGGAAAGCGTGGCCTGACATGGCTCATAGGGTCACGAATAGTCGGACACGACTGAACGACTGAACTGAACTAATGTATTAAAAGTATTATTTCGCCCATTATAAAATGCAAAGGTAACAACTAGCATATCCGGAGGTCTCCCCAAGGGTGCCTGTGAAATTTTTTCTAACAACGCTCTTTTGTTGTCAGCCGCGTTTCCTGTCGGTTGTTTCTGGCACTCTTTACTCGAATATTGCTGCGCACCGAAAGATTCGGCCATTCCCTTGAATAATTGAACAAGAATAATTTACAGGTTTCCACAGCAATACCTATACCTAAGTGTTAAAACAGACGCCTGAGAAATCTGAGATTGCAGACATTTTGACCTTTTGATCCAGGAAGGAGGCATATCACAAATGGAATTGTCAAAGTCTATGTATGAGCCAGTCCTAAAATGCAACAGCAGATTGTAAAATTGATATCTTAGCCACCGGATCGCATTTTCCTCTGGAAAGGGTTGTTTTTGCACTTGAACGGTGAATGTGGCACGCTCAGCATTGTGAGTCATTTCACCCTTCGACCCGGCCTCCGATGAAACCTGTTCTCCTCATTAAATCCCAGTTGGGAGTTAGAGCTCCCGTACTTCACCCGGTTCGTCTTATACCTTCCTTTCGCGCTGTACTTCGTGAATGGCGCTCCCCTTTGTAATACCTGAACTACCCCGTACCTCCTTCACCAAGATGTTACGTGGGGGGAGGGGGGGGGGGGGTAATTCAGTTTGAGGTCGCAGAGAGTGGAGACGGGAGACAAGGTTTTCACACAACAGGCCTCTCCTGCAGGCACCAGTCGACACTGCTCGAATTTCGTCGTCGTCTTCGCCAAAAACTCCCGAGATTCTTCTTTTTCTTTCTTATGCGCATATCAGCGCATGCATCGCCTAACGTAACAATATTAAGGTGGAAAACATTTACTAAACACGGGTTTGTGGCAGAAGGCTAGTGGCAGCTCCAGGTAGCTTGCGCGATGTCTTAATTCCCCATTGTATCAATCCCTGAGTCCTGCTTCCTTGCCTTCGCGGCTACGCCGCCGCTACAATATCAAGAAAGACGGCTGGAATGAATAGAAAAAATGAAGTGTTTAATACGGAATTCATTTGGCACAAATTAGTTAGAACGCATAAATTACAGCAATGCATAATCATTTCCTGTCGAGCAGTAATGTACAAAGCACCCTCAGAAAACGGTGGTCTTTTTGTTCTGCTCATTTATTAAAGCCTTTCACAAATTACAATATGACATACGGCTTGTATAAGCTCTTTGCCAGACACCCAGAACCATGTCGTGAAAAGAATGATATTGTACTTATAAGAATTACTTCTCATATTTTGTTATCATACTGTCCCGCTTAAGACCTACGCCTTAATCACACTACGTTCAACAAGCTTTTGTTTTTTGGCTTTTTTTACTTTTTACAAACTTTTTTAAGCACCAAATCATATTCGCAACATTGCACCGAGCACACCTAAGAACGAATCAAGGGTACCTAATCAGGAATCCGTAAGTGAAGAAGACGCTCAAATTTCTAGGTATTGGACGCCTCTCGGTCTAGTTGCCAAAATGCCTTAAAGAAGGGAGCACGTAATTCAATCTAGCATCTTGGGTTAAATTATATCCTAATTGTTCTATAAGGCCGGCGAGGCCGCTCGCAGAGCAGATCTAAATGGAAAATTCAGCCTCGCAAGTCCATATTTGTAAGTGAGGCCAGCAACGGAGGAACCATTCGGAGTCGATATTCTAAACTAGAGTGAACGTTCTGTAAAATTTGCGAGGCTTTCTAAATTTCCGCCACCAAATGAAACAACAAAAAAAAAAACGTTTTGCGCACAGACGCGGCTCCTGGTCACAAATCAAGGTTACCTGCTCCAGAATGCGGACCAGCTCTACCTAATGTGCGGCAAGACCGGAGTCTCGTACAGCCGTTCGTCTGAGCTGCTCAAGGACGGCAGGGCGCCGGCTACACTTAGACTGGGGCTGTCAGAGATCACAGCCCTTGAAAACGAGAAAACGTGAGTGAGGCACTGCTGTTCAGAGGCTACCATATGGAGCTCCTACTGACTTTACAATAATGTGACATAAATTTAGAAAACTTCGCATCCACACAAAGAACGAAGAGGCGGTATTCTGTGGAAACGTAAGGGGAGCAGCGCTAAAACATATTTTATCACGAACTTAGCATGTCTCTTCGTGCAATGACAATCTTTTTTCAATCTATTCCGCAGAACACCGCTCAACTACACCTTGTAAAGGTAAACATGTGACGCTATTCCGCTCTGTAAACAGATTTGTGCCGCTTCATACTGCTAAAGAGGATATTAAGAATAAAACAAGAGCTAGTTGGTTAAACGTTTTGAATGAAACTGTTTTACTGGATTCTGAGCACGTGGAATAGACAAAGAGCAGTGCAAACAAAGCTAGATCGAACCTGAACTGTTGGTTCCATCGGTTTGCTACATTTTTTGTACACTTCTGATATTGTGATGACAAAGTGAATTCAGCACTTGTTCAAAGCATTACCGTCTTTTTGTTTCTGTCCACGTACTTCATGAAGCACTTAATGCATAAATCGTGGGTATCAGTCGGTGCACTGTGAGTGTGTCTCACACTATTAGCATAACCAACGTGCATTATAAATCACTTTGCTAAAGCTAGCATCAAAGCCCGCCTTTATTATTCAATCCTACTAAATTTTCAATAGCAAATCAGCTCTCTGTTGTGTTGCTGTATGTGTTCAGTCAGTTTAGCTGTAATCGTTTAATGGGGCGCCAGGTCGTCTTGGCGGACAGCATTCTTATCTTTATTCCTGTGTAGTTGAAGCCTCGAGATTAGATACTATCTTTGATGTCCAATATTTTTTTCGCACAACGGTGGCGGCAGTCGCGTCCACAGAGACATCGATATTATTCCAAATGACACAATTTATTGGGAGGGTTTGTGTCTATGACTAACTGTAAAACTTGGTGATACAACTCTAAAACAAGCATTTTCGGCGGTCGTCAATGAACAGAATTCATTGGGTTCTCGGCCGCGCTGAGTTTAGAGCTGAGAAAAGATAATCAAAATAATTCAGAATGTTCTAAACAAACCGAGATAACTATAAACGCTGTTCTGTGTGACAGCTAACATGCGAGATAAATCTGGTCGTATCTTACGTTACAAAAAAGCGGCATAAGTCATGCAGCGCTGCTGTGAGCTTCAAAAAACAAGCAGCACCGGCATTAGCAGGATTACTTTCCTTTCCGGCAAGCATCGACTTAATCCAATGAAGCAAAAAGGAAATGGCCACAAATTGGTGCAGAGAATAAAAGTATCTGTGTACTCCCTTATGACGAATCTACTCCACCTGGGGGATTTTCCTAAATATTCGACCAACACATTTCTCACATCGAGACATTGGTCAATTCGCTCTCGCCCTACCATTTGTTCTGCTGATCGTTCTGGTTAACTCAGCTGGTAGAGCAATTGGCCGGCAAGGCGGTGGTCACGGGTTTGATCCTCGGATCACGACGAATTTTTCTTTAACTACGAAGTTTCTGAGAAAGCTGGTGGACGGCAATACGTGCTTGCTCCCGTACCACAAATCTCGTCCATCTTCGGGGTTTTCCCTAAGTATTCGGCTAAAATGTGGCTAATATTTACAAAATAGAAGTAACCTTTGTCTCTGTATGCTTTTCAAATGTTACAAGTGCAAATATTACATTCGCATAACCTTTCAGTTATGGGCATACATTGTGTGCAAATGTGCAGGTCTATAGAAAATACAGTGGCAAGAATGTATACACTCTAAACACTAATAAGCCCATAATGGACTTCAAAGGGAGTAGCGTGTCCTCCAGCGCACTCCCTATTAAAGCCAAGGGCATGCTGTCCGATCCCTGGGGCAGATTTGTATCAATGGACATATGAAAGCCAATTCTCTGTAAAGTATACGCGAATTTCTACCAGTTACGAGGATTTTAAATAAGGTTTCTGTGTCTTGTAATTGCTAAAGTCAAAACTTCTGTTGCAGTTATTAAAAGGTTCCTCTCATTGCTAGTGACTAAAAAAATATTATTAATGAAGGGAATAATAGGCTTCTATGCCAAATATAGCGTTCCGCACGGTTATATGTTAAAATCCACCTAAGGTTTTTATAGAGAATACCGTGCCCCTACAAGGGACTTCGCTAGAGCACATTCTACTCTTCTTTTTTTACTTCTTTGTATGCTTTTTTGTGTTTATAATGCGAGGAGAGCTTTGGGAGAGAAGGAAAATGTTTTGGGACAGCTAGTTCTCATCAAAATGAGATGAAAAGGGGAACTTTAAAACTCCAAATTAAGAAAGATATGTAAACTATAACGAGCAAATGTTACATCCCATCAAAATAATATGCGGAAAGTATATGTACGAAAGTTTCTAGAATGTATAAACACGAAGCTAAAAGAATAAATTATAACTTGAAGAATAGTAGCTCGGACGGCTAGCCTCGAATTGTTTCAAAGCAGCGATAAAGAGTGCCCATTTTTAGAACAAGCACAGTGCTTTGAAAACAAGACACATAATATACTGAGCAAAATTATATTGGATGTAAGTGTGAGTTATTAAACGGAAGAATGCATGCACGAGAGCACTAATTCCGTACAACTCGCAAAAAAACCGCTATCGCGAGAAAGCTTGCACGATGAGGGAAGGGGTCGGTGCGGCCCCCATGCATGCGCGACATTTCGCTACAATCATTCTTGCCAAAGTACAGAAACATGTGCAGGATATGCAACATGAAGCTCAAAGTTAGCAAATGGGCGTTGTCAGTCATCGTTTTTACACAGCGAAAAGCTCTAATGAGGCGACAGCCTTAATAGGCTGTGTTGTGTCAGCAAACTCCGTCCTCCAAATGTCATCAAAACTTGTCACAGGATATGACGTCATCACTTGGTGATGTCACATAGCCATTTTTTATTATTGGTATCGACTAATGATTATAAAATTTGCGATAACATTGTTAGTGATAACCAAACTACTGATGGAGAATTACTGATACGTGGTTAGTGATAATAAAATAACTCTAAGATAATTAGTGATGTGGGGCTAGTGATAATTACTTAGTGATAGGTTTTTGTAGTAAAGACGTACCAGCAGCGCTAATGCGGTCGCATTCTCCCAATGTAGTCTCTTCAGTAATCTAAGTTTTTAGGAAGCTCACCAATGCAGGAAGTTCGGCCTCGTTAGAGCGGCGCTCGTGTTGCCGCTTGGTGCGTCTTAGCCAACGTACACCGAATTGTAAAAGAAAGATCGGCCTGATGTCAGAAGCCAAGTCCTTCATGCAGGTGTGCGCGGCTTCCCCTCGCAGGCCGCTGCTCCCCGCTGCCTGCGCTTAAGGGCCACTGTCCACGCTCCGGTCGAAAATATTTTCTTTCCCGGTGACTGTGGGGCTTCGCCCCCAGAAAACAAGTCCGAAAAATGTTTTTGAAAAGAGTATTTATTAACTCAGTTAAAGCCACCGCAATCACCCTATTTTGTCTTGTTTTTCTTTTCCCGTTCCCTCGCATATGTTTTCCACTCTCCTGCCCTGTCATCTAGCCTCCGCAAGCCAAATTCCCCTTCGTCCTCCGCGTTTGGCGGGAGCTGGGGCGTGGCACTGCGCGCGCGAGAGAACGAAACGCGCAAGGGAGCACGAGCCACTGTATTCATTGCATTCAGTCCGGTAGTGGGGAGGGAAAGGCGCCCAGCGACCGGCGGACACAATTAGTCGTGTAGGCCCATCCTTCACCCGTAAGCCTGCGAGACGGACCAATGGATGCCGTTGCCTTCTGACGTAAGCCTAGGGGCCTGGCGGGCCAGCGTAGAGAACGAGGAAGCTGGTTTCCCGAAGGGGAGGATGAGAGAGCTTTGATTTGTATTTTCGCTGCTTTGCGGCGCGCGTATCGCTGTAGCATTTTCTACACACTATTTTCGGTACCTGATCGAAGCATTGGGCTCCTTTGCTTAAAAAGTCATACCCTGGACAGTGGCCCTTTAAGGTGCTTCCATTGTAGCGCAAGCCGCCATGGTAGCTCGTCCCTACTCTGAACGGAAGCGCTGTAATCTAGGCATACTGGTCAGTGTTTCGCCACAGCTCCTGGCATCCACTTTGGCGGATATTAACTCCCCTGACCAGCTACCCCTGCTTGCCAAGTCCTCCTCACCACTGCGCGTACAGTTCAGTGGCACAGCGCCTGCCGTCTTCCAAGCGGCTGCTTTTGACTCATTTGTTCTTGTTAAATGACTAATTAGCCTATGTAGTTTTCCCTCATCTTATAGTAGCCTATAAGGTGGATTTATTGAAGGCGACAGAGTACAGCAGGGAGCATAATGCTCAAGAAGAAGAAAGAGTTAGGACAAATAAGATTGATACGTCTTCTGTTACTTCAGTTCAGTTCAGTTCAGTCGTTCAGTCGTGTCCGACTCTTCGTGACCCTATGGACCATTTCACGCCACGCTTTCCAGTCTCTCACTATCTTCCTAACATCACATATCTTCATCTGCAGTGCCTCGAGGATGCCATCTAACCATCGCGTTCGCTGCCTACCCCTTCTCCGGCGACCGTCAACCTTTCCCAACATCAAATCTTTCTCCAGCGACTCCTCTCTTCTCATCAGATGACCAAAGTAGCTGAGTTTTAACTTTAGAATTTGACCCTCCAATGAGCAGTCAGGGTTTATGGTCGACAATGTCGACTGATTTGATCTTCTGGCAGTCCAAGGAACTCTCAAGAGTCTTCGCCAGCACCACAATTCAAACGCGTCAATTCTTCGGCGGTCAGCCTTTTTCACAGTCCAACTCTCGCATCCATACATCACAACTGGAAAGACCATAGCACGAGTTATACGGATCTTGGTTGGCAGACTAATGTCTCTGCTCTTTACTAGGCGGTCAAGGCTAACCATTGCTCTCTTTCCCAGAAGCAGGCGTCTCCTAATTTCATGGCTGCAGTCTCCTTCCGAGGTAATCTTGGAGCCCAAGAAGAGAAAATCTGTCACAGCTTCCACTTCTTGTCCATTGATGCTCCAGGACTTGATAGGGCAAGACGCCATGATCTTTGTCTTTTTGATGTTCAGTTTAAGCCCAAACTTCTCACTCTCTTCTTGTACGCGCATCAGAAGTCTCTTGAGTTCCACTTCACTTTCTGCCATTAAAGTGGTATCATCCGCATATCTAAGGTTGTTGATACGTTTTCCAGCAATCTTCACTCCATATGAAGACTCGTCCAGACCGGCCTTCCTCATGATGCACTCTGCATATAGGTTAAATAGGCAGGGCGACAGTATTCAGCCTTGCTTCACTCCTTTCTCAATCGGAAACCAATCGGTAAGACCATGCCCAGTTCTGACTGTGGCCTCTTGTCCTTCATACAGGTTCCTGAGGAGACAGATGAGGTGAATTGGAACACCCATCTCTTGGAGAGCTTGCCACAATCTGCTGTGATCTACGCAGTCAAACGCTTTCGCATAATCAATAAAGCAGAAGTAGATGGGTTTCTGGAACTCTCTTGCTTTTTCCATGATCCGGCGGAGGTTGGCAATTTGGTCTCTAGTTCCTCTGCCCTTGCGAAACCCAGCTTGCACGTCCGGAAGCTCCAGATCCACATACTGCTGCAGCCTACGTTGGAGGATTTTCAACATCACCTTTCTAGCATGCGAAATAAGTGCGATCGTGCGGTAGTTGGAACAATCTTTGGCACTGCCTTTCTTTGGAATGGGGATGTAAACTGACCTCCTCCAATCCTGTGGCCACTGCAGAGTTGTCCAAATCTTCTGACATAATGTATGCAGAATGCTAACAGCGTCATGGTTGAGGTTTTGAAGCAACTCAGCTGGAATGCCATCACTTCCGCTGGCTTTCTTCTTAGCAAGACTGGCTAAGGCCCATTCAACTTCACTCTTCAGGATGCCCGGCTCGAGATCAGTAATCACAACCGTCTTATGTTGGGTTTGCACATTCGGGTCCTTCTTGTACAGTTCTTCTGTGTATTTCTGCCACCTCTTCTTTAACCTTCCAAAAAAACATCGCCGAAATGTGAGCAGGTCAAGCGTGTCTTCGTCTTTACAGCACAGAAGCCAGCGCTGGCAATGAAGACCAGTCTAAAGGAAAGATGATCAAGGAGGAGAAAAATGTGTCCACAAAGGTAAGAGTTTCGGCTATTTAGGCGTCCAAATATGAAAGTTAATTTTTATTCTCACTTGATTTTGCTCGCTAATGCTATCCTGCCTCGCTCAAAGTCCTGTCTATATCTTGTCAAAATCAACTCTCGCGCTTTCCTTCAATAGCTTGCCTTCACGACACATGTGAAAACATTCGGTCACCCTGTCTTAATTACATACTGCCCAAAACCAAAACAGTAATATATACTTAAATGGTCATCCAAAGCGCCAGGTACGCGAGAGACGGCAGCGGTGGCTTCGACGAGAAAGTCAACAGCGTCATTGTAACTGCGAACCGACTTCACTGGTCTGTGATGTCGCGTCCCTGGAAAGGAATCAGATTTTTACCTCAATGTCACAGGTCACGTGGCGGTTTATGAGGTTTAATATCAGCCTAAAATCGTAAATTACATGTCAGGAAATGAATGTAAAAGAATGTTCATTAGAAAATCGATTATTTATGGGAAACCGGCAGCTGACCTAAAGTTATTAGTGTCGAGAAGCAAGTTGTCTACCTCCTCACCATAGATAACCATGAATTCAACGAGCACATTAGTTTGTGGAAGCGCCAGATAAAAAAAGAAGCTAAGGAAAGGTTTACCACGACTAAACCTATGTAAACAAAGCAAAAGCTCGCGACTCCTCAGTGGATGTCTACGAACATCAAGAATATTACAGCCGGGTGTAATACGAATGTAACGAGGGCACATTGAAGGCGGAAGTTTTGCGTAGTAATTGACCACTGAGTAACATCGTTCAGAATCCACAAAAGACGCAGTTCATTTCAAGAACGCGATACCTAACTTATTAGACTGGTGTTTACACCTAGTCTTGTTTTCATATATGCGTTCTCTGTTTTCCTTTTTTTGCTTGATTTCGTTCCTTGTAGCCTATTGCACCTGCTTGCTTGCCTTTATTAGCTGTGTGATCTCTCAGTTTCTTTGATTTTGCTCTTTTTCTACCTAAATGTTATTTTGCTTACTATTCTCGTTGTTTACTCTTATTGAGGTAAATATTTGCTCCTCCCCTCTGAAATGTGTATGTATACATATCCTGAGGGTAAAATAAATACATAAATATTATTAACCCTGTATAGAGGGATAGCAACCTTCGGCTAACTGCCCTGGTAACTGGGCAGCGATGGCAGGAAATGGTAGGCAGGTAAATGTAGGCTGTGTGACATTTTGTCAGTTAATTTCGTATGTTTGTGGAACTATGTACCGGCACGAATGAAGCTTGCAGTGTGTGAAAATAAAATAGGTGGATGAAGCTGAAGAAGCAGCGGGCTGCGTGGCGGCCGTGCGCCGCCAGGCACGTTCAGACCATATAAAACACACACCTACTAAGCTACTTAAGGGCGTACTAATCCTTTCGCTTTAAAAAGATAACCACAAAAAGGGTTGTAATACGACACACTTTTAGTTTCTCAAAGGGCTTCAATTTCATGCACAGAGATCCCGCATCCTATTGTGTTCACATATCAATGTGTTCACTACATGGTGTTTAGCAATGCGTTCTCAAAAAATGTTCGAACATGAAAGATAATCAGTGATCTAAACCTAAACACTGCTGATAGCGAAAGAAGTCAAGCGCATCAGGGGTAGATTAGGAATTTTAGGATATAAGATGGCTGCAGCTGATGCTGGACAACTGGATATTGTTCGACAATAGGCACAGTACTAGTTGAGAGTGATTATGAATGCTGGGCAGCGGCGGAGAGCCAGCTGGGAGCCTTAAACGGAGAAATTATTTCAGAATATGGTGACCGCGGCAGGCGAAACACACCTGCGAGAGAGGTTTTCGTCCGGCACTCGGCGAAATCTGGCAGCCGGAGATGAGTGTGCCTTGCTCTCCTGTGTTCTATGAGTACAGGGTCAATCACACTTAGCGGAAACACTGCTACCCGTCTTGCTACAATATCCCTCAGCATGTGGCCAACTGATGCCGAGTGGTCAGAAAGCACCACATTGAATTAAATCTTGTGCACCACTGTATATTGATTCGTGGCCAGGTTAGATTTAAGGGTGCTCTGCAGGTGCATGGCCACGTACAGTCCTGGCCCCGCTAAATATGGCTGGCTGACCCTGTACATAATAAAGCCCAACTCTTAGGCGGCCGTTTCTGGCTTGAGGGGAATCACCGTCAGCGAAACATGTGCGCAACTGTATAGTGTGACTTATGCACCTAACCAATCGTATTTGGCGCTCGCCAACCTAGGATGCTATATTGTGCTTGGCCTCCCGCTACATGTTATGCTCATCCGGCATTGAAACGTCTCGGATAGCCTCGGATAGCAGCGTTGGAATAAAAAAAGACCGTTTAACGTTGTCGCGTCCTACACTTAAGGGCGACGTCGAATTGCACCGTTGTTATAGTGACCCGAATGGTCATTTTTTTGCGGTTGAAAAAGGCTAACCTTGGGCCAAAGATACTCTGCTTCGGTGGATCTTCCAAGGTTATAAACATTGCTGCCATTCCTGTAACTGAGAGCAGGTGTAAGCAAGGGATCGTGGCAGCATCATCATTGGAGACGGCGCGGTAGCCGTTGTTTTCCGCTGTGCCTCTTTCAACGTGAAGCAACCCTCTCGCACACACAGCTGACAGACCATGGATAATGCTGATGTATAGGTGACATGTATCTGCCTTTTGCACGGCATTATTGAGAACGACAAACTATAAATTTTGAGTCGTAAATTTGCACTTTTGCTGCGTTAATTAAAAAGAAAAAATCGAAATTCAGTGCATCCTAAATGCACAACTTCAGTGATATTTTAAAAAAAAACATTGAGGACAAATTTAAAAGTGTTTGTCATTCGTTTGGTGGGCACTCAGCGTTTATAAGCTGGCCGTGTACGAGGGCGGAGAGCTCGCGTCGTTAAATCTCGTCACATCGCTTTCGGTGCCGGGGCGTCCCGGTTCCTTTGCCCGCATGACAGCTTTCCGTTTTCGCGCAATGTCACCTCAAGGTCGCCAACAATGTCACTAAAAGCATTTCATGCCTAAAACAGACTTCTCTAGCGACATCAGGATCCTAAGGAATCTCTTAATTTGACTCGTCCTCCCCCTAAAATTGGAGCATAAGGGACCGCCAAAAAAGTAAAATAAAAACACAGCACCAGCGAGAACAGGTTGCGTCGCAGAACCGTCGTGAAGTGCCGCGTGTAACAAAACGCTCATTCGTTTTCGTTAATAATTTATGTCGCTGCTTAACCGGAAGCTGTAGGACTTTACTAGCTTTCCTTCGTAAAATTTCTCCCATTGCCCACTTGGTGACGCCGCCTAACCGGCTATACTGTACAATATGAAACCGTTACGTTGACAGAACGGCTGCATGCTTATCGCTACCTTTGCTGACAACGAGAACTTCACGTTTTCTGCGAATCAGATAGCTGCCTAGCATCTCACATTGTTGTGTACCGTAATCGTCCTGGTCTTGTATGGGTAAAATGCAGTTGACTGCAGGTGGAGCTGTAGAATGATCACGAAGTGGCGAGACATATTCCCTCGTTCCGGACGTATTTAGAAATACATATTTAGAAAGGCTGGAATGTGAAAGCCACGTGTTCACGTTTTGTTGCGTAGAGCACCGCGGAGGTGGTATGGGCCGCGATGAAGATGTGCGGCGTGTGGCTCTGGCCAGGCGTGCTCTGTCTGACAGCGAGCGCCGTTGCCGCTTCCTGGCAGCTGGTGTGGATTAAAGACTGGACCGACGCCAATAGCCCAGGAAGTGGCAGCAATCCGTACGACCCTCGCTGGATCCAGGGATTGATCGGTCTGTGCGTCGGCGCTGGTAAGGAACGCAACTTCATTGATGCCACGTAAAGTGCCCAGCGCAAGATTGCCGTGCATGTACAGTCGTGAGCAAAAGTGGTATACAGCACGCAGCCGGTGGCGGAGCTCCGGAAAACGGCATACAAACCCCGTCCAGCGACAGTGACAGGAACAGTGACCGCGACATATGCAGGTAGTTAAAATAGGCCACCGCTAGGATTGGCTCAATCCTAGACAGCTGTTGCTAGACGGCGTTCAAATGCAGGTTTTCCGAACTCCGCCACCCTCTGTGTTGCAGACCACATTTGCTCACGACTGTACTTTCCATGGTGCTGCCGTTCATCGCAACATCTTCCGAAACTGGTCTGCGCGCGCTCACTACTACTTGTAAGATCACTGTCATGCCGCTCGTGTTATTTCAGGTATTTCTTCGCAGTTGTGTACAGGATGACACCACTGAAGGTTGCAAGGCAGAAGAACATAATGTTATCAATTGTAGAAAGATTAGATACGCTCGGATTGAATCAGCTTTCGTTTGATTTGTGGGGTTTAACGTCCTAAAGCTATTCTGGCAATGAAACGTCGTAGTGGAGGGTCTCGAAAATTTCGACCATTTGGGACTCTTTAGCATGTGCTGATATCGCACACGGGCGCCTAGCTTTTCGCCTCCTTCTAAAAGCGGCCGCCAAGGCCGGGCCACAATCCCGCATCCTTAGGAACAGTAGTCGAGAGCCTTGACCACTGCACCACCACGCCGGGGTCAGATTGCGTTAGATGGTTCAATTAGGATCTTAAATGCCCTTCGAAATTACGAAAGATAAAAGTAAACCGGCGCCACGCTGAGAAAAGCCAAGGTCAGTAGCGATAAAATGAGTACCTGAAATTGCTAGTAAGCAATTGCTAAACCATCTTTTCCCGGTTATCAATTTGAGTTAAACGTTATTGTTTCCAAGAACACTATTCGATGCACCCAAATTGTTTTCCGTTATGTCTTCGTATGTTGTGAAATGTTTGCCTTTCTTTTTATGCACCGTGCGCCGTGCGAACATCAACGTAAAATTAATCTTTAGTAATCAGTCTTCCCGCTGCTGTTTCTCGATCAGCTACTAACATCTGCATAAAATTCTAGGTTGTATTTATAAAAGAACTAATTTTACGGAATCGTGCCCCAAAAATAGTAATGCTGCTGGGAAAGGGCACTCTGCTCCTGGCTAAAAATATTAAGTGCGGACAAAATAATACGGTGTTCCGAAGGGCCTTCTTGCGCCCTCAAAAGAGCATAAAAACGTCTGTGTGCCATGAAAAAAATTTTTGTGCGTGCTTTTTTTTTCAGCTAATATGCTAACGAGTGAGTGTTTTGAATCCGGTATTTAGCAACGTAAAGTGAAGGTGCAAAATTATTTGCAATTAATATGCTAATTCAATACATGTTATCCGACGAAAAGACCTTTCAGCTGATTCTTTTTGCCTCGGGGAAAGAAAACTGAAACACTGTAAAAAAAAAACAAACTACAGAAGAGGAGACACAGCTGTTTGAACTGTTGAACTTTGTTTACCTATGTTTCGACAAGTTGGCGTTTTTCAACTGCGCGAATTGGCAGTATCGTCAATGATTATGAGACCTCGTTCCTTAACTAATTTTTTCAGCACTTTATTACGGAGAAACAAATGCACAGGACATAATGCCAAAACGAGATCACTTCGGCACATCCCACCGTACGTGGTACATTCCTGCTATTATGATTAGTTATCGACAATAGAGAACTGCACGTCAGAGTCCGCTCTTTTTGAACAAAACACATTCGACATTCACCCTATTCAGTTACAAAGACTGGAAGACTTGCGTATATTGAACCTTGTTTTTCTTATTTGAATGTTGGCTTCTTTTTTTTTAATCCACGCGTTCCTGCGTTATTTTATACTAATTACAATAATTCTGTGAGAAACGATGTCAGCCAGAGGATCATGTCCGCATATATATACATAAATATATATATATATATATATATATATATATATATATATATATATATATATATATATATATATATATATATATATATATATATATAGGTGAATTTTTAAGTTCATGTTGCAGTTGTTCATGTTACATACAATATGACGGTAAAATATGATATATATATATATATATATATATATATATATATATATATATATATATATATATATATATATATATATATATATATCATATTTTACCGTCATACTGTATGTTTTTATTTTCGGCTCATTCTGGAAATTGCCCCTCTATATATATATATATATATATATATATCATATTTTACCGTCATACTGTATGTTTTTATTTTCGGCTCATTCTGGAAATTGCCCCTCTCTGAAGTGCCACAAAATGTGACGCCACTGCCGCCACAAAAATTATCAGCCGGCAATTTTGTTGGCGATTTGCCGCGCTGCTAGAATTCATATGTGGTGCTCAATGAACTGCATAATTGAACACATGAACATTGAACAACTGCAACATGAACTTAAAAATTCACCTCAAGCTACGACCGGGTGTAGTTAGGTCATATTTCCTGTGATTGTTAACAATAGCTTTGTGGTGGAATCTTTTTCATGTGTCGATGCCACTTTAGCTGAATTTGTTAAACGTTCCATTTCGCAGTGGTAGCACGCATGGTGGGAAACACCTTGCTCGCCTTCGCCATCGATCGAATGTCGCGTGTGCTGCACCATACCATGCTCGAGCACGTGCTGATGAGCCCGGTGTCGTTCTTCGACGCAACTCCGCGGGGTAGGATCCTGAACCGGTTCACCGCGGATCTGAACGACGTCGACAACCGCATGGCGACTCTGAGCCGCCAGACGATCCAAAACACCCTGATCGCAGTGGCTCGACTCGCTGTCATCGGCACGGAAAGCATCGCCGCCATCGCTGTCGGAGTCGTAGTGCTCATCATTTTCACTATCGGTCTGGTGAGTTATGGCACCTTTTGCTATGGAACCTAATGACAAATTCTCGAAAGCTGAGCTAAATATTCGTTCGTGGCCAGTATTTTGTAGCTATCTGTTTGCCGAAGCCCCTTACAACACGCAATTACAGACTCGAACGAACAACCAACGTTTGCAGGTATGTTTTGAAGGGAAAATCTTCACTAGGCTAGTCAACTTCGAGTTTCGCGTGTGCTCCGTCGTTAGAAAAAGCCACAGTGCGCATGCGCAAGCCACGTGACGTCACAGGAGAGGCGCAGATGGTCGGAGCCGGCGCTGCCGCCGCAACCGCCGCCGCGTCTCCGCCGGTTGACCTTTAGCCGGTGCCGCGTGCTTACACCCGGCTGTGTTTATGTCTATACAGAAGTGTAACGGTGATGATAATGTGGAATCGGAATGACGTTTAATCTTATGTGGTGTACGGCTGTTCTCAGTGTTTCACCGTGATGATAAGCCATGGAATATCTATAAGGTGCAACGGTGAACAACAAGGTAAGCCACAACTACGCCAAGGAACCACAAGCTAAGCCATGGCATCGCCGAAGCTTTTCGCTCCTGATATTCAGGCTTAACCAAGCTAAGCCTGCACCAATTTTTTGATGAAGCAATTTAATAGTACTGATCGCATGACTGCTTCCTTGATTAGGACATGATTTACCAAATACAGGCTAAAGTGTTTGAATATTATATTTCAATTATAATTTATAATTTATTCACTGATTACCTCACACAAAAAGTGAGTCCTGAAAGTGTTTCGGTTAGTCAGGTCCAATTCGCAGTTTGTGTACCACAGCTTGGCAAATCGAATTAAATAGAAAGCGACATTGCTGGGTTTTAGCTCGTCGTCCCATTTGTTGTGAGCACTCACGCGTCCGTAGGATGCAATACAGTTTTAGACAATCTTTGTCATTGGTGCCATTGTAGAGGGGGGATCACGGAGTATGGGCCCAGCTCAGATGATGGAAGGCGCCATAGTCATTCGCCTTTGATCCTAAGTCACCATAGCAGAGGTTCCTGTCGCTGGCAACTTGTGGGTGCGAAGTTAAGGATGCTGCTCTCGCGAGTTCCGTACCCCGCAACCGCCACTAATTGTAAGAGGTGGGTTTATTTAGAGAGTGTGATGTTCCGAGCGTTCAGGGCACTGTGTGGCGCACTGTGTCGAAACATGAGGCTTTGTTGATACTCATACCTCCGTTTCAGTTATTGTTGCCTCTCTTTGCAGTTCACTGCGTAAAGTGACCACTCCACTGTGCAGTGTTTTTCTACGTACTGCGACAGCGCACTCAGTACGTCATGCCGTTAACCGTGTGTATAGGCCCTGCTTACAGTCGGGACGTTCCGTACACAATTCAATTTCTTCTTTTGTCGTCATGGGCCTGTGACATCATTCTGGGTAGGGAATTCCTGTTCAGCACAATGCCGTTATCGACTGCGTATGCACCGAAGTTGAATATTCTACTTTGCCTGACATAGACGCGGCACCGTTACGCAACTATACGTCATCGAAGAAACTGACGTGTCTCCGCACTATTTTGTCATCGTCACAGTGTCACTGTGGACCAGAGGTCTAAAGGCTGAGGTGTTTGGTGGCTACACGTGGGGTTCGCCTTGCAGGTTTTGTCTGTAACTGCTCCAATGTAGCAAAACTGAAATATTAATTACTGTCCCCAAGTCACGCACCTGCACACGTAATAGTCACCACCTAGAGTGCAGATCTAAGTCCTGTAGGAAAATTAAAATAAGGCGTGTAACCTCCTTTTTACACGACCGGTTTCTGCACGCGTAGACAATGTCCTGATGTCCTGTGGAATAGGGACTATAGGAGTCGCATGAGGTACTCCTGTTTCGTGAACAACACAATTCTTTGAGCACAGTGCCCTGAACAACGCATAATGTAATGTCTGAATTCCATAAATTTGAGATGCAATACAATTCCGTTCATTTGGCCTTCAGTAGATCGGAAAAAATATCCGAAAAAAATGAAGGCTCGAATTACGAATGGGCCTGCAGAAACACTGCCGCGAACCATTTTCGTCACTGTAATTTTGTCTCATAAACATCTGCACGAAATTTGTATGCTTTTGAGAAGAAATACAAGGGAGAACGATGTTGGTTTCGTCAAGTACTTTGTTTTGCGCCCCCTGTCGGGAAGGCCTTCCTCGCAAAAGAGAAGGTCCCTGTTCAGAAAACGGCCCCGTACAGTTTTAAGGATGCTCCACTGCCCATTCCACGTCGCCAGGTTTGCCTGAAGGTTTTCTGTAATTCTTTTATGCAGGCTGTGCTGACCAGTGCTGTCAACGCGACGCGCTTCGTGAAGAGCGCGCACTTCTCGCGGATGCTTCAGCACGTCACAGAGAGCATCGACTCCCTGACCATTGTGCGGGTCTTCGGCATGACGGAGCGCTTCTACAGACGCTTCTGCAGCCTGGCTGACCAAAACCTTCGCGTGTCGCTCGCCTCCGTGACGTGCAGCCGACTGACGAGGACGTTCGTCGTGGGCTGCAGCCAGACCATCGTGCTGGCCACGCTCATCTTTACCGTGGTTGTCGGCGCCGGCGAACCGGGAGATGTGTCTCACTCGAGCAGCGTTGGTCTCGCACTCAGCTCGTCGCTGTCGGTGAGTACCTCCACGTTCACAGGGGAGAGTTCATGGAGAGCCAATAGATCCAGGCTTTGTTTCTGTATTGAATGAGCTGCTCACTTCTATTCCTTTAAGATTAACATTCATATTTTGCCTCGCAAGATACAGTGTTTACTTTTTTTTAGGGCAGTTTTGCAGGTTGCGACTATAAATACGAAATGTTTCAGTACATTCTTGTGTACTGCTGCTGGATGATATGCCATCATGCCGCAAACGTTTGACGCGGTGTATTTGTGAAAATGTTTTGCGGCCTCTTCTCCGATGCTCTTGGCGCGTTGCTGTTAGTAAAAGCGCTGAAATTATTAGTGTCAAAATTTTACAAGGTGCTCTGAGCTCCTATTAGATCGAGAACATGGCTAAAATAAGTTATTTCAGGAACAAGAATGATTTTAATACAAGGAAAAAAGAAGACATTAATCGATTTCTAAACGCAGCAAAGGGCCAGTGTGGTTTGCAAGGAGGTGGTGGTGGAAGAAGAGACAAGCCTGCAACATAGCTATCAGGCAACTGAAGTGTGACCATTAACTAACATCATACGGCGGAAAAAAAGAAAATCGTTTTCTGGGTCAGTTATAAATACGACCGATACTAAAATGTACTCGCCCTTTCTCTCCCAGTTAAATTACTTGCGTTTCTGATCTCTTCACCAGATTCCAATAACCATGACTATGCTCTGCGTCACCTACCTGGCACTGACGCAAACCATGGTCTCCTTAGAGCGGGATATAGAGTACACAGAACTACCGAAAGAGGTAAGCGTGACCATACACTCTACTACGAATATTGCACGATGGTATACAATGTATTTTCTGCTTCACGTTGAGGCTGCTAATTCAAGGAACCCTTGTGCAGCACAGTGTCCATCCATATAATTATAATTTTATTCCACGTCACTTTTTTTCCACGCCTTTCCACCCAATAGCGTACATGTTTTCTTTGTGATGTAAATTATATCCTAAAAATAACATGTTTGGCATCCTGTCTTCATCTGAGCATTGCCTTGTGAGCATGTTTACAAAATAAACATTTATATCATTCTATTTTATGGGGCAGGTTGCATGCCTATAGGCTGAAGGAAAACCTGTTTAGTTTTGTTTGGTTTCGACTGTTGGGATTAATGTCCCACGCCGACATCGGCTATGAGTTCAAGAAGCTCCGCAAGTTCCCATCATCTAGGTTTTAACATACTCTAACATCGCGGAGTAGGCGGCCACCTAACAATTAATTACCTTCAAAACACAGCCTCCGAGGCCAGGATCATATCCACATCCTTAAAATCAGTAGTCGAGCGTCTTACAACTACTAAGCCATCGCAGTGTTCGAAACGGTCTTCATACTGTAGTGAACATTATTCTATGGTAGTAGTAGTAGTAGTAGTAGTAGTAGTAGTAGTAGTAGTAGTAGTAGTAGTAGTAGTAGTAGTAGTAGTAGTAGTAGTAGTAGCAGTAGTAGTAGTAGTAGTAGTAGTAGTAGTAGTAAAAGACTTTATTGAGGCGCAACACTTGGGCGCCTAATACATCGATGACCTGCTGGACGAACAGGCGCTGTTCTTCTTCACCCTCAGCACCAAGCCAGTCCACCCAGGTCCATATAGTATGGGAGGAGGTGGGAAAGAATCCCGATTGCAATGCAACCGGAAATGCAAATAGGCAGTGTGAAAGGTTGGCGTAAGGGGAAGGGCAGTTGGGGCATGATGGAGCACGACGAAATTTGTAGAGATATAGCCGTGCAGGGGTTATGAGTGTATTCAGCTGTATCTGCCGAAGGACATGAGCCTCCCGAACGGAGAGATTAGGATGAGAGTCGGGGTAGAGCTTGGGGTCTAAGCGAGCAGCTATGAAGTATTCGCTGATGGTGGCGCGAAGAGACACTCTCGACCCGCCCTCCAAGGATCTTGGCCAGGGGATGAACGGTGCCCAGTTACGAGTTTCACGGGCGAGCTGGTTCGCCAACTCATTGCCGCCAATCCCCGAGTGTCCAGGGATCCATCGGAGGAAGACGGAGCAGGGCTGCAGCGCAACAAGTGCAACCTCGAGCTCCGTGGACAGATGACGTGTTAGACTTTTAGATAGCAGCCTGGGAGTCGGTGTATATAATATACTGAGGCACAGGTGGGAGAGAATGGAAACTTTGAATGGCATGATTGATGGAGAGGACCTCAAGCGAGATAATATCCGGAGGGTGGAGAGGGGATGCTATGGTATATAAGGTTTTCAGATTTATGTTCTGTATGCCAGCTAGCTGTATGCGCACGAGCTACATGGAATAATGGGGTGAGACTTTTAATCAATAGTAACCTATTATGATGACTATTTCAGGGTGTTATTTATAGTCGGTGCAAATCATTTGAAGAATTGATTTTGCACTCTGCTAAAGTACCCATGATAATACGTGTTTTTACTATAAAACGAGGCAAAGATTTCAAAGGTGACATTCCACATAACGCAAATTATGTCAGTTTTTCGCACGAAGGCTTATCCCTCGGTGACTACTTGTTTAGTGTCTAGGAAGCTAACAATGAAAAGCCTCGTCTGATATTCTGACCTTTCCGACTCTCTGAGAAGCTAGTTATTCGATCTCAGCACTGATCGTGTTTTTATCACTTGGACGATGCGCACAGCCTATCTAAATATTTTCAAATGAAATGATGCCACCACAGTGGCTTGGCTCTGCCTTAAGATCCACCCTTCTCTCCTGCCAGTTTTCACAAACATAGAGGATGCCTCTGGTCGTCGCTCTTTTCCAACAAATATCCGAAGCAACAATAGCGCGTGCCTATGGAAGCATCACGTTTCCAACAATTGTCGAATAAATTTATTTGCTAAGCTATCATTTGATATTATTTAAATAGACTGACTACATGCACGGAGAATCATTCTTTTCCAGTTACGTTCCCGTATATATGATTTAAAGCGGAACGCTCATCACAAAAACCATAAAGTCCTTTTTGGGCTTCCAGCGGCCCAAGAACTTCAATTATTCTGACGAAGTCACAATGTTTCATATGGCGCCTATAAATGCGAAGTGTTCATTTGTCTATGCATTATTCTAGAATCCCAATTCTTTTCATAGAAGCCTCAACATTGAGTTGCCCTATTCTCATTCATATGCAGATGACTTTTGAAGTTTCATGAAGGCACCATAGAGCATGATACCGGCTAATTTGTTTCGGGAATGTTGGTAAGAAAAAGTAGAGGCTTTTGTCGGCTCCTACGAGAAAGTTCGATCTTGATAACTGTTGTGCACGATGTGCTGTGCTCGTTGTGTTGTGAATGGAGCAGTGCGCGCTAATGAACCCCGCACCCCTCTTCGCGCTTCGCCGGGAGGCCGCCTGCCTGCGCTCAGCGGGACGCCCCCCACGCCGGGCTCCTTCGCCCTCCTCTGGTTCTGGGAAGCAAGCCGCATCCCCATCCCCGGCCTCCGTTCCCTCCGTTCTTCGCCCGCAGTTCGGCCTACGCCTCGGCCGACGCTGGTCGCACCCTCTTATCTAGTGAATAAACGAAGTTAACAGTTAAACGGTAGCCGACGGTAGTAGCGCGTACGTATTTTCTACATCGACGACGCGCAAACACGACATTAACTTAGTTGGTTGATTAGGCGTGTCCCAGTAAAGATAAAACAATTGGAGGTTTAGGCATGGCTTCGACCTAGTGATAGAGCGAGAGCGGTGGGTATTGCAGCAAATTTTTTTGCGGTCACTTGGATTTAATGTGCCACCGTCACAACGTTCGAACGAACCTTCTGTCCTAGCAGGTCGCTGTTGTCATATGGCTCTACCAACTACCGAGTTATCTGTCTTCTTCTTCTTCTTTTTCCGTTTTTTTTTTTTCTTCTTCGTCTTCTCCTACTCGTCCTTCTTCTTCTTTCTCTTCTTCTTCTTTCTCATTTTCTTCTTCTTTCCTCCTCCAACTCCTGGTCCAGCTCTCGGTCTATACACGTGACAGTTGCTAGGCAACGGCCACGTACCACAGTGCCACGCCGACGGCTTGAAAACCTAATGCAGTGTAGCTGTCATTGCAAAAGAAAACCATCTACGAATCTTTATCATTTAAGAACTCTAAAGCCGACGACTGCTTTACTTTGGAATGGACTGAAATATTACGTGGTGTTACGCGAGAAATGGGAGTGTTGATGACGTTGTCTTTGCACTCCGCCATTGCTTATAGAAATATGCTGTAATATGTGTACCCGCCACACCGGTCAAATGAAAATGACAGGAAGTTACAGTACACTTGTCATGACTGAAATATTGGAGAAGAAAGCGTTCATGAAAGGACAAAAATGAAACAAAAATAGCTATAGATCTAAGCTTATTTGCTCAGCGCATCAATAAGCGTAATCTGTTAGAGAGCCCCGCACAGTTTTCTGCTGCAATAGCGACGGCAGAGCGATGGCTCGATGTTGACACTCGCTGGCCGTACGCACTGAGCGCCGGTGCGGTTTTGGGGCAGGCGTTGGG
The DNA here is from genome assembly GCF_055883805.1 of Amblyomma maculatum. Classification (NCBI taxonomy): domain Eukaryota; kingdom Metazoa; phylum Arthropoda; class Arachnida; order Ixodida; family Ixodidae; genus Amblyomma; species Amblyomma maculatum. Next base: position 28,716,541 of record NC_139352.1, on the reverse strand, counting down.
CTACACTGAGGGGTATCGCCATTCTAATGGATTGACAATAGGCCTTTTTCTCTTTTTCCCGTTGTGGCAATGATCTAGCACAAGGAAACCTTCGAGAGAATCACTAGGCGCAGCTTCGACGGAGCCACGATGCTGTGTGGCTGTTGCCATCAACATGTGCATAACAGTATCCTACAGCATCCACATCTGCCTCACAAGTAAACGTGGCCCACAAAATGGCCCGACGTCGTGCAGAGGTTTATAAATCAGGCATTTTAGGTCTATGGCGATATATAGCCTATACACCGAATGCCACTTTGCCGATGCCGTCTCATTGGGAGCAACGAAGGTTCCACTGGTTTGCAATCGTCACACCGCCGCACAATTTTTTAAGGATCATGGGCCCCTCCTGAACCTTAATTTAAAACTTCCTGAACCACTTAAGTTCTGTAGGCACATACGTCTTAGCGATCACCGACCAGTACTGGGGGTGGAGCTTTGGTTTATATCAACTGAGCACTCTAAATCCAAGCGAGATTCTCAAACTGTAAGCTACTATTTCGACAAAGAATCAGAAAAGGTTTTTTAGACGTACTAGATTTAGAAAAAGGAAATCCGGAACTCATTTCTCGAATTATGAATACATATGTACAGTCGATTATATTGTTATTTGCGTGCCATTTTTGTTTCCTTCTTTCTTACATGTTGTGTCGAATCCCCTGCCGTCCATATTGCCCAATTTCTTTTTTCTCTATACTTAGGATTTTCTTGACCTCTGCCAACTCCTCCTGGGCAGTAGGCTTTGTATTTACTGCTTGTTGTGCTCGTTACGTTTTGTATTCTCTGACTGTTCTAACCCGTTGCCGCATTCTGTAAGGTATACACTTTGTAGTCGTTTCTTGGAGCTAGCAAAGGTTCACCAAAAGCTTTTATGTAGAAAACCACCTAGAAATATCTCTTTAATATGCACACTTTTGCTTGCGAGAAAAAGTCTCCATAAAGCGTGTCGTCCGCGAAAACAAATTTCCAATAATATTTTAAGGAAACCGGATGTGATTAAGGCATCTTTTCTGTGGTTGGCGAGGAGTGAATTTTGATATGGATAATTTTTGGATATATAAAAGCCTATTATCCTGGACACCATTATGATTCCACGTCGAATCGCTCCATATTGGAGCGATTCTACGTGCCTGCCGGTCTATGATAGCTCAAAGGCGTATGACAAGTGAGTGAGCTAGCTACTACAGCTTCTCACTTACATGACATCAGCTCTTATTCGGCTTAAAGTGAGTGTATTTAGATTTCTACTTTGTACATTATCTAGAGAGTGTTACCTTTCCGGGCATTCCTGCAATACGGAAAATGGCAAGGCACATTGGTGCATCAGAGACTTCGCACTGCAAAGCATGAAACAACAACACAAAAAAGTATCATCACTAAGTGATTTACAATTTTTAATTGCCTCCTCAACAGACTGGCAACTCAAAGCGCAGGAGCTGATTTATCTAATTGCAAAACTGATGTCATCAGTGTCCATACCAAAGCGATGGAACAAATATGGGCCCCATTGCGCTCTGCGTATTGGCCCCTGCCTTTCGTCCGGAGAGCGAATTTTCATACTAACCAGGCATAAATACAGTGCTCTAAAGTACTCAGTTATTGGCAGCGCACTTTTTGCCTGCGTTTCTTGTACTCTCAATTCTTCGTATACATCGCGCTGATTTGTGTCTTAAGCGCGCGTACTAGGGAACTGCAGCGTTATGCACATCAGGTTATGTGGTTAAACGTCCCAAAACCGATTCAGCATGTAAGACCACCTGTGCTCTTTCACTTGCACTGCCATCGGACACACCGCGGCACATATCACAGCCCGCTTTTCACTTCTATCGAAAAGCTGCCGCCGCGGCCGGGATTCGATCCCGCATCCCTGGGCAGAGCTGCCAAGCGCCGTATAACCACTTCAGCACCGTGGCCGGGTCGTTATGCGTTTTGGTATATTGTCCAAGCACATGAAATATCGGGCTTGTTTGCGCACGATGTCATTACATCGGAAACGAAGCACGAGCATTCTGTGCACTATGTTTATATCTCCTGACACGAATGCCAGTTCCTTCACCTGCGTTTCATATTATTCCCATCATTGTAAAATATCGTCAGTATCGACGCTTTCAAAAGGGCGCTGACAGTGCTAACTGCAAATGCCGCCTTTTTCGCAGGCTGAGGTCGAAAAGATGGCCACCGATGGAGACGCTCCAGACAGCTCGAGTTTTAAACCGGGAGGCGGAGACTCGGCGGGCACAGTACAGCGCATGCTAGGTTCCAAGTGGCCGACCGAGGGTCGCGTCGAGTTCCGGGACTTCTCGGCCTCTTACCGACCAACGGTGCTCGAAGACTCGTTGAAGCATGTCACCTTCACCGTGCAGTCGAAAGAGAAGGTGAGTCCGTGACGCGATACAGCTTTCACAACGTAGCCCGTGGTAGAGAAATTATGGCGACTGGCGGACAAAATAAACTCGCCGCATGCATCCCACATCATCGATATGGTCGCTTAGTCCTAAAAGCGGTCCTCTCGTCCATCGCCAGGTTGGCATCGTTGGCCGCACCGGCGCTGGCAAGTCTTCTCTGGTGCTGGCACTGCTGCGAGTGCTCAAGAGTACCGGGGGACGCATTCTTATCGATGGAGTTAACATCGCTTCTGTCCCGCTCCCTCGACTACGCACAGCCATCACCGTTATACCACAGGTATTATTCCCTCTCATGGACAACGCAATGATAACTTCAAAATGAGGGTATAGTTAACAATATCACCTGTAGTGGTATGTTTTATTGCTTCATTATTTCATATTTGTTAATCGAAAAGATATCAGAAATGCTATGCCAAATTGATCTTCTTTACTCCGCTTATGCATTTCGTTTTTTGTTTTTCTAGTGTTTGCGGCTGATTCAGATTGCTGTGACCAAATTTCTGTTCGTGTTTTGAAGTGCTCTTCTTGAATGTTGTTGGAATGCGTTCCTTAAGCTTCCCGCTGCATCTCATAGCAACGTTTTCCGCCAGTCACTCTAGCCATTACCATTCGCTCCGGTATTCTACAACGGAAAACAACAGATAAAGAAGCAAGAGAACAAATAAAGAAAGAAACAAGAGTAAACCGTTATACAGACCACATACACCAGCGACTCCCAGGTTCCAGCGTCTTCTAGCAACCTCCCAGACGTGAAACTGATCCCAATGGGGCAGTGACTTCTGAACACTGCCACGTTGACATACCAATTCAACCAGACCAATAGGGAATCTTCACAGGTCTATATGAGGCGAAGAAAACTTGTGTCAACCGGCTGTCTATTGCCTCAACGCATAAAACGGTTGCTTGTCTGTAACTGTTAATTTCCCTATTTATTCTCTAAATATCTGGTTGATTGTGTGTTTCTTGTATTAATAACGGTTTGTTCATTGAGAAACATTTTTTTAATGTATTGCGTAATTCTTGATCTCATTATTCCGCAATCATGAAGTAGAATGTTGTTCTTGGAGTTTTTAGTGTGGAAGGACTTCTAGCATAGCAGGACAGATTTCGCAGATTTCGAGATTCAGCCGCCTGAGTGGTGCTATACCAGCAGCCAAGCGTTATGTTTATATGGCAACAATAAAGAACAGATTTGCTATATATTCGTTATCATCATCATCATCAGCCTGACTATACCCACTGCAGGGCGAAGGCCTCTCCCATATTTCTCCATATTCGTTATACTATGACTTGATATGAGTGACTTGGCTACCGTGAATGCGATGGCAATGTCCAAGTTCAGAGTAAATGGTACTGTTTCCAAATTTAACCTGATTATTGCTAATTAAACTTGCATGATGCACAGGTGAGAAAATGATGTCCTAACTTGTCTGAAGCAATTATGCCTTCCTAAAGCCAAACTAGAGTCTTATGACTACCTAATAGACATATAACTAAAGCTAACCTTGTTAAAACTACATTGCAGTACTGCATTGCTGTTTTAGCATTGGCCCTTATTGCGCATTACTGAGGCTGAAGAACACTCAGCGTTAGTCAGCGTTAGTCCTTTTCGCCGCTTGCGTTTGTTACGAACGAGGGCACCGAATATTTGAGTTTCTCCGTCCGTGCGGTGGCGCTAGCTGTGCGTGAATCGGAGCAAAAAAAAAAAACGAGTGCATTGGCAAGGCGAATACGCTTTGCCGTACTCTGTTAGAGCCGTTACAGCAAGTCTAGGGTCGGTGAGCGCTGAGGTGTGCACGAGGCAAATTTCTCATCCCGCGTCGTGTCCAGGCTCTATGTCTAGACCCTACGCGATGTCAGGAGCTCGACCGGGACCGGCAGTGAAGAGCCTGACCACGGCTCGGCCCGGCCTTTTTCTCAGACTTCGGGACCGGACCTGGCCTGCCCATCCTTCTATAAACAGAGATGCAGCGATCGCACTGGAGTAAATAACTTTAGGACGATCAGTTTATTTAGTACCTTTAATTGTCGAGCGCTCATATTTTGGATGACGAATTTGTGGAATACAAATATCCACAGCTCATACACACAGTTATCATTTTCAGTTGTTGTGCGAGAACAAGTTGTGAATATATGCCTCAAGCCTTCTATATGACGTGCTTCTGTGGTATGAATCCCACACAGCTCTTTCGTTCTTCGCTGTTTTAACTAGACGAGCGAATGAGCAATACTTACTTATCAAGAAGAACAATGTTTGGATACACGGGATCTTTGCTTCTCGAAAACTGCGCTAGCTCGAACTCTGGGCAAGACGCTGATTCTATGGCAGCGTACTTGGTGAGATAATCTCGTTCGCTGTGGGCCTTACAAGTAAGCCTTTCTCATAAAAACAAGTGAAAACTCAAGCTCCGCGATCCCTTTGACCAGGCGCAATGTTCAGCTTCCACTGAGGCTATGTCGGGGCCAGAAGCGAGTCACCAAAAATCTTAAGAATCGAGTAAAACAGCGCTAGGGGAGACTGGGCACGTGAATGACAGACACAGCGCATGTGTCTGTCGTTCGCGTGTCCCGTACCCCTAGCGCCGTTTTACTCGATTCTTAAGCATGTACCAACCAGCCTCGTATTTGCCCTCTTCTGGAATTCACCAAAAATGGTTCTTGGTTTGTGAGTTTTAATGTCCCAAGCCATTTAGGCTATGAGAGATACCGTAGTGGAGGGCTCCGGAAAATTACACCATCTGATGTTCTTTAACGGGCAGAGGGATCTCATTGCACATGGGCGCCTAGCTTTTCTCCGCCATCGAAGAGCGGCCGCCGCCACCGGGATTCGATCCCGCACCTTTGGGCCCACCAGTCGAATGCCCTAACCTGTACCGCCAAGCAGGGGCTAAGCCACAAAACCCCGTGAGAGATCACAGGGCAAAGGGAACCTCGAGAAGAATACCTGATCATCTGTACCCAATTCACCGGAGAAAAACGCGAAAGTAAAGTGTCAGTAGCCCATAAGCGGCTCTTTTGCGTGGCCACTGACGGCTTGCAAGGATCAATTCACAGCAACGGCGTGTGGAGGAAAAGGGGGTTGACATTAGGAGGGAACTCGTCCGTCCTTTCTCTTCCACATTTGGCTATACAGAGCGCACGATGAGCTGGAGGAAAGGGTGAGCGCGCTTGTGATGAGATCACACTTCCGCCGTATTGCTGAGCTGAACTAAAACCGCTTTCTCTCTAAAAACGCTCGTCCAAAGCTTTCAAACGTGATCAGTGCTTTCACACAGCAGCACGATCCTAGCGTGTGCGAAAACAATTGTAGCAAAGGGGAACAACCAAGCTGAACTGTGATCGTAAAGATATGCTGCGATGTGTTCAATACCGAAGAAAAACCCGGCTACGCGTCCTATATATTTTCTCTTTTTCTTTGTTTTTCAGGGGGGGGGGGGGAGCGGAAAATGCTCTGTGAATTTCACTGGTGAAGTTTCGATGCTGGTGTTTATTTCTGCTGTTCACGGTAATTCTAGCACGGCAAGCCAGTTAGGCTTTGCTTCATCTACATTTCGATCAACAGCTCTAATGAAGCATGTACAAATTAGGACGCCGCTTGGTTTCGTTCGGCTAACCGTGAAGCTGAGCTAAGGCAGAATACCTAGCCTGTGTAACAAGTCTTCCCCATGTGTTATGCTATATAATAAGCTGGAGAATGAGCACATGATTATACGAGCCCTTGACCATACCTAATGTCCTTTCACCGTGACCTTTCACTTCAAATTTGACCTAGAAATGTGACTTATTTTCAGTGGAGTCTGCAGACACCTAATAGGCACTAAAGCACATCAAATAAACAAGCGGTGTTAGCGAAACCAGGCCAAACAGACCTGTCGCTCGTCAAAATTGGTTTAACCGTAATTACGTACTGCTAATTTTTACTTTCTACCATACAGAATTTCATTTACAGAAAAAGCGATGGTCGCTAGAGGTTCAAATTGGATTTCAAGGAAAGGAAACAGTAGCAAGTGGTGGCAGAATGATAGGTGGGCGGATAGGTCAAGAAGTTCGCAGGGGTAAAGTGGATGCAGCTAGCACAGGACCGGGTCATTGAAGTAATTCGGGAGAGGCCTTCGCCTTTCAGTGAGTATAGTCTAGTTGATAATTATGATGATTATTAATTTTTACTTGTGCTCCTTACAATCACACCTTGACCTCCTGAACTGCCCAGGATCCAAGCCTTGTGCGAGGTACACTTCGTGCCAACTTGGACCCCATGCAACAACACACGGACGACGAGCTCTGGCAGGTACTCCGGCAGGCGCACATGGCAGACTTTGTCTCGAGAGAGCCTCTGAAGCTGAACCACGAGACTGGAGATGGCGGCGGGAACCTCAGGTGAACGCCGCGCCCAGCTTGTTTGAGTATAGAGTTTATGGCACCATGGAGTAGTACATCAGCCGGGGCGCTGATATAGCGTAAATGATATGCATCAAACGGAGGAATTTAATAAAATATCTTAACATGTAGGTATAGGGCCCTTCTATGCCCTCAGTTTTGAGTTCGATGATATATAGTGAGCTCGTTGGTTTGGTAGTGCACCTGGGCAGTCTTATCATCTAATGCGGCTAGACCATGATTAATCTATTGGAATAGTTTTTTTTTTTCTCAGTCCAACACTACAGCAAGAAAGAAAAATGCAGTCGCGGAACAAAAAAAAAGAAACTTGAGCCCTGTTTTATATTCCGAATCTTCTCACTGGCACTTTTGCAACAAAGTATTGCTCATCAAGACGATTTGGTTTTTTTTTCGCCATCCAAAGGAAGGCCGCGACATATGAACACTTTAAAACAAAGCCACGTGAACGAGCTCCTGAGGAGCTCTTAAACATGCAATGAGTGAGCAAGGTCGCCCACAGTGTGACGGTAGCCACAAATAAGCGACAAGCCGTTCTGCCAGCAGCTTTAGAAATTTGGTCCTCCTAATTCTTGTCGTATGATGGCGGAGATACATACTGCTTGCCTATTGTTGCCGAAGCGATAGAGCTTCCCAATGCGGGAAAAAAAATGCAAGAAAATTAATACTTGATTTTTTGATCAAAGAACACAAGGCCACTGCTCAGTCATGCGACGAAAGCCGGAGGCCTAGACATCTGCTCCCGGAGCAAGTCCTTGTCGCTTTGACGAGGCAACGAACACCATGCAGCGTACCTTGTTAGTGCATTACACCTTTGACAGCAGGACAATATCACTGCGGAAGCGTCCCGTCACTTGACTTCGGAACGCGGAAAAATTGACCTTGTGAGATATATCATATAAAACACAACTCATTCTGGGTTTCTGAAGGTGCTCTACAACTCTGCGTTTCACATTTCTGGTCTGTAGCCATTACCTGAAAAATTGAGTTACTAATAGTCATTTATCACTTAGTTAAGAGAAAAACAAGAATGGCCTGAGTGGCATTAGGCTAGCGCCAACATTATGCAGCCGGTGCTACTCGCGTCCTTAGCGCCTTTTGTAATTAAAACTTGGCTCAAGTTATGTGGGACACCTGTATACGCTGTCGTCAGTTATAAACGCTGGAGGACACTCGATGGTTTTTCATTCTTCTGCTGCGTTCTTTTTTATCTCTCATCAATCAGTGCTGGTCAGCGGCAGCTGGTATGCCTGGCTCGTGCCCTTCTAAGAAAACCGCGTATCCTGGTGCTGGACGAAGCCACCTCGCAGATGGACGGAGACACGGACCGTCTCATCCAGGCAACACTCCGGGAGAGCTTTGCGAATTTCACTCTGCTCACGGTTGCGCACCGGCTGCATACAGTGCTGGACTACGATAGGTATGATGAAATTATTGGTGTCGGGTGGTTCTATGTCGTCTTTGTATCGGTCACACACACCTTACACATAAATGTTTACTAACGAAACACGATCAGCCTACCTGTGAAGAATGTGGAGACGTGTTCACAATCAACCATATCCTAATCAGTTGTACAAGACTTGAAGATCTACTACAGAAGCACTTCTCATAACTTTACAATGAACATATACCATTCCACCCAAGCTTATTTTTAGGAGGAAGGTCACTCATTTACATTTCCTATATATTTTCGTTCCTAAAAGAAGCAAAGTACCTAAATAAGTTAGAGAACCTGTAATAACTTTTTAAAGCCCTTAAACAAAGTCCAGATTTTAAGCCTTGCTTTTGGCGCATGATGGCCTTAGTTGTCTATGTGCCGTAAAACACGACGCAACACAACAACAAGCTACAGCCAGAGGTGCAATTAGAATAATGCACAGTTCCCGAGCTGCTCCCGACGTACTGTGAACAGCGCCGCCGCACGGCTCAGCAACGCCAGCGAGAACCAATTAGCTCCTGAAACTGTAGGCTCAGTTGTTTCTGCAAGCGGTAAAGAATAGCCGGCCAGTGGGCCGCACTCATATGACCTGCCACTTTCTCGACGACATTGCACTAGCGATGCTTCGCTACTTTGGAGCACACCACGGGCTATGTCGAATGGGTCTCGCAACACATGTTCGCCCATTTGACATTCACTGTCGAAAAGAAACTAAGAAATGAACATAGATAAGCAGTGTATAATGCTCAGACACGACAATAAAAATCAGAACCAACGAAACGGATTCCGAGTGAAGGAAAGCGTAGCCTCTCGCAGCAGCGAGTTCGATGAGATGATCAAATTAGGAAGTTTCCGGAGAAAAGCTGGTCTTCACAGCCGGCACGGGATTTTAATGGGAGAGATAGGGAAGAGCACATCTTCATGCTGTGGGCGCAGTCAGGCTGATGATATACAGTTGTCATATTAGTCAATTTGCTTGAAGAAGCAAGGAAATGACATAATTTACATGATTCGTATCGTTAAGGTAATGTACTTAAATTTGTTTTTGTTGCGCAAGCTTGCCATAAGACATGTTATAAAAACCCATGTAAATTATTTTTCGTAAGGAATCGGAGAAGGCTTCGGCTCTTGTCGTTGTCGGTGAGCTATTTGGAGAAGTCCTCTTCCCTTGTTGCGGTTAGTCCCTCTTCCTGCAGAATCTGTGTCCTTGATGACCTTCTCCCTGCACAAGTCCACAGCAGGAGGCGAACATCCACTTCTGCAGCTGGTGTGAAACAATTCGGTCATGTAGTGGGTCCGATGTCTTTTTGAGATTCCCATCGGCATGTTACCGACGGGGTAAGGGCCGCCCCAGCTCATCCTGCTAAGGGAAATTATTATGAGGGGGAGAGAAAGTACACGGGGGAATGAGGGCACGTGTATTCTTGCAACATAGCGCTAAACAGACAGGGACACAGCGAGACACACGGGACGGGCGCTATCCCGTGTGTTTTGCTGTGCCCCTGTCTGGTTAGCGCTATGTTGCAAGAAAACGATCCCCAACTCACCCAAGCTTCCATCCTGGCACGTGTTCTTTTCATTAAAGAGTATGCTAAGATGGGAACAGTGGAGCGGGCATCAAAAGGGAGCCCGGTGGGGGGTGCTTTAGTGTTTGGAACTTAGTGTGTGAGGTAGTCGGTACGTGAGTTATGCTACATTTATTCGTACATTTCGCACCACTGAATAAATGTACTGGAATGGCAAAAATTACTGTATCAGGTATGGCCAGCCTTACCTTTTAGCTCTGAGCCCTACCACGTCAACACGAAAACAATGAAATTGTTTTCTATATCTTTAATAGTTTTTGTCATGCGTTAGCTCTCTCGAATTCTTAGCTTTTGAGAATCGCAGCAATCTATGCAAGGCAAACATAAAATCATATGGCAGTAAGAAAGTTTGTCCGTGAGAGCAAGGATGGACAGAGTGCAAATGGTTTTTGCGTTTTAGATGTTTGGCGAATTCTTGCCGCGTTGAGTCGAAACATTAAATCAGTGCTCTTTCCTAAGCCTATCTTTTTTCCTTTTCCACTAGGATCCTCGTCATGAGCGAAGGCACCGTTGCCGAATATGGGACAGTTGAGCAGCTGCTCAGCGACGCCAATTCCATGTTCTACGACATGGCACGCAACGCAGGAATCACCACCAATGACTCAAAAAGCGCTCAATCTTATCCCTCTTCTGAGCCTAGCACTCGCCTCTAGGTATTTCGCATTCAATTAAGCGAGCCTGTTTAAGTTTTCCAAGACACACCGGCTTAATGAAGTGCATATTCCTAGCTTACGGTCGCTACACTGACTGCCCTGGGGCAACCAGCACGTGGCCCCTCACCGCGCAGGTTGCCTTCTAACCAGGTAATACGGATAAGTCGTAAAAAGTCACACCCCATTCGAGCGCCTTCAAAAGGGGCATGCGGAAGCACGCAGTCGCCGACAGAAACGAGTTGGGCTTGAAGACGCTGGAATTTCACAACGCGCCAAAATAAAAAAATAAATAAGCACTATGTGTGTTTTTCTGCGTCCCTATAGACAGTGGAAAATAGATTTTTTAGCCTTTTGTCAGAGAGCGGATCAGACGCTCGTTTATTTCAATAAAGTGCTTGCAGATGGAAGCTCTCACACCTAGTACTACATCCTTCTCTACTCAACACTAAAAAACTGCTAAATAAACCGTTCACTTTATTTATCCTATTTATCGCTTTCTCTATTTGACTTCCTTCCTGTACTGCGCGCTTCCAATATTCCCGGGGTGCAGTTCGAGCTGGTTCATAATGGGGGAAGCAAGCTACGCTTAGCATACGCTAACTGCTGATGCGTATGCACGCCGTCTTCTTTAACTTAACGGTTGTGAACATACTGTAGCTAAATTTACTATAGGCAACGTGTAATAACACACGTATTTGATTTATATGTTTCGATATGTGAGTTTATTCTGAGTGGTTTTGTTTCAAGATCTTGCGCCACGCTTTGATAGCGTCCTCGGTAGGAAATGGTAAAAAGGGAATGCCAGAGCCGTGTGTCTGCTATGCAACTCCTTTTGAAAAAAAAAAAAGTCTTTAAACTCTCTAAAAGACCGCTTAGGTAAAAGGGCTTTTGGTCGCTAGTGTAACACGGGTAGAAAACACTGCGAAGCCTTTCAGCCTTTACCATTAATGAACTCCCTCAGAATATCTTTTTTTGCAATTTTAAATTTGATTAGAAGATTTTTATACCACAGTCTTTCGGAGACATACACATTCCATACCTTTATACAAAGTCGTCAGTGATAATTTGTACCGCTTTGAAAGCGGAAGTCTCCCATGCGAACTCAAAGGTCTTCAGGGGCCGAACATCAAAACTTTCGAGTGGCACAGCAGAGGTTTGTGCGCGATGCCATATCACGTGACTCGCCGAGCCTCCCTACTGCAGATGCGGTGCGCGGAGCCGGGGGCCGTCGACCGCATCGCGGAACCATGTTGAGAAATGAAGGATAAACCAAGGCCAAAAAACGTATTCAACGAAGCAATTAACCAAGCTTCCGCTGTGGATGACTAGGTTCACACGAGTTCAACCACAGTTAAAGCTTCTTCTAAAACAGTAGGGGCCGGAAATTATTTAATTATCAGGTAACGGCACTAACTATTTAAAGCCATTATAAAGCCAATTGTAATAATTCAATGTATTTAAGGCAAAACTACAACGCATGCCAGTTGATGCATTACCTTCCTCAGCCCGTCCGACGAAACACTGCGCATTTGGAGTGGCAATTGATTGCCTCGGTTTCCCATCTAGATGGTCGCACATCAACACTATAACGTCACGTACGTCAGCCTTACTCGCCTTGCTTTGATATCAACTTTTTTCCTTACATCTCTAAATATTCTACGCAATCTGAAGACCCGCTCTCAGCAGCCCGGTGGTTGCGCAAACCAACCAACAAAACGTTGCTTATACGTACAGTGCGAAAGGATAATCACATCATGCAGAGTGATAAACCAGTTCAGAAACGAAACTCAGAACCACCTAGCGACTCGTTCAGGCATATGAGTCCAACTAGACCGCCCCCTTTTGTGTGGCTACGGCGGAATCGGATACACAGCAAACACAAAAATTTATTGAATAGAATGATGGTTTAGTTAACCAATCTAAATCAATAATTAAGATATAGGTAGAAAAATGTGCATGATAGCTGCTGCTACCACCCCGTTTCAAAGGGGACGCTCCTATATTTGTGGAAGTGACTCTGTAGTCGCAACGTGTTCTCATAGTCATAGATTTGCCTACAGACAAATGATATTGCGAACCAGCCAGTCGCAGGTAACATCCACAGCAGTCTTCTAGAACGTCGGCCTGGAACTTCCCAAGAAGCACCAAGGACTTACTGAGCTTCTCAAAGCAGCATCTTGCAATCTCAATAAATGCCCGAGTCGTCTGGATCAAAGCACCATGAGTTTCATCAGACTACTTACAGGCGCCCGCCCTTCTTTCCTTCCATTCCTGCAACCAGTCCAAGCAATCGCTCAAAAAGGAAAGCCTCGAGTCGAATAGAGAAAGCTAGGCGGGTTTTTAATATTCATCTCTCAGTCTTAGTAATTTGAAAGGAGTTTTGACTTGAGAACTTTCAGCCATTTTACTATTATGTCTATGGAACTGGCGGTTTCTTCGTGGTGTTTTAGGGTGTCATCATCATCATCAGCCTGACTATACCCTATGCAGGGCGCAGGCCTCTCCCATATTTCTCCACTTAACCCGGTTCTGTGCTAGCTGCATCCACTTGACCCCTGCGAATTTCTTAACCTCATCCGCCCACCTAACTTTCTGCCGCCCCCTGCTACGCTTTCCTTCCCTTGGAATCCAGTTTGTTACCCTAAGCGACCATCGGTTATCCTCTCTTCGCACTACATGTCCTGCCCATGTCCATTTCTTCTTCTTAATTTCCACTAGAATGTCGGTAACCTGAGTTATTTCTCTGACCCACTCTGCACGCTTCCTATCTCTTAATGTTACCCCTACCATTTTTAGGGTGTGCTTGGCTCCAATCACTCGAAGTGCGTTCGGATGGGAATCACTGAATACCTGCAAAAGCAAGTTTAACATTCTGTTTCTCAATGTCTGCTGGAGAAACCACTTTCCTGGACAGAGTGTAGCCGCACCGGAGTAACTGCTCACTCCCTAAATTATACGCGTCTTTGATGGTCTTAAAAAGCACATAATGCATGCACCGCTCCCCCGTTGTTCTTGGTTCAAACTCAGGGAACCGGAAACACTGGTCGTTTTGTTTTAACCAGTTGTTGCACACGCACTTCAGTAAGTGCACCGGGTCAATAACAAAGAACAATAGCCGGTGGAGATGTGATGTGTGCGGAAACATTAAATCATTTGCCAGTGATTTTTTTTGGTGCGGCTCCAAACGGACCATTGCAATTTTCTTTAAATGTGCGGTAGGAAAGGCGGCAGCACGCAATTTGAGCTTTGCACTCCAGAACAGTCATTCAAATTGTTATTGGTCACAGCTGACTCAGGGAACACGGAGACGAGAAGGCAGATCGCATAGCCTGAGATATGACTAACCGGCCAATCAGGCTCTGGGACTTGTACCCTCTAGGTGAAGCCCTGACCGTGTTTCATGAGATAACTACCGTAAAGAGAGAAGACGGATTTATCAACCACGCATGCAGACATTAGTCAGGCACAGGCCACGATGCAAGAAGGCTCGGGACTCAATCCATTATAAACCTCCCAAGGTTGTCATTTATTAATAAAATGGAGTATAAACCGACATGCCTAAATTGCCAGGAACTGGCAACCCAAGATCACATCTTATGGGGATGTGAGGTGAAGCCCCCGCCTCGCATGCTCCTGCCAGCTGCCTTCGGAGGGAGCTGGAAACGGCGGCTGCTGAAACAGGAAAAAAGAACTGAGGAAACTCTTGTTAAGTGGGCCTTGGAGGTCACCCCTGTATGGGGTTCACACCGAGGCTCAGTAGCATATCTTCTAATCCTTAGCAATAAAGCTGTTTCTATCTCTCTCTAGCATGAACTGCACTTCATACGAGTGGTGTGATATGTTATAGCGAAATCATTTATGGTTACGTTTTTCTTCAACTTGGAGAAGTAGAACAATAACGAACAAAGATGTTTGTCAAGGCGATCTCCAGAAAACGTTTTTTGAAATATCCGCTTCCTCAGTAGCATTTCATAAAGATGCTCTATTTCATGGGTCATACCTTCCAAAGACAATTTTTGAGGGACATGTTTTCCGGTTCCTTGTGTGGGTTTTGATTTTCCGGTCCCATATAGACGATCCTAAGTTTGACCAAAAAAAAATACCGGCACAGCGCTTTTAAACTATTGTTGCCGGTCCGAGACAAGTCACGTGTGGTTGATGACGACTAATGAAGCCCAAAATCAGGCCTTTGCTGGCTGCTTGCTTGACTTCTCATTACGGCTGGCGCATCCAGTTTACTGCAGTTTCAAAAACGTATTCGAGTGATCCAGACTGAATCTGTGTAATTCCAAGAATCATTTTCCTTTTAGTGAAATGTTATAGGGAATGCTATATGCTGTGGTGACAATTCTGAAGACCACATTAACCCTTTAAACGATATTGCCGGTCTCATTGCATGCCTTAACGTTTTTCAGCGCTCACCCGAAAGTGACCTCTATATATGTGCAGCATGAAGGAAAACGATGTGGAGTTTGCTCTACAAGTACTTTTGTTCTTAAATTGACCTGCATTGAAGCCTAGAGTGTTAACCTGCAGGTGTGCGGACATCTGGGCCGATCATCGTTGTGTGCGTTTGCCTTCTTCACTCTTTTGCTAACAAGTGTTCCCAATTAAATTTTAAAAAATCCTGTTCTTTAAGTCAAGCTTGTCAGGATGTTTACACGTTACAGCTTTGGCATCAGCAAATTCATATAGAATAATTCTGTTTAGGTGCGAGCAAGCAGGCACATACTACCCGTTCTATATGCGAGTTTCCCTAAATCCATTTCCATTTAAGAATGTACAACACTGTTGTATGTGCCAGGCTAAAGAACAGGAGGCTTTATTACGAGGTGCAAGCTCGCAGCCTCAAACCAACAACTCTCATACATGGAGAACGCGCGTGCCGTCTTATACTTGCGTGAGCTGCCGGCGCATGCGCTGACATGACGAACGCGATCAGCCACGCCAATACACAGCGAGCGTCCTTCTCGAAATACACAACGCTATAACAATCCCCATCCCTTATTATTATTGATTTTACGAAATTAGTAGGCGAATAAGAATCGCACAAAATTAAAACTATTCCTTGGGACACGCTATATGCCCGCCGCACACTGCGCCTGTGAGAGCAGCACCGAGGTTAATGCTCACAAATTTCAATATAAGCAGCAGTGTATATTCTTATCAAAATCATGATTGCCTTGCAAACTACATGGCTAGTTCACGTAGAAAATGCAGAATTTTAACCTAGTTAATCTCAGCAGAACGTGTGAAAGCTTCTGCGCAGAGATGGAAGTTCATAAAGACGACTGGTGCAATGCACCGGGCTAGAGTGTGTAGCAGTGTGCACGCCGGGCTATAGCCACGAAGTCATATTAATTACATTGCAACAATGTCCCATATACATCAACGTGTTCTCTACTCGCTTCCGAGAAATTCTTGGGTTTAAATGCACTCCGCTCCGACGTTGCTTTGTTTTTTTGAGAAAGTACCACAACAAGAGGACATAGCGTTAGACAATCTTCCTAGCACCTAACCTCCGTATTAGGGATTTCGCACTAAAATATATATTAGCATTCGATGTTCCTGTTTACTACTGTTGAAAATGTAGTAGTGATTAGTTACGTGGACGTCTAGTTTCCCTAAAAGCAGCTATCCTATCTCAAATCGGTATACACGGCTCATTAACGAAGGAAGGGTGCGTACCAATTCGACTTCAACGGTGTTCTACCGTGCAAACGCGGCGTCTGATCTCGCGTGTAGTCGCGCAGTGGTGACTCCCCAATGCGTACTCTACTCTACAAATGAGCAGACTGACGTAGCACTAAAACTAATTCTTTCTGGTGTTCTTGTGTCCACAAAGAACTGAACAACACTGCCATGGCTATAGCAACAACCGTGATTGGTGTTCGTTCAGGTTCATGATCGGTTCCGCTCCAGACTGCAATCAGCTACCAAGGAGACTGGGCGCCAAAAGGAATTGGACAATCTGAAACAATTTGGAAGCAATTACTCACGACTGAGATGAATCTGGTCTCGTCTCGCGCCACAAAGCGCAAAGGTCGCGTGCCAGCACCTATGGGCAAACTAAAAGTACAAAGCTCCACGGCCATACACTAGCATGTCGATCATTCAATTATTTATCGAGCCTGGCTATAAACGCACTCTGTGAATCTTCTCAGGATGAATTCACAGATTGGTTGCGGGTGGTAAACGGCAGAGCGAAAAACAAATTATCCCTCCACGGCACTCATTTTAATTCTACCACCTAAATGCGAAAGATGCGTTGATCTCAAGGTAAAAAACCACAACATGGTTGTCCCCGGAAATAAAGGGATGAGTTAGTCATATGTCACAGCCTCACAAAAACTAGAGAAGGCCGCTTGTAGGCGTGAGCCATTGGTGGTTTCTTCGATCATGCTGTACACAGTTTGTGTTTTCATGCTTGGCTGCAGAGAAACAGCTGGCACCACTGGAAACTTTCACGCTCCCCACGCACCATCGGCGCGTGGCACAGAAACTTTGGCAAATCCTTGCAAAAGTAAAAACACATGTTTGTCCTAGTCTTTTTTGATGCAGCTGTTCGAAAGCTGCACTGCGAGCGCACAAACAAGCACGGCTCTGACGCCACAGTAGGCACTGCCTCAAATGCGCTCAGTTTTCGGTGATTTGCGCGCAGGGCACAAAATCGGGCTAACGAACATTAGTGTGGGATAAAATCTGGGATGCTCAGGAATGGCAGACACAGTGTTCCATCGTACCGGTCACCTCCATCGTAGAGGCCCTGGAGAGCGTTGAGGTTTGCTACACTTCTGTGGAGTAACGAAAAACTGCTACGGACATTTTGGCTCTCATCGAAAATCACGCCGTTCACCTCTCGGAAACTGGTATGTAATCTTGTATCTGTTGCAGCGACTGACTTCAGCATCTCTGTCCTCAATGTCACATTGGTAATTGTGATCAAGTTAGCGCAATCCGGATTGAGGAGTTACGTTATGCCAAATATTTTTATGCAGTTAAAAAGGAACTCTTCATTTCATTATTCTGTATAAGTATAAAAGAAGCAAAATATAATGATCCGTAAAACACAAGAGATTGTTCTTATGCCTTTTTCAAGCCTGAGATGCTTTATATTGGATCTCTCGTCAAAGGCATGGATTCGAGCATTCATGACCCTACTTGTGAAAAGTACACAGCTCTTCTTTCGAAAGCCAGAGGGCTCATGGGTATGCGCAGAAAGTGTGCGTCCGCGCGAAGTGTCCACCCGTGCTAGCGCTTGAACGAGTGAAGCTGGGAGAGAAAGAATGATTGATGAGATAGAGGACGCAAAAATGAAACCAGAAGTTAAGTTTGAGGACTGTAGAGTAATCTATTACTTAGAGCCACAAATGCAAATTTGCGTTGTCATTTGCGTGTCAGGAAACGGGAAGACACATGTGGTGCCGAAATAGTAAAAAAAAAACATCAAAATTGGGTTAGAAAGACCTGACTTTTATACAGTTATAGTAAGAACGCGTCATTAAGAGTATTGTTACCTACGATCACTGAAGGACCAATAATTTAGGTGGAAAATGAAGACACTGATGATGACGTCACATACGGAGGAAAGACGTCGAGCTAATGTGAGATCTCACAAAATTAATATAGATCGCCTCATTTGTGTCCCTTTAGATAAAAAATGATCCCTAATAAAATGAAAATGAGCAAAAATCAAACATAACGCAAAAAGGTAGCCAGCAAATGAGTGCCGAAGAAACAAATGAGGTAAAACGCGGCAAATTAGTACAAAGAGTCACATAACGGCTAACGCCTTACCACAATAGAGGCTTTACAAAAGATAGCGCCATCTAGTGAAAGAAACACAAACTGTGCGTGGCGGCCATGTTTTGATCCGTCTGCCCGCGTTGGTCCGCACGCGCCTCTCACAGAGTGCTGCCAACGTGCGCCTTCGTGGAAGCCGTGCATGGACCGCAAGCTGCGTTTGAATGCTCACAAGCGATTGTTTCATTTTTGAACATCACAGCAGTCGCTGCTAGAACCAAGCTGTATTAGGAATGTCAGCATGTTGCTTCGTGCCCTTCTGCAGCCAGCGCACCGTTGTAGACGCGCACGGAATCAAGGTATACGCATACATGCGACCGCACGTTTGCCAGCCTAATCGGCTTTACAGGTGCCACTTCCATCATGTCAGGCATAACTGCACGTCCCTCTGACTGGGAGCTAGCTCACAGAACGTAATATTGTAACAGTTGTTACACAGAAACAACTACTGTGACCGCTTAGCGAGAGCACCGAGACAGCTAAACCAGCGAACGAGGGCACCAGGAACGGGGCCGACACTTCAACGTCGTCTACTTCGTCCCATTGCGCTCCTTCTTCTTCTAGCTCTAATGCACGTGCCACTGCCCCCTCCTTTGTAGTATCGCCCCGATGCGGTGTTACCGTCACACAGGTACGAGCTGGGAGAAAAAGCGTTCAAGAGTTACACTACGAGCCTGGCATCACGGAATAGACTGCATACAGCCTGAAAGTCAGTCGGGGGTTCCCTCGTAGTATGGCTTCATTCGCACCACATGCACAACGTCACTGCGCTTGCTGTTGTGCGATGAATGAGTCGGCGAGGCTGGTGCAACTTCATACGTTACGTCGCTGATGCGGCGGACAACAAGGTAAGCGCCGAAGTAGCGGCGCAGTAACTTTTCGGACAGCCCGCGGCGACGAACGGGCGTCCAGGCCCACACGTAGTCGCCCGGGTTGTAGGTAAAGTAGTGGCGTCCAAGGTTGTAGCTGTCAGCATCGATCTCCTGCTGGCGGAGAACACGCTGTCTGGCCAGTTGCCGCGCTTCTTCCGCGCGCTGAACCTAAGTGGCGGCATCGACGTCAAGTTCAGTCTCACTGTCAGGGAGGTCCACAGGTAGCATCCAGGGAGGTGGTTACCTGGCGACCGAAAACTAATTCAAACGGAGTGAACCGCGTCGTTTCTTGTTGCGCGGTATTATACGCGAATGTTGCGTATGGAAGAATTTGGTCCCCTGTCTTGTGCTCGACGTCAACATACATGGAAAGCATGTCGGTCAAGGTCCTGTTCAGGCGTTCCACCAAGCCATCTGTCTGTGGGTGGTAGGCTATTGTTCGTCTATGGCTGGTGTGCGTGAGCTTCATTACAGCCTGAGGGAAGCGAGCCGTAAATGCAGCACCACGGTCGGTAACGATAGCTGCAGGACCGCCATGACGCAGGACGATGTCGTGGACAAAGAATTCGGCGACTTCAGCAGCAGTACCACTTGCAAGTGACGCAGTTTCAGCGTACCGTGTCAAGTAATCCGTCGCGACCACAATCCTCCCGTTTTCCAGTGGACGACTTCGGAAAAGGGGCGAGGAGGTCTATGCCAATTTGCTGACAAGGGGTCTTTGGGGGTGCCATAGGCTGCAGAAAGCCAGCTGGCCTCAGAGGAGGAGATTTACGCCATTGGCAATCACGGCATGTTGCTACGTATTTACGCACTGATGGTAGTAAAGTGGGCCAGTAGTACTTCAGCTGAATCTTTGCCAGTGTGCGACTGACCCCCAAGAGGCCGGAGGATGGTCCATCATGACAAGCGCTCAAGATTTCGGGCCGTAACTGGGATGGCACAACAAGCAGAAACATCTCTCTGGTGCTGTCAAAGTTGCGCTTGTAGAGCACTCCATGCCGCAGAGTGAAGGACCGCAGCCCATGACGAAACAGACGGGGTACACTAGCATTAACACCCTCCAGGTACTCAATGAGTGGTGACAACTCAGGATCGGTCCGCTGAAGCTGCACCATACGGGAGATGCTAACGGCACAAATGATAGGGCAATCTTCGGTGATGTCTTGCGCAGGCGGTTCCATTAGCGCTCGCGATAAACAGTCTGCGTCTTGGTGCTGCCGACCCGACTTATAGACGACTGTCATGTCGTACTCCTGTAACCGGAGGCTCCACCTGGCCAACCGGCCAGAAGGATCTTTAATGCTGGCTAGCCAGCATAGCGAGTGATGATCACTGACAACACGAAACGGTCGCCCGTAGATGTACGGTCGAAACTTACTCAGAGCCCAGATGACGGCAAGACACTCTTTTTCTGTCGTCGAATAGTTAGTTTCTTTCCGAACCAGATAGTACACGGCTCGCGTTCGCAACGAGTCGTTCTGCACCATCCTGCCACTGTACGAGGATCGCTCCGAGGCCGACATTGCTGGCGTCAGTGTGGATATCAGTGTTTACATTCTCGTCAAAATGAGCTAGTATCGGTGGACTTTCCAGGCGGCGACAGAGTTCCTTGAAGGCTTCGTCTTAGGCACTCCCCAATAAAAAGGGTGTGTCACCTCGAGTCAAGGCTATCAATGGCTCAAGTAGGCTAGAAAAATATTTAACAAAGCGGCGGTAATAGGACCAGAGGACCAGAAAACGTCAGAGGGACTTCTTGGCTGTTGAGCGTGGGAAACTAGAGACGGCGGAAGTCTTGTCGGGGTCTGGGAGAACACCTTGTGCGCTGACCACATGTCCCAAGAAACGCAGCTCCTCGAAGGCGAAATGACATCTCTCTGGCTTCATAGTTAATTGCGCAGACTGGAGAGCTTGAAGAACAATGCGCAATCGCTGCAAGTGTTGCTCAAAGCTAGACGAGAAGATGACCACTTCGTCCAGGTACACAAGGCACGACTGCCACTTCAGACTAGCTAAAACAGTGTCCATCATGCGTTCAAACGTGGCTGGGGCGGAGAAAAGTCCAAACGGGAGCACCTTAAATTCGTACGAACCGTCGGGCGTCACGAAAGCTGTTTTCTCGCTGTCTCGCTCGTCCACCTCGATCTGCAAATATCCGCTTTTCAGATCTAAGGAAGAGAAGAATCTGGCGTCTTGGAGTCGGTAAAGCGCATCATCGATCCTGGGGAGTGGGTACACGTCCTTTTTAGTAACATGATTCAGTTTCCTGTAATCAACGCAGAATCGTAACGTGTTGTCTTTCTTTTTCACCAGGACGACCGGCGACGCCCACGGACTTGTTGACGGCTGTATAACATCGTCTGTAAGAATTTCATCAACTTGCACTCTAATAGCCTCCCGCTCTTTAGGCGAAACACGGTATGGACGCTGACAAACTGGTGGCGGGGCCGAATCGATGACGATGCGATGCTTGGCTACCAGCGTACGTCCGACCTTGGAGCTGGTTGCGAAGCAATCTTTAAAATCAAGTAGCAGAGACGCCACAAGGTTCTTCTGATGAGCTAAAAAACCCGGGTTGATTTTAACCTTCTGAAGGGCGTTGCGTGGTGCGGCATCGTCGTGAAGATTGATCTCCACGGGACACAGATTCGGCAACCCATCTACATCGTAAAGGAAGGTGCTGAAAATCGCGAGGTGCTGAATTTCATTGGTGAAATTCGTCAGGAAAACTGTCGCACAGCCGTCATTCAGGTCGACAAGACTGCGCGCAACAGCCACTCCCTTCTCGAGCAACAGCGAAGAGTTACTGTCCACAATACCTTCGTAGTCTTGAAACCAGTCGCTCCTCACTAACAACAGCACACTGGACCGTGATGGCAGCATTACGTCGTCTTCGACAATACGCAGACCGTTGACTCCTGGGTCTTCTGTGTCACGAGAGTGACACAGAAGTGACACAGTGGGTCGTGACAGTGGGTCTTCTGTGAGCCACGACTTGCTTTGTCGAAAATGTGACTCGCGTCTCGTGTAGATCGATCACAGCACCGTTTGCCTGTAGAAAGTCGAGGCCCAGGATCAAATCTCTCGAACACTCGCGCAAGACGACGAATTCACCGCCAGAGACGAAACGCGGATGCTGATTCGGGCTGCGCACCTTCCGGCCGGCCTAATGAC
The DNA here is from genome assembly GCF_055883805.1 of Amblyomma maculatum. Taxonomy (NCBI): domain Eukaryota; kingdom Metazoa; phylum Arthropoda; class Arachnida; order Ixodida; family Ixodidae; genus Amblyomma; species Amblyomma maculatum. Next base: position 28,694,179 of record NC_139352.1, on the reverse strand, counting down.
GTGACCTCCAGCCGTGCGAATGCTAGGGCCCATTAATGGCATCAAAACTTTGCTCAAGCCCTGGGCGAGGGCGTGGCTCATCACCGATTAATCTGCACCAGTATCAAGTAAAGCCACAGCGTCAGTACCGTCAATTCTCACACACAAATCAGAGGTAGCACATCGGATGCTATCGCTATCCTCCCCTGTGAGAAATCAGCGTTTCGGCGTATCGGCAGCGGAGGATCTTCGGTTTTCCCGACAGCAGCGCCCTTGCCTCCGGAGACCGCTGGAATTAGTTTTCCCGACGTGGACTGGGAGAACGCCGCTCAGGATAGCCAGCGTCTCGGCGAGAACTTGGGGAACGGTAGCGCCGAGGAGACGACGATCTAGAGTCATAACGGCCGTATGTTACATGCCTCTGATGAGCCAACAGGTGAGCTTCGATTTCGAATGGTCATTCGCGGTTCCGTGGGCAAGGATCTTCCGGCGCGAAACCACGCAGGCCCTCTCGGCGATATGGGCAGGCCCTGTAAAGATGACCCGCCTCACCACAGTGGTAGCAGAGGGGCCGCCGGTCTGGTGCACGCCACACTTCACATTTCCGTGGCCTCTGATAGACTGGTCGAGCAGGCACCCGCGCAAAACCAGACTGCTGCCCTGCTTGAGTCGTAGTATTGACAGTATTGACGTCGTAGCCAGGTGCTGGCGCCTGGCAGAGGACAGATGCGTAGGTAGGTCTGACCTCATTCTGGCTAGGACCCGCAGGGAGTTGTTGCTGCGCTGCTAGGCGCACCTCGTCCCGGACGACTTCCGACAGCGATGTAATAGAAGGCGCGCTGGAAGGCAGCTGGAGGGCTTGTAGTTTCTCCCTGACGATCGACCTGATTAGGTCACGTAAAGTGGCCACATCGGTCCCTAGCGACACCGAAGAAACAGTGAGGCCAAGCGTGCTATCATGCCGATTGTATTGCCTGGCTCGTTGCAAGAGCGTTGTTGCCATGGTGGTTGTCTCAGTGAGAAATTCGGTAACAGTACGCGGTGGACTACGCACAAGACCGGCAAAAAGCTCCTGCTTGACCCCACGCATGAGGTGGCGAAGCTTCTTCTCCTCCCCCATGGAGGGGTCGGCACGTTTGAAGAGGCGCGTCATGTCCTCCACATACATGCGGACGCTTTCGTTAGTGCACTGGCTGCGGGAGTGAAGCGAAACAACGGAACTAATTGTTTTTCTAGATCATCTACGTCTTCTCAGTTGCCTGTTTGTTCCTCAATTCAATAATTACAGAGTAGGCTAATTAGACCTAAGTAAACAAAATCTTTCGCGAGTAAAAGAAATTACTGCAATCTTTTTGTTTGCACACCATAAATACAAGCGGTCGATATTTGAGTGCAAAGAATTTCTCGTCCATTGTTCATCTGCATGTAGACATTTCGCAGACCATCGCGCGGAGTCTTACTATAGTTAAGATTTTGTTTTGTAAGTAAAAGCTGTCCTGGACTAGTACTTTGCGGAGAATGTCAGGTAAGTGTCGCTGGTTACTACTGCGCATTCTTTGTACCAATGGCAACTAGTTGCTCCGAGCCACAGAAGAAGGGAAAAAGAAGAAGTTGCAAGCAGAAGGCGAAGAGGGGAAGGGAGAGAAGAAGTCGGTAAAATGAAGCAATAAGATTCGGAAGACGCCAAGAAAATGCCCCGAATTGCCGACCCCACCACACAATTTGCAGCCAGTGCGTCGGCGACGAGAACATTCGTGTCGGACTTTGTGAACGACCAGTTTGGTAGCTATCGCTGCGCAAATCCAGGATTAATCGAGTTGAGCCACCATAATGTTTTGCCTTTGCTCAATCAGACGTTCCTTGGTATCCTAGCCTTTCATTAGCCGCCTGTGAGCATAGAACTTTCCGCAACTTCCGTCAGGTGTTTGTGTTCCCTATAGAGCCAATGATGACGACATAGCTTTGTTTACCGAGTGTTGCAAGTGGCGCAGTCCTTCCGTTAGATTGCTGCGCAGGTGGAAACTGCCAGCCTGCAGCTTTCGAAAGCATCCTAGCGCCTACGAAAGCCACACAGGAAATCATGGCGGCTGTGCGCAGGTCGCACGCTTCACATGATGTTTCGTCATAAATTTAAAAATTGCGTGCCCCGCAATGAGGCAGCGTGTTGTAAGCTGTGCTAATGAGCGCAAGCTTCATTATGGCATGCATTAGAAAAAAAGGCAGTAGCGAGTGGAAATAACATTGCGCGTTGTGGTGAACAAAACATCATCAGTCACCCCTTAATGCCCCTAGAAACAAGTAGTTTATCTACCTTCTGATCTTACCCGGCGCTGTTGCTTATTGATGAGAACACTTCACTGCTCTGCCAGGCGACCCCTTCCGCGGACACCGCGTTTCAGTGGAATTGAAAAGCGGTGATCAAAATTACCGGAGCCTCCAACTGCGGCATCCTTCAAAAACTGATTCACTCTGGACTTCCAACAGCATAAACTATAAACCAGTATTCTCGTTAACTATGTGCGCAAGAACTCCAAGCCTTAATGCCTTTAGCTTGTTTTAAGGCAAGAGCATTAATAAGCTCCTAAGGCCGAAACCCCAGCGTAATCGGCAGCGTCTATCAGAAGTAATTCCAGAATCTGAAGATGAAGTCGAATAATCAGGCGAGTAATCAGGCGAGGATCGAAATGTACTCAATCATAGTATGTACCGCCTATAAGCTTGTTATTTCGGAGGACAGACATTATAACGCAGAATAATGTGGTGCAGTTTCTTTCTGTTGGGGATCCCGCCCGGCGCTCTGCGTGACAAACGTGTGCGCAGCATATGTATGGGAGACAGAGGCTCGTTGGTAGGGAGGCATAGCATTATAGGGAGGCATAGCAAATGCATTGTGGTGTGCGTGAAGCAAAGGCTTCTTCGTGAGTGCTGTAGTCGCATAGTATGCCTGACACTGCAATTCGTGTTTGATTACTGTAATGGCCCAGCATGTCGTATACTGTATTTCGTCTATGAGGGCTGTCTTGGTATAGTATATTGCACTGTAGTGGCACAGGATGTCGTGTATTGTAATTTGCGATTGATTACAGTAGCCACGTAGTATTTCGTATACTTTAATTCGTGTATGTCTAGCGTAGCAACGAAGTATGGCGCCTGTGGTGTAATTACTGTATGAGTACTGCAGCGCCGTAATATGTTTCGTGTAATATAATTCGTGTATGAATACTGTAGCAAATTATTATGTTGTGTAAGCCAATTTTTGTTCTGGAACTGTAGTGCCGTTCTATGCCGTGTTGTGTAATTCGTGTATGACTACTGCTATGGCGAACTACGTTTTCCTTTTTCCATTGATTTAATCATTTAATCATCCTTCATCTCATAACCTACTGATGCCCTGAGGCAATAAATATCGACTTAAAAAAAAAAACTACGTTGTGGAGTGCAATATGCGCACGACTGCCGCGGCGGTGTAGTATATCGTCTAGTATAACCTGAGCAGTAATTTGTAATTTTTAATTTATTCACATAAACAGGCAAAAACGGGAAAGGAGAAAAAGGAGGAGACACTGTTTCATTCCCCTGTTAAAGCGAAGCATAAATGACTTACAAGAATTTTCTGCTTTATTTTGCGAGTACTAAGATAACGCGTATGAGGATGCATATTTATTAGCAATCTAATTCAGAATTTAAGGTACCGCAAGCCCTGTTTTATTAGGTGCATGGACCTAAACCGTTTTAGTCACAGCCGACATAATGTCGTTCCTTTAGTGCAGAATGTCCCATGGTGGGCAATTGTTTTTTTCTTTTTTTTTTTTTGCTTTGCTGGTATTTAGCAACATCTTCCTCGTTTACATAGCAACACATGATGCCGAACCAGCATATTCATTGGAAGTGCTTGGAAATATATAGCGACATAACTATGAGTTTGCTGACGCAGGACGTTTGTGTGTGCAGCGTCTTTAGAGTACGAGTCCGCTTTGTCATGTTTGAGTCTGAGCATCACGTCCTGCGTGGACATATGTAGTCGAAACACGGCCATGTCGTGTGGACACGGGTTGTTCTGCGCCATGAAAACCGCCAACCTCGTCTGGACGACATGCTCCATCAATTTCCCTACGCATGGAATCAGGGAAGTTGGTCTACGATTCTCTAGCTGCGGCGGCTTGCCAGGCTTTGGTATGATTATGGTACTTGCCGCTTTCCACTGCTCTGGAAACTGCCTTATATCCCAAATCTCTAGAATGTTCTATCTTAGGTACCTAATCGAGAAATCGTCTAGGTTTCTAAGCATCTTATTCGTAACCCCGTTAGGGCCCGGGGCGCGTTTAGTTTTGGTTTGGTTTGTGGGGCTTAACGTCCCAAAGCGACTCAGGTTATGAGAGACGCCGTAGTGGAGAACACCGGAAATTTCGACCAGCTGGGTTTTTTTAACGCGGATTTAGCTTTGAGCCGGACTGTCTCTTCCCGCTCCTCCGTCTCCGCGATGGGAGCGTCAAAGGCATCGTTGGGCGCACGACTGTACTCCGGGAGGAGGGAGCATTGGATGTCCTCAATGTACGTCTTTATAATCTCATTCATAAACACCACGTTGTCTCCCTCGAACGTGTGCTTAACTTTGGCTAATCTAATCCTCGAATGCGTTTTTTACTTTGTTGGGCCCAGAAAATGCGAAGCATGCCCCACATCCTTGAGAGATGCATGCCTCCCTCCATTTTATCGCATCTGCTGCCCCAAATCTGTTCGCAAAATAAAACATCTGTGTTTTGTGAGAATGCGGCATTGCCGAGCATGCAGAAAATACATCAGATATGGCCGAATAACGATATGCATTAGGAGAGTATATAGGAAAAAGTAAACATCATGATAATAAAGGAGGCCTCCAAGCCTTAGTTTGAAACCGACTTGTTTAAGCCTCGACCTAGATTGAATGTCACAGTGCACAAAATAATGATTGAACACCTCGCGTAATTTTTGTGCTAAAATATTTGTTTCGATAGTGCCGCCAGTCTCATTACTAAGCTCACTGCATTTTCTGCGCTCTTTACCTCCTTTTCCGCAAGAGGGTCGTATTCATCCATGTCCTTACCATTTTTTATGCTATCTACTACACGCGAGGTCATTTTGTGACACCATTGCAGACAGTCAATGTGGCCTTTTTTTTATTTTGTTCGATTACTCACAGTCGTCTGACGTCTTCAGTAACATTGCTCGTTTTTCTTTTTTCCTGAAGCAACATGGCCGTCACACTGACCACAGAAAATGCCTCGGCTGCCCTAAAGGCAGGTGGCCTGGCTACACTCCTGCTGGTCGGTTGGGCGGAATTAGGCCACAAGGAGACCAAGATTCAGGGCCGTATGCGAGGCGCAACGATTCTTGACTTAGGGAATCTGGTAAGTTCCGTCGTCTAAACTTGAGCTATATTACAAAGATTGCCTCCAAGGTTGCTTGGTGAAGAGTTATAAACACCTCTTTTCAAAGAAGCCAATGTTATTTTCAGACATAAAGACAAAAAATTACAAGCTTCCACTTAGCATCGCTTAAAACCTTAAAGTCGAAAGCCTTTCCTTGTACTTCTATCCTTCCTCTTCTGTCTACCTCTTTTCTTCTTCCGCTAATTTGCGTGTTTGTGTACTCGTTATAATTCCAATACATTTAGTGCGTAGTACTACTAGCCGCAATCACTGATTTCGCCGATGTCTGTCCGAAGCCGCTCACTGTCTCTTTCTCTCTCTCCGTGAACTTCAAATGGAGAAAGAGAAGGTGGCGACGCGCACGTCATGCGGCTCTGCATTGAGGAGGCGAAGCGGCCGCATAGCTTCAGCGGAAGCCGCTCTCTCGCTCTCTGTCTATCAGTCTCTCCGCAACTTGAAGAGGAGGAAGGGAAAGTGACAACGCCCACATAACGCGACTTAACACTGAGGGGGCGGAGCGTCCGCATAGCTGCACCCAGTGAGAGAGTAAGACAGTGAGAGAGGCGCGTGTGAGTTGCAGACGTGGCGGCCGTCACAGGGCAGCGTTCCAGAAGCGTGTGTTGCTCCGTTGTTGTTGTTGTTGTGGCTATACGCAGAAGGAAAAGAAAATGAACGGGCCTGCTACTGGCTCTGTAGCTGAGCCACCTCCGCAGTCTCGTGCGGACGGAGTGAGCAGTCGTACGTCGCGACTCCCTAGCGCGTCCTCATCTTCGGCATCTCTCCCCTCGCATCAGTCACTCCTCAGCCTTCACGGACAGCAGACGAGAACGCGCGGTGCTCCCTGGAACTCGGGCCGCTCGCCGCGTCGTGAAGCTGCCTGTGCTTACCTCCGCGCCTTAACTGGCGCTCGCCTTCAAGCATTTCTCTCTCTCTCTCTCTCTCTCTCTCTCTCTCTCTCTCTCTCTCTCTCTCTCTCTCTCTCTCTCTCCCCTTATGATCCCACTCCAGACCTTTTGGCCACAGAGCAGTGCATTGTAAAGAGGTACATTGTTTTCATTTCTGAAGATGGTGTAAGGAAAGCTGAGGACGCGGCTACTCCGTGCGTTTGCTTCGCGTCGTAATGGGTGAAGCCGGGCAGGCAGGCACTGCTGCGCAGGTTCACCGTGCTTGACGTGCTGAAGTAAAACGTTCAAGCAGTGATACGCACCTATTTTACATTTGACTAGCTATGCAAATTGGCCGTAATGTTTTTCTTCGGCTTCGTCGTCAGAACCTATTACGTCATCTCGCTGACACATCTCGAGGAATCTCGAGGACGCGTCTTGCAGACGAGAAATATTCGCCACGAGCCTAGAAAGGTTTTTCGTTTTAAAATAACCACTGAAATATATGAGTCCTATCACATCCGTGTAATTGGTTCAGTGCTCCTTCATAACTGTGACATTTCATATCTTGATTTTCTTGATTAGAAGTGTTCGAGGAAGTACATGTGTGCTGGTTGTGTTGAAGACAGTATTAATATATATTTTTTTCAATAAACTTGAGTTGTTAATTTGAACTTGTCTTCGTTCTTTCGTGTCCATCGCCGTGGCGCTGTTTTTAGTTCTTCACTGGTGAGAATGCTTGCCACCATTTTTACCGACATGTGAAGGCTCACTGTACAACAGTGAGCGTTTCTGTCGATATCTTTCGGCACGGGATCGTGATAGCCGATGAATGAATAAACTGTTGTGAAAGGCGAAAACATTGTAAAGCTCTTTCCTAACGTGCGACTACTATGTTTTCGCAAGCTTCCATTAAGCAATGTATTCATTACTTTTCTGATCTATTTAGCCCGACTCCTCGGCAGGGGGTCATTGGTTAGGGTGCTTGACTATTGATTCTAAGGACGGTAGTGTGGTGCCGGCAGCGGCGGCAACTTTACGATTCATGCGAAACGGAAGGCACTCATGTAATGTGCGATGTCAGTGCACGTTAAAAACAAACTAATCTGGAACACTCTATTAAATATCTCACATAGCCGGTGTTTGATTATGGCGTTATAGCCCACATGCCGTAATATTCCTGCCATTTTCTGTAATAGAAACAAGAGTGATAGTTCGGGAGCAAAAGTAGTTTATTGATAATTGTTTTATTATTTGAATAATTGTTAGAAGTCTTTCATTCAGACAAGAATTGTCTAAAGTGACGGGACAAAATGCGATTCACTTTTCCTGACAAGGCAAGGTCAGCTAACACATTGCTCAGCACTATTTCGATGGAAGACTACAAACCAGCATATATAGTCGATACAAAAGTAATTGATCCGTAAAACAAACCCAACCAAAATAAATGAAAATGAAACGAAGTGAGAGAATAAATAGCATGCAAAATAAAAAGAAGCTAAAGAATATTGTGGAAACTACAAAATGTAAGCCCTTTACAAAGTGCAAAAAACATGTGGTAAGATTCCACACTGTTTTCAAACATCTGACGGGCGTGAAGCACTCGCAGAAGGTGCATAATTAGTTGCTGCTCACTTAGTTATTATGGAATTGAATAATAATGTGTCTGCAAGAAATTTCTCATTTTCGTCCGGGCGACGATAATCACTTGGGGAAACAGAGGAATACAATCAATTTCTACTCTCAACAAAAATCGGATGAAGCTCTCCTCCTCTTCCCTTAAAAAGCCACTGAACAACGCTTCTTCATTTGAAGAGCGTAGCATTTTGCAATCCTAATTTGTTCCTGGAGAAGTAAGGTTAGATCACTTTTCTATATCTTTGTCACGGGGCCCGAATGCGCCACAAGGCATTAAAGCACCACGCTTCCCATTTATTCCGCAGGTGATATGCATCCTCTCAGCGTTCCTTTACTTCGCAAAGTGTTACATTCTCTGGCCACAAGACAAGCTGGATCTTCAAAGTCAAGAAGCTCCGCTCAGAGAGGCCATCGGAGACTGCCTGGTGTCCATCACAATCGTAAGAAAACGATCGCTTCCTAAACGAAAAGACGCTGCGCCAAGAAAACGCCCAGGTTGATAATTACCGCCCTTTATTACGTGCCAACATAAAAAGCAAATATAAATTCAAATTTCCTGCAAATTTCTGGCACGCATGATTAATATTTCTTGTTGCACATCCGAATCTCAGATGGCTCAGAGGCTGCACAAAGTACCTTTCAAGGTGAAATTTACAAACGTAACTATAAATTTCAATTCACATACATTTTCGCATGATGCACTGCCTAGCGAATACATTTTCACTTGGTATCTCAAGGTATTTACGCGCCTCTATGTTACAATATTTGAGTCACTTTCAAGGCGACTCAAGCAAGAATGCTATATTCCACCTGGTTCCCTCCCAACGCCACAAGCAGTATGGGCTACAGACATGGCCGGCGAATAATGGTGCGAGATTGAAGTGTCTCACTTTCTGAAATTTTATTTGGCTTAGCTCTGTCAGATGAACAATATGAGGGGAATAAATGTAAGGATTCGTTCTTCCGCGCAATGTCGAGCGTTATGTCTAAGCAGCCATGCTATAAAATCAAAATGACCAGAAATGAGTATGATTCGCAAGACAGAATGCACTTGTTTATTCCGTGTAACACAGCGATTTCTGATGCACCGTGTGTGAGTTTCTGGTATCCGCACAAATGGCTAGGTTGACAACGAAGGCTCATATATTAGTGTACATGAGAACAACGCTTAAATAAAAAAATGTAAAATCATGCTGTTATGTGCAACCGGGAAAGCGATTTACACACGACAGGGACACCGGCCGGAAACGTCGACTCATCTACTGTTTTCCGCAGATGCCTTGTCGGGAAAGCTAAAATTTTTCACACTACAGCCAGTAATGCAACGAGTGCATCAGAGTTCGTCGTGTTATTTCTATTTGCCTAGAGCAGGAGTTGGAGCATAAGTCCACCTATTATTTTCATAGCAAGCTATGGAAGCAGACAGTTATAAAAATATGTTATCATCTTTCAGTGCGCTAACATCCCCGTAAGTTTTCATTTTGCGATCGATAATGTCGCTATATTTTAGCAGTGACTGCACTTGCGTATAATAGCTCAAGCAAGATTTAATCATTTGTGTCGAATGCGTCCACAGTTAGTAAGTTGTCTTCCTACGATTCTATTCAGTCATGCGGTTATGCATAACACTACACCTTTATCATTAATCACATTTCTCACAATTCAGAAAATTCATTCCAAAATTCAGTGTAACACATCACGTGAACCATATTATAGGACGACCAAAATGCGGCTGTACTAAGATCTCAACTCTCTAAGCAACACAGGCAGAATTTGCCTCGCAGGACGATAAAAATTACGACACTTATGAAGAACTCGCAACCAGCTTCACATTAGTATTAACCAACGTTACTAGAACAAACTAGTAACGTTGGTATTAACGAGGGTATCCCTGGGACATTTACATTGAGAGACATGAAAAAGCACTAATTACGCGACAGCAGCTCCCTCTCTCCTGACCACCTTGAACGGGGTTCTGTTACTATAACTGGAAACTATAAAACAATAGCAAAACAAGTGCGCCTATAGGCGGAAACGATGGGCACGATATATCGAATCCAAAACCTTTAGGATAAATCTTACTTCGCACAGCAAACGTTTACAACAGATTTTGCTCTTTGCTGTTCGAGCAAATAGCTTGAATAAAGCAAACTTAGTCCATTTAACTTCACACTGGTGATTTATAATTCATGACAGTGTTCTCGTTAATATTATTACTTTAGCATGAGATCAGTCGGTGCAAGTCGAAATGACCGGTGTTAAAATGCATCCTGTTCTCTATCAGGCTACACTTGACAGGTGACATGCGAGCGGTGGCTGGTCGAAGACAGATGCACGTGAATCGCCTACCAAGAGTCACCATACTTTTTTCGCAGGTCCAGCCAACGTTTCGACAAGTGGACTTGTCTTCGTCTGGGCGAAGCGATCATCACTGGCAGGGGTTAATATACGCTTTTGCTTCAGAAGAAGAAAAGCTGGGGACGGGAAAGTGGGTGAGAAGTAAATAGGTGTGAAAGAATGGGGAGGAGAGGATGGGTGAGAAGAAAGTAGGTCATGAAGTGAACAAAAAAAATTTTCTTCAGTATGTATTTCTCAGCCTCGAACCAGGGATCCTGTGGATCGCAAAAGAAGTAAAAGCGGCAGTACCAGGAAAAACTACAATACCGGTTAGATTATTAGTCACCACTTAAGCGGGTTTGGTGCAGATACACCTTACAAAAAGACATGCTTTGCAAAGGGCCCTGATAAGGCATATATCTAAGGAGGACAATTCTGAAAACTTTCTGCAAAGGAAGGGAGGGGGGGGGGGGGGGGGGGAGGATAATAAAAAGGCACAGGATAGTCACCGCACAGTGAACCACAACTGACATGAAAAAAAAAAGGTTCGAGGACAAACTCAAGCAACAAGTGATAAGGACGAAATGGGTTTAGAGGAACATGTACAGGTTATGCTATTGCGGAAGGGAATAGAGTGTACATGCGTTGTGAATAAACTGTACAATTAACGCTATGTGGGATTGTTTTCCCGAATAGTTTGATGCAGAGGGAATATACTTAAGGGATTCTAACGTTCCCTAAGATATATTTATTCCTGCTCATTCCAATGATCTAAATTTATGAATTAGATATGTCCCTCAATATTTTCTGCCCCTTGCAGATTTAAAGCCTGACTGGAGAATATATAATTTAATTTCGCCAAAGATGTGGTCTTTCTGATTTAAATGCTGGGAAACTGCTTTCGGGAGGTTTTTGCCTGCGTCTGGCCGATGTCCATTAAGCCTTATGTTCATTGGTTGCCCTGTCTTTCCGATATACTATTTTTGACAGGAGGAGCATTCTAGAAGGTAGATCACGTTTGAAGATGTGCAGTTAAAGCCTGATTTTACGTGAAAAGTGAAATCGCTTGCGTTACTTTTAACCGTGGTGTCTTTTCGTATATGACTGCACGTCTTATATCTAGGTCGAAAGCAAGGGTGTGGTTGCGTTGAATGTTTGTTGTCGAGTTTAGAATTTATTAGAATATCTCTGAGGTTTGTGTTACGTTTGTATGTTACCCTTGGTGCCTCCGGAAATATATTTTTCAGGCGTTCATTACACGTTAGCATAGAATGATATTTCCGCAGAATATTGTTTATGTTTTGAAGGGCATTGGAGTATTTAGTTACAAAAGAAGGCTGGCCAACACTGAACGCCAGCCTTCTTTTGTAACTAAATGCTTCAATGCCCTTCCAAACATAAACAATATTCTGCGGAAATGCCATTGCATGCTAACGTGTAATGAACGCGAGAATATAATATTTCTGGAGACACCCAGGGTACCATACAAGCGTAACGCGAATCTCAGAGATATTCTAGTACATTCAGAACTCGACAACAAACATCCAACACAACCACACCCTTGCTCTCGACCTAGATATAAGACATGGTGTCATATACAAAAAGACATCACGGTTCAAAGTAATGCAATCGATTTCACTTTTCACATAAAATCAGGGTTTAACTGCACATCTTCAAACGTTATCTACCTACTAGAATTCCCCTCCTGACATAAACAGTACATCTGAGAGACAGGGCAACCAATGAACATAAGGCTTAATGGACATCGGCCAGACGCAGGCAAAAACCTTCCGAAAGCAGTTTCCCAGCATTGCAATCAGAAAGACTATAAGCTCGAAGAAATTAAATTATATATTCCCCAGTCAGGCTTTAAATCTGCAACGGGACAGAAAATATAGAGAATTATATCTAATTCATAGATTTAGAGCACTGGAACCAGCAGGAATAAATATATCTAAGGGAACGTTAGAATCCCTTAGGAATATTTCCTCTGCATCATAACTATTCGGGAAAACAATCCCTCATAGCTTTAATTGTACAGTTTATTCACAACGCATGTACATCTATTCCCTTCCGCAATAGCATAGCCTGTACATGTTCCTCTAAACACATTTCCTCCTTATAACTTGTTGCTTGAGTTTGTCCTCGAACCTTCCTTTCTTTTTTTGTCAGTTGTGGTTCACTGTGCGGTTATTATCCTGTGACTTTGTACTCCCCCCCCCCTCCCCACCTTTGCAGAAAGTTTTCAGAATTTTGCCCCTCAGGTATATGCCTTATCAGGACCATTACAAAGCATGTTCCTTTGTAAGGTGTATCTGCACCAAACCCGCCTAAGTGGTGACTAATAATATACCGGATATTGTAGTTTTTTCTGGTACTGCCGCTTTTACTTCTTTTGCAGGCCACAGGATCCCTGGTTCCAGTCTGAGAAATACATACGGACTAATTTTTTTTTGTTTATTCTATGGTCTACTTTCTTCTCACCCATCCTCCCCTCCCCACTCCTTCACACCTACTTTCTTCTCACCCACTTTCCCCTCCCCAGCCTTTCTTCTTCGGAAGCAAAAGCGTATTTAAACCCCTGCCAGTGATGATCGCTTTGCCCAGACGAAGACAAGTCCACTTGTCGAAACGTTGGGTCGACCTGCGAACTGAGGCGTACCCCATTTACCCTTGTTTAGTGCTTTTTCATACTGTGTAAACCATCTTCTTCCTCTCGTTCTACCAGCATACTTCGTTTTGAAATGCGAAAGATTTAAAATCGCTATTGGCATAAGAACCCGCGCCCACCATTAAAGGGGCATACCTAAAAGCCCTTTTTTTTTTGCCAGGCAGTTGAAATCTTGCTGAGAGCACGTGTATACAATGCTAAGGTACCAAACACTAGAAGTTAGTGTGCTGCCTCATGAGCGCGTGCTGAAGAGCCCCGGTGTATATGCATTCAGTTTGTCTCAGGGACAGGTGTCAAGAACATGGTTTGTAATCATGGCAATAAAGAAGAAGAACAGAGCACCAAACATTTGCATAGTTTAAGAGTTTCCTGCAATATAAGTAACCCACCAAGGCTGGCAGCACAAAAATAGAACTGAAACTTCAGTGACCAGAAGGAAAGTCTGCACGTGGCCAGCTCGAATAAAACATCAAAGAATGGAGGCACAGCGGCTTGTGTTTCCGCCTGTCAAGGTCATCAGTTGCGGCATTACTGTAAGTGAATAAGTAACACCGAAGCAATGTTGATAACGAATTTTAAAGTGCGAGACCGGCTTCTGGCAGAGAGCACCGTCACAAAAGGTTAACCTGCAAAATAACTCGTTTTTCATGTCTTCTCTGGAGGGGGGGGGGGGGGGGGGGGGGGGAAGGGATGAAGGTATATGACTATGAGGAAGAAAAGGGAGCATGGCGGCAAAATACACCAGTAAGCGAAAAGCACATTGGAAAGTTGCAGCCTGTTGTGAAAGCCCGACACTGTCGGGGAAGCGGAGGAGTGCCTGGCAGGCATTTATTGCAGATGATCGCCGCAGCCACTGTACGATAATCGTCATCCCCTTCAGCTGGCGTGGGTCAAGATTATGCAGTGCTCGGTGTAGAGATTGACTTTCGGTACCATGTTGCAGAAAATCGCAAAGATCATGTGAATTTTCATGAAATTCATATTAGTAACGTAAAGCACCAGACCAAAGGAAATATACGAAATGTGTCCTCGGTGGTCACCCGGCGGCCCTGGGGTTCGAACCTCGCGCCTCCCGCATGCTAGGCGGATGCGCATACCACTAGCCGACCGCTGAGGTTTTTCTTATTGAAATAAATAACCAACTTCAGTATTGGCAGTGTTAATTTTGACTGGGAAACTTGAATGTATACGCACAGGGGAAGACAAAAGTTTCCAGGTCCCAGGATCTGCTTCTGACCGGCATGTTCTGGCATCCTATTAAAGTTATCAATTACCTCGGAGGTTAGAATAATGTTTCTGCTTTCCACAGATATTTTGAGATTTGCGGCCCTCGGCTGCATGAATTTACTGCCCAGAAGCAAACACTGTGGCCTGAGAACTTTTGACTATCCCTGTACATTTCTCTGTAATGAGAGCTTATGCTTCTGTAAAGTACAAGAAGTGTTATATTTTGCAGACTCGTGTGCATGAACCAGTGCATGAACAGTTGCGAAGAGGTCTCAAAATGTCTTGAACGCCCTTGACAGAAATATCCTTCAAAGCTTCCTTCATCCATCAAAATTGAGGAGCTCTAGCATGCTCAAAAGTAAAATTTGCAGAACAACTTGTTAAAAAAAATGCATACTCACAACTAAGTGCGCTTATTAGCTGCTCATCCTTAGTGCCAGCCTGCGCCAGTCTTAAAAGAACCTGTAAACAGTAGGCGGGGTTATATCCTAATGCAAAAACATTATTTAGGCATAGTCGTTGCGAGTATTCGACTCACGTTTATAGCTCTAAGCTTATTGCGCGTGTGTGTTTGCTAGTTTTACTTACCTTAGTCTTTTATCTTTATTTTTGCCGTTTCAATATTCTTGGTTGGTTGGTTTGTGGGATTTAACGTCCCAAAGCAACTCAGGCTATGAGAGACGCCGTAGTGGAGGACTCCGGAAATTTCGACCACCTGGGGTTCTTCACACCTCTGATGAACTTTGTAAAGATGATACACCGATTGGCAATTTATCAAAAAAAAAAAAAAGATCGCTTGGGGAGCCGATTTCTAGTGCGCCTGTCATGGTACCCTCGAACGAGCATGAGCCTCAGTGATACGGCCGAATGCGATTTGCAGGTGGGTGGCACACGCGCCGTTCGCTCTCGAGCAGGCTAAAATACTTTGACAATAGGGAAGGGCCTCAACGAACTTCGAATGCAGTCTCCAGTTGCGGCTGCGGGCAGGGTTTCTGTATACCTCAGATGCAAGATCTTGTACTTGGTGCTCTCACCGGTAAATTCACAATGCATGCGTATATATATATATATATATATATATATATATATATATATATTGATTAGTCTGGCTAGACTCTTCACTTCTTGTGGTGCTCTACACCAAAGGCTCTGTTCCGACTAAATGTTTTTAAGTAGGGTTGCTCATGCAGATATATTTCTGCTGATCGCGCTCTCTGCATATCTAGAATGAGTTTACGCACGTTTATACGTGCACTTATTACAGTTACGGTGGCTGACCCGAAAGGCGCACTGCCTTCCTGTTCACACACTGTAACTTAGTGTTTCCTGTCACCGGATTTTGTGTCATGCAGGTTATCGTCTGCCTGGTGTCCCTGCACAGATACTTCACGCAGCAATACACATCCGCATTCCTGTTCTTCGTGCTGGCCGTGGTGTTCACGGCCTCGGCCACGGACCTGTGCAGGTTCCTAGGACGACTGAGACACTCTGGGGTCGGCAAGCACCTGCATACTTTTCACAAACTCGAAACGCATTCCATATACTTTACTCTCACATTAAATGCATAAATACTGTTAGATTATCTGCGAAATTTATCTATAATGAGTTGAATCTGGAATCAACTTTAACAAGGTCGAAAACTGAACTCCATTCTATACCGTGCAATGCGCACCGTTCAACAACCTTAATCGGCTGCTTTAGCATCAGAAGTTAAGACCCTAGATGAACCAGAAAAGCAGATCTGTAAAAAGGGGCGAATAACGTTCAATACCGTAGCGGTATCCTAGTATATGAAACAATTAACTTGTATTACAAGATATTATCGAGAAGCGCAAGTTCCACAGGCTAACATATAGGGGCGTATAACATTTAAAAAATTGGCCAGATTGCAGTCTGACAAAATACAGGTTTTAAAATCTGAAACGAGACACTTATGATTCAAACAAGAGAAAAACATTTTTCACTCATACAAAACACATCATATACGGAGACATACATGAGGACATCTGTGCGACATCTACCTAACGGGGTGCGAAAACCTCTAACCTCTCTTGCATTAAAGTACCGTATGCACGAGATGTGTATATATATATATATATATATATATATATATATCAAGGGGAAATGAGGGTGCTCGTTATAATAAATGAAAGAAAGAAGCCAACAGTTGGCGAGGCCAAGGAAAGCGTTGGGGATGGTAATTCATGTCTTTTTTTATGTTTACTTGGATAATCACAGAAATTAGTAATGTAATCTGTTAAGGGGAAAGATAATTAGACACAAAGTAGAAGAAAAAACAACGTGCCGATGGTGGGATCCGAACCCACGACCTCCGAATAACGCGTCCGGTGCTCTCAAGGTTCGTATACAGACAACATAAATACCCGAGAAAGTAGCAGGGGGGACAGCGGCCGATGTAGCTCAGTTGGAAGAGCACCGGACGCGTTATTCGGAGGTCGTGGGTTCGGATCCCACCATCGGCACGTTGTTTTTTCTTCTACTTTGTGTCTAATTATCTTTCCCTGTCTAATGGCAGGCTTCTGTCTAATGGCAGGCTTCTGTCATAAGCATTGCCGTGACCTCGTTTTTTCTTGTGCGTGTGTTGCCACTTGAACAGCGGAAAAGTAAACAAACTTTAGTGTATAGGGTCTAGAAGTAGGTTACGAAATAAAGCGCAAAACGCGGACGGGGCCAAGAACGACACGAGAAACGCTAGCTCTGTCGTGTATTGCTAGGCTCTGCCATTTCACTCGTAATAATGAAATCAGAACTCAATACCATCTATCGCTACAAAACTGCTTCAAAGCTGAATGTATCACAGGCGCATTCTAACTTCGTCGGTGACAGGAAAGTATCCCTTTTTTATCGTCGTCTTCTAGATCAATCTTCTGCCAACGTCTTCATATCTTACGCCGGTGCGCATAAAGGAACGCCGGTGAGGGAATAAATGAAAGTGTCATCAAAACCGGCATAAGTAAGTGGTTCAAGATGCCAAAGACTCTCATAGGTGGATTGGATCCGTGTTGGCCTGTATATCACAATACCTGGCTACATTATGAATAAAAAACGGTTTTCATGCCCGTTATTAAGGCGTTAAGGTGCTCTTCTGTTAAAAATGTTTTGCTTTTTTTTGTTTTTTTGCGAAGTTTATTGGTCTCAGGGCATAAAAGAAATGTTATGATGGATGAAGGGTGCGGTCAAATAAATTAAAAAAGGCTGGCTGATGCAATGAAATCGAGGAGTGAACGATGATGCGGTCCTATAGCGTTCGAACAGCATATGACTGCGGATTATGGGGGGAGAGGCCAGCTGCCACCAGGTGTCGGATCCGCGTTAGCTTCAACGCTGGACATTCCCACAGTAGATGATGGATGTCAGCTTTTATATTTCTAGACTTGCAGATGGGGCACCCAGGGTTTGAATATAAATACCGAAATTGTGGCCACACTCGGATCACTGTTGGTGTTAGAGCCACCCCAACTCTAATCCTCCGAAGCGCCATCTCCTCTGCACGGGTTAGACCGCTGGGGAGGCTTACCGTATACGGAGGTACAAGAGCACGTGTACGGCGCCGGAGATGCTCCTTTCTTGTTAAAAGCAGGGTAGCATTGCCCAATTTTATGAGGTTTGGCGATGTCGAGGTTGAGTTTCAAAGGCGGGTCGCAGCATCCGCATCGCTTTGAGCACTTGAAAGGGCACGCGGGGTCCATTCAATATGAATTGGATTTGGTATGCGAGCCGCTAAACTGTGCACGTTCTGACAATTTTTCGGGCTACTACTAACGTGTCGAAGTAGCTTTGTCACCTGGAGGGCATCAGTACGTATGACAATACGGGCCGTGGGAAGCATGGGAATGGCGGTCACAGAGCGAAGCGCCTCTTGCACAGCAAGCAGTTCCGCACAAAAAGAAGATGGTTCCGCTAATTGAAATGTTGACATCTTGTTCAGTAAAGACTTGCTCACGCACGTTACGTGAGAGCGTGTGGCCTTAAGCCTGCGTGCATCAAGTCGTTACTGCACCAGTTCATCTATTGTGTTTAGTTGTGCGTTTTCTTGGAGCGCCACGATTGGTGTAATGCGAGGGAGGCAAGTGATGACGCTCATTGCCTCTCGATTTATAGCCTCAAATCGATCCCATTGTGCACTTGTGAAATGATGAAATTGGGCTTGATAAACAAGGCTCGGCTGCACAACTGCCCGAACTAACAGTCTTACAACATTGAGCGAACGCCGCCTGTTTTTGAAGCAATGCATCTAATCAGATCCAGAGTCAGTAATGCCTGTTTTGTAGCGCCAGGCAGCCATGAAGTTCCAGTTCATGGCTCATGAATTGTTAAGTCCAATATTTTCCTGTTGAACTTTCCTGAAGTGGGGTTCCGGATAGATGCAGACGAATAGGTGTTGCCGGTAGTTTACGGCGGCCCCAGCGGTTGGTGAGTGATATGAACGTAGTTTTGCTGGCGGAAAGTTCAAGCCCAATGGAGGATGCATATGTACACCTAATATCTAAAGCTGATTACAGGGCAGATGATTGAGTCAGTAGGTGGTTGTGCGTGCTTCACACCGAGATGTCATCAGCGTATATTAAGAATTTAGCATCAGAAATTTTATGTAACCGCCATGCAAGGGAGATAAACGCAATAATAAATAATCTTGGTTACAACACAGATCCCTGGGGTACGCCGCGAAGAGGGACAAATAATCCTATGACCTCGCCAATGAGGCGTATTGCAAATCTTCTACCTTCAAGGAAAGACTTTACAAAATTGCGTTCTCTAAGTGGTAAATGGATCATGTCAATTGAATCCAGAATGGCAGCATGACTGATGTTATCATACGCCTTTTCTACATCCATGGCGAGGACGATGCGTACATTGTGGCTGCGAGTGGATGATAATACTGAGGACGCCAAGACAGCCAATCCGTCTTCTGCGCCTATAGATGGTCGAAAGCCAATCTGGGCCGGGTGGTAGGAACCGTGATGTTCAATAAGCCACAACGAAATTCGTGTGGCGAGCATTTTCTGAGCAGGCTTGCAAATTGTTGGGGTTAAGGAAATAGGTCAAAAGTTGCTTAGGCCTGTTGGTGCTTTCCAGGGCTTTGCAATAGGAATAACAATAGCCGAGTTTCAGCTGTCTGGTACATTGCCATCTAGCCATACCTTGTTAATGGTGTCAAGGAGTAGAGAAAGTGCCTCACCACTGAGGCTCTTGTAAACCTCGTATGTAATGTAGTCCAGACCGGGCGCTGTCTTTCGGTTTGCTTCATCTATAGCTGCAATCAATTCGGACATGGAGAACGGGCTCGCGGTTCCCTCGGTGTCGGCAGCAGATGGCAGCTTATCGACATGGGCTGGCATGCCCCACAAGTAAGTTCTTGTAACTGGTGCAGGCAACACGTCGTACTTGGAAAAAAAAACTTGCGCGCTGCTTGTCTTGCGAAATTATTCTGGGACAAGTTTGCTGCAAAGCATGCTGTGGTCGCTGCATCAGGACGACGACAACCGGTGCTGCATGGCATGGAAACGTCGCCAGAGATAAGCATTCGATGACAGTGTGTAGAAAGTGTCGCACCACAGATGCCATTGTCGTCGTGAGAGACCATGCTCATACCTTCGCGCCTTAGCAGTAATGTATTTAATTTTGTATGTGCTAGCGTAGAAGTTGGGTCTCTGGTGGCAGTCAATTCCACTTGTCGACGAGCAGCCCACAAGTTGAGTAGAGGCACATCCGGTGTTGGTCGACCAACCTCCACCCAGGTAATGGTTGTAGCCTCATTTAGTGCGCTTTTTATGCGGTCTAGAAGCGATGGTGCCGACTCCACAGAGTGATTTTGATGAATGGCACGGAAATTGTCATAATGGACAACTCAACACTTGCGGCGCAATCGTCGGGCCTGTGGTGGATAGAGGCCGATGACGATAGGATGATGGCCACTCCCCCAGGAGTCCGGCTCTAAGTGCCACGAGGGAGTGCCGGATCCTCACCACCACGTAATATCTGGAGCGTATGTTCCATTCCGAGTATAAAGCACAGTCCTCATTGGTGCGTCTGGGTGATTCAGCAGAATAAACAACGCATCCGTAAAGGCGTCCCGCACTCGCCTGCCGCGAGCACTTAAGATGGGATATCCCCAGTCCTTGTAAAGTGCATTGAAATCACCACCAACTAAAATTGGACATTCGGGGTATTGTTGCCTAACATTCAGTAACCATCCCAGGTTTATGCGGAAGAGCCACCGCCAGGTCTGACACAGACTGACACAACTACAACAGCTGCCTTACTAAATTTGACCGCCACTGCAACTACCAGTGTACTGTGGTTTCGTTTCGATTTCCCGATATAGCTGATTTTTAAAACGAAAACTTAATTTTTTTTCTCACGCTATTGCTTCATTTTGGTTATTCCACCTGCAGATAGCGTAAGCTAACAGTCAGATTTCTCTCCACTTCCATGAGCAACTTCCCCAATCAACAACTGATTTCCAGGCTACTTGTCTGGTTATGATGTTTCGAAAACTTTTTTAGACTCTTTCACGTGCCAGAGCCGACAGATCGTTGTGACTTTGTTGCAGGCACTTACGGAAGAGGATGACTTCAAAAACGGCCTCCTGGTCTTAAACCTCTTGATTTTCTGCACCACGACAGGGAACATGGTATTTTGCGCACTAAGAGACACCATCGTCTACGATCGGCGATCATGCAAGGTAGGGAGCAGTTGCGAAGTGCGAACCTTCCTACTTGCGTATCTAACTGAAATATAGTGATGCGCTCTATACTGCGCAAGGCTGAGATGATGTCGATGGGCAAAAGAAAAGAGTAATAGTGTTGCCGACAGTGCCTTTTTTAACACCCATTCAACGTCGACATCAAGGTTAATACCGACGACTACAACTCGCCGCAATGTAAAGTATTTTCCGGCCGCCAACACTTGCTTTTGAGCGCAGTTGGTAAATGTTCCTGCAAGCAAAGACATCAACATATTTCTACGAAGATGACGAAGCGGGCAGTGGCGCGGGGCGGAGCGCTCGCGCCAGGCCCGCTGGCCATTAAAGCCTATTTCATCGTCATGTCATCACGTCGTTCTGTTTCTGTTGTGTCTCCGTGTTCCATCGCTTGTAATGCCACCACGTAACATTTGGTTGGAGGTGTGGTTCATCCCCATCCTCGCCTTGCACCGTCGAAGCCAACCGTACGCCAGGTCTATCTGCCGAAAGCCCGTGGAGATCGCCGCCCAGCTCTGCCCAGCCCTTATTACTCAGACCCGATCAGCCGCTGTCCCCAGCCTCGTCCCCAGCCCTGACCACCACACACGACGATCAGGAAGAGCCCAAAGCCGACCCTACCGACCCTACTGACCCCACGACGAAGCGACCTCACGACCACTCGAGCGAAGACAGCACCCCCGCCCAAGCCGTTCGGCGTGTCCATAAGCCTTGACCTTCGGCAAACGGTGAAGGTTGGACTTGATGCTCTGGTGCAAGCATTCTTCCCATCTTCGCATTCATTGTGCTGTCCAGCGTTTCATGTCCCAATCCTGTCTGTATTCATCGTCACGTCATGCATTGGATTTCTAGCAATCGATCGGGGCGATCACTCGGTGGCCCCGGGTAATGCTACGAAGATGACGAAACGGGCAGTGGCGCGGGGCGGAGAGCTCACGCCAGGCCCGCTGGCCATTAAAGCATATTTCATCGTCATGTCATCACGTCGTTCTGTTTCTGTTGTGTCTCCGTGTTCCATTGCTTGTAATGCCACCACGTAACAATATCAATTAGTTTTGCGTCGTACAATGACGAAGTTTCTCGTTCCCAGTAAACGTAGCGCCTAAAGTTATGAAGCCTACTTTACTTCGTTACTGCAGTTCAAACGTACCGGGGAAGAGGAGTCATGGTCTCCATTAGGCCTGTTCGCTTGCGCGCCGATACACAGGTGAGACATCCAGTCAATATTTTACTTTTGCCTTGCTCTTTTCGATAGAACCTGAAGGATTCATTTCAAACTATGGCCTCCTATCAACACGCCCGAATGTTGACTACTGTACTTCAAACTTCAACGTTAAAATTTCTGAGGGAGCAGCCTTTCCACTCGTTACTGTTAATTACGCAGAAAAGCAGGTACGTTGCACACTAACAAGTTTTCAAACTACACCACCAGCCGTAACTACTGTAGTACCTCAAATGCTGTGTTACTAAATGAATAATGGATACCTCTACCTTCTGCAATATGCTTTTTTTTTTTTGTTGCGTAGGGTTAGCTTGACATGTCTTTATACACCTTGCAAGGAAAAATGCAGCAATTTTCTCCTGTACTATCGCAGGGTATTACTAGTGCAGAGAGCGTTTAGAAATGCCACTGGGGAACTCTGTATCATTAGAGCGTTGGCTGGGACATTCGTTTACATGAACTGCCTCGCATATCTGGACCCTGGCACCCTACAAAATAGGTTCGGGTTAGAATGGTATCACGAGAAAAGCGCAATCAAACATTAAAAATAAACCAGGTTTTAAAAGGAAACTACAGGGGTGAATTTTATTTTTCAGAACTCAAATAAGACACTAAACCAAGTTATAGTTGGCCTGTATATACTTTTTAATGTATTTTAATGGTTGTGCATGAAAGTCACAAACCCAAGCGCAGTACGCAAGACGATGGTCTTTTGGGGACAGTATGCAGGGATACATACGCGGAGTGTTGAATGGAGGAAGTCAGCGCACCTTTATCCGAGAAGACGTCTCACGAACGCTGAAACTGAGAGTCTTGGGAGAGAAGGACTTCCAACTAAACACATTCGGCGGTGCTAATGCAGATGTCCGAAAATGCAGAATTGTCGAGCTTCGCCTACGGGGAGAATACGACCAAAAAGAAACGAATGTGGACGCTGTCGAAGTACCATTTATTAGCAGCGACGTTATGCAGGTCCCAGTGGAGCAAAACTTTGTACAAGAGATGGAGAAGAATGGGGCATTGATAGCCGACAAATTTCTATGCGCCGGCATGCCAGCAGTGCCTGGCATTGGCATACTAATCGGGTCAGACCATCTGTGGAGATTCGTAACAGGAGAACTTCGCCGTTCCAAAGAGGACGAAGGATTAACTGCCGTGACGACCACCTTAGGGTGGACTTTCCAAGGTCCTTTCAACGTCACCAGCGCATTAACTTTGGTAACCAACGTGCGTGTGCTGAAAATTGGAATCGAATTTGCAGACCAAATTACACTACAAAAATTTTGGGAGTTGGATGCAATCGGCATTAATGACAAGTCCGAGAAGCAAACATGTGAACCGTCAGTTCTAGATATTGCACGGACAGGCGACCGCTACGAGGTTGCGCTGCCATGGAAAGAAGGCTGTGCCGAGCTGGCGGATAACAAAACTATGGCGGTGCATCGACTAAGCAGTTTGACAAAGCGCCTTAGTCGCAGCAAGGAAATGATGCAAAAGTACGACTCAGCAATTAGAAGTTACATGGAAGCCGGATACGCGGAAAGGGTTCCTCAGGGAACGAAGACCGGCCATGTGTATTATATGCCACACCAACCAGTTTTCAGAAATGAGTCGACCACTACCAAACTGCGCGTAGTGTTCGATGCCTCATCGCACGCTCCCGGCAAAGAGTCACTGAACGATCATCTAAAAAAAGGGCCGAAACTGATCAGTGACTTGGTGCGCATGTTAGTGCGATTCCGCCTGCATGAAGTAACCCTTGTTGCTGATATAGAGAAGGCATTTGTGCAAATCAGTGTCCGACCTGAAGACCGAGATGCATTGAGAGCCCTTTGGTACAGCAGCCTACCTATTGCCGGAGAACCATTGCCCAACGTAGAAGAATGGAGAATGTGTAGAGTGCCGTTTGGCACTACAGCAAGCCCCTACCTTCTCACAGCAACACTTCTCCATCACTTCGAGAAGGAAACGGGTGCTCTGAACGAAACAGCAAACATACTGAAGGAGTCATTCTATGAACGGGAACGAAATCAAACGGCGAGGCACTAAAGATAGCAACGGAAGCAGCAGACATAATGAAGAATGCCGGAATGTGCCTGCGAAAGTGGACCTCAAATTCGGCCGCAGTACGAAGTGCCCTGAGCAGTGAGGACTGCGCTGCCTCTGACGAGACACATAAGGTACTTGGCCTTCACTGGGTTCCCGCGAATGGCAGCATGACAATATCGCTCACAAGCGTGCTAACTAACGTGAGCACAGGCAACAAAACTAAACGTGCGGTATTGCAGGCGTCATCAAGAGTGTTTGACGCATTGGACCTTGTGTCTGCATTTGTCGTCCGGGCGAAAATATTGTTTCAGAGAATGTGGGAAAAGGGGTTAAGTTGGGACGAGCCTTTGCCCCTTGATTTGGAAGCGGAGTGGACACATTGGTGTTCAGAACTCGTGAAGCTCAAGCAGCTACACTTCCCACGCTGCATCGTGCCCAACAATGAAATTTCTTGGCAGTTGCACATTTTCTGCGATGCAAGCCCACAGGCCTACGGCTCCTGCGCCTACTTGTGGATTCAGGACGACAATGGGAAGGTGAGCGTCAGCCTTCTTTTTGCAAAGTCAAGAGTAGCACCTCTGAAAGCTCTGTCTTTACCTCGACTCGAATTAATGGCAGCCCTGATTGGAACAAGAACGGCAACATATTTGCAAGATATAGTCCCTCAGAAAGTGGGAACGTATTTTTGATCTGATTCAACAATTTGTCTACATTGGATCAAGAGATCAGCCAAAACCTGGAAACCTCTCGTGCGGAATCGAGTTTAAGAGATACAAAGTGCCAGCCACCCAGAACAATGGATCCACTGCCCAGGTGTGGACAATCCAGCCGACTGCCTCACTCGAGGAATGAAAGCAGAGACATTCTTGACAAGCAGATATTGGTGGAACGGTCCTGAATGGCTCGCGAAATCCGCAGGTAACTGGCGATCGAAATGTCTGCTCGAGTGCGACAACGCACTTGTAGATGACGAAAGAACGAAGCAGTCGGGCCAGCTCCTGATTCAGGCATCGCATCTGCCACCTTTGTTGCAGGCAGACACTTTCAGCAATTACACTCGCTTGCTGAGAGTCAGTGCATGGGTCTTGAGATTTGTGAAAAACTGCCGCACGGAAAACAAAACCGCTCATGCATACCTCACAACAGCAGAGATACGTGACGCTGAGAAATACTGGATAAGGAAGGCTCAGCTGGAGTGTTTCCAGTTAGAGATGAATGCTCTGTCTCTTGGGGAGAGCCTACCGACATCATCGTGGATAATACAATTCAAGCCCTTCCTTGACGCAGACGGTTTGATACGTGTAACTGGCAGACTTCAGTTTTCACCATTTGCTGAAGATATCAAACACCCAGTGCTTCCTCCAAAAGACCATGCGATCACGAAACTTGTCATACAAGCAGCGGACACTCTACGGTGGGCTACAGACATCCATGACAGAACTTCGCGAGAAGTTTTGAATCCAAAGCTGCCGACAAGTAGCAAAGAAGATAACAGCCAGGTGTCCTGATTGCCTCCGAGACCGAATAAAGCCGGCGACCGCTCCAATAGCGCCTCTCCCAAGTGATAGAGTGAGTGGTGGCCATGCTTTCGATGTCACTGGCGTTGACTTCGCAGGACCATTATACACAACGACCAAGAAAATTAGCTCCAAAAGCTACATTGTCCTTTTTACCTGCGCTACAACGAGGGCCACTCATTTGGAACTTGTCTCCAATTTAACTACAGAGTGTTTTATGCTGGCCTTGAGACGGTTTGTTGCTCGGAGAGGAATCATCATCATCATCATCATCAGCCTGATTATACCCACTGCAGGGCGAAGGCCTCTCCCATATTTCTCCCCTTAACCCGGTTCTGTGCTAGCTGCATCCACTTGACCCCTGCTAACTTCTTAATCTCATCCGCCCACCTAACTTTCTGCCGCCCACTGCTACGCTTTCCTTCCCTTGGAATCCAGTTTGTTACCCTCAGCGACCATCGGTTATCCTCTCTTCGCACTACATGTCCTGCACATGTCCATTTCTTCTTCTTAATTTCCACTAGAATGTCGGTAACTTGAGTTATTTCTCTGACCCACTCCTGCACGCTTTCTATCTCTTAATGTTACCCCTACCATTTTTCGTTCCATTTTTCGTTCCATAGCCCTACATAGCCCTACATAGCGGAGAGGAATGCCATCGGTCATTTATAGCGACAATGCACTGACATTTAAGAAGGCATCAAAGGACGTCAAGACACTGTGGAACATTGCTCGCAGTAGAGAAACGCAGGACTACTGCAGTTTACGTCAAATCAGCTCGAAGTTCATAATTGAAAAAGCAGCCTGGTGGAGAGGCTGGTGGGAACGGATGGTTAAATCCGTAAAAATCGCCCTACGGACAATCCTCGGTCGTCAGAGCCTCTCCTTCGAAGAGTTTGCTACCGTACTGACCGATGTAGAAGCCACCATAAACTCCCGACCGCTAACTTACACGACAAATGATCCGGGTGAGCCATCTATTCTGACGCCGTCACATTTGTTGATTGACAGGAGGCTGACTTCCCCTCCCTGAAACACGCTCAGGCCGTGTTCCATCAGCCAGTGCTTCGGATATTACTCGTCGCTTCAAGTACCGACAATCTATCGTCAACTCTTTTTGGAAGCGATGGCGAACGCAGCTACGGCGACCGGTGCAACTCCTTTACTCTCTAGAGACGAATCTAAAATGAGTATACTCATTGGGGGGGGGGGGGAGTGTGTTGTGAAGCAGACACATGTAACGGCTGCAGGCCTCCGTCTTTCCAGCCAGCAGCGACCTTCTCAGAAGAAGCGAAGCCGACAGGAAGCCTCGAACACGAAAAGGGCGTTCCCGGTCGTAGGGAGCAACGGGAGCGCTTTCCACGAAGGCTACTCACCAACGCCGCTCTGTAAACAGCCGCGCTCATAAATTGTGAGACCGCGGCGCCGGCGCAGGGCTGTCGGAGCTGAAGAGGAGAGCGCCGGCAGTAACAGGGAAAGGAGGAAGACGGCAGCCAAGCGTTTCAAGTCGGCGACACAAGCCAGAAGCTTTTTGTACCCCGTCCTTTTCGGACGTGCCATGTATTTGTGCGTAATATAGTCCTCTGTTTTGTTTTCCTCAAAAAACGCAGTTGTCTCTTCATTTTTGTGTAATGTCGAACCCAAGCTGAAAAGCTATCTCACAAATACATTGAGATGCATATTCAAACGAAATTTTCCGAACACATTTCTCGCTTTATCATGTACTCATGCAGGCAGCCATTCGTTCACAGTTGACATCTGAATTTAGAAATATTGGTGCAAAGCATGCAATGGCATTTCGAAATCTACATGTTTAAAACGGCACGAAAAGTGTATATGTTGCGATGCTGGACATGCCCCTAAAAGGCGTTCCGTCAGCTGGTGTTTCCGAATCGCGTGAGTTCAGCTCGCGCAACATGCTGTTACGTGAGCTACACTGTTTATATTTTCTGGTAGTTTAAATAGCGCAGCCTAGATGTTCAAGGCGTAAAGCAGCTCTCGAGCGGCATAACAATAAAACGAAAACAAAATGCGCACCGTTGTTAACGACGGCGCAGGTTTTACACCGGCCGCTCCTGCCATCTGCGGGCGAGAAACTTCAGCAGCCGGGGCATTGTGCGCGGATTTCAACGGCCGCACTTTGAACAGCGGAGCGCAAATAAGACCATGTCGACTTCTACTGAAAACTTCACCATTGGAAGATACATCAGCGCACAGAACACCTGTTAAACGCTTCACAACCCACACTGATCGTCCAGTTTTGGAAATCAATTTTCTAAATATCTATGTATAATTTGCCCAGTTCTCTTTAAAGCGAGCGCCAAATGGAAATGAATGGCTTCCTACACGAATGAACCCGCGGTGAAACGAGAATAGCGTAATATTTTGTTTCCCTGTGGGTCACGCTCTCGTGCGCTGCTAATGGCCAGCGGTGACCCCTCCCCCCCCCCCCCCCCCCGCAAGTATCGTAGTGTTTGAAAAATACACCACCTTCGTATTGAGGTTTCATAATTTTGCGACGTCTCCAGCATCTTACTTGTACTGTGAAATTATAAAAATCCGTTGACAACTTCTATTTACATGTATTCGTGATCAATAAATTCGAGTTCTTATAGTGACGAAATTTTAAAATTCGTTTAAATACTTCGTAGCATGTGGTAGCGGATCCGCTACCACATGCTACGAAGTATTTAAACGAATTTCGAAGCAATTTCAGGCATGCGCGAACAGAAGTGTTTGCTCTGAGTGACACTCCTTTGAAGCTGCGCTTTTCGCGAATTTGGGTAAACGTGCAAGAGCGTTCTTCTAGACTAAATGTACTAGTTAAGTGACTATACAAATTTTATACCACAGCGACCTTTCGAGTGTCTGTACGTGACGCTGCATTTACCTTCTGTACGCTAGCTAACCGGTTATGATTTCACAAACTGGATAGGTGGCCTGTTTTCGATCTATATTAATCTTGTAACAGGGTAAATTTTAAGGAAGTAGTATATATCATTGAGGTAGTTCTAGCTGCGCCTAGACTGGAATCCAAAATACGCAAGAGTCTTTAACATAGCACATGTCGATGTCTATTGTGAAAATGGAGCACAAGTGACCGTTATTGTTTCCTTAGATGTAAGCCTTTTAAATCTGGGTACATTTATCCTGTCTTTCTGAACAATGCCTCAGGACCGTACAAAGGCGCCTGAAGAAGGTCCTAATAGATTGATGAATAAATAAGGCCTCTTCCTTCAGCCACTTGCGCAGATTGTACCCGTATGTACTAAGGACTACTAGCTTTGTTCTTCAAGTTAGGGAAATTCCGATTAGGGAAATTCGATCCTGCATCCTAGGGAACAGTAATTGAGCGCCTTAACCACTGCACCACCACGGCGGGTTACTGATGATGTTAAATTTAATCTGTTAGTTGCGTTTCATGAAGTCATCATCATCATCGCCCCCATTTCAACGATTTTAGTTCCGATTCATCGCTTTACAAAGCCGCAATTGTAACACAGCAAACAATTCCAGGAACGTTCTCTGCCAATAAAACATATCTGAGTTGCTAGTTTGCTTTCATTAAATTGTGAGAGAAGTACGTTTTTTTAACACCTAAATATATATTTGAACTTTGGCGCCTTACTCACCGCCGTTCTATTTTACAGGAATCTCAAGAACATTCTAGGAAAGTCGGCTGTATTGATTCGAGATCTCGTCAAACCAAGCATAAATAGTGTCTGCAGGAGATGCGTGGGCAAGCTGTACGCTTACGCAAATAAAGGGTGCGTATAAGCTACATTGTTCTTCGAGCTCGCATCTCGTTTAGGTTGTCATAATTTAAGCGCGACAACTACGCTATTCTTTATCCCACATGTTCTAGGACATTATCAATGAGGCAGAATATATAAGATCCCGTGTTACATTAAACGTATCATGGTCATTAATTTGTGCACTGAGATCAATGTGGTCTATTGGTTTAATTTCAGTGTAAGAAAATAGAAGTGCTAGGTGCCGGGCTAGTAAGTATTGCATACTTATAGAGCAGCGCTAAGAACACAAAATCACACTGAAGAAACACAGCGCCTGTATCCGCACCCTCTTGAGTCTGTTTTCGTGTTGTTACTGGTGCTATTGTTTAAGTAAGAAGATAAACGGGCCTAATTTACCCTCATACCCGCCTGTAAATGAATGACAAACAAAAAACCACCATCCCATTTGATTGCATTAGTAAAAATAGCTTACGTTACGCAACTGGATGCTTAGCGAAAGATAAAAAATTTCTGAAAAGAAATTGCTGAAAATTTCACGCAGAACAAGAATGAAGTATTCTATGACGGCAGACTGTCATAGAAGAAATGAAGCCATAGACGTAGTTGTAACTAGCTCGCTGTGATAGTGGCTTACACTCTTTGTAATGACAACTGGAGCTTTGTATACTGCTCTTTTATGTCACAAATGTAATTGCCATGCAGGATGCCCACTCGAAGCAAGCTTCAAGTGTTCTGCGCCTTCTGTCGAGTCATGTGGCGGGAGCTTCTGTGGATATTAAGCACCGGGTTCGCCTACTACCTCGTCATCATCGCCAGGGCTCTTGTGTTGGAGTGAGTACAGATAAAGTGCGACATTACCATGCTTTCAAAGTGTATGAGATTCGAAGGCTGGTCCTTACAAAGTGCAAACCTAGTAAGCAAGTGTGTATCTAACAAAGAGTATTCAGGCTGCCCTTATAATGATCAGATATCTTCGAACCACATTGTGAAGCTTGTCTACAGCGTTTCTCGCACCAAGCAGCTTAAAAACAAGCAACAATCCTGTACGCTGTCTGAACCTCGAGGCATTGGAAGACTTCTAACATATAGACTTTCTTGTGGCACTGTGCAGACTTGCAGTGGAACAATTCAACGTTGCATTAGGTGAGAAAGGTTGCGAAACACTGCACGAACACTAATTTGTTCTTACGCGCGACAGTGCTTAATATAAACAACATTTGCTGTACGAAGGAAAAAGAATCGCTCAAGACTACTTTGCTTACATATTAAAATTGAGTGGCATGCCCCCTTTGAGAGGAGTGAAACTATTAGTGTTTCAGTCATAGCCCTTGAATAATAATAATAATAATAATAATAATAATAATAATAATAATAATAATAATAATAATAATAATAATAATAATAATAATAATAATAATAATAATAATAATAATAATAATAATGATAATAATAATAATAATAATAATAATAACAATAATAATAATAATAATAATAATAATAATAATAATAATAATAATAATAATAATAATAATAATAATAATAATAATAATAATAATAATAATAATAATAATAATAATAATAATAATAATCAATCAATCAATCAATCTTTATTTAATGTGCGCAGGAACAACCATGTGGTCTTTGTGCTGCAGCACAAAAAAAAAATGAAAAAGCACAAACATGTTTACACACACAGAGAGAACACAAAAAAAAGAAATAAATAATACATGAAATGAAACTGAGACGAAAAGTATCACGGAAATTAAGCAAACAATGAGTATCATCACTTATATACACAGTGAGAGAATTTTTTAGCACACCAGGAAATAAAGAAAAAAAAAAAAGAACGGTAGGTAGAAAAAAAAAAAAACAGATGACTGACATTGATTATAGTAATATAGAAATATACATAAAATAAACAACCATTCCAGGCGCAACAAGTGCATGGTACTTAAAACACAGGCTAGAAATACAGAATAATACAATAAAGAAGTAAAATTGAACAAGGGACAGTAAGATTCGAATAGAAAGTTTAAAGTTGAAATATAAGCAAGAAACGGATAAAAAGTAGTTCAAGATACAGACAGCATTGAACAGGAGAAAAAGCAAAAAGTGAAGTAAATACAATTTAAGGCTAGAAAGTGGGAGTTATATGTGATAAAGTACTATTTAGAATACAACGCTACGAACATCCAATGTAAATGAACAGAGCGAGTTTTGGAAGATGTCAAGGTGAGGACAAAAAGAGTTAAATAACCACTGCATCCTGTCCAGAGGGGAGTGGGAATGAAGAGGAGAAACCTGAAATGGTCTGAATTCCCTCATGCTCTTTCGCGGAACGCGCAGTAGGATGTACTCTAAGAGCTGAGGGCACATAATGTGGCCATGAAGGAGTTTGTACAGAAATATGATATCAAGTCTGATACGACGGCAGTGAAGGGAAGGAAGATTCAGTTGGGCGCTCCTGGTGGAGCGAGAGGGGGAAGTTGCGAAAGGAAAGCGATAATGAAATATCCGTAAAAATTTTTTTTGTACTCTGTCAACCTTGTCCAAGTTCGATTTGCAAGTGCCATTCCAAACAACCGACGCATACTCCAAGACCGGGAGGCATATGGACAGGTACAGTTTTAGGAACGGAAGTGGAGTATGGAACTCTCTCGAAAGTCTGCAAACGAATCCGAGTGTGCGCATAGCCCGCTGAGCAATGCGTTTAGTGTGAGAGGAGAAGCTGAGGGTGCGGTCAAAAAGTACACCAAGGTCATTAATTTCATCAACCCTATCCAACAGCACAGAATTGACAGAATAATGGTGGAGAAAGCTATGTGTTTTACGAGTAAAGGACACAACCCTAGTTTTGGAAGAATTGAGGGTAAGTCGATTCATCGCACACCAATCAGAAAAAGCAGATATGTCCGATTGCAACAACACGCAATCTTGAAAAGAATGTATTACCTTGAATATTTTTATATCATCAGCATAAAGAAGAAACGAGGAGTTCTTTATCGCCGAGGAAACATCATTAATAAAAACGGAGAAGAGAAGCGGGCCTAGTACTGAACCTTGAGGAACTCCACTCGTTGCAGGGTAAACGAAAGAAGTCTGTCCATTGACACTGACAAAGCAGAAGCGATCAAGGAGATAGTTGCGTAGGAGGGCTACGAGAGAGACTTCAACGCCAGAGAGTAGAAGTTTTTCAAGAAGTAGTGAGTGAGTAACAACGTCGAAAGCTTTGCTCATATCACAGTACACAGTGTCAACCTGACCCCTTTGAAGGACTGCTGCAGAGGCATACGTCATAAACGTGACTAGGTTGGTGGAAGTAGAGCGACCCGACATGAAGCCATGTTGATTCGGTACTATGATATGTTTGAGATGGAAGGAAAGTACGCTGTACAAAGCTAATTCGAAAAGCTTAGAGGTTGCACATAGAAGAGAAATCGGACGATAATTGGAAACATCAGTTTTGTTTCCAGACTTGAAGACAGGAAACACGCGTGCCATTTTCCACACGCGAGGAAAGGCAGCATTTTTTAAACAGTTATTAAATATGGCAGTCAGTACTGGTACGAAGATATAACTGAAGGCTTTTATTATGGCAGCTGGAATGCCATCAGGTCCAGGAGACAAAGATGGTCTCAGACGCTTAAGACTCTCAGTTATCAACTCCTCGTCAAAGAGGATGGAATTAGATAGTGCACCAGATGGGAGGCAAACGGAATCACAATGTGGATGTTTGTAAACGGAGGAAAAATGTTGTGCAAAACTGTCGGCAACATCCCGAATTTCCGAACCCTGAGAGTCAACTAAGCTGATACTTAAATCTGATTTAATGGAACGCTTGCGAATGTAACGCCAGAACTGACTAGGACGATTTGAGGCATTCCTCTCTAAAGACTCAAGATAGGAGTCGTAGTCCCGCTTGTATAAGCGTTTGCAAAGAGAACGCACACGGCGAAACTCATCTGCCCAATTGTGAAACCCAGGGCGTTTCGCTTTACGATGGGCCCGTTCCTTGAGCTTTAACGCCGTTATTAGTTCCCTTGAAAACCAGGAAGGGAACTTCCTACGCGTAGGAGTATGCAAAGGTATGTACCGACGCATACCATCAAGAACTATTTCTGTAAAGCGACTGACTTGTCCATCTGAATCATTAATGTCATTTAAAAGGGACCAGTCGACGGAAGAGAAGAAATTGAAAAGACCGACATAATCACCACGTGCATACGCGAAACGGGACGAATTCCCCACCCGATCTGAGTTAGTAGAAGGTGAGGCAGAGACAGCAGTAGTAACTAGAAGCGGAGGGTGAAATTTGTCACAGCGAGTCAGCGGTATGTCCGAACTCGAGACTCGAACACTTTCAAAATTCGATAGACAGATGTCAAGAATATTACCGCAACAGTTTTCAATGAAATTGTGTTGCTGCAAAGAGTTAAAGGCTATGAAATCAAGTAGAGCGTTACACTTACTTAATATGTAATGATTGTTGTGAGAAGAAATAAGCGAGTTCCAGTTGATACCAGGAGTATTAAAATCACCTAAAATAAGAAGTTTGTGTTTGCTATGACGGGTTATAACATGTTCGATTGAGAGCAGAACATCATCATAGGCTGAAGGAGGTAGATTCGGAGGAATGTAGAAAGCTGCAAGTAAAAGTTTTTCATGTCGATTTAAAGTGAGCTCGAGCCACACACATTCTTCAACAGTTTCCAGATCGGAACGTCGAACACACTTCACAAAACTGTCAATAGCAATGAGCACTCCACCTCCTCTTGATTTGGGACCTGTTTCAGGGCGGTCGCTACGAAAAACAGAGTAATTATTTGGAAAGAAATCATTGGAAGGAATATCACTTGACAGCCAGGCTTCGGTAACCACAACAGCGGTATAACAAGAGGACAAGACGCTAGAAAAAAATTCTGATCCCTTAGTCCGAAGACCTCGGGCGTTTTGATAACAGATATCCAAATTAGGGGCCACTGCAATTTTGCGTCAGTTCAGAGGGATGAAGCATATCGTCGTAAAGCTTCCCACGAAAGTCCTTGTATATGCAACCCATCGGCCACATCGAAGGCTC
The DNA here is from genome assembly GCF_055883805.1 of Amblyomma maculatum. Classification (NCBI taxonomy): domain Eukaryota; kingdom Metazoa; phylum Arthropoda; class Arachnida; order Ixodida; family Ixodidae; genus Amblyomma; species Amblyomma maculatum. The sequence continues at coordinate 28,659,691 of NC_139352.1, read as the reverse complement.
AATAAGCTTACTGTAGGATTCTTCATCAACTTCAATATGGAAGGACGAGTAGGAGTCGTACCTTGTTTTCAGCTGCCGGCAGGAAATGGGAGTAATATTCACTGATTTTAGATGGTTGGTAAGGTCTACCGATGTAGTATCGGGACTGAGTTTAGAGACGAAAATAGTCTTCGGACGCTTCTTTTGGTAAATGGCAACGTTCAAGACAGATGAGCTCGATGCGCCAGTAATGGCTCGACTTCGGTGCTTCTTCATCTCACTGGGTAAGTCAACCGCACGGCGAGGAGCAGAGGCAGAAGATGAACAGGGAATATCTCCAGGAGTCATCCCTCGATGAAGAGCGGCGGAGTAGTCCACAGATGGCTGCTCCTCACGGGTAGGATTGCCCACGGAGACAACGAGAGGACGCTCGACGAGAGGACGCTCACACTGCGAAGCAGCGCACCGCACAAGCTCCTGGCGTAGGCCGCGAACATCGGCACGTAAAGAGGCGATAACCTCGGCTTGTTGTACGAAAGCCCGCGAGTTCTCTACACGAAGGCGCTCGTTCTCTTCCCGTAGCTGGGCAACCTCATCGCTCAGAAAAGAGATTCCCTCAAGCGCGTCGAGGAGGAGAGCCCGTAGCGAGGCAAACTCACCGCCATGTTCGCCGGTCGCGGCTGAAGGGGGAAAACCGGTCGGGTGGCTGGGCAGGAGCGGGGCACCAGGGACTCTAGCACCACCGTCGCTAAGACTAACACCGTCAGACGACGACGACGCACACAAATTACACAAGAATGGCCGAGAGCCGGACTTCAGAAGTTGCAGCTCGTCATCCGCCCAGGTGACGCACTTCGTGTGAACACGTTTCGCACAGTCGGCACATCGTAAAAACTGCTGCTTGCCAAAAAACGGGCGGGAGCACAGCGCACATGCGTCCTTACTGGGCGCCATCTTGGGGGAAAAAAAAAAAGAAAAAAAAATAAAAAAAAATAATAATAATAATTGGTTCAGAGGAAGGAAAAGGCGCAGTGTATGTCACTCTTGTTGCTGCGGACGCATGAACCGCGCCGTAAGGGAAGGGAGGAAGGTGGAAGTGAAAGAGGAAAGAGAGAAAGAGGAGCCGTAGTGGAGGGCTAGGGTGTAATTTCGACCACCTGGGGATCTTTACTTGCGCTGACATGCATAGCACACGGATGCCTCGTCGTTTCGCCCCCGTCGAAACGCAGCCGCCAAGGTCGGGATGGAACCCAGGTACTCCGGCACAGTAGTCGAGCGTCTTACCACTTCACCACCCCGGCGAGGTAAAGGGTGGCAGTTCCCGGCCTTACGGGGCTGGGACGGTAGGTCAACGCCGCTTGCGGCGGAGGCTAGCCAGCCACAGATTTTTATCTGTTGTAGGCCGTCATTGCACCCGCCACTGCTTCGGTGGTGAACGACGGCTGTTGTTGCGGAGCGCGTATTTCTCTCCCTCTTCTTTTTCCTTTCTTCTCTATTTTCTCTTCTGTCCGCACGAGGCAGCGGAGGTGCCGGAGTACCCGGGTTCGAACCCAACCACGGCGGCTGAGTTTCGATGGAGACGAAACGAAGAGGCACCCGTGCGCTGTGCGATGTCAGCGCACGTTAAAGATCCCCAGGTGGTCGAAATTACTGCGTAGCCCTCCACTACGGCTCATGTTTCACTCTTTCCACTTTCACTCCTACCTTCCTCCCTTCCCTGACGTTGCGGTGTCCACAAAAAACAAGTGAGACAGATACCGCGCCTTTCTCTTCCTATAAATCAATCAATCAGATAAGCAGTGGAGGTGGCTCAGCTACAGAGCCAGAGCAGGCCCGTGCATTTTCTTTTTCTTCTTCCTACAGCCACAACAACAACAACCACACCGGTGGAGCAAGCCCCTGAATACCGTATCCAGGTGGTCGAAATTATTCTCCACTACAGCACCTTTTTCTCTTTCGTTTTAGCTCCCACATCCCTTCCCTCGCAGCGCGGGTCAGGCGTCCGCCGAGAAATGTGAGATACTGCGCCTTTCCTTACCTGCAAACCAATTAAACAAGAAGAAAAAAAAAGCAAAGTACGGATTACAAAGACTGTATTTAGGGGATACCGTCTGTGTAATCTGTGGTTTGCTATTGTTTTGTTTTATTCTTATTTAATTAGTTTGCAGGTAAAGAAAGGCGCAGTATCTCAGATTTCTCGGCGGACGCCTGACTCGCGCTGCGAGGGAAGGGACGTGGGAGCTAAAACTAAAGAGAAAAAGGTGCCGTAGTGGAGAGTAATTTCGATCACCAGGGTATCTTTACCGTGCATTGAGATCGGGCAGGGTTTTCCCCTGGGGAGCTGGTGCAGGTGGGTCACCGATGCTTGCGGCGGGGGCTGGCCTGGCACCGAATTTTTATCTGTTGTAGGCCGTCATTGCACACGCCACCGCTGGTGGTGGACGACGGCTGTTGTTGCGGCGCGCGTCTTTCTTTCCCTCTTGCTTTTCTTTCTTCTCTATATTTTCTTCTATCTGCACGAGGCAGCGGAGGTGGCTCAGCTACAGAGCCAGTAGCAGGCCCGTGCATTTTCTTTTCCTTCTTCCTACAGCCACAACAACAACAACAACAATTGAGATCGCGCAGCCCATTTAGGTCTGCCCGTTTCGCCTCCAACAAACCGGAGCTACTGGCGGTCGGGTTCAAACCAGGCTACTCCACCACCACAGTGGAGTCAATTCTCTATTTCAGTTAAGTTTAGGGAAAGGAAGGTACCTTATAGATTTTGGTGGAAGCAGATAATAATGCACACCTACACATAATTAGGTCATAATATAATAATTATTATTATCGGTTCACGGGAAAGAAAAACTATCTGTCACACGTTCTATGGACACCTGAACTGCGCCATAAGGGAAGGAAGGAAGGTGCGAGTGAAAGAGAAAAGAGAGAAAGGGGTGCCGTAGTTATAGTGCTCTAGAAGATTGGGCAGTGTGTCGACCGCGCCGCGAAATGCATGGGAGCGGGGGGCCGCTTTTGCGATGACGGAGGCGCCTCAGCGCAGAGGGCGCCACCAGCAACTGGTGTGTCAGCCGTCCGGGCGCCCGCGAATGCGCGCTGTGCAACAGGGTGGATACCGCGCGCACTGTACGTTCTTGTTTGCTTGTGCGTCGCCTCGAGCTATTCGCGACAAGATATTATAAATATGCCGGTTAATGGGGCTCAGTACTGTTAGCAATCACCTAATTTATTTTCCCTTTTGGCCGTCGGCAACACCTCGCGAAAGCAACATGTACAGGAGCTGGGCTCCGAAGAAAACAGCTTGGAGAGGGCGTACAAATTCAGACTCGCACACCACGCTTCACTCGCCGTACAGCTTGCTTTAGCATTCCTGAAGCACCTAATTGACGTCCAGAAATGCACTCGTTTTGAAAAGAGGGCAGTGTGGAGACAGGATGTATGAAGAAGTCAAACATGCAACATGTGCGTTCGAGCGCTGACTAAAGCTGGCCACAGTATAACCCCATTATCAAAACAGTCAAGAATAGTATATTCCGTTGTTTCACGCGCAGACTATGCCGACTACAGTAAGTTACCTGAAGCCACAAGAAAAGTCGGCATTCAGTTCGAATGAATGAAATATGGAATACCCCGCATAGAGGTAGAAACATGAAAAACGAACGACACTAGGTAAACGGCTACTAAATAACTAAACACAGTGGGTCAGAAAAGGTGGAAGAAGTGGGAAGTAAAGGATGCACAGAAAAAAAAAAGAAAAGAGACGTGTCGCCTACAAGGGAGGGAGGAAGGAGGCACGCAGCGCCGTGAAAAGAGCGACCGCGAATGTGAACAAACGTTTGGAATTGTCGTGCGGCGCAGCAAACGCACGGCGGAGAAGAAAGCAGGCAGCTAAAGACGAAGAAAAATGGAGAAATATGACAGGCAATAAAAAAAGGGAAACAGTCGAGCTTAAGAACCAAATGAAGGCCTGGGAATCAAGAAGAAAGCACACAAAAAGGCTGCAATCGAACGCGTAGATATAAGCGTCGAAGTTTAGGTCAACAGCTTCGTAAAACTGTACACTAATATAAGAACAAACCATTTTATTTTCTTTCCATAAATTGGAACATTGCTGTAACGGGTAGCTTTAAGTACCCAGAGATGCGCGCTATACTTTAGACATTTAATCTCAATGCATTATAGTTTGACAATGACCTAATTGTTCCAGAAAATGTTTTCATTCTAGGTAGTTTTTATTCTGCGTGCTCAAGCAACCGGTAATATGTAAGTCATTGACCCCGGAAGATCGCTCTAGTCGTTTTGGTGCACATATAAAATGAAAAAAAAAAGAAAAAAAGAATAGCTTTGAAAAAAAAAAGAGCGATGGAAAATAGAGGACGCAGAGGCTATAGTGTACGCCTAATTCGCTTCCGCTACATAATTCTTCAGCGAAAGAGAGGTTGTGAGGTCGGCACGGTTTTTCGCCACGAACAAAAACTACGCCATAGGCTCCAAGCTATAGTTGCAATTTACCCAAAAATTTGGCTCAGGTGTACGATCCTTTTGGACGCCTTTGCACTTGAGATTTTGCAACCTTCATCTAAAAGTGGAGGTTCAAAAATGTTACCTATTAGAGCACCAGAAAGCTCACACTTGAAATAATAAAAGTTCGTGTGTTTTTGCGGCTTCGCTTTTGCGAAGTAAGCGAACCACGACAAGAGTTCTCAAAGGGAAAATAATTGAATTCCCTTGGAGTATTCCACGTGTAATATCAACCTTGTTAACAATTATAGCCTGATTAGTTCTGCAAAGAGTACCCGCGGCAAGTAGCCCGATTATAGTCCGGCAAGCAGTAGTTGGCGAGTTTATTCAGTTGATTACTCACATTTCCATACCACACACTCGAAGAATAAACACGCATTAGTGTCCGCATCTGAATTCGGCCTTATACTAATTGCATGCGCATTTGGTGCCCGTCACCGTTTTCGCATTTTTCGTTTTCTTTCGGTGCGCGCCAAGAACTGCATCATATCTGCCAATACGACGCGCAATTATAAGTGTTCTTTTTTTTTTTTTTTTGCTCTGTACCATTTGATGCCAATAAAGCGTCCGCTCTCAAGTGCCCATATGAACGTATTCCCTCGTATACGAATATGTGACACGTTTAATTTTTCATATTTTATCTGAAGTATTGTCCTAGCTGTACTTGACATTTTTAAAATCTAAACAGCTGGTTCACCCTTTGGTCAGCGGCCACGTAAACAAATGTCCGCGATATATATATTTGTTAATCACGAACAGAGAATAAATGCTTGGGTCACGTATATTTTCCTTTTTTTTTTGCCGCTAAATACCACAGTGCTTTACATTAGAACGGTAATAAATAAATGTGTTTTGCTCGCACACTGTATTTGTAATTTATATAGGCGGTGATTATAGGGCACATAAAGAACACCTATTAAAGAGATATATTACAAATTACTGACGATTTAAGATAAACGTTGTTATGTATTAATAAGCACAAGCAGCAAAATGTAAGCAGATGTTAGTAAATAAGGTTCGTAAAAAATAAGCTGTTCCTAAGAGACCTTACGAAGCACAAGCTTTGATTCGCATGTATACTGTTATTCTCCGCGTGTTAATAGGGCTCCTCGGCAGTAGCCTTTTTTCCCTTGCTGGAAGAACGAATGCAAAACATCACGCTTTGTTGAAGACATTAAGTACAAGCTCATCTGGACGATTGATGGCTGTCCGCAGGAAGAAATGTTGAAAGAGTTTGAAGTAGCGATTAAAACATCGCGCGCTGCTCCGTAGGACTGCCCAAGCGAGCACGGCGTCTCCAGATTAACGTAATGGAATGGCAGGGATGAGTTTAAGCACTTGTAATAAGTAGCCCCTTTATTAAATATCGCACCATTTGCGTAGCGTGTCAAAATAGCTCCAAAAAGAACTGCACGCCTCCTCTGTACCCCCGCTATCCCCGCGGCCGCTACGCGCCGAGCGGCGAACGTGGCACCCCTGTTGCACGTCGCGCTCTCTCGCGGTAGTCGGTTCCTGTCATCGCAAAAGCGGCCCGCTCTCCGGCGCCGGTCGTCACACTGCCCAATATTCTAGAGCACTATACCGTAGTGGAGGGCTCCAGAGTAATTTCCACTACCTGGGTTAAGTTTCCATACCTTTCTTGTAAATTGATTTATGGGAAATGAAAGACGCTGTACTGAGTCTTCTCAGGGACACCTGAACAGCGCAGCAAGGAAAGAGGTGAATACGGGAGTGAAAGCAAAACGAGTGAAAAAGGTCACGTACTGAAGGATGGCAGATAATTTTGGCCACCTGGGGGCCTGTAACGTGTTCTCACATCGCAGTAAACAGGACTGCCTGTCCGATTAAGCCAGATTTTGTAGAATGGAAGGCATAGGACACTTTTAGGGGACCACCGAGGTAGACACCTATTCTTAATCAGGTCAAAGTCATGCTACTTTTATCAACACCTAATCAGCTCCAGGTCTCCTTTTTCTATTTATTCTTGAAGTTAGCCTTTCGGGAAAAGAAGCCGCAGTATACCTTTAGGTAACAGGATGGAGTCGTGGACACTAACGTTTAATTGGTTCATGGTCCCACCAACATTTTGAAAGAAGCGGACACAGTTTTTTACGAAGCTGCAGAAGAGATTAGTAAAGCTTTCACCCTAAAAACGCACTTTCTTAGCAGAGAGATATTTATGCCCGGCCATCTGCGGTATCTAACTCCGACACCTCAAAAGAAAAATTTGGAGGACGCTTAAGCTTCGCCTTCAAGAGTGGAATGCGATAGCGTTATTGCACCTCGTCGAGAAAACTTATTAAACGCAAGGGTATTGGGGCATCCTCGCACCGGTACCCGCGCGGCCCGAAGGGGAGAAGCGGGTGAGCGAAGATAGTGATCTAAAGAAAGGAAAGACGCTTGATTCTACAACCCGTGAGGGTGCACGGCGAAACGTCAGGGGCGAGTGGCGCGCCACGTGTCGGGGCAGCGCCACACATTGCGAGGAGGGGTTCTTCTGTGTTTGCCGCAAGATGGCTCTGCATGTGCGCAGAGCGCAGAAGAAATGTAGCGGAAACGTACTTCGCTACTCGTGTAACTGCGACTTCTGTAAGTAACATGCTCATAATTACCGATATACACCGCAGTATAACGTTCTACGGCACGTTTCTAAGGCAACACCGCATTCACTAGAAGCGCTTTTGTACCGCTTTCAAGCATCGAATTCGTGGCTGAGTGTTACCGTCTCCGTCTCACACTCCGGAGACCCTGGTTCGATTCCCACCCAGCCAATCTTGGAAGTTGCTTTTTATTTATGAAGTGCATGCCGAGATTTATGGCTCATGGCCAACGCCGCCGACGACACCGGCTTTTCTGCGACACGAGCTCCTTAACGCTACCGCGTTAAAATTGCAAGCCTCCACGAGGAAGGCTGCGTGCAACGCGAGTTAATGACTCCCTGATGCGTGCCTACTCTTCGCAGTCGCAGCGTAAATGTGCGTTTTAGTCCGACGCTGCCGACGCTCTGGCAACGGCAGCTGAGGTCGGAGATTTGCGGCGATGGGTTAAGATGAAACTTGTTCCCATACACTATTGCGGTTTCGAAGCGCGCAACGCATTTGGACTAATTGAAAAGGTGGGGAGTTGAAGGCGAGAGGATTGCGTGGTGCATTTTGACCAAACCAGATTGGCTCGTCTTGTGCTGATAACATATGGTGCAGCGTATGCATCAATTCCCACGCTGTGCGATAGCAGCTAGATGTCTACGCCCTGTTTAATGCAGTCCCAGCGGTACACGTTTAGTCCTCGTCCCGCATGACCAAAATGCATTGCGGCACACTTTGCATAATCAGCGCTGTTGTAGGCTCATGCATCGATACGCAACTAATGGCGGAAAAGGCCGTGTACGCTTGTCGTGTTCTAGCGGGTGGACACTGGGCCCCAGCCGGAGTATTGTCACGACCTTGTGGGGAGCTATAAGGTAACCAGACAGGAGGTCACTCCTGTACAGCATATACATGGTTTGGTTTGGTTTCTGGGGTTTAACGTCTTAAAGCAACTCAGGATATGAGAGACGCTGCAGTGGAGGACTCCGGAAATTTCGACCACCTGAGGTTCTTTAACATGCATATATATATATATATATATATATATATATATATATATATATATATATATATATATATATATATATATATATATATATATATATATCCCGCACCATAGCACACTGTTCTTTGATAAGAGACTAGGATAAACGTGGTGGCTCTGCGTGGCGATCTGTAATGCAGCTCTTCCACGGGCTACACTGTCCCATGAGCACAAATGATCACATTGAAAATCAAAAACGTCCATTACATGCAAATATCTTATAGTATATGGCCTAAAATCAATGTCATTTTTGAGAGACTGCTGAAGAATGTCCAAAAAAACACTGCATCACGACAATGCACAAAACAATGATCTGTAGTTTATAGCTGCTACCACCGGCGACAGTCCTTATTATGGCACAATTGCACGCGGCCACGTTTTGACAGGTAAGGCTGAGTATTAAGTTTAAAAACGAAAGTCTTGCGGCTGATTGTATATACGTCCGTTGCACCCATTTTAATACACTCTTCTCTAGACATGGGAGGTAAGGCTGCCAATACATCGGTACAGGAAATGAAATGTCAATGCGAACTTTTGTCTTCTGGTCTGGTTTGGTCTAGTGTTGGGGTTTAGCATCCCAAAGCGACTCAAGCTATGAGAGACGCCGTAGTGGAGGATGCCGGAAATTTCTACCACCTTAAGTTCGTTAACTTGCACTGACATCGCACAGCACACGGGCGCCTTGCTTCTCACCTGGAGGAAAACGCGGCCGCCGAGGCTGGGATGCAATCCTGCATCCTTGGGCACAGTAGTCGAGCGCCGTAATCACTGCGCCACCCCGGCGGATTTTTGCCATCTGTATTCTGGATAGACTGTATACGTATAATAAGGAAGACAGTATGGTACGGTAATAGGATATGTCGGCAACTTCCTTAAGAAAACCTCACAAAGGACCATCACTCCTATGTAAAGTGGGCGCAACGAAAATAGGCACTTAGTAGTCCAATAAACACAGCTAGGAAGAAGGGATGGCTTGCTGCTTCAAAAAAGAAAAACCTTGAAACAAGCTATGAACAAACAAGTTCCAAAGACCAACTCCACCAGCCTCTAGAGAGAGAAACAATTGTCTCGTCGCTTAGGCTCCACTGACAGCGCCACATAAAAGTAGCAAAATTTCTATGCAAACACTCTACTTTATTTCTTGCACAATGAAAACAATGTAACACCTGCATCTTTCATGACATAAACTTCGAAATCAAGAAGACATTGGACACTTGTGCTCGTGCAAATAGAGACAGCTCCCTACGCCTGGGTTTGTCGCCTAACCGGTGAGATCTGCGCCACGCCTGGAATCGTGAAACACACCTCATAATTATCTTTGTCAACACTGAGGAACATAATAGTGATGAAAATGACGCTTCAGTTAGTGATAAGGCCAATGATAGCATTAGAAATGATAATGGCGGTGAATTTGGTTGATAATGATATTGAGAGCAAACGTTATGCACCGTGTACTCCAGCAAGGAACGGGCTTTCGCATTTCTGGAGGGTTGGTTCCAAAGTGATCTCGGAATTTTTCTTATACTCGAACGACGCTGGGTTTAAGGTTTGTGTTTGGCCGAGACGAGATTTTACCGAGGTTCAAGTCGTTGCAAACTATTAGTGGAATTACCTTTGAAGATTATGCGGTCATTTGCTGCAATGCAGCGAGACGTGCAGTGTACCTTTGACCCGACAGGTCTACGCGGCCATACACTTATTCGGGCACAATGGTCAGCTGCTTCTGTCACAATTTCACGTCCAAGCTCTCGAACGGACTTTTAAAGTACTGAAACATTTTTCATATGTACATGCACTTTCAACCACAGAAAGTGTACATTACCAAAACCGATTCGGGATCACGGTTGGACATATCTCTCGTAAAAAAGGCATTTTCAAAACGTCAATATTTGAGTATTGCGTGTTGTTCATTGATATAATGGCCTCATTTTCAGGGGTATAACAGTCGATCACTATATTTCTACTCATTTTAAATTACTAAATTTCTTAAGGTATTTGCTGAATTACAATTTCAATAGACGCCGTTTTATTTATGTGGCCAGTAGGATATACTACATAAATGGGTGCATTTTCAACCTTTTATAATCTGTACCACTATGGCACTTTTTAACCGATGTGACTATCTAAGTTAGCAGACTTCATTTCTGCAATATAATCAAGCGACCATGAAAAAAAAATTAAAATTTTGATTTGTTTATTATTGCTAACGTTGTTCTAATAATAATTCTGCTGAATACGCCCTTAATGTCTGCCTTAAGGTATAATCCTCCGGAGTAAACCGCACCGGCGAATTTCTCATTGGTTTTTTAAGCAAGTATTTAGAAAAATTGCCATGTGCATGCAATTGATTTCATGCCTGGAAGCTGAACGCGGAAATTTGCACTGTTAAAACAGACAGACGTGACATAACCAACTCAATTTAGCTGCACGTGCCGGTTCTCGCTTTGCATTTATCTTCTATCTCCAAAGTGCCTGGGAAAAGAACAGGCGAGAGGAAAATGTTCAATAAAAGAAACCTTTCTACAGTTTTTACCATTTTTTTTTTCTAGCTAATGACAGACTTTGAATTGCATTCATAACGAAGGACGGAGACTGCAAGTCGATAATCATTAGCTAAAGCATGCTATTTCCGTGAAGTCCAAGAACGAGAACATAATGCTGATCGGCCCCCAACTGTAGACACTGTATTTCAGGTCGCGCACGATAATGAGAATAGAGATGACAGGTAGAGGAGTATGGAAAAGTCGGAAGGTTAAATTAAAAAGCCACATATTACCCCTCACAGAATTTTACCACATTGATTTGCTCTTTCTTCAGGGCTCTAATTGCAGGAACATCGAGTTTGTCATGCATGATACTGCTGTTCGCGATGTCGTGTCTCGTCGAGGGAGTTCTCACCTGCTACACGAATCACTTCAACCTGAGGTTCTCGGAGCGTATTCAGGTGCTCACACAAGGAGCCATCTTTCGAAGGGTAAGGAGGACGCAGTGTTAAACCTGGTTCCATTGTGCTAAGCGCGCGCAAGTCCTCATTAGTTTTTCTTCAATAAATATTCAGTGTCGTAAACACCTTTGCAGGCCATGTAGGAGGAGGGCTCATATCGTGATGCACCCCGACACAGGAAAATTGTAAACGCTGTTGTACCGTTCGTGATTATATCGTCACGTAGTGGTGACAAGGCCGACGGCACAAAATGAAGAGTCTGAGAGTGCACTAATGAAACTCTTTATTGGGCTGTGGAAACTGTGCAATTGCAGTTTTCTTCAGCGGGTCTGGGCGAACTCCCTCCTTGTTTCCGACATGACCCAGAAACTACAGCTGCTCGTAGGTGTAGTGACCCTTCTCTGTTGTCAACGTGGGCCCTGACAACTTTATATCGAGCAATGTCCGAAGCCTTTTCAGGTTGTCTTCAAAGTTCGCAGAGACGACAACGACGCCATCTAGCTATACCAGACAAATCTGCCACTTCAAGGCAGCCAGTACGGTATCGATTACTCGCTGGGACATGGCTGGCGCGGAGTCAGGGCCGAAGGTCATCATTACCTTGTACTAGAAGGGGCCGTCTGGCGTCATGAACGGGGGCTGCTTGGCTCGATTGGGCGCATCATCTTCCGTTTGGCTAAAGAGGGCGAAGATGTCTCGGGTGTCCGATAGCTCGTCGAGGCAAACGATCGTCATGCCCTTGTTCAGGTGCCAGTACTATTTGGTGATGTCTGCGACCAGGACTTCAGCTTCTCTATAACGGAAATGGGCGACGCCTTTGCGATTCTCAGACCAAGCTCCAAGAGCAACTGGAACTTTCCTTCGACGACACCTGCAGTTGTTTCGCAGGTAACCATGGAGAGGACAATGCTTGATCGGAGCGATACGCTCAATACTCTATCGGGGACGTTTACAGCAACGTGATGTGTCGAAGGTGCAGCAGCAGGTATGGCTTCTTCGTCGAAAGCTTAATGAGCTGTCATTGAAGGTGAAGATCGCCCGATGTTCATTGAGAAAGTATATCCCAAAAATTGCTTCGCTCGAGCACTGCAGCAGGGCCACAAAGCTGGTAGGTTAAGTACATCCATTTGCCGTCACTCCTGCAGTACATCGTCATGACGGCGTAATAAACTTACGCCCACGGTTCGTATCAGCGGGCCATCCCAAATGGATGTTACTTTCTTGAGCTCGGTGGCGAATGGTTCACTAATGACTGAGTAGTCAGCTCCTGTGTCCACGAAAACAGTAATCATGCGTCCATTGACAGTCAATTCAAGGACACTTGTTCATTGCCTCGCATTGCACGTCGGCATTGGTGCCCGCTCTCGACTCCGTCGTTTATTGAGTTCGCGGCCGGGCACACCATCGTCACTTCAGTGGGCGTCTTATTAGTTTGAGGTCATGTCGCTTCGCCGTGTTCTGCAGCAGCGGTGTAAATTGCGGCATTGTCATTCGTTATCGGAGGATCTTCGTTATTTCTCTGTATAGCAACCTCACCTCGAACGGTTGCGGCCCTTAGTTTCTCCTTGGGAGCTAGGGGACCTTCCTTGGACGTAACTGCGGGCCGGAGACGCAAATATGGCGCTCCATAGTGATGGGAAGCGGTACCGGTGGCTTGGCGGCACGAACTCTACGCTGTGCAGATAGTTCTCCGTTTCGTGCAGTCGCTCATCGTAGTCGGGTTGTTGAAAGTCAATTGCAAAACCTCGAAGGCCGATTCGTTGGTATAGGTAGTGGCGAAGGATGTGTCCATCCTTACCGCAGCGGAAACAGATTGGGCGGTTCTTCGATGTCCTTTAGGCTTCACATTTTCTGAGGCTGCCAAGTCATTCATATTCTTGTCGTGCGGGAGCCAAGGAGCGGCGTTCAGGGAGAGCTTTTTCGCTTGTCGTTGTTGTATTGTTCCGTCATGGTATGATTCTCCAGCGCTTGCTGCACTTCACCACGGACGATGTCAGTTAGAGTCACTACCTGGAGCTGTTGAGACAATGGTGGCACCCGGAGTTCTCAAACGGCCTCTCATATGATATCCAGCAGGTTGTCGTTGCCCAGAAACATTTCAGCGGCGTGGATAGGTAATACGTGAGCTGGGGGATTGACACTGCGTAGCTCGGGCATCAAGGGTCCTCCTCATAGTGGACGCTCCCGGAAATAACTCTCAGTTGTTATTGGAGGGTTCCTGATTAGGCCGGCAAAACGTGTTTCTTTGACGCCTCACATCAAAAGCTGCCCCTTTCTTTCTTCGGGCATCTCAGGGTCTGCGCGACAAAAAAAAGTGTTTCATTTCTTCTACGTAGACAAGTACTTACTCATTAGGGGGTTGGACTCTAGACTCAAGGAGTAGTTCAACTCTCTCCTTCCTCACAAAGCTGGTTAACACCTGGAAAAGTTCCTTCTTGGATTCCTGTACGTCGTTAGGGAGGACTAGTGGTTTTACTAGCACATTCAATCGGCCTCATCCAGTGCAAAAGAGACGTTTAAAAGCTTCAAGGTGTCGTCGCAACTGTTAAATGCAGCAATCCGGTCGTATTGATCCAGCCAGTCCTCTGGATCTTCTCCATGTGCTTCATTAAAAATTGGCGGCTGTCGAGGCTGCTGGAAGATCAGAAGTAAAGATGGTTGGTTCCGGGCCATTGTCAGTGTTGAGGTGTCATTCCGGGGCGGAGTGGGATCCGGCAGTAACCCGTCGTCAGACGGTGGCCCTTTGTGTCAGTAGCTAGCTCAATGGGCCCTGGGCCGGTCTCCTGGGTTGACACTAACAGGGCTTTTGTGTCGGCTTGACTGACGAGTGCGGGACATGAAGGCTAGCACCTCCACCAGATATCACTACCACTGGCAATATTGTAAAATATTAGCATTGATCTGATTAGCTTATTTTGAATTAGGGCGAACACTACATTTAGTTGCGTAGGATGCTTTGGATGCACCAAAATTATTTACAAACTGAACAAACGTAATGCCGACAGGAAGGAGCGGGTACTGGTCATTTTCTCCTTCTGCGAGCAAGGTTTGTTTTTTGTGATGGTTTCTTTTTCTTTTTAATTTCGTACCTTTCCGATTACTTTCTTCTGGTTCTAACCTTGTGGTTCGCGTCCTAAAAGCAATTATATTTTGTGCGCTGCATCCTTTTTTATACAATTCTTGCAGATTGTCTATGCAGAGAGCTCTCAAAGCTTCCCATTTTGGTATATTTTACCCGCTTGTATTGCATCCAATGCTTGTACTGGTAGGTGAAACGGTAAGGGATAGGAAGCGCGCAGAGTGGGTCACAAAAATTATTCGAGTTAATGACATTCAAGTGTAAACCAAGAAACAAGCATTACTAATAATATGCAAATAAGCACTACTTGCAGGGCAAGTAGGGCGTTGAGAGGATAACCGATGGTCGCTTGGGGTAAGAAATTGGATTCCAAGCGAAGGATAGCGTAGCAAGGGGCGACAGAATGTTAGGTGGGCGGATGAGATAAGGAATCTCGCATGGGGTTCAAGCGGATGAAGCTAGCACAGGACCGGGTAATTGGTGGAATATATTAGAGGCCTTCGCAATGCAGAGGGCATAGTCCGGCTGATTACGATGGTGATGTTGATGATCATTTCATTCATTGAATTTATGACTGTTCTGGCCTTTCCACATGCAGGTATTGAACTACTCGTCAACAGCCCGTGCGACTATCGCCTCAGGATACATCGTGTCTGTAATGGGAGTCGACTGCAACATCCTCTCGTTCAGCGCTCAGCTTATACTGAGTCCCTTGTCTGGACTTCTCACCATGGCTCTCGTCATCTACATGGTAACGCAACGCGTGGGAATCGTTCCGGGCCTAAACATCGGTGTTGCCCTCATCATAGAGGTCTTGGGATTCTGGGTCGTTGTGGCCATGTACTACGCGTTCCAGGTAAGAGCCATCGCAGTAGGCTGCACATGTACTTGGAGTCTGTAAAGTGTCATGTTATTATTTTTCCGGAACTATTGAGAAATAACACAAGTACGAGAATAAGCCTCAAATATGGGTATAAGCGAGCACATTTTTGGGCGAGTCTGTCGTTCATAAATCCGTGGACAACTCCTTGGCAAATGTTTACGCGAGAGTGTAAGGACACCGAGTTACAAAAGAGTCGATGTCGGCGTTGGTATTGTTCTGCCTTGTTGCAACGCAAAAACTCAGCGCCAGCATCCTGCGCCCGCAGATAAAAGCCACCATCGTACTAAGCGACCGCTCTACAGATGGCGCACAAGCCGCATAAATGGTGCGTCTAATATACTGTACGCTTTGCCATTCGGCTGTATACGCTAGTGGATAGCGTAGTCACTACAAAGAAAATTTGTTTAATCAACAGGCGGTGTTAAAGGCGCTATCTCGCCTACTCGTAAGGCAAAGCTTATACATGACGTGTATACCTGATGCAGTTATCAGGGGATGATAGCTTGATTAAAACTCGTTTTGCCATGACCGTTGTTGTCGCAGGGGCTAGGCAGTTTCTGCAGGGACTGAATCCTATAGGAGATGCGAGGAAGGGGGTCAATAAAAAGAAGTTAGACCAGCATTTCTACCTTGCGCTCTGAGGGTGTCCCATTACACGAAGGATGCGTCGAATCGTTTCGTAGTACCGGCAGTGTTTTTTTATTCGCGTGCATCGTTCGCCTTATCGCGCCACCGAATCATGTCCGAAGGGAATAGCACTCCCGATTACGCGAAGGGTCGTACCACTCTGGTGAGGTGCGTCTTGGGGGGCGAGAATGAAGACCCCTTAATCTATGGGAAAGTACACATGACTCGACGGGACGTCTCATAAATGAATCTGTCGAAAAAATACTCATGAAGAAAGAAGCCAGGATCGATTTCACCTCTACATTGCCGAACATGCGCGAAGTCTGCAGGCGGGAAGGCATACTGACCTTTGCAATTAATACCAGAAGTACTAAGGAAAAGATATGGCTAGGTGGCACGCGAGCTTTGTGATGCGTTTGTCATAAAAAAATGGGATGGTAGTGTGAGGTATCCATAAATGAACCTATATCCAAATAAAAGGAGATTTTTGGATTCTCCGCAATTTAGGACATATTACCTTGCGTTAGTTCAAGTGCCGTCTATAGTCTACTCTTGCGTTCTATTCACGTACTTATTTGAGTTCACGCAGTTGCTTTTATATGTGACTCGGCAACATGCTTACTAATAAACCTGAAATTCAAGCCCCTCCCTCTGCTCCATCCTTTCTGCGCACAATTCACTGAAGATTAAACCTGAAGATTAAACTTATTCGGGGCCGTTAGTTACAAAATTGCAGGTTTAAAGATCAGTGTCTTATACTTTGTTGCTCCGGCCTGACGAAATCTAATCTCCTAGCCTGTTCCAATGGCAGATCGTCTTCTGTTGTCTCCCTTCATGAACACACTTGTTACCCCTTTTTAAGTTATTATAAATTAATCTGTGTGCGTAGAGCGGCTTAACAGAAAACATCTGTCTACCAGCAGGTCATCACACAAGTGCACAATTTATTAAAATGAGGCATGTAACTTGCTGTAGATTTTAATGAAAATGAGGGGCTTTTTTATGAGGCACTTAACCACAGAGCCAACAGCCTCTGACATAAGGTCAAGAACGGAAGATTTCTTTTCCGAACCCACGGATGCCGCAGACTGAACGCAAAATTCTGAGGTCGTCGCATCTGGTTCCCGTAGTGGCATTTGATTGCTTTTCTTCTACTTTGTAATCAATTATCCATGATTACATTATTATTTCACCTTGTTCAAACCACACAAAGACATTCCGCATACTTTCCTTTATTCCAGTGACTTTTGTCTCCCTTCTTATTCGCCTGGAGATTTTAAACACATGTTGAATTTCACGAAATGTATTTGCATTTAATGTTGCATTATTTACCGAGCGCAGAAGCGCAGCATGAAGATCAGGGACGAGCGGCTGAAGAAGATGGTGGACCTGCTCACCTCCATCCGTACGGTGAAGATTTACGCCTGGGAACAGAGTCACCTCAATACCCTTAAGCGACTAAGGGAACGCGAGCAGAGGCTCGTGCTCAAGGTCAACCTCATCAACGGTTGCGTCGATGCGGTGTATAGTGGGCTCAGCTCTGTGGTGAGACAACCGTTATTTGTTTTGTCCACACTGAAGCATAATGCGTCTATCATCAACAGGTAGCGTAAAGCAAATGTGCCCGTTTTAAGGCGAAATACTTTATTGCCTCATCGTTGTCGTCAGTAAAAGTGTCACGCTTTTGTAGCGGCTCTGATTGTTCGAGACGGGATGATGTCATGGAGGTCTCGACCAATCACAGAGCACCACGACAGTATACACGAATGCGTGCCTTATATGCTCTTATGCCAATCAATGATTAATTACTAATTATGACTAATAAATATTTATTTTATTTGCTAACTACCAACTACAAATTTTTGCTAATCAAATAATTACTAACTCCTTACTGCTAATTAATTGCTAATTAATAAATATCGCCTACCTAATATTACTAATTAGTAACAGTTGTGTAATTAATTATTTACTTCCTAATTCATGCCGCCCGCCCGATAAATCAACAACACAACTGTAAACGTACAACTGCGCAGATACAAGGAGCGCGATCTCTTCGCCGCGAAGCAGAAATCACTGAATAAATGCGCTCGCAGAATGTGAGAGTATGTAGTCGCTCGCTTTACTCGTATACCAGCATTCATCGCTACATGCGCAACAGTCGCGTAGCAGAATGCAGAACTCAGGCTTTCGCCTTTCATCGCTTTAGTCGCCAAAGTGTCTTCTAATTGTTTTAATGTTAGCTAGTTGTAATTATTTGAGTGTCTGGCTTCGCCTTTGAGCTGTGCCGAAAATTATGGCGGACGTTTATGCTTCACTTTTAAGGGTATGACGCGGTAGGATAGGAGACCCCCTGACATATAAAATCCCGCTTTAACCAAGCCGTATGATCGTGCCTGCGTAGCCTAAGCCTGCGTAACTTGGCATTCAAGAGCCCTGGAAGGTTGATTCAAGTTATATCTTCACACAAAAAATGAGCAACCCAAGATGGCCAAAGCTTCGGCCAACTTTCTGGAGCTACGGGGTCTCTCTAAGTCGCACAAACCTTCGAAGAAAGAGTGTTCGACCACGGAAGACGCCAGCTACAACCTGCCAGCGCCATGCCTCACAACTCCGACGCCGCCAGTTCTGTCCAATTTTCGGATAGCAGGACCAATTTACCGCTCTCTCGCTGAAAGTTTCCTTTTTTAATTGGCCCCATGCAACAATTAAATGCACTCGCTCACTCGAACTGAATGGTTTATTCGGAAATACAGCACTAAGAGTACAAAAGAGGGAAAACATAAAGAAAACAAAACTAGGTGCCGCACAAAGAATCGTAAATCAGGACGTGGAAACACACACACGATAAAACCTAAAGCAAAGCAGCGAACATCAGCAAATAAAAAGCCGGATTCAAAATGTTTTGTCATGAAGGAGTGCAGTTTCAGGTATTCTCAGTGTAGCTGAAAGGAGGCTGATGCATGTGTCAACATATTTCGCAATATACCATATTCGCTTGATTATAAACAGCCCGTGTTTTTTTTCACGATCGCGATGCTAGAGGTGACGAGGTGCTTTATTTCGAAAAATATAAAATATCCCTCCCCCCATTTTCTCGCAGATATATTGAAGCGACTGGAGCCAGAAATAACATTTGATCTTGCCAACAAACTTGGCAAACATCTTCGGTAAACGCGATTACAGTTCGCTTCAACTTCAAACTGTAGCAGCCTTCTTAATTCAAACTTATTTCAACGTTTGTTAGGGGCTGTCAAACAGGTGACACCATACAAAGCAACGCCGGCCCGCGGACGCCTCTTCGTTTCGCCTCCATCGAAACGCAGCCGCCGAGGTCGGGTTCGAACCCGGGTACTCCAGCACAGTAGTCGGGCGTCTTACCACTGCACCACCCCGGCGGGGCCTCGTGCGGACAGAAGAAAGTAGAAAAGACAGAAAAGAAGAGGGAGAGAAAGACGAGCGCCACAACGGCCGTCGTCCACCACCTAAACGGTGGTGGGTGCAATGACGGCCTACAACAGATAAAATTCGGTGGCTGGCTTGCCCAGCCGCAAGCGGCGCTGACCTACCGTCCAGCTGCGAAGGGCCAGGAAAAGCCACCCTTCCCCCGAATGGGCTGATGCACTGCGCGCTCCTCTAAGTACTCAGTCACAATGCGACGCCAGTCATCACATCACACCGAACCATATGCTAAGGAGTGTACGCTATATATCGTACGTATATATCATGATTCGCTATATAGTGTGCACGCTATACGTTCATTCGTGTCCCTCTCCATATAAGGAGAGGGACACGAATGAACGTATAGCGTACACACTAGGTGTAATCGTAGCTAAACCACTAGGAATGTTTTCTCCGCCACAGTGGCTAGATATACTATCATTGAATCTGTATGTGGGAATTAAAATCCACGTAAACCGATTAAGACGCATGAAAGCGTTGTTCGGCATAGTTTTAGTTCACTGCTTTGACATTTGGCCTGACCTTTGTTACCATGGGGTGCGACACTATAGCGACCTTGGCTTTACATTACGTAGGGAAGCTGTCGCTTCAAAAAGTTTAGGACATAAATATATTCTATCGTCGGGAAGCCCTCAACGAACTGAATCTTGCTTTGCGCAGCTCATCATAATCATGTATGGAACGCTCGCCTTTGTCGATCCAACGCGGCTTCTGTCAGCATCCGAGGCATTCTGCACCGTCTACCTGCTTTCTCTCGTCGAAAGCTTTTGTGCCACCCTCACCATAGCTATGAGGGTTGGGAATGCGGTAAGTGCCTGTCTTGTATTCTTGCATTTAAGGCAGTTTAAAAATACCGGCCAGACATAACAAGGAGCCACTACTGGGTCATCAAAAGCCTCTCGTAAAACCCATGCCTTGAATGCGTGCTCTGCCACCAGTGTTGAATAATAATTTGTTCACAGGAAAGAAAAGTCACCGTATCTGTCACACTTGTTCTATGGACACCTGTACCGTGCCCTAAGGATTTCGACCACGTGGGGATCATTAACGTGCACTGACATCGCACAGCACACGAACGGCTCTGCGTTTCGCCCAATCGAAATGCAGCCGCCAGCGGTCGGGATCGAACCGGGGCACTCCGGCTTAGTAATCGGGCATCTTAAACACTGCAGCACCACGGCAAGGCGTCCAGAAGTGTTCAAGAAGATGTAATTGAGCAAATATCTGTTAGTGGATGATGTTTGATCTTGTCGGCAATGCGAATGGCATGCCTGCGGTGCCTTCACGAAACGTTATTCTTCAAAATCAAGTGTTAAGGAGGAATCAATCCTATACTGGTTACAAAAGAGAATTTTTTTGTTTTCGAAAAAACTAATCTAAAACCATCAGGAGGCTTACGCGGTGAAAAGAAAAGTCTTGATAATCAGTCATTCGTCGTAGTACTCGCTATAAGGCCTTTTTTTGGCGACTAAATTGTTTCTCAGTTTCCATTTTCATAATTCGTTTTGCAAGAACGCTGCGGGAAGGACTGTGGTGATTTGTTTGATGACACCTGAGCTCACATGGTCAGTCAGAAAAATAGTGTGACTGGGGCAGACACTGCAAATGGTTTTAAATGAGTAAACTTTGCATATATTTCCAGCCGAGAAGGTAAAAATAATAATGAATTTATTTTCATCAGTAGAAGTAAACATGATTGATGCAGTGAGAATAAAAAAGCTACAAAGGTTGACTGAGTGTGAACATGTGCACATATTTCAAAACATTCAGGTTTCAAAATCTGTGGTGTACAATTTCCCAGAACTCCATTGCAATTTTTTCACAGCTGAAGCTTTTCCCCCGCTTTCCCCTTAGACAGCTGTGCGTCAACTGCATGATTCGTTTTGATCACAAAGAATAGCTGACGTTACTGACATTAAAACTAACATAAGCTATATGCGATGGCGCAAAAGCTGGTGCGAAGGTTAATTACAGAGAGCGCTGTGCAATTTGCCCCTAGGCCCGCGTATTCATAGCCTTGTACCTCTTGTCGCAGACCTTCATCGCACTGAACCGAATACTCACACTCTGCACCGGCGAAGAAATATCGGACGACGAAAAATTAATAATGGACTCGTGCGTTAAAAACGGTATGTTAGTTTTTGGTTTTCTAAGCACTGGATACGTTTATATATCGCTTAATGAAAATATCAGAGTTCAAATTGAGGTTTACCAGTGATGAGCACATTTTTATTTCACCTCAATCAATCGGTCGGCATTACTACTATTTTTTTTTTGAAAAGAAAAGAGGAGGAGAAGAAAATATTTTCGACAACAGTGCAGAAGCTGCTCTGGAAAAATGCGTAAGAATAAACGTTGCAGCGTTTTTCATATGTCAGTGGGTTTGA
The DNA here is from genome assembly GCF_055883805.1 of Amblyomma maculatum. Lineage (NCBI taxonomy): Eukaryota > Metazoa > Arthropoda > Arachnida > Ixodida > Ixodidae > Amblyomma > Amblyomma maculatum. The sequence goes on along the minus strand of NC_139352.1, from coordinate 28,638,182 downwards.
GCGAACGACAGATGCCGCGCCTTTCCTTTTCCGTAAACCAATTATAGAATGCCGGTATACTTTGATGCGTTCAACTGAACGCTAGTTGTGTCCGACAAGGGGCGACTATGTACCATGTGCAGCAGCAACGCTCAGGCTTTCGCATTTCTCCACTAAAGATTCGGCAGTACTTTCGAAATTGGTCATATTGAAGTCGGTTGATTACCTCTCGGTTAACCATTCCCACCGATTTGTCACGGAAATCACGCCCTTTACTGCTTGGTCACGTTCAAATATTTCAATTCTCCCGCCACTGAAAGTAGTGCAGCGTTTAGAAAGTGGAGTACCACGTGACCATTTTTGGAAACCGCTATTACCTCTCCCAGCTATTTAGACTTCTGATTGAATTATTAGCTATAATTATATACCTAATTAAACCACCTGACGAAATGTTTTCCACGGCGAGGTTTTTTCATCCTTTCATGCAAGCATTATTCTTAGAACTCGTTTCGTTCGAATGTAATAGTGATGATAATTTACAGGCACGAAACAGCAGACACAGCCATACAATGCTTACGCATAAAATTCCAGCACAATCAATTCACAAGCCTCATGCTGTTGTGGCTGTAGGAAGAAGGAAAAGAAAATGCATGGGCCTGCTACTGGCTCTGTAGCTGAGCCACCTCCCCTGGCTCGTGCAGATAGAAGATAATATAGAGAAGAAAGAAAAGGAAGAAGGAAAGAAAGGCGCGCGCCGCAACAACAGCCGTCGTCCACCACCAGCGGTGACGTGTGCAGTGACGGCCTAAAACAGATAAAAATTCGGTGCCACTCTAGCCCCCACCGCAAGCGGCAGTGACCCACCTGTACCAGCCCCATCAGGGGAGAGCCTATAGTCCCTCACAAGCCTCATCAGTCTTAAAGTAGTTTAGTTCTGTAACACCTAAATTGGTCACATATGTTGTTGTCGTTGTTGTGGTTTGTTTATTTATTTATTTATTTCGACCTCAAAGGCCCCATTGAAGGGCCTTTGCAAGTGCAGAAAGAGGAGAAAATAGAAACGAAAGAAAAGGAAGAGGGGAGAAAGACGCGCGCCGCAACAGCCGTCGACCACCTAGCTGGGATAGTGCTCTCCCCTGATGGGGTTGGTACAGGTGGGTCACCGCCGCTTGCGGCGGGGGCTAGCCTGGCGCCGAATTTTTATCTGTTCTCGACCGTCATTGCACACGCCACCGCTGGTTGTGGGCGACGGCTATTGCTGCGGCGAGTGTCTTTCTTTCCCTCTTCCTTTTCTTTCTTCTCTATATTCTCTTCTATCTGCACGAGGCAGCGGAGGTGGCTCAGCTACAGAGCCAGCAGCAGGCCCGTGCATTTTCTTTTCCTTCTTCCTACAGCCACAACAACAACCGCCGAAACGGTGGCGGGTGCAATGACGGCCTACAACAGACAAACATTCTGTGGCAGGCGAGCCCCTGCCGCAAGCGGCAGTTACCTACCTGTCTTAGCCCCATCAGGGGAGTACCAGGACCCTATTAGTCACATATAGCACACATATCGGTAATTTCCGTATGCAAAACTAGTTATGTAGTTTGCGCTTGAAGATTTAATGTAATAGTGTAAAAGCACTAAAATGGCGTCAGTTATGTCCAAGGCTGTGTTTGCATGCCATGCCTGAACTGGAATATGTTTTTAATTTAGGTAAATCGAAATTTCTAGTGCCAACAAAATTGCAATTTATTTTCTCCGTGTTTCCCTCTATTTAGGTGCTTTCTATGGTTTAGTGTAAGTTTTATTACCTTTAAAGCAAATCATATAAAGGCTTTGGACATGATTTGTTTATTGAAGTTAGCCCCAAAGTAACAGGCCATGAGAGGCACTTTAGAAGAAGGCTTCGAAATTACGACCGCATGAGTTTTTTTAACATGCACTGACGTCGCAAAGCACACGGGCGCCTAGCTTTTCTCCTCCGTCGAAATGCGGCCGCCACAACCGGAATTTGATCCCGCAACATTGGGCTTAGCAGTCGAGTGCCCTAACCACTACACCACCACGACATATAATCTTGGAGCTGACGTGACTGCAAAGGATGTCTGCATGACACGGAAAACATCTTGTACCGGGAGAAAATTAGAAGTGATATTTATAGATATTCTCTACTATGACGTGTCTGGTACTGTTGGGGTGTGAACGTGAAGGTGCAGAAATACAATATAATGTAGAATGATGCAAGGACAGTACTCAGACCGTAAGAGGAGGTGTAGTAGTTGTTGACTTGATATTAGACTGAACTTTGTTACTACAACTTTGAACTTTATGGGATTCGAATAAAAGTGAAGAAATCACACGCGGACAAAAACTCTTTAACGGTAACAAAAACACTGGATATATTCAGCAAAGTTTACACGCATTTTTCTCCGACGAAGGGTGCGTTCCACACTGTCTCGTCCCCTCTGTCCCCTCTTCTCTCTCTCGGCCAGTCGTTCCCAGCAGCACTCGCACCCCGCACGTGCGCACAGCCTCCTCGTCGCCGGCCCAGGCCCCTCCTTCTCCTCAGCGGGGTGCCACGCCGACCCTTGTTTCCAATCGCGCGTTCCCCGGTCGTTCCGGGAAAGTGGACCATGCCGTCTTCGGTTTGTAACTTGAAACCTAGGAACGCGCTGACTTTTGCTGGCTGCTCTTTCGGGAGCAAGAGCTCGGCATTTCTTCTCTGCTTTGTGCTCAGATTAATGGCCCTTTTTCGTTTCTGAAGTCGAGCTACGGGATTGTCGGTTCTTTTTCTTTATATATTCCTTACATCTTCCCTCCCCCCCCCCCCCAAAAAAAAAAAAAAAAATGAGCGCAACTCATTTTATGCGCGTTTCCAAGGGATAGAGGAGCGTAATCATCGAGTCAGTCCAATAGAATACATTCATTTGGTGATCAATTGCTCCTTGAAAGTAGGTGGCCATGCGTGATGCAATTACAGCCGCCATCAGCTCCAACCGAGGCAGCGACAAGGCCTTCAGAGGCGCCACGCGTGACTTGGCAAGGATGAGGTTGACGCTCACCGTTTCGTTGTCTTCTCCAATGCGGAGGTAGGCGCAGCACCCGTAGGCCGTCGGACTTGCGTCTCAAAAAATGTGGAGCTGCTCGGAAACGTGGTCGTTCTGTAGGATGCAACGTGTGAAGGAGTGTTGTCTCAGATTGGCGAGGTCTAAACACCAACTTCTCCAGTCTGCTTCCAAGTCGCTCGGTAATTGATCGTCCCACTCAATACCTCTCTCCCATAGCCTTTGAAAAAGGATCTTTGCTCGCACCACGAACGGTGCGACGAGGCCCAAGGTGTCGAATATTCTTGCCGACGCCTGCAGCACCGCGCGCTTCGACGCAGCTCCGCTAGTTAATGAGCTGATCACACTGGCCAGGGATATTGCCATCTTGTCGTCAGCTGCGTTCCATTTCATTCTCAGGATCTTCTGTTCACCGTTCGAAGGTGTAGTTTCGTCGTCCCCAAACGCCGCGCGGACTGCATCGGAATTCGAGGACCATTTCCTTAAGCGCATGCCGGCGTCGCTCATTATGTCGGTGGCTTCAGTGGCTATTCTCAACGCCTCGTTTGCCCCGCCGGGGTGGTGCAGTGGTTACGGCGCTGACTACTGTTCCCAAGGACGCGGGATCGAATCCCGGCTTCGGCGGCCGCTTTTCCATGGAGGCGAAAAACAAGGCGCCCGTGTACTGTGCGATGTCAGTGCACGTTAAAGGACCCCAGGTGGTCGAAATTTCCGGAGTCCTCCACTACGGCGTCTCTCATAGCCTGAGTCGCTTTGGGACGTTAAACCCCACAAACCAGCCAACCATCAACGCCTCGTTTACTGTAGCCGCCCCCGTCACCAGATCGTCCACGTAAAAGGAGTCCTTCATGAGGCTCGCCGTTTTCGAGACTTCCTTTGTCGCGCATTCAAGGTGGTGGAGGAGGGTAGCGGTCAGCAAATACGGGCTGGCTGTCGTACCGAAAGGTACCCGAGTCATTCTCCATTCTTCGATATCCGGCAATGCTGACGGGTCAAGCGGCGGGCTACTGTACCAGAAGAACCGCAGGGCGTCTCTATCCTCAGGCCGCACGCTTATCCGCAGAAATGCTTTCTCGATGTCTGCTACGAGAGCGACCTTGTGTAGGCGGAACCGCAAGAGAATCTGCACCAAATCACTGACGAGGTTAGGTCCTTTTTCCAAGTGGTCGTTGAGTGACCGTTTCCCCGGAGCGTGTGATGATGCGTCGAACACGACACGCAGCTTCGTCGTAGTTGCCTCGCTACGTACGACTGGCTGATGTGGCATGTAATAAACTTTCCCAGACACTACTTCTTCGGTCACCCGCTCCGCATGCCCTGCCTCGAAATAACTCCTGATGGCGTCGTCGTATTGCTCAGCGAGTTCTGGATTGCGGCATAGTCGCTTTGTCAGGTTGTCGAGTCGCCGAATTGCCATATTTTTGTTGTCGTTGAGTTCGTTGGATGCGTCTTTCCATGGCAAGGCAACTTCATAGCGCTGACCTTTCTTTTCCAACTTTACCTTGCTCAGTGCTCTTTCGTCGTGTGTCTCTGGGGAATCTTTTATGCCGATGGCGTCTAGTTCCCAGAAATTCTGCAACGTAGTGTGGACCTGGTCTGCAGTTTCCAAGCCTATTCTTAGTATGCAAACATTGTTTGCGATTGCGAGGCTTGAAGTCACACTGAACGGTCCCTGAATCGTCCAACCAAACTTATTCACCGCTGCTAATCCTTCATTTTCGTTGCATCTTTGCACCTCTCCCGTTTGAAATTTCCAAAGGTGGTCGGCTCCAATTAGTAATCCAATACCTGCCACTGAAGACATGCCCGGATGGATCAGTCTGTCTGCGAGCAGTGCTCCTCGAACTTCAATCTTTTGCACAAAACTGTGATCTGTGGGCACCTGCCTGACGTTCTTGCATATGAAGGGCACCTCAATAGCCTCTATTGCTATTTCGTGATCTCCGTATTGGCTCCGAAGGCGAACTTCTACCAGCCGGCAGCTTTGGACTTGCGCGGCCGCAGCACCAAAAGTGTTTAGGTGGAAGTCAGCCTTTCCTAAAACCTTCAAATCAAGTGTTTTTGAGATATCTGCTCGAATGAACGTTTTTTGACTTCCACCGTCCATGACGCCCCGAATGTAGCTGTATTTGGTGCTCCCCAAAGCAAAGGCAGGGAAAGTCTGCAGTGCCGTCTCTTGCGTTTCTTCTGGTTTGGCTTCTGCATGCACATTAGTGGCGGTGACCTCTGTTGTCCCGGAAGTTTTGATCGCTACCCAATTGGGGTTACACATTGAGGTAGCGTGCCTTTTCTCGCAATTCCCGCATTTTATCTTTCGCCTGCAGTCTTTTGCTCGGCGTCCCCACCTTGTGCATCGAAAGCACCTTTTCGCCCTGGCAAGTTTTTCGGTCTTTTCTTCGTTTGTCAGTGCAGCCGTGCAGATCTCTGTGCTGTGCCTGTTCGAATCGCAGAATGCGCATTTTTCTGTCTTCTCTGTTTGCGCATAAAGAACAGTGGCACTCGGAGTCGGCTGTCAGGCGCGTTTGCCGAGGTTTTCCTTGTAAGACGGCTTTTCAAAGGCGGGAACACCTACATCGCTCTCGACACTCTGTTTCTACCAGCAGAAAATGTAGTACCTCCTCTAGCCTTCTCTCTGATCTGTCTGCTGCCTGCGTCGAGGCGGAGGACTGCAGCGCTGGTGACGCGGGACTACTATCGGGCGGCGACAATACATCTGTCTTGGTCGCTCGGCTTGCCAGGCGGTGAAACTCCACCACCATGTCTCGCGGCAGCGCCGTCAGGATAATATCGCAAAGCATTGCGCAGTAAGCATGCTTGGTCACTCCGAGAGCCGTTAACCCGCAAATGTGGGCTTGAACATGATCGTAGAGCCTGCGGAGTCCTCTGACATCTGATGACGACACTGGCGGTAGCGTCCTTAATTTGGTCAGGTGTTCTTGTTCGATTAACCCCTTGTCGCCGAAACGGCGCTGCAGTATCTGTACCGCGTCGTCATAGCAGGCCTCAGTTGCCTGCAATCCTTTTACTGCCGATGCGGCAAGCCCGATGAGGAGGCTCTTTAAGTAATGAAATTTCTCCGCTTTGGTCAGGGCCTCATTATCATGCACCGCTTCGCGAAAACATTTTCAAAAAGACTGCCAGTTGGCAAGCTCATCATTGAAACACTGGAGCTGCAGCTTCGGAAGCCTGATAGCAGTTAGTCTGGGCGTCGGCACGGACGCTTGCGTCGATTCGGCGTTCTGTTCGGACGCAGTCTGTTGTGAAGCTGCGATCCGAGCCCTCAGTTGGCCGATGAGGTTTATGGCCCGGTCATCGTATTCGACGCTTTCTGTAAACTCGATCTCGAATGCTTCCTCCGGTAGATAGTTCTCCAACTCGTCGTTGATCTTCCGCAGCTCATCATTGCTGACTTCCAGTCTGTGAAGCATAGCTGTCAACTGTTGGACGTTGGCTGTCGGCAGTGCTGTTGTGGCCTCGTTGATGATAATTGTGTTCTGCCCTCGTCGACTTCGCCTCTTCGCTTTGAGCTTTTCCATTTTGGTCCGTCGTGGTCTTTCCGGATTTCGCCACTGTCTTCTCATCCCGGGTTTCGGCACCATGTATAGTTGTTGATTTGATATTAGACTGAACTTTGTTACTACAACTTTGAACTTTAGGGGATTCGAATAAAAGTGAAGAAATCATACGCGGACAAAAACTCTTTAACGGTAACAAAAACACTGGATATATTCAGCAAAGTTTACACGCGTTTTTCTCCGACGAAGGGTGCGTTCAACACTAGAGAGTTTTAGAATAGGGGGCCCCAAGCTTTGGGGCCCCCAAGGAGCTTGGGGCGTCGAAATGCGCATGCGCAGAACGTAAGGCGCGCTTGGGGTCTTGGGTTAACGCTTGGGGCGGCCCCTATTTTTCCAAAATAGCGTTCACCCCAAGCCGCCGTTGGGTCGCTTGGGTTACAGCAACATGGCGGCGCTCGGCCAAGCGGCGGCCGCTCGCCTCGGCACACATTTGTCGTCACCGCTCCATGGTGTCACGCGTTCATGGAAAACGAAAGGCCAAAGAAGCTTATGCTATGTCTCATGATGCCCGCACAACCAAATTTTAGCGATAAAACGCACTATATTTTCAGATTGCTTCCGGATTTACCGAGCTGTTAGGCTTAGCGAGTTCGCCTCCTTTGGTTGCCATGGGGACCAGACGGCGGAAAGCGCGGAAGGTTGAATTGAGGTTTCCCGGTCTCGGTCTGGATTGACAATTGGCCGATTTCGTCTTGTATGACAAAAACAGTTTATATAACTGGTAGTTTTAATATAGTTTTGTGAAATAGTAGCACTTTTTGATGAACAAAATAGCGTTGTTGGCTCTTATATATTTAAATGCGTTTTCTTGTTTTACCGTCGTGGCGCTGCAATCGACGAACGCAAGCCCGGCTCCGCTGCGTCGGGAAAACCCCTATTCTAAAACTCGCCGCTCGGCTAGCACGTTGCGCTGCCGCGCGCTATTAGGGAGTTTTAGAATAGGGGGACCCAAGGCTTGGGGCCCCTAAGGAAATAGCGCGCGGCAGCGCAACGTGCTAGCCGAGCGGCGAGTTTTAGAATAGGGGTTTTCCCGACGCAGCGGAGCCGGGCTTGCATTCGTCGATTGCAGCGCCACGACGGTAGCCAAGGAAAAGAATTTTAATATATAAAAGCAAATAACGTTATATTAATCATCAAAAAGTACTATTATTGTGCAAAAACTATCTTAAGACTACCGGCTATATAAACCGTTTTGGTCAGACAAGACGAAATCGGCCAATTGTCAATCCAGACCGAGACTGGGAAACCTCATTTGAACCTTCTGCGCTTTCCGCCGTCTGGTCCCCATGGCAACCAAAGGAGGCGAACTCGCTAAGCCTAACAGCTCGGTAAATCCGGAAGCAATCTGAAATTATAGTGCGTTTTATCGCTAAAATTTGGTTGTGCGGGCATCATGAGACATAGCATAAGCTTCGTTGGCCTTTCGTTTTTCATGAACGCGTGACACCATGAAGCGGTGACGACGAATGTGTGCCGAGGCGAGCGGCCGCCGCTTGGCCGGTCGCCGCCATGTTGCCGTAACCCAAGCGACCCAACGGCGGCTTGGGGCGAACGCTATTTCCGAAAAATAGGGGCCGCCCCTAGCGTTAACCCAAGACCCCAAGCGCGCCTTACGTTCTGCGCATGCGCATTTCGACGGCCCAAGCTCCTTGGGGGCCCCAAGGCTTGGGGCCCCCTATTCTAAAACTCTCTAGGAAGGAGTTTTAGAATACGAAAGACCAACGAAAGGCCAACGAAGCTTATGCTATGTCTCATAATGCCCGCACCACCAAATTTTAGCAATAAAACGCCCTATATTTTCTGATTGCTTCCGAATTTACCGAGCTGCTAGGCCTAGCGAGTTCGCCTCGTTTGGTTGCCATGGGGACCAGACGGCGGAAAGCGCGGAAGGTTCAAATTTTTTTTTCTTTTTTTTTTTTTGTACGCAAACTTGCCATAAAGCATATTATATAAACTCATGTAAGTGGTTTTCCGTGAGGAACCGGAGCAGGCTCCCGCTCTTAGCGTTGTCGGTGAGCCATTTAGAAAAGTCATCTTCCCTTGTTGTGGTTAGACCCACTTCGCGCAGAATCTTTGTCCTTGATTCCCTTGTCCCTGCACAAGTCCATAGCAGGTGGCGAACATCCACTTCTGCAGCTGGTGTGGAACACTTTGGGCATGTGGTTGGTCCAATTTCAGCTTGCGATTCCCATCGGCATTTTACCGACGGGGTAAGGGCCGCCCCAGCTCTTATCCTTCTAAGGGAAACCTCCTCCAATCTCGTTAAGTTACGAGGGAGTGGGAATGTACACGGGGGATTGAGGGCACGTGTACTTTTCCTTAAAGAGGATGCTAAAATGGAAACAGCGGAGCGGGCATCGAAATGGAGCCTGGTGGGGGGCGCATTAGTGTGTGGAACTTCGTGTGTGAGGTGGTCAACTTTTCTCTGCTCAGCGTTCTCAGCATTGTCTTGTGTCCAATGTATCTGGATGCTTATCTTTGTTTTTTTATTGAGTGCGTGGATTTCCTGGGTAACAAATAGCGTCTTCGTCACTTTCTTTAGTTGTTTTATGGCGGCTAAGGAGTCTGTATAGATGTGGGCTTCTGTTATCGAATCTATTTTATTTATGGCCTCCATAGCATCGCGGATTGCATAGAGTTCCATCACAAGCGGGTCCGGGTATTCTAAAAGATATTCTTTATGTACCTTTAGTTCGCTGTGTGTTGGACTAGTAGCTGCTGTTCTACCGCCATTTTCTATAATTGATGCGTCCGTATATGCAATTAAGGTACCTGGAAGTGCATCAACCAGAGGTCGAGATGCCAGCTTTTCTTTACGACGAAGCCGAGTGGTCTTGTTTGTCGTGATAGTAGTGAATTCCCAAGGAGGGGGGTCAGCCATTGGTGGTGTTCGAACTGCCACTTCGTTGTACAAGGATGCTATGGGCGTAACGTACTTTCGCTTCATATCCCTTGTTGCCTCTCGTTGTTCAATTAATTCTGTCAACGTATTTGTCTGTGCAAACTCTTGGAAAATAGGGATAGGGGTAAGTTTTGGTAAGGCCGTGATAGTGCGCATTGCGTTTCGATTTATTGTTTCCAATTTTGCCCATTGCCGCCTCGTGAGTCTTTGGAATTGGGCCTGGTATAGTATCCTCGGCTGTAACACTGATTGTACAAGACGTCTTGCCATGTCCGCTCGAGCTCCTCCTCCCCTAGACGAAATGCGTTTTATCAAGTTTAAGGAAGTCGCAGCTACTTTTTTCACCTTATGAAGCCATTGTGTTCCTTTGCCGGATTTGTGAATTTCTAGGCCAAGAACTCTCAACTCGTCCACCTCTTCCAGTGCCTGATTTCCAATCTTTAGGGAGACTCTTTGCGTTGCCAATTGTTTTCTTCCATTCTTGTTGGCAACGTGAATGTAACTGGACTTTTGAGGTGATAATTCCAGGCCTGCACTTTGCACGTACTCATCTATGGTATTTAAAGCCTCTTGCAGATGCCGATTCTGTCTGTCAATTTGTTTATGAACAGACCAAATCGTGACATCATCTGCGTATATCATAAACCCCACTTCTGGTATTTTAGCTAATTTCCACGCCAATGGGATCAGTGCGATATTAAATAATAAAGGTGCTAACACTGACCCTTGTGGCACGCCTCTGCTCGAGGTGTAATTGCCAATTTGTTTTCCGTTTATCCGGATAGAAAACGTCCTGTCCTTAAGCAGATTATGTACTGCTTTTATGACCTGCAAGGGAATGCCCATACATTCCATGTTGCTAAGAATCTTGGCATGTAACACGTTGTCGTATGCCTTCGCCATGTCGGTAGCCACTACAGTGCGCACTAGGTGGCTATAAGGCGACACGTGTATGACCTCTTCAGCGAGCACAGCCAGTCCATTTTCTGTCCCAAGGTTTGTTCGGAACCCAATTTGTCGAGCATGGTATTTTTTATTACTTTCCAACCACCATGACAGGCGGGTGGCTATCATCTTTTCATAGATTTTGCAAATTGTGGGTGTTAGCGAGATAGGCCGCAAAGATTCTAGACTTGTGGGAGGTCTCCCCGCCTTTGGTATTGTTACCACCACCGAGTGTTTCCAGCCGAGTGGAATGTCTCCTCCTTGCCATACCTCATTTACCACATCCAACAAGCCGTCAACTACGGCTCCTTCCAAATTCTTGAATACTTCATAAGGAATATCATCATGTCCAGGCGCAGTTTTACCATTCGCTTCTTCTATAGCAGCCAATAACTCCAATTTGGTAAATGGTAATGTTATTCCTGTTTTATCAACCGCATCCACTGTCGGTGAAGGCGCCGGATAATGTGCGCGGTTCGGGAAGAAAAGGGCAGCAGCCTGATCTGCAAACTCTTCTGGTGTAAGCTGTAATGCGAGTCTAATACTTTCTGCATGATCTTTAACCTGCCGCCTCTTTTCCATGCCATGGAAAGTCCTCCAGAGGGCCTTGTTAGTCGTTCCTGAGCCCAAACGACTGCACCACTCATCCCATCTCCTATGAGCCAGCTGTTTTTCATATCGGCGTGCCTGTGCCGTCACTCTGTTTACCTCAATTCTTCTTTGCACGTCTTCAGGATGGCGACCAGCCTGTATCTCGGCCCGCTTTCGGCGTGCCCAAAGTTTTAGTAGGTGCAGGTCGGGAGTTGGCTGATCTTCGTTCACTGTAGTTGTAATGGCGTGATCCTTGAGTACCGTTTGAAGAGTGGTAACGAGAGTATTCGGGCTAACTGAATGCGTTCGAGTATCCTGCCGTACACCATCCCAATGTGTAACAGACGCTTTCTTTCGAATTTTCTTCATATGTCCCAAATTAAGACCAATACCAATGGGGACATGATCACTACCCCACGCATCTAATTCCGCCTGCCATTGTGGTGCACCAGGGCCCTTCCACCACGTCAAGTCTGGTGAGCGTGTTTGTGTTGCAGGTAGTGTTGCGACTCCTGGATGATTTAGCAGTGTAAATTCCATTTCTGTGAAGGCAGTATGAACTTGATCACCCCTTTTAGAATCATAATCATATCCCCATACGGTGTGCGGAGCGTTAAAATCTCCACCGATTAGTATCGCAATTCCAGGGTATGAATGGCGAATATGCTTAACCCATCCAAGATTAAGCACTGTGTTTCTTGGCCGAGCGTACATGGACACTAATATAAGGGGCGTTTTGTTCGGACGCGTGAGTACAGCAACTACTTCCTGCTGAGTGTTGCACCACTTGCTCAAGTCAAGTGGCGTTTGGGGAATGTTGGCCCTAATGTAAACGGCAGCTTTTCCTGGTGTTTCGGCATCTGCTCTTGCTCGTTTATCAGGGATAGAAGGACAATGGTACCCTATATATCCTGTTATTGAATATAACCTATTGTGCTCCTGTATCAAGAATACATAACTGAATCTGGAGAAGCGAAATTCAAATGCGGCCTATGCAAATCTGATGATCACGATATCACTTCATCTCAGTGTCCGACAAAAAAGCGAAAGCTCGAGTTAGCAAGGGCTGGACGACATAAACAATATGCACCGTTAATGGTTAAAAACAGATTTGCAACTCTGGCCGAAGAGCTGTTTGATGACCCGCTAGAAGAAGAAGAGCCTGTTGAGGTGGTTGCACAGAACAGTGCATCTTTTGCTACTACGCTAAAACATGGACGACGCACAAAACGGAGCACAGTGGCATTCACTACTGATGATTTTCCGGACCTTAAAGACTGCACAAGCCAGCAGGATGCAATAGAAAAAGAAATTGCGATGCTTTCAGCACAAATTGCACAGCTGCGACAAAAGAAAGCACATATAGCCCAACGACGAAAGGAGAGCTCAGAAAAACAGAAAGAAACGCTTGCAGGCAGTACGACAGCAAGGTTAGTGGATGCTCCGAATTGTAAACCTGCCGATAACATACCTATTTGGAAGGCGGTACTGGACACGCTTACGCAACTGACACACCTCATTCAGAGCAGCTTACATCATGGATAGAAGTAGCCGAAACAAGTGGCAACAGATTACACAATGGAACTGCAGAGGGCTCTGTAATAAAGTTGGGGAAATAAATACAAAATTATTGTACGGCAAGCTACATTCATGGGCGTTCTTGATAAAGGTTCAAATGAGTTTTCCCGGCCTCGGCCTGGATTGACAATTGGCCGATTTCGTCTTGTATGACAAAAACAGTTTATATAACTGGTAGTTTTAATATAGTTTTGTGCAATAGTAGCACTTTTTGATGAACAAAATAGCGTTGTTGGCTCTTATATATTTAAATGCGTTTTCTTGGTTTACCGTCGTGGCGCTGCAATCGACGAACGCAAGCCCGGCTCCGCTGCGTCGGGAAAACCCCTATTCTAAAACTCGCCGCTGGGCTAGCACGTTGCGCCGCCGCACGCTATTTCCTTGGGAGCCCCAAGCCTTGGGTCCCCCTATTCTAAAACTCCAGAGTTTTAGAATAGGGGGACCCAAGGCTTGTGAGAGTTGGATTGTGAAAAAGGCTGACCGCCGAAGAATTGACGCGTTTGAATTGTGGTGCTGGCGAAGACTCTTGAGAGTTCCTTGGACTGCCAGAAGATCAAATCAGTCGATATTGTCGACTATAAACCCTGACTGCTCATTGGAGGGTCAAATTCTAAAGTTAAAGCTCAGCTACTTTGGTCATCTGATGAGAAGAGAGGAGTCACTGGAGAAAGATTTGATGTTGGGAAAGGTTGAGGGTTGCCGGAGAAGGGGTAGACAGCGAACGCGTTGGTTAGATGGCATCCTCGAGACACTGCAGATGAAGTTATGTGATGTTAGGAAGATAGTGAGAGACCGGAAAGCGTGGCGTGACATGGTCCATAGGGTCACGAAGAGTCGGACACGACTGAACGACTGAACTGAACTGAATATGTACGTAAATAAAAATTTCGACCCAAGCGACCATTAAAACTATTCACAATCGAGACGTTTTTTCGAATAATTGCCTTGCAACATTGCCTATGAGCAAAGTTGTCCGGTCGCACTCCTTGTTTCCCGTGCGCACTTTTATCCCAACGACGCTCTGGGATACTGAATGCGGTCGAGCTATCGGATTCCGTGGTACAGCAAAAAGAAACCTGTGTCGAGGTTCTTACCAATACACTCAATGTGGACTGATATAGGAGAGTGTAGGGTCGAGCGATTTGGTGCACAGTGGGACAAATACTCCCCAAGGGAACACAGGATTTCATTGTTTCTTTCATCAAGTGACATTAATTCAGTTGCATGTTTGCATGTTTGCATGTTTTTTTTTTACCTTATAGGGAAGAAACTACGCGGGATAAACACGGGAATTTTCTTGGAATGGCAGAAAAATATCAAACCAAAGACTGGCTACACAAAGCACGTTTGTGTATTACCAAATACTATAGGCGGCAGCGCTGCCCAAGCAGGAGAAGGAAACAATTATATTTGTTCTGATAGCAACTCACCAAGGACATTTTCATTGGAGCATTCAACAATGACATAGATTCAAACCCATCCGCTGATGGGTTTAAGAGGAAAATATGAATATGACTTAAGTTCGGTCTTTGCGAAATATGGACGTACTCTCTGGAGTGATTTAACCTATAGGATCTCTGACGAACAGAAAAAAGTATAGGTATCACGCGGAAAAACAGATTTGTGGTTGTAGAGCATATTAAAGAATTTCAGCCTAAAGACCTACCGGCGTACTTAAAGGATTTCATGTTGAGTTGATTTAGCATTATAGTGACCGACGATGTTACATGCTAATCAGCAAAAATAAGTCTGGTGGCAAAAAGACGTTAGATGCGCTCTACTTAAAAACTTTCCTTATTATTGTACGGACCCTACACTATCGAGTCATACTCGAGAATTGGTCTGACTAGAGAGTGATACGCTTTCAACTTGACATAAAGAGTTGCGCCTTTTAATTTTCTGCTAAGAAACAAAGAAAAAGCTTATTAAACGCCTTCGTGCTAATTCCAGTACGGGTGCCCCATCTCAGCTTGTTTCTAATAGTTATCTCTAGATGTTTAGGAGCTGAAACAGAACTAACTGGTCTCTCATGTGATAGTTGTAACCAAGTGGCTTTTTGTTTCTTTTTCCTGGTAGATTCAGTCCTTGCAAAATTATTCTTCACACCGTTCTCCTAACACCAGTCCGGAAGGTAACAAATGTTTTCATTGAACAAAGTTTGTTTCGAAACACTGTCTACAACACTGTACAGGGCGCAATCGTCGTCAAACAACTTCAGTCTCACACATTTATCGACGGTTTCGGCAGTGGTGTTGATTAGAATTGATAAACTGCTTAGCGCAGATCTATAAGGCACTCCAGATATACGCATTTATTATTTATAGGTGTGTCCTAAAAGTCGAGCTTCACACATCAGCGTCGTCCTATCTTTGCTGTGTAACCGTCTCTTCCGTCCATTTTATTCTTCCAAATATATATAGTGTTCATGTAACACATGCAAGAGAAAACAAGCGGTGACGTTTAGGGGACAGTACTTGGTATTTGAGTCGTATGCTTTGGTACTGTTTAAAATGTCTTGTGAAAGCTGTCCCACCTCATAGAAAGGCGTATTCCTGCAGGTGAAGTGCTCCTGCAGGACTGCACCTTCGCAAGAAAAGCCAACGAAGAGTGCCCGCCGGCCCTGAAGGGCATCAACCTGAGTGTTTCTCCAGGCTCCCTAGTTGCCATCGTGGGGTTTGTAGGGAGCGGCAAGTCAACCCTTCTTTCCGCCATCTTAGGAGACTTGCACTGCGTCGAAGGCACCATGCGCATCAGTGTGAGTGAAGCCAGGTGGCTGAGGTCAACAGTGTTTTCCTGGAGTATACAGTCGTATCAAAGGCCGCAAACATCATTAAGGTGGGAGAATTAGATTGGAAAGCTGCCAGGTACAAGCTACCTCGATGCTGGCAGAAGACTAAGTTGAATAAAAAATGTGGGATGGTTCTTTTTCTTGCACTGGCGTAGTTAGGCCGATTACCACGATCATAGGCGATGATGATATAGTGCTCGCTCAAGGCTGGTCTACGAGCGTGCAAATTATGCTTTTATAAAATAGATTGAACTTGAGCACAGATCAGGCGGTCTCACGAAGCTTCATTATTGATAAAAATGACGATTGCTTTCCAAGGTCGCATGACAGCGCCGTGCGCCTATTGATCATCAGAGTGCGTGACGCTATCAGAACACGTGATACGGCTGATTAGGCAGGCGCTCAGGGTATTCGGCGGTAACAAGGTCTATTGAAAAGTTTGCGCGTGGGGACAAGGACAAGTGAGGAAAAGAAGGACGAGCGCTGACTCACAACTATAGTTTATTCAAGACACTCCTCACTTCTCCTAGTCTCCACGCGCAAACTTTTAAGTATGCATGTCAACCAACTCGCCCAACTTTCCGCTCTCGTAAGCTAACAAGCTCGACTGACCGCCGGGTGTGAAGTCGTGATGTTGCGTAATATGACGGAGTTTGCGGGTTAGGTAGAAGCTGGCTGGCGCGCTGCTCCCGCGACACGCTCGACAGCTATAGCTGTACGTTGGGCCTACAACGTCGTATAAGTGTTAAAAAGCTTCTTAGCCAGCGTTAGCTAGCGACAACGACCACGTAGGGTCTGACTGAGAGAATCCTGAGAAGCAACTTTGCCTTGACGCTATCGCACTCCGGTTTTACGACTTCTGTAACTTTTTCAGTAATTTTAAGTGTATTAAGAGTTTTCTTCGATGTGCTCACACCGCTCACACCGTTAACCCGTAGGATTGCAAAGCATATCCAAGGCTAATTTAACTTTGCTGCAATGCCCAGGGCAGCATCGGCTATGTGCCGCAAGCGGCCACTGTATTCAATG
Organism: Amblyomma maculatum; assembly: GCF_055883805.1. NCBI lineage: Eukaryota > Metazoa > Arthropoda > Arachnida > Ixodida > Ixodidae > Amblyomma > Amblyomma maculatum. Next base: position 28,621,745 of record NC_139352.1, on the reverse strand, counting down.
CCACACTGCGGGACAACATCCTGTTCGGGAAGCCGTACGATGCGAAGTTGTACAGGCACGTGCTGGAGGCATGCGAGCTTATTATGGACATCAACACGTTTCCAGGTGGCAACCTCACCGAGATAGGAGAGAAGGTTTGTTGGCATTTTCTATCGTTTACTTCGCCACTGCACAATGTGGTAGGGGTGCACTTTAAGAGACAGTTACATATATCCTGTAGTTTTGCTAAGCCTTTCTGCATATTATTATTATTGTGACCTCCCTTGTATATCTGTTTGGGGTGATGAGCTCATTTCAGTAGGCCCACGTGGTCTGTTAAAACTTGTAGTCAAAGGTAAACTTCCTCAAAAATTTCATCCGAGAGAAGTTGGGCATCAGGCGACATGAATGTCAGGTGCGCACTCGGTCGCATGAAAGGCTCAGAGCTTTCCAGCATATGAAGTGAAGGCCCAAAATGTGAAAACTGCTGCTGCTATGTAGAAGATATTGCCAATATTAAGTTACAACGCGAAAAGGCTAAAGACACGTTCCCTATAAACTGTGGCATCGAAGTTGGAAACAAAAAGTCACGACCATGCCTCTGATAGTTGGTAGATGGCAGATCACATGGCTGGACACTGATCGGTCGGCTGGCTGTGCGACATCAAGAGACTACACGGTACCAAGCTGGTAGTAATTGTCAACTTGTGGTGCTCTTGTACGAAGGAAGGATGGCATATATGAACGTGGGAGCACGGACCGTCGCATCAAGAGGTTGTTCGGTTTGGGTCGCGTGCGCCTGGGTAGCGTACCGCTGCCAGCAGTTATTACGTGCGGCGCGCGGCCCCTCGGTAGCGTTGGCCTGGCGGCTCCGTGGACCGGCGGACGGCATGAACGGTCCCAGCAAAGACGAGGCGTCTTCTAACGAAACAACCTTTACTAAAACATCATGAAGGAGCGGGCAGAGAAGCTGACCCGGAGAGAATACAGACACTCTCACACAGCTGGTGTCTAGCGTCGTAACAACGGCGCGTCAAAGTAGTCTCTTCCTCAGCGGAGTCGGCCGCTGCTTTTTATAGGTTTTCCAGTTCACAGGGAACGGGAGAAAGCCCTGCATGATCAAACACGGCGATGACTCAATCGCAGGTGGTCCGAACGCATCTCCTCCACCTCCTGCAGACGGGCGAGGGCGGCGCACTCTCTCACGAGCTCCAGGCTTGGCCGGCGTTTGCACACACACGCACGCACACACATTTGGCGCGTGGCAGGATCACGCTGAGACATGTCCGCGGGAGGAAGCGTTGCGCGGCCGATGAACGGCGCCGAAATGGCCGATCCGCTCGCGGTTCTGCCTGTTGCTATGCGGTGGCCGCGTCAGCTGTCCCACTTGTCGGTGGAGAAACGTAACAAGGTATACACGCAACATTTAACCGCGGAAACAGGTTCGTGCGGCTTAGTAGAAGCGGGGCCTTATATCTGAGTCAGCCGCTTTTTCTGGTACTAAGGTAGTTTCCGCCTTATGCTAAAAAGTGGGCCTGAGATAACGGAGGCACAAATTAAACGCCAGTGATTGAGTGGCAACTTCATGTGCGCATGACGAGGGGCGGCAAGTAAAGCAACAGACAAAAGCCGTTACGCTGTTTGTTGATCATTTCAAAAGGGGAGCGTATGTGTACCCCAAGCATTTCTCGCTCTGTATCATGGTTCAAAGATGCAAATCCATGCAAGAAATGTCATAGCTGAAACTAATAAACATTTTACAAAGGATGGAATCTCTGAACCGAGTGAAGAAATCTATAACGTGGCCAAGAGTATAGCATGGATTCGTGGGCGCTACATTATCATTGTCGGCCACAGGCTAGCCGCAGGTAAAAACTACCTCGCTGGATCTATGAATACCGACTTCAAATATAAAGTTGGTTGGTTGGTTCGTGGGGTTTAAAGTCCCAAAGCAACTCAGGCTATGAGAGACGCCGTAGTGGAGGACTCCGGAAATTTCGACCACCTGGGGTTCTTTAACGTGCACTGACATCGCACAGCAGCTCAAAGACGTATGTCTCTTTTAAAAGCAGTTGCATAAAATGTTTGCATGAAGTTGCCGTTTGCGGAGCTTAATTTATTAGCTGAAAACACAGTGAGATAAAGGCAAATGCTAGCACGTGACTTCGACCCTGCGAAAAAAAGGTATTCTACTTGAGATATACTCATCGGATGCTACAGCGTCAGATTGATATCTTTGTTGAGTATCGGGTGTTCCTAGCGCCGATAATAAACGACGTAAACGGTACCTTAATGCAGAAGCATGTGGCGGCATTTTTCGAGGCAATTTAAGCCTAGGAAGTCCACGCTTCATTCCTGACGTAATGTTCAAAAAGCTTACTAAAGAGCACTTCTCGCTAACTACGTTGCTCTAAATAAAAATATACTGGTGGCCAATACATGCCAATCTAAACCGAGCCAGTCACCTTTGGCACTCGGCCTTTTTTTAAATCTTCGTTGATCAACGTTATTTTCGTTTTTAACATGGAACCTCTCCGATGTATCCACAATGTCCATACCGGATATTGTTCGAAGATATAAACGAATAAATTTTAAAACTCTAAAACAAAAGCTGCATGTTAACACGTACTCAAGGACACCTGGTTCACCTTACCGAAGAGAGTGCGCTATATGGAAAAGCGCCGCCTGAAGCACGCCTCATCCGAACATAAGCGCACATGCATTCTTTCATCCGCTCACTTCCTGGAAACTCACCTCTGTGATGGTGCAGTCGTTATGGAACTCGATTGCTGTGCCTAAGGATGTTCGATCGAATCAAGATCGCGGTGGGCGGCTTTTCGATGGAGGCGAAAAGCAAGGGACCCATCCACTGTGTGATGTGAGTGCACCTTGAAGAAGTTGTGGACAACGCATAGTGCTATAGACCGGAAAATAATAGGTGGAACGATAAGATATAGGGAGCGTGCAGAGTGGATCAGAGAAATATCTACAGTTAATGGCGTTTTAGAGGAAGTCAAGAAGAAGACGTGGATATGGGCAGGACATGTAATGCGAAGAGAGGATGACTGACAGGCGACAAATTGGATTCCAACGTAAAGTAAGTATGGCAGGGTGTTTCACAGAATTATTTCTTATGATTACATTACAAAGCCTGAAGTGGTTAAATGATCACCCCTGGCATAGGGCCCTCAAAATCAGACAGAAAACGGAGCGCCATTTTTTCACGTGGTGGGCAGGTGAAGATGCCGATAACAACAGATGCTATCCCACGAAAGGCCTTCTGTCGGTCAGCTCGCAAAGAATGCAGAACTAGCGTGCCCACTGTCGGTTTCGTTTACAACGCCAACAAAGCGTACTGGCTCTGCCTAGTCTCATAGGTTAGTCAGGTAAGTTTAATAAACCAAATGCCGTTTACGGCGCTGGCATTAAAGGCGAATTTAAGTGCACCGCTTCCGACGTTGTTTGCATACAGTAATATGCATGGCGTTACAGCTTCCAGGAAAATATACGAACAGGTATGACGGCTAACTGGATGATATGGTGCGACGTATCCCCTACCTCGCACCAGTGCACAATCTCGCTAGAAGCAGGGCTGCTTTTCATACTCTGCTGCCTTTTTTTGAATTGCTTGCCATTACGCGTCACATATGCGCCGAAGTTGCCGCCACTGCAAAGGCTCAATCGCTTCGTTTTGAAAGTCATTGTAGGACAAAAAAGTGCAAACCTGAACAAGAGCACCGGTAAGTATATTAAACACACGTAGCAGAGTGAAAATTATTAATTGACCTCGCAGTTTGAAAGCAATGCGCGAATTCCAGTTTTGTTTGGTTTGCGGGGTTTAACGTCTCAAAGTGACTCAGGCCATGAGAGATAGCGCAATGGAGTGCTCAGGAAATTTCAACAATCTGGGGTCTTTTAACTTGCGCTGATATCGCAGAGGACACAGGTGCCTTGCTTTTCATCTCCATCAAAAAGCGGCCGCCGTGGCCGTGATTCGGTCCCGCATCGTCGAGAATAGCAGTCTAGCACCCTAACTACAGCACCACCGTGGCGGGACAGAAGTTGAGTTGAGCACGGCACGAATTTGACAAGCGCTGAGCTTTCGCCTCAACGCAGGGCTATAACCTGAGCGGCGGCCAGAAGCAGCGGGTGTCGCTGGCGCGGGCGGCGTACCACCAATGCAGCATCTATGTCCTCGACGACCCATTGAGTGCACTCGACCCACACGTCGGCTCCAAGGTATTCAAGCAGCTTTTCGGAAAGAACGGCCTGCTCAGGGATAAGGTAGGTAGTCGCGCTAACTTCTTCCACCTAGTGGCAAACGAAAGAAGAACGTCTTTCAGGTGGAAGTCAGACACGAGACTTCAGATTAGAATGAAATAATGTTCGCAATTTGCGCTAACTTCCTCATGCAGCTATCAACTGCTTGATTTATTGAAGTAACACATATATGTACAAAATGTTCAGACAACCAAGTGCGCATGTTCGCAGATAAGGACAAGAATTCACATCAACCAGTTTCGTCAAGAAATGAGATTTTGCGAGGATACGCATTCTTGTGAGTGAGGTAAGCCGCTTTTAATTCTCTTGTTAATTTTTCTCTGTGCTTGTACAACACTGTTGTTTCTTAACAGGTGGGTGCAAGGAGGGTGCGAAGGGGGCTGTTGTCTACACTCTTTTTGGTGTAGTTCTAGGTTCGATGACGGGCCTTTGTCTAAGGAATTCTCATGTTCTCCTAGCCTTATTTTGAGACACCTGCCTGATTGACCAATGTAATTCTGGCCGCATGTAATAGGTACCTAGTGCACCGCTCATTCACGCAAGAAAAGCTACACTATCCTTTTCATGGCATCCACTATGACCTGCACGTCGTTTCTTGTCAATTACAAGCACAAAGAAAAATTAACAAGATAATTAATTCGTTCACAAGAATTCTGACACGTGTGTAAGCACCCCATAGATCATCATTCACCCCCGCAAAAACTCATATCTTGACGAAACTGGTTGAAGTGAACTGTTTTTCTATCTGCGAACATGCGCACTTGGTTGTCTGAACATTTTGTACATATGCGTGTTCCGTCATGGAGCTAAAGTAAATCAAAGAGGGCTCGATTTCTGAATTTCTGCAGATGAAATTACATTACAAGTTCACACTTTTTGCGGTATGTAAACATTTCTTACGTAGTACGATGCTTTCCTTCTCCAGCAATTAGGATATTTGGATGCATTCATTGAGAGTAATGATAAAATTAGCTCGAAATAAAAGAAAAGCACGAATAAGACGGGCGCATTTAAGCTCTAACTGGTAACAGGTCGATTGCGGAAGGGACGAGTCGAAGCGCGTAAAGCATCGAAATTACAGCGCGTGCTACCTATGGTGTTAAAAACGCGAAGTAACCTTTACCGGCCACATTGTAAGCAATGCCTCGTGAAGAAAATGCCTGCAGCGTCAGTGATTTTTCTGTCCGCCGGAGAGCGCGCGTCCGCCATGTGGCGGCGCTGTCAGATGACCCTCGAGTTGACAGTTGACAGCCGTGTGGTGCGGACGCGTGTTCCATCGCTCCTCCGATTGCACGTGGCTACCAGAAACGGACGGACTGGCGACGACGGGAGCTTCCGAAGCGTTAAATAGATTAGTTCTTTCTTTTATTAACTTTATTTCGTTTTCAACTAGTTTGGTTAGGTGCAGCCTAAAGAATAGATTTTAGCTCTTGGTCCTAGCATCCTGGTTTTTCGTGCCGGCAGCTAGGTTTTCTTGACATTCATTCTTTAAATATCTTGTTTAGATAAATACTTTTTTTCTAGGCTATTGGCATTAGCAGAATTGGTTTTTACCGCTTGTTTGCAAGTCGTTTCTTGTGTCTTCTTTTGGCAATTTGTATAATCTGAGAATTCGTAATAGATATAGTTCAGTCGACGAGCGCTTAAGATGTGCAATCAAAAGAAGGTAAAGCGTACTCAGTGTGAGGCGCAGGTTAATCTCAAGGAAACGCGTTTTGACTCTGTAGGTGAAGCGGAAGGCAGCGACTTTTTGTGTCGGTGTTGCGTACTGAGTGCGCGTCTAGACAGATTTGATCAAGAAAGGGGCAATTTAGTGTCTCGTGTGGATGATTTAGAAAATGAAGTACGTGTGTTAAGGGCGGAAAATCAGAAACTGCTTGGACAGCTTCCTCAAATTGAAAAAGAAGGGGCCGAATTTATCCTTGAAACCAACGAGGACGAACATTCCAATGCGGGCCACGTGGCTGGGGCCAGTACTGGCATGGAAGGCATAAGCAAAGTAGGTCAGGCGGATCCAAACCGTCAGAGTTATTTAGAAGCAGCTAAGAAGCCGGAAAAAAAGGAAGAAGTAAGGAAGAATGAAAATCCCAGAGATAAGGACACAGATAACCGAAAGCAGGAGCCAACAGTTGGGAGAGGGAGAGAGAAGGCCCAGGTGCTTATCGCCGGATATTCTAACATGAACAGGTGCAAGCGAGATATCTTGGAACGTGTAAAGGGTGATAAGAGAGTTTTGGTTGGAGCCTTCCCAGGGAGAACAATGAGGGCAGTGCTGAAAGAAAGTAAAAATTGGCTCTTGAAGAATTCCGCAGAGCGCAGTATGGTAATAGTAACCGTGGGGCTGAACGATGTCCTAAATGGTGACGCTGCAGGAGGGGTGGAAAGTTTAGCTAAGGGAGTTGAAGAGATCAGGGAGATAGCACAGCAAACGCAGATAGTTGTACGCACAGTACCAGAGGTGCTAAGATTGAACGGAAAGCTGGAAAAGGACGTAGTGACAGTGAATCAGGACATAAGAAAGTTAAGCCTGGAGAAGCGTTTCGAAGTGGTTGAGGTAAACAGGGAGGTACAAAAGCAGGTTTTGGTAGGGCTTTTCAGCGAGATGGCATTCATTTTAACAGAAGGGTGGGAGCAGAGATCGGCTGCTTCAAGGGAACACCGAATGGCAAAGAAAGCATAGGTATCTCAGGAGGAAATCGACCAAAAATGGGAATCATATCGACGAAAGAAACTTCAGGTGCAGGCCCTCGTCCAAAGTAAAATAAGGCAGTCTACTGATCGCTGGATGGCTGACATACACGATGCCTCTAGAGACGGAGCAAGAAAATTCTGGAACCATATAAGCTGGCTAGGGAAGAAGAATCAAAGAGAGTAGGATCGGATTCAAGATAACGAGGGAAATTGTTTAAATGGAGACAACGCAGTGAACTACATTACATCAGTTATAGCCGAGTCATTTAAGAGCGACGATAGGGTAATCTCCGCAAATCAGGAAGCAACACAAGGTAGCAGAATACAAAGCAGCTTAGAACTTACCAATCTAAACTAGAAAAAGGCAGAAAAAAATATTCCTAAAAACACATCTACAGGAATAGATGGAATTCCGATCAAGCTGATTAATGAACTCGATCCAAAAATTAAGGAAACGTTGCTAAAAGCTCTGGAAACAGTCATAACGAATAAGCAAATTCTAGACAGCTGGCGGCAGAGTAAAATGAATTTGATTTATAAAGGGAAAGGAGACAGGATGCACATTAAATCCTACAGGCCAATTACCATAACATCTGTTATGTACAGGTTAGCCATGCAGGCGGTGAAATTAAAGGTGCAAGCATGGGTAGAAAGTAACAAGATAGTCGGAGAACTTCAGAACGCGTCTTTAGAAATGATAGGCGCTTAGATGATAGCCTGTTCGTGCTTACCCAATGCATCGAAATATCTAGAGTGGAAAATAGACCTTCGTATTTGGCCTTCCTGGCCATAAACGATTACGATAACGTAAGTAGGAAACTCCTGTGGAACATATTAAAAGAAGGTATCGGTTATGAGATAATAGAGTTCCTACAGGAAATATACCGGGATAACAAAGTAGAAATTACGTGGGAAGGGACAAGAAGTACGGAGGATGTCAAAGTATGCAAAGGATTAAGGCAAGGCTGTCCTCTATCACCGGTGCTGTTTATGCTTTATATGATAAACCTGGAACGGAGGATACAAGACAGTAACCTAGGTTTTAACCTCTCATATAGATTAGGTGGAAAGGCGGTAGAGCAGCGCCTCCCCGGTTTGATGTATGCAGACGATATTGTGCTGCTAGCTGAGAGTTTGGAAGAATTGCAAACTCTAGTTAAGTATTGCGGAGACGAAGGGGACGCTCTAGGCTTCAGTTTCAGCGCAGTTAAGTAGGGTCTGATGATTTTCAACGGCTCAACTGATCAGGGTCTTAAAATACAAGGCCATGAAATGCCTAGAGCAGCAGAATATAAATATCAGGGGGTATGGGTAAACGAAGGATTGGCATAATTTGGAAAGCATGAGCAATCACTTAAGGCCAAAGGGCGAAGGAATGCCGGGATAATGAAGCATAAGGCATTGTGCGGATACAATAGGTATGAGGTTTTGAGGGGTATTTGGAAAGGAATTATGGTGCCCGGACTTACTTTCGAAAATGCGGTTTTGTGCCTAAAATCAGAGGTACAGTCGACATCAGAAACAAATCAGAGATCCGTTGGACGATTAGCACTAGGTGCCCACGGCAAAACTACAAATGAGGCGGTACAGGGAGATATGGGCTGGGCATCTTTCGAAGTACGGGAAGCTCAGAGCAAAATATTATATGAGGAACGCCTGAGGAAATTGGACAGTAACAGGTGGGCAGCTAAAGTATTTAAATACTTGTACTTAAAAAGCGTTGACTCACAATGGAGGAAAAGAACTAGGAAACTAACTAGTAAGTATGCTAGTCACAAGGACGGTGAAATAAAGAGCATTAAGCAACAGGTGAAAAACACAGAAGGTAAAAATTGGATAAATTCGATGGAAAAGAAACAGTGTGGAATTATACCGAAAGTGGAAAATGCAGATCAGGAAGGAAGATTTCTTGGATGACTCAAGAGGCAGTGCCCTACTTTTTGAAGCTAAATCAGCGTGCCTTAGAACACGCAGCTACAAAAAGAAATTTAACAATCGAGATGACGCATATGCTGTAGGTGGAAACTCCAGTGAAACAATTGACCATATTATACTCGAATGTAATGGTATCCATCCGGAAGTTGATGCAGGCGCAATCACTCTTCCTGAAGCTTTGGGGCTTAGAGATAACAGTGGCCGGGTGAATAAACCGGCGTTGGAAACTAGCAAAAAACGACTGGAAGATTGGTGGCTTAAAAGGAGAGAAGTGATATAATGTTAGTATTGTAGGAACAAAAAATTTAATAAATAGAATGATGGTTTAGTTAACCATTCTAAATCAATAATTAAGATATAAGGAGAAAAATGAGCATGATAGCTACTGCTACCACCCCGTTTCGAAGGGGACGCTCCTATATTCCATCCATCCATCCATCCATCCATCCTAGCAGACGACACTGTGGTGGCGCAGAATGCCCTTGTGACGGTCGTTGCAGCAAACAGTTAGCCGTATGGTGCGCTGTTGTTTGGTATTGTTTGTGTGTTACGCTTAGCATAATCGTTTAACTATTGGCGGACCGATGAAGTGCACTTGCTGGAACGAATACCGGGCGAATAATAAGCGTGGGTGTTGTGTTCCGTTTCGGATGTCCGGTGACCGAAGGAGCCCGCGGCGCTTCATTTCATGACGTTCCTGCCAGCTTAGACTTTCGGAAAAGGTGTCTGAAGATAATCCGAAGAAGAAACTGGCAGTTAAACACTACATCAAATGTTTGTGTAGTTTGGAGCTAGGGCACCTAGAGATTAAGAATTGTATTTTTAAAAGAAAGTACAGTCTTTGTCAAAAGTGTAGAGCTCAGGGGGTCTGCATCCGAGCTACTTCGTTCGGCTTGTAATGCATTTCCAGCATTCCGAATCTCTTGATGATAAGAGCATTTGGTGTCCTACTCTCTCCAATAGGAAGGTCTCTTCTAATGTTGAATCAGCGCCACTTCACCGCTCTGAAGCATACACGTTGGGCCCTACACTTTTGACGAAGGCTGTACGTCTGTATTTTAACGAAAGATCATGCTTCGATATTGAGCAGTGTTGAAAAAAACGCTGATTTTGAGGAAAATTATTTATTAACGGTATCATTTCGCCCATTATATAATACAAAGGTAACAACTAGCATATCCGGAGGTCTCCCCAAGGGCTGGCTCCCAGATGTTTGCTAGTAATGCTTTTATTGTGGTCAGCAGCGTTTCCCATAGGCTGTGTCTGGCACTCTTTACTTGATGCAAGCAAAGGAGCAACTTTAAAAAGCAATATTGCTACGCACCGGAAGATTCGGCCGTTCCCTTGAATATTTGCACAAGAATACTTTACATCTTTTCATTGCAATATCTATACCTCAGAGTTAAAGCAGATGTTAGAGAAATCTGGGATATCAGACATTTTCACCTTTTGATCCAGGAAGGAGGCATATCACAAATGGAATTGTCAAAGTCTAGGTATGAGCCAGTCCTCAGTTGCAACAGCAGATTGTGAAATTAATATCTTAGCCACCGACTCGCATTTTTCCCGAGAAAGGTTTGTTTTTTTCACTTTAACGGTGAATGTGACACCCTCTGCATTGTGATTAATTTCTCCCTTCGACCCGGCTTCCCACGAAACCTGTTCTTCTCAATAAAGCCCAGTTGGGAATTAAGGCTTGCGTGCGTCACTCGGTTCGCGCTATACTTCGTCAGTGACGTTCCCCTTCGTAATATTATTTAGGCGGAAAACGTTTACTAAAAACGGGCGTCCTGCAGAAGGCTAGTGGCCGCTACGGGTAGCTTGCGCACTGTCTTAATTCCCCCCTGCATTAAATCCCTGAAACCTGCTTCCTTGCCTTCGCGGCTACGCCGCCGCTACAATATCAACAAAGGCGGCTTGAATGAACAGAAAAAATGAAGTGTTCAATATGGAATACACTTTGCGCAGATTCGTTAGGACGCGTAAATTACAGCAATGCATAATCATTTTCTGTCGTGCAGTAATGCACCAAACAGTTTCAGAAAACGTGGTCCTTTTGTTCCGTTCACTTTATTTTGAGCCTTTCGCAAATTACAAAGAACGTGATTACGAATATGCTGTACAGCTCGTATAAGCTCCTCGCCAGGCAACCAGAATGATGTCGTCAAAATAATGATATTGTATTTACTTGAATTACTTCTCGTATTTTGTTATCAGACTATTTCGCTTAAAACCTACGTCTAAAGTCACACTACGTTTAACAAGCTTATGTTTTTGGCTCAAGCGAATGAAACGTTAGTAGCGCTGCGTCGGCTACAAAGACTCGGTGGCAAAGATACCAACGCATCAGGAACCGGAACCTGGCTAAGAGGTTAGCTACATGTGAAGTTAAAAATCAAATCAAGTTCGGTTACAGTCCCGAGAGAATTTTATGTATGTTCATTCTTTCCTTTACATATTTTTTTCAAACTAAATTGCATTTATAGATTGTTTTCTGACTTATTATTTGTTTATTTGCTTACTATCCGATGCGCGCAAGCAGCGCGTACGTCTGGTCTCTGCATTATTTTGTAAGAAGGCATTATAAAAATGATTCGTTATGTTCTGCAACGAAACACGTGGCGCATCATATTTTAAATAACAGCTGTGGCTATGGCTTGTTTCTATTTTTGAGCGCACATTGCTCCCTTTATCTATGTCATCCGCGCCCTTTATATTTATAGGGCAATGGGCCTCTTTGCTCTGTCAAACGTCTCCGTGACCAAGCTAAGGTTCCAGACCGTGGCACACCATTCCAGTGTATAGCCATGAAATATATAAATTAGACTGAATAGAGCCTAGCCAGGACGCTAAACGTGGTACCGAGTGTCTGACCTTCCGAGGGCCTCAAAACATCGGGATCAGACTGAGCACGGTTTACAGCGGTGGTAGCCAAAACCAAGCGCATCCCCCTGCATTCCAACAGGTGGTACAAACTTCAACTTTAAACACCTAATAGCATTCGCAACATTGAAGCGAGCACACGTGAGCACGAATCAAGGGTACCTAATCAAGAATCGCAATAAGACGCTCTAATTTGTCGGTATTGGCCGCCTCCCGGTCTATATGCAAAAATGTCTTAAACAAGGAAGAACGTACTTCAATCTAGCTTCTTGGGTCAACTTATGTCCTAATTGTTTTCAAAGGCTGGCGAGGCCGTTCGCAGAGCAGATATCAATGGAAACTCCAGCCGCGCAAGTCCATATTTGTGAGGCCAGCGATGGAAGAACCATTCGAAGTCGATATTCTAAACTAGAGTGGACGTGCTATAAATATCCTTAGGACGCTGTAAGTTCTATGAAAATTACGAGACACTTTGGCGACTAAAGTGTTGAGAGATGGAAGCCAATGTTTGGCGTGCTCCTAGTAATTGCGAATGATTGCTTACTGTTTGCGAGTGCTGGATTGCGATGAAATTAGTCGACAACTGTTCAGAATGTGTTAATGCTTAACTGAAACACATGTGTTGGTGAGGCGCTGCAGGCTATAACTCTTTGGTGACTTCTGTGGTGTCCTTTGCTTCGATGTTGTTTCACTGCTTGTCTATGAAGCTCTAGAAACAACCACACATGTCTTACTATACAGATCTACTGCACAATTTTCGTGCTAACTAATTTAATTAGTGTTAATCAAACTTCAATTAGTGCTAGCTTATTCTTGGTAATTAGTACCAAATTAGTGCTAAACGATTCGTGTTCATTAGTACCCAATCAGTGCTAATTAATAGTAATTCTTAACAGACGTTGTGGTTAGTCTACTAACTAATAACTCATCATCATCATAATAATGATGAGTTATGGAGTTAGAAAATGTTTATGGCCATTTTTAGGTCTCTGCAACAGGGGTGACACACTCTGAGAACATACGACAGTATGAGCCATTAAATGGTTTCGCCTTAATATTATGGCAGCATGTAAAATTTGTGAGGCTTTCTAAATTGCTGCCATAAAAGGAAGAAATCAAAAACGTCTTGCGCACAGACGCGGCTCCTGGTCACAAATCAAGGGTACCTGCTCAGGGATGCGGACCAGCTCTACCTAATGTGCGGCAAGACCGGCGTCTCGTACAGCCGTTCGTCTGAACTTCTCAAGGACGGTAGGGCCCCGTCTACGCTTCGACTGGGGCTGTCAGAGATCACAGCCCTTGAGAACGAGAAAACGTGAGTGAGGCACTGCCAATCACAGGCCGCCATATGGTGCTGCTACCGAGTGAAAAAAAAAAAAAAAAACTCTGAAAAGAACGGTCATATTGTTAGAGATTCATTTAGAAGACTTCGCATCCACGCAAAGAACGAAGTAGTGGTATTCAGTGAAAACTTAAGGGGAGCAGCGCTAAAACATATCTTTTTTCACAAACTTCAGCATGTCTCTTCGTGCAATGAAAATATTTTTTCCCATTGATTTCGCAGACCACCACTCAAGTGCACCTTGTAAAGGCAAACGTGTCACCCTATTCTGCTGTGTAAACACATGTGTGTTGTTTCATACTAATAAGGACGAAATTAAGAATAAAACAAGAGCTAGTTGATTAACGTTTTGAATGAAACTGCTTTACTGGATTCTAAGCACGTGGAATAGAGAAAAAGCGGTGAAAAAAAACAAGCTAGTTCGAACCTGACCTGTTGGTTCCATCGGTTTGCTACATTTTTTGTACACTTCTGATATTGTGATAACAAAGGGAATTCAGCACTTGCTCAACGCATCACCGTCTTTTTTTCTTCTCTCCGCGTACTATAAACCACTTTGCTAAAGCCAGCATCCAAAATCCGCCTTTATTATTCAACACTACTAAATTTTCAATAGCAAGTCAGCTCTGTTTTGCTCCCCTATGTGTTCCGCCTGTTGAGCTGCAATCGTTTAATGGGACACCAGGTGGCCTTGACAGGCAATATTTTGCCTTTACTCCTGTGCACGAGCAGCCTCGAGATTACATATAATCTTTATAAATAATATTATATACATACATGTTATAAATCACTTTGCTAAAGCTAGCACCAATGCCCGCCTAGCCCATCTAGCCCAGTAACAAGTTCTACTTCAGTATCCCGCCTTTATTATTCAATCCTACTAAATTTTCATTTGCAATCAAGCTCTTTGTTGTGTTGTTGTATGTGTTCAGTCAGTTCAGCTGTAATCGTTTAGTGGGGCGCCAGGTATTCTTGGCGGACAGCATTCTTGTCTTTATTCCTGGGTACTTGCAGCCTCAAGATTAGATATCATCTTTGATGTCCAATTTTTTTTTTTTTTTTTTCACGCAAAGGCGGCAGTAGTCCCATCCACAGAGACATTGATATTATTCCAAATGAAACAATTTATTCTAATGATTTGAGACTATGAATAACTGTTCGACTGGGCGGTACAACTCGAAAACAAACGTTTTCGGCGCTCGTTAATGAACAGAATCCGTTGAGCTCTCGGCCGCGCAGAATTTAAAGCTGAAAAGGGAGGATCAGGATAATTCGTCAAGGCTCGTGCGATGTCCCGAAGATCTGCGTGAGATCGCACTTTTGAGATAAATCCGGTCGTACATCAGGTTACAAAAAAGCGTCGTAAGTCAAGACGCGCTGCTTTGAGCTTCAAAAAGCAAACAGCACCAGCCTTAGCGGAATAAATTCCTTTCAGGCAATCATCCACTTAATGCTCTGAAGCAAAAAGGACCTAGCAAGAAATAAGTGTGGAGAATATAGAAGTTTCTGTGTACTCTCCTATGACAAACCTACTCCACTTTGGGGGATTTTCCCAAATATTCGACCAACACATTTCCCATTTCGAGACATTGAGCAATTCGCTCTCGTCCTACCATCTGTTCTGCTAACCGTCCTGGTTAGCTCTGTAGGTAGAGCGACTGCCCCGGAAAGGCGGTGGTCACGGATTCGATACTACGAAGTTTCTGAGAAAGCTGTATCTCTATCCTCTGCAGCCGTATCACTACGCTTGGGTGGATGTCAATAAGTACTTGCTTCCTTATTACAAATCTACTCCACCTTGAGGGTCTCGCCCGACATATTCGAATAAAATGTCGCTAATCTTCGAGAAATAGAAGTAACCTTTGTATCTGTATGTTTTGCAAATGTTACAAGTGCAAATATTACATTCGCATAAACCTTGCAGATATAGGCATACATAGTGTGCAAACGTGCAGGTTTATAGAAAATACAGTGGCAAGAGTGTATACACTCTAAACACCAAGACCCCTATAATGAAGTTGAAAGGGAGTAGCTTGTCCTCAAGCGCACTCCCTAATAAAGTCAAGGGCATGCTGTCCAAGCCCTGGGGCATAGACATATGGAAGTCAATACTCACTTAAGAATATGCTAATTTTTAACAATGACGAGGATGTAATATCCCTTATGGCAAGCTTGCGTACAAAAAAAAAATTACGAAGATTTTCAATTAGGTTTCTCTATCCTCTACTTGCAAACTTCAAAACTTCTGGCAGTTGTTGAAAGGTTGCTTTTATCGCTATTTACTTAAAAATATTATTTATGAAGGGAATATGCTTCTGTGCCAAAAATAGCGTTCCGCACAGTTAGGTGTCAAAATCTATCAAAGGGTTTTTTAGAGAATACCGTGCCCCTACAAGGGACTTCGCTAGAGCACATTCTACACTTTTTTTACTCCTTTGTATCCTTATTTGTTTTTATAGTGCGAGGACAGCTTTGAGAGGGAAGGCAAATGTTCTGGGACAGCTAGTTCTGATCAAAAAGAGATGGAAAGACAAATTGTAAAACTCCACATTAAGAAAGATCTGTAAACTATAAAGAGCAAATGTTACATCCCATCAAAATAATATGCGGGAAGTATATGTACGAAAGCTTTTATAATGTATAAACACGAAGATGAAAGAATAAATAATAACTTGAAGAATAGTACCCCGGACACCTAGCGTCGAATTGTGTCAGTGCAACGAAGAAGTCTACCCATTTTTGGGGAAAACACAGAGCGCTGAAAACAAGACACATGATATACTGAGAAACATTGTACTGCAAGTAATTGTGACTCATTAAACGGAAGAAAAAATGCGCGAAAGGAATAAAAAAGCGACTAACGTGAAAAGGCATGCTTGATGAGGGAATTGGTAATTCGGAGCGGCCCCCATGCATGAGCGACATTCGCTACAATCATATTCGCCGAAGTACAGAACCGTGTGCAGTGTATGCAACAAGAAGCTCAAAGGCAGCGCATGGCATTGTCAGTCATCGTTTTTACACAGCGAAAATCTCTATTGAGGCAAGAGCCTTACTAGGCTGTGTTGTGTCAGCACACTGCGTCCTCCAAGCATCATCAAACCTTCTAACAGAATGTGACGTCATCCCTTGGTGATATCATATTGAACAATTTTTCATTAACTGTAGTGACGGATAGTGGTAAAAATTTGTGATAAGATTATTAGTGATAACCTAATTACTGATAGAGAATTACTGATACGTGGTTAGTGACAATACATTCACTCTACGATAATTAGTGCTAGTGATAAGCAATTAGTGATAGGTGTTTGTAGTAATAACCTACCGGCAGCGCTACTGCTGTCGCATTCTGCCAATGCAGTTTCTTCACTATTGTAAGTTTTTTAGGGAGCTCACCAACGCTGAAAGTTCGGTCCCGTTAGAAGATCACTCGCGCTGCCGCTAGGTGCGTCTTTCCCACTGTGCACCAAATTTTAAAAGAAATATCGGTTTGATGTCACAAGCCACGGCCTTCATGCGGGTGTGCGCGGCTTCCCCTAGCACGCCGCTGCTCCACGCTGCCAGCGTTAAGGGCCAACCACATGGAGCTAACTTTCTCTGCGAACTTCATGCGGTGCGGCGGAACGCCGACGCACCGTCGTCTTGCCGAACCACATGCACCGAAAAACTGGCGGCGTCAGCAGCGATCGGCGCCCGAGTGAGAAAACTCACGACCTGGGTCCGATTCAACAACTCACTGTTCACACTAAATGACATTTCAAGAGCAACATATAAATTAGCTAGCGTCTCAAATTGCGCCCGACAGCGCTTGTATACTGCCTCCTATAGTGTACGTCCGACGACGTAGCAACAGCGTACTGCCGGCGCTGTTGAAGCAGGGTTTCAGCCAGTGTTGAGCGGAACGTCGAAAAAGCTCCCGCTTCACCTGTATCATCAGAGTAGGCAAACTCGCAACGCTTACAGCACCTTATGGCGGGACCTTACCAAAGCAGTGCCGCCCGCTGCACGACAGTGCTCTGCCGTGCGCTGCTCCCTAGTCGTCGCGAGGCCTATTTTGTTTCGCATCGATGGTACAGTACATGAAAATGCGCTAAGAAATTCCTTCGTGCTATAGTAAATGGTCTACTCATAAAACTGTCTAACCCTCAATCTCATTCCCTAACAATAAAAGCAAAATATGATTAACTTCGGCTCCACTTTTTAGCGGAGGCGGCGTGCAAGCGGACCGGAGCAATCGTGCCGCGACGGCGGCAGTTGGTTGTGAGCAGAACTTTGCTTGCATCGCGGCTGTCACTTCTATATCAGCCACTCGGTACGGCTCAGCGATCCTCAGGAAGGATTCAGTATTGACATTTCGCTTATTACTTACGGGAACAACAAACGTTAGGGCACTTTTCTAAAGTTTTGCGTAGCGTCGGCGCTCACGACTCGGAGCTGCAGCCGCCATCTCACGGTGGTCGCGCCC